>NC_141141.1:121147670-121805170 GCF_053477565.2 Lygodium microphyllum | reverse complement strand
GCCATCTGAAAGCTCATCTGGACGCAAAAGAGCATCAAACGGACTCTACAAAAACGGACAACTACACATTAGTTTACCATACATAATGAATTTTAAAAAAAATAGTAACTATGGACAAGAAAGATGATTAACTTACTAGGCTGCCACGTGCATACAATCTCTATCGATCAATGTAGTGAGACCTTGTCTCTCTACATATCGAGTCTCCACATCGGTGAGATTGTGGTTTGTAATGGAATGCCGCAAAGAAAACAGAATACAACTATTAGAAGCACGATTGTCAGTACAAGTGATATTGCAAATAAGAAAGTGAGAATTACAAAAGGAAAATTACAAAGTCCTCCAAATAAGTCATGTGGCGGCCACTCCCTAGATGATGCACGACCCATGCCTCCAATCGTGCCCTCGCTGCCTCCCGCTGCTATCATTAACATCTTGGAGAATCTGTAGCCTCCTTCCTAAGTCTCCACCAGTCATCTGTGTCTAGCCACTTGGGCTTTGAGACGCTACTCTTAAGTGCCTTGCGTGAGTTTGATCATCTATGTGACATGTACACACACATACACTACATCATCCACCCAGTGGAAAACCTCTCTATTGTAGTTGGTACTACAAACTCCTCATGCAAGGATGCTACTATATATTCCTTGCTCCCCTCGAGTATGTTCTTCGAATGGTCCAAGACGTGTCAAAAAACTTGTTGGCAAAACTCTCTCATATGAGACATTGCCCTTCTCCCCTTATCATTAATGATCACAGCTCTTGTCATGTCATCTACAAGGTATCCATACCCCTCTGGGATATGTTTAATGTGTGTCCTCTTTCACCTACGATTGTGCTCTTGGGCATAACCAAGAGACCCTTGTACATCTAGTGTACCCACAGGGGGTAATATCTCTTGGAGGAGCACCCATAGAGGGGTGCCACTTGCAAACAACTAAGTAAAAGCTGGAGTCACTAGAGTAGATGTCCCCACAGGTGTGACATATCCTATAGGTGACACGCCTCCACCAGAATGACGAGACGAAGACACTGCATCAGTGCCTCCACAATACCCACCTGATCCACCCTCTCTCAAACTTGTACGAGAGTGAGAAGTAGTACCCATATCTCGAGCCGACTGTGGGCTCACAACATCCACATCTTCGTAACACCCCCCAACACCACTCTCTTCATTTGGGCCCAGTCTAGAGTGTCAACCTTGTCTATTAGAAACCAAAGCGCTAGAGTGTGTTGAAGTAGATCTAATGGAATGGCATGATGGTGTCCGAGACAACTCCTCGTCTGCCATATCTTTGAATTGAGCCATATGATCTGGAGATATACGTGTGAATATCTCCTATAACTCCTCGTCGCTCATCTCTCAACTCATCTAGCTCTCCAAATATCATCAAAGATAACTTGCACAGATAGAAAATGATGTTAACATAATCAATATAAAGATTCAAGTAAAGCACGGTAGTATAACTTTGAAAAAATTAATGTTACTTAAAATACATGTTCTAGAGTACCCTTATTAGCGATTCATCAACAAATTGAGTAGGCAGATGCTGTAGTATGACGTAGTCTATGGTTCCATATGAATCTTCTGGCACAATTCTGTTTACACTGGAAGGTCAATAGATAGGTCACCACAAAAGGAGGAGTCCACTTTATTCTCAAAGAATTTCTGGCTTCCTTTCTTTTTGTCATCGTTACTTGAATCTGCCTCCTCTACATGCTCCAACCCATCTTCGACCTCCACCCCTTGCAATATCAACCCCTCCATCTACATACTCTCCTCATCTATGTTGGAAACATTGATTTCATCATACACTCTCATACTTCGAGAAGTTGAAGGCACAACATACCACCATTAAGGTTGTCGGGGATTTGGATAGAAAAGTACATGTTCAAAATCACATATAAGAGAGACTCAACATTTGTGACTATTCTATCTCATGAAATTTTTTTAAAAAACTGTTCATGCACATGTTCATAATCGACCGGTAAGACAAACGTATCATGCAGATCTGTCCATATTTTCTCAAAATCTATTTTGAGAATTCTAGATGGACCTCATTGAACAATTGCCCCGGCTCCTTCCAATATCACTTTGAACCACTATACATCGAATATGATCATGGAGAAGCTATGGTAATCCACTGAGATAACACTTTGCTCCCAAAATACTTTATCTCATCTATTATGGTGTTTGGATCCGTGACTTGTTGTTGGCTGTCTTGCTCAAACTTTGCCATGATATCACAATCCATTGTCATACTACTACGCAATCACAGTGTGAAAAACTACAGAGTGCGGCTTTCTTATTGATCTAGAGAGCCAATGCCATTTTAGTCATTGATGTTAAAAATACTAGATTTTTAGACAAGTTCAGCTAATTTTTGATATTATCTCTTGTAAAGAAAAAATCCAAGAACTATAGACAACTTCTAGAAAATGATGACATGTAAAAGAAAGTAGGTAGCTTTCAGTCATTTTAGGAGGATTTTATGTAAAAAGAAGGATTTGGCAAAATCGTGCAATGCATGATTGCTATTTTCAGGCAGTGAACAACTCTTTAAACTGGGAGATGAAGAAGGAGTGATCTCTGGCAAAATTCTAGGCAGATGTCTTGATATTTTACCCCCCCTTTCGAAGCCAATGAAAGCATCAGATTGGTAGTCTGAGCAGCATAGAAAAAGGTATTATTTTATCTATGTTTTTGTCTATAAGAGATTTATCTTCTCATAATGCAAAAATAAACTGATAGGCTTAATCTCTGTAGGTATTCTTCTACATCTTCTATTTCTTTGAGACCTTTCTCTTCCGTTTACTCCTCTCCCTAAATCTCCCTTCACCGTGTTGTCTCTTACCCTGTGGTAAACTTTCGACCCTAAATGCTCCTACAGTGGTGAACCTCACGTGAAAGTCAATAGCAAGTGTGTAAAGATGGGGGATTCTGCATGTTCAAGTGGTAGTGATGCTTTACAATAGATGATTGCTTTGTTGTAGCAACAACAACAACAACAATTATTGTTACAATAGTATATGCAAACTCAGCAAAGAAGAAGAAAGAATCAATTCCTTAGCTGTGAACGCATTGCAAGTAGTGTGACAGGAATTTAAGTAGTTTAAGGGTCAAAATGTTTTGGCCTTCATCCGGTTGTATAAGAAAATATGTTATTTCATGGGGTACCGTAGTATGCATGGAGTCGGTATTTCTCCCGTTTGGCCATGCATGCATTGCATGATTGGATTGATGAGTTACATAGAAGAGATGTTGATTGGGTAGCTTTTAAGAAAGCTTCGAGAGAAGAGTTTTTCTTAGAAGATACAGGATTAGTAACTAAAAAGACATTTGCAAATTGGATTGAAAATCCCAATTGGCTGTTATAGCTTTGCTCCATGAATTTGAAAGTCGGTATGCGCAATTGGATGTCGATGAGCAACAATCATTGGAGAGTTAAAAAAATGATTTGTTTTTTAAGGCTATAGATCATGTTTTGCAAGAGAAGGTGATCGATCATTTAGAAGATGCCTTTTTTGAAACGGGGTTGAAATCAAATTGGGCTAATGTAATTGAGGTAGTGTGCATATGTTGGTAAAGAGAGAGTTGATGAAATTAAGATGGGGGTACAGGTACCACACCTTCCAGTGCTCAAAAGGGGGCTGAAGTTGCAGCCAAGGCACCTGTAGCTATGGCGGAACAACCAGCTATATATGTTGGTCCGGATCTTAAAGGTAATGCTGTGGATGAATTAATTAAACATATGCGTGTTTTGAGGCTAAATTTGATAGAAATCTATGCTAAGGTCGAAAAGTTGGATGCTAAGGTGGAAGAGAAGGCTCACGCAATAGCCCAAAGACCATACAAAGAAGGATACAAGAGCATATGCATTTGGTGTGACAGTTTACGGGATGAAAAACAAGACTATACAGCCTATCGTGAAGCAGAAGTGAAAAGGTTAGTCTTTTGGAAAGATGGCAAAATACATGCAACAGAAATTGGTTTTCCAATAGAGAAATTTTTTGGAAATGGTGACATGCAGAATACAGCCTATCGTGAAGTAGAAGCGAAAAGGTTAGCTTTTTGGAAAGGTGACAAAATACATGAGCGAAAAGGTTAGCCCTTTGGAAAGATGACAAAATACATGCAACAGAAATTGATCTTTCAATAGAGAAATTTTTTGAAAATGGTGACATGCAGAAGAGGTTAGAAGATATAGATGCAATGACAATATTTGTTGCCATATATGCAGCCACATATGCGTTGAAAATTGAAAGGACTTGAAAATAAGGCATGAGTTAAGCAAAATCTCACATTTGAATGCAAGCATTATGAGGCACAAACCCTGGTTGGCAACCAACCGATGTTGTGACAATCTACGGGCATTTAGAAAAATACACCAAAGGCCTTTGTCTTTGTGAACACTAGTCCACGCACTGGTGTACGGCTACAATGGACTTGCACGACTTTGCGAAGCTCAATTTGAACACTTTCTTGTCCGCGCATTGGAATTTGGGAGGGGACGTTCATTTCTAGGCGTATGTATATAGAATCACAGTTTCAATGGCGGAAATTGTGCATTACGACGTCAGTTTTTGGACGATAGTGTGCGTGCCAGATTATTCGGACGGGGGCCGGCTGCCCGGGGCGCGGGATCGAGACTGGAGAGGGGCGTCAGGTGGCAAATTCTCCGGACCCAATGTATATATATATATATATGTCCACTGCTAGTGGATAGTATTTTGGATAATCTAGTTTCGTCACAGGCACAGCCTACCGGGCCCCGGCATATAAAGGGAAGCAAACGTTTGACAGTCAATGTTAATTATAAATAAAGAAACATATATAATATATTATATAAAGGTAGAGGGAAGGTCAATCTCTGCATAAGTTGCTTTTTAAAAATCTACATGCGGGAATGAAGAGATTTTTACAATGCGAATAATTGCATTATCAAGAGAAAAAAATAAATATTTACAGCATTTTCCGATGCAGCGAGGATTTAAACCAGGCCCCCAGGGTGCTGCTCCTAATGAAAATGCGGTGGGCACTGGGCAGACCTAAGGGAATTTAGCAGGTACGAGTTGTTTCTTGGGGAGAATAGTTATAACTTATAATTTATGTGAAGGCTTTGCCGCTTTGTAGTTTTAGTCATCTCCTGAAGCGCTGCTAACTAACACGAGGCCCCTGCTGCGGAAATTCCATGCGCCCCATCAGCAGATCGCCTGATGAGGGCCGAGGGCGAGGCCTGTTCTTTAGCTCGGCATGAAAAAAGTGAACACGGATCGTCCACTTTCACGTGCACGCGGGCGGCGTGTATCATCGTCTTCGACAGGCACAATTAATGAGAGAGAAGATCGAAGGGCGTATTAGCGCGCGCACCTGACAGAGCGGGTGCACTCGGCTTAAATTGCTAGACCAAACTTCGGGTTATAACACTTGGTGGCAGGTGCTGCTGAAGATGTGAATCATTCACTCCTAGACTAGAATCATACCATAATTGCAGCACGCAGAGAGACACGAGAGACAAAGAGAGAGACGCAGAGAGAGAGAAAGCCATCAGAGAGAGAGAGAGAGAGACATTATGGCCCCTGCTGCAGTGGATCAATCCGGCCCTGAATTAGTGTGCGTTACAGGAGCATCTGGTCATTTGGGGACCTGGTTAGTGAAGCGCCTTCTGGAGAGAGGCTACAGGGTGCGCGCCACAGTCAGGAATCCAGGTGAGCATCGGCTTTACCAAAACTTGTTGCAGACCTTAATCAGAATGAATCTTCCCGACTTCTAATCCATTCTAGACCATGGCTGAATTTGGTTATGTTTTGGGATAGATGACCTCCAGAAGACATCGATACTGCGTGAGCTTCCTGGGGCTAACGAGAGGCTGCAGATAGTGAAAGGGCAGCTGCTGGAAGAGAATGGGTTTGATGAGGCCGTGTCTGGGTGCGATGGAGTGTTCCATTGCGCGAGCCCTACAGAATTCTCCTTCGAGGACCCCTACGTAAGATATTCCAGCCGCTTAATCTTGCTGTTTCTAGTAACTATGTTTAGTTTGATGTTCATATTATGTATACGGACTGTGTGACGGATGATATTTGCGCGCCCAGAGAGATTGCATCGAGCCGGCTGTGCAGGGGACCGTAAACATCCTCAAGTCATGCTCCAAGGCTCCCACCATCAAGCGCATCGTCTTCACCTCGTCGGCAGCTGCAGTCAGATTCACTCAACTAGAAGACATCCCAGAGCAACGCATCAATGAGGACTGTTGGACGGACGTCGAGATGTGTCTCAGGGAGAAGCCTCATGGATGGGTATAATGCCTTAAACTGATCCCGTTTTATCATTGAATCGACCGTCCACACGTCAATTTATCTCTTCCATTGATCGGATTAGATCCGTTCACTAGATTCAATGTGCCTCTAACTACATCATGCTGCTGCTGCTGCTGCCGTTAAATGGGTGTAGCCCTACTTCGTGTCCAAGACCTTGTCTGAGAAGAAGGCCTTCGAGCTGGCGGAGGAGTACAATCTAGATCTGGTCACCATTCTTCCCACTCTCGTCACTGGCCCTTTCATGATCGACAAGCTACCCAACAGCTGTACTGACGCCATCTCGCTGGTTACAGGTTAATGTTATTGCATATCAAAATTGCCTTTAATAATTACTCCCGTGTGCCAGCCTAGAATGTCCATGGGTACTGTCAGTAAGAGCAATGTTCTTCTCACATGTGTGATGTTAATAATGTCGGGGCAGGTGACACTTCGCATCACGAATTCATTCGTCGCATCTCGTATGTTCACATCGACGACATCATCAACGCGCACATATTCCTGTATGAGACGCCCGCAGCCAAGGGCCGCTACATCGGCTCCTGCACCGACGCCTCCATAACGGAGGTAGCCAACCTGCTACGCAAGCTGTATCCCAACATCAAGCTGCCTGACAAGTAAGCGTCGCACAGAGAGAGAGAGAGAGAGAGAGAGAGAGAGAGAGAGAGAGAGAGAGAGTTCAACGTCTCTTTGATCTGATTTGCTTTGCAGCTTCGATTACGTTGGCCCCATTGTTCCTCATTACATGGACAACTCCAAGATCAAGAAGCTTGGGTTTGAATTCAAGTACGGGCTCGCTGATATGCTCGAGGGGACTGTCGATTGTGCCGTTAAGAAGGCCTTGCTGCGCTACCCGGGCTCGTAGACTGAAAAATACAGCCTGGACTATCATAGGAGAGTACATATCCACAATCTCGTTGCTAGCTTGTGATTCGCTAACCCACCATTTCAAGTGCCACCCTGTCATTCACCACTCGATTGCCCGTTGCTGCCATGAGCACCGCCTATCATACATCTTTGTTAACCGTTCTCTCCATATCGATTACATAAACCAATGTGGATGCAATTTTTTTTAAACGTTGGGTGCTCTCTTCGCAAACGAGAGAGTCATTTCGTCTACCTTGGTCGGTCTCTCTCTCTTCACACGCTTGCAGAGCCGTTTGAAATGATAGATCTTAAGGAAACCTTCCAACTTCTAAATTCGAAGATCACGATTTCTTACGTAGTCCTTCAAATTGAAAGCAATTCAGCACTCGTTCAAGGGTCTCTGAAATATCCTTCATTTTCCACGATCCTTGACTTTCAAGTTTTATTTCACAAAAGAAGAACATCTATTGGTCATACTGGGCAGGCTAGGGCTACGGGAAAATTACATTAATTCCTAACTTAAAAATCAAGTCGATCCTCGTGAGAGTGGTTGAAACTTCTACTATGAGGTAGACTCAAGTGAGTTTAAATAACAAACTCCAAGGTATCACATGGGATCTTAGATGACGCTGTCTAGGATATCACTTAATGGGCTACTAAGAACATGCCATCGAGAATGTGACTAGGGCAGACACTTCACACATCCTCATGTTGGTCACCTAACATGCCATTGAATAATATTATGCCACATCACTTAGGCTTATAGTGGATGCCAACTCATGTAGAGCTTGACATCTCAATACTCTCCCTCGAGCTCAACATGAGCTTGCAAACTCCAAGTATAGTCTTGAAGTGTTGAAGCTTTTTAACTTCCAAAGCCTTGGTCAACATGTCAATAGCTTGTTCCTTCATCTTAATATAAGACAAGTCAATATTACCTATTAGAATACACTCTTGAATGAAATGGTAATGATCTTTATGTGTTTGATTCGTGCATGATGCACTTGGTTCTTAGCTAGTTGAATGCGACTAAGGTTATCATAGTAGATGATACTCTTGCAATCCACTTCTATCCCCAAATCACCAAGTAGCTTGCGTAACCAAGCAACCTCACATGCTACAATTGTAGCACATCTGTACTTTGCCTTTATACCTATTTTTTGCTGCTCTAAGTAACAACAACACTCTCAAAGGAAAATATGAAACCATTGGTAGATCTCCTGTTTGAAATACTACCATCCCAATTTGTATCTATGTAATCATGCAAAGTCTAATGATACACTCGTACCATAGAATAAGGCATAGTCGAATGTGGACTTGACATGGCACAATGTGTCACACTATTGCATCCAAATGTGGCTTCCATAAAGGTTGTATAAAATGACTCTTCCAATCAACTATGTAGTTTAGGTGTCTGGCCTAGCAGTCATCATCAAATAGATAAGGTTGCCCATAATCTTTTGATCCTCAACCAAGTCACCCTCATATGTACTAAGCTTAACATTAACATTCAAAGGTATAGAAATAGACTTGTAATTAGCCAATTAGCCATACCATATTTATCAACATATCCATTGCATATTTTCTCTCTAACAACCATATGCCCTCTAAAATCTTGATGATCTCTATGTCGAGAAAATAATGCAACTGTCCTTAATCCTTCACATCTCAAATTCAGCGTTGTTAAGAAGATCCTTCACATTGCCAAGCTTTGTTTATGTGTCACCCACAATGATCAAATCATCCACATATATATAATGATCATAATACTTGCATTACTCTCATATACATGGAGTGAGTAATCAACTGGTACTCTGTGAAATCCAATGCTAATAAGGTATTTTTCAATCCCATCATGCCATATCCTAGGTGGTTGCTTTAACCCATATAAGGTCTTACGAAGCCTACATACATAATTTAGATGATTCTCATTCACATAACCATGTGGTTGCTCCACATAAAATTCCTTTTGCAATCCTCCCTAGCAAGAAGGTATTCCTAGCATTCATTTTATGTATGATCCAGCCTTTTGATGTAGCCACTACTATGAAAATACTTATAGTGGCAATTTTAGCCACTAGAGAAAAGGTCTCCTCATAATCAATACTATGAGTTTGCATATATCCTTTGGCAACCTATTATGCCTCTTATAGTGCTTAAAAGATCCATTCGATTTATGCTTGACCTTGCAAATCCATTTGCAACCAATAGCTTTCTTGCCTTTAGGTAAGAGTAATAACTTCTATGTGTCATTATCCATAAGTGCAACCATTTCTTCATCCATAGCACAATCCCAATACTCATTACCCCACTCCATCCTCAAAATAAGTGGGTACCACATCTTGCACAACCTTAGCCATGCATGCATAGTGATGAGCTACATAGCTATTATATGTCAATTTTTGTGTTGGTTTTCTCACTCTACTTAACTTGTATGGACCTAGATCACTACCAGCTACTTTAGCATCCTCTAATGCCTTCTACACATGAGGTGATTTAATAGATGGAATGATGACATGAAGCATATTCCACGGTAGATTCCGTGAGACCACGGTGGATTTCGTGAGGTTTTGCGATGGATTCTGTAAAACTATATTTATTTGCCGGGGCTCATACACAAGGTGGATTCCTTGTGCGAGAAGTTGACGGGGACGCCTACCCTTTTTGAGCGTCATGTTAATTTAATGTGCACGTGGGTGATTCCACATCGGGTGATTTCACAAAATACATATTTAAATTAATGGACATTTATGAGTTTAGAGTGCACTCTTATTAAATTAAGATTAGGACAGAGTTCCAACCTATTTATTTATTTTGTAGCTGAAGACTACTAGGTATTCACTTTTGTCAATTTAATTTTATTATTTTCTAACAATTGTGAATGCTTCAGTTGATGTGTAGAGCAGGCAGTGGTGTCGTTGGGAAGCACTGGGCGGTTGTATGTATTCAAAATTTTTATGAAGAAATTATCATTTTTGATGGCCGCGCGTCTCAGGCGTGATGCCAATATTTATTTTGACGCACTTACTTATTGAAGGGTTTAATATATATTTATTATTTTGTATGCATATGGACACATGGTTAAAATATTCATTATAAGACATTGTATTTGGGCCCGACTCTTGGACCGCCCAATCGCTTTATTCTTTATTTTGACAAAAGAAAACACAAAAGCTAAAGCATGCTAATTATAAAATTAGGTTATTTTTGAGCTTGGAGATGAATATAATTACATGTTTTTTGGAGCACTCACACAAGGCATGGGGGAGATTGTATCGAATTGGTATTTTTGCCTCATGTTGTTCAAGTCTACCTTCTTGTTTTTTGTGCAGAAGTAGAGTTCTTTTGTTCTTGGAGACCTTTCGGCACTTGTTATGTACGCATCTAGTATCCGATCTACACACTAGTGGTATCAGAGCGAAGCTGAGATCAAGGGCTTCCAATCGCTTACCATCTCGTGTGAATGTGAAGCTCTTGGAATGAATAGGCTCTACACTCCGTCTCGCGATAATCCATCAATACTAGCGTGTTCCTAGCGATGAAGAACCCACTGCTACGCAGTTGGATTGCGAAGGACCACTCTCTAGAGGCAGAGGACCAATCGAGAAGCTCCTTCATGAAGATGTTTTTTTTCTTAGAGATAACAGTAAGAATCTTCATTAAGATTAGCTTTAAGCTATAAAAATCTTAGCTTTGCTTAAGCCTTTACAATTTATCGAATCGCAGCAGGTGGATGTCCTTACTGGTGACGATCGCGGCATTAGCATACCATCATCCTGTGTTAAACAAAAAGGATTAATTCAAGATTTTTACTCTAAATCTTAAAGCTATAAAGCTTAAAGATTTAATCCTTAATCTCTTGCATAGAGAAAGTTCACATTGAGCTCTTCTCCGAATCATTTCCGAACTCATTTCAACCTCTTTGCAAGCCCCTATTCGTGCCTACACTCTGACAGAGCCATATTTCAGTAAACAGATTGCTATACACAGTCTACACGGACAAAGTATACGCTTGGAAAAAGACCGTGACATCAACTTTCATATCCATAAAGAAGAAAGATCACAAAAATCCGTGTTTAAAAAAAAGAGCAAGCCTTGTAAACTTGACTTTGAGCTACGCTCATCCCGCTAATAAGATTTCGAGTGTGTGAGGTTGTTTGAACTTTTGTAGGATGTCCAATCTGTTGAGAAATACGGATCTAGAGCTAGGCTAGCTATGGAGGATGCAGATTATAGATATGGAACATGGTAGAGGTGAAAGATTGTAACTCAAGTGAATTAGGTTCCAAGATGGATTAGCTTGGACTCATAAACACAATCTTGAGTGACACAAAAATGAAAGTACCATTACATTGAAATGAGTGTCAAGTGCATGCTTATATAGCTTTTTTGGATAGTACCACTCTTTCTCTCTGTGCTTATGGGATTTTGGACATCTCTTCTGGAGCATACAACTTTTGTCATCTCTCTTTTACAAAGCCTATTCTAGGCATACATCATTTGATTTCTCAACACAATCAAAATATGGAAGATTTTATGGCCAAAGGTGATTTACCAGAACCAACGATGGAGCAAAATTTGGACTTAATTATGATGCAGCTTTAAGAGGAACGAAGAGCACGTCAAACTTTATAAGCTCAAATGGCCACTCTTCAACGATCTATTGCCAATCAAGATGGACCGCAACTTAAAGATGTTATACGACGTACGATCGATGCGACACTTAAAGCACAATCTATCCGGAAAGAAGCCAATATAAGTAAATGAAATTTTAAATTCCGTACTTTTAATGGGTTACGCGATGGAAAGACTGTTCTCACTTTTATCAGTCAGTTTGATGATTATTTCCATAAAGAACAGTATACCGAGAAAGACAAACTCAACTATGTCACTAATCATTTAGTGGATAGACCATCACTATGGTGGACTATTGTCTGCAAAAGTATCAATTGTCCTACTACTCGGGAGACTTTTCAAAAGAAATTTTTGCAGAATTTTCTTATATCTCAATTCCACGAAAAAGCAATCAAACAGTGGGATCTTCTGCAACAAAGAGATCACGAGACTATTTCACAATATACCGAGCATTTGTGGAATGCCTTATTGCAACTTCAAATGCTCGAAGATGCACCTGCGGCGATCCATAACCACAAGTTTATGTCTGGTTTGCTTGGTCACTTCTATGAGGAAGTGAACATGTTCAAGCCAACGACTCTCGAGGATGTGATTTCCTTGGCGTATGATGATGAAGACATATTTGAGTACGAGAGAAGCAATCACAACAATTCTTAAATAATGGTAACTTCGGTACAAAGCAATTCAATTCTAACTTTCGAAGATTCAATCAAAATCGCTTTGTTTCATCTTCATTCCGTAAATCTTGGGCACAACCCCCTATTTTACCATCAAATACAAATCCAAATCCAAATCCTAAGCTATCTTTCCATCCAAATTCCAACATTCCTAAACTTTTCGCTATTACCAATAATGTTTCTAAAGCCAAATCCATAGTTTGTTATAAGTGCTATCAACCTGAATAAATAGCGGTGAATTGTCAATCTAAAAAGCCAACTGTTCACATAAACTACTTAGGAGCGACTAAAGATGAAGACCATGAAGAAATTCTAGATTTCACGGAAGACAATGACGATATCAATACTACTTCAGATACTTTACCAGGTATACCAAATCCCCATTCTCTAATAAAGACCATGAAGAAATTCCAGATTTCACGGAAGACAATGACAATATCAACACTACTTCAGATACTTTACCAAGTATGCCAAATCCCCATCTAATAACGATGAAATGTCTTGTGCATGGTAGAGAAAAGATTATTTTACATGATGATGAGAGTACACGATTTTATTTTTGCAAAATTGGTCAAAGAATTGAATTTACATACTGTTTCCACTCATTATCGCATCAAGGCTGCATTCTTAGGCACTAGATACAATGGATCACAAGAAGTGCACGACTTAGAAATTAAAATTGGTGATTATGCTAAACGTAGAAATTTCTTAGTTGTGTCTTTGCAATCTAGTGACATTATCTTAGGAATGCCTTGGCGTCATTAATATAATCCTAATATAGATTATTCCATGCATTCAATGAATATTTATTCTAATGGAAAGCAAATCACATTGCATGGTATGCACACCTTCGATAATTTTCTATTGCTTAGTCATACACAGTCTAAACTTGCATTAAGAAAATGTAGCTAATCCTACTTAATATGGGTGAATGAAATTGCAATTAAGGAAAATTAGATGCATCCTAGGTATGCACAATTTCTTTCACAATTTAAAGATTGTTTTGCTGCTGACTTACCCCTAGATTACCACCCACACGTCTTGAAGATCATAAAATATACTTAATTCTTGGACTACAACCACCATGTAAAGCACCTTATAGATATAATCAAATTGAACATAAAAAAAATCAAATCCAAGTTGAAGAATTGTTAACTCGAGGACTCATTAGGCCTAGTAGCTCTCCTTTTGGTGTACCTGTCCTATTAGTTAAAAAGAAAAATAACACCTATAGGATATGCATTGATTATCGTGTCCTAAATAAGACCACTGTCAAGAGTAGATATCTGCTCCCTAGGGTAGATGACCTCATGGATAAACTACAAGGGGCTACAATATTTAGCAAAATAGATATTAAATCTGGATACCATCAAGTACGATTTGACACATCTAATATTTTTAAAATTGCACTTAGGACTCAATTTGGACATTATGAATTCCTTGTTATGCCTTTTGATTTATCTAATGCACTAGCCACATTCAGTCATATGATGAATTACATATTTTTTAAGCATCAGCATTGTGTCATTGTTTTCTTTGATGACATATTAGTTTTCAGTAAAAATGAGAATGAGCATTATGAACATTTGTCTTTGGTTTTCAAATTATTAAAAGAGAATAAATTATATACTAATCCTAAAAAGAGTGATTTTTTTCAAACCCAAATTGAATACTTTGGATATATTGTTTTATCTGAAGGTATTAAAGTTGACCCTAAAAAGATAGAAGCAATTTTGAATTAGTCGATACCTAAAAAGTGCATGAATTACATTCTTTCTTAGGTCGTGCTAGCTTTTACAGAAAATTTGTGAGAAATTTTTCATTGCTTGCATTATCTTTGACAAAATTATTAGAGAAAGATATTGTGTATCATTGGTCTGAAAATCAGCAAAAGTCTTTTGACTTACTGAAACATGCCTTAACACATGCTAATGTATTGCAACTCCATGACTTTAATAGACCATTTTTCCTAGTAGTCATTAACGCTAGCGGATCTGGAATAGGAGCTGTCCTTATGCAAGATTCACATCCCATACCCTACTCTAGCTGTAAACCATCTAAACTCAAGTATTCTATCTATGATAAGGAATTGCTAGCTGTAGTACAAGCTTTACGTCAATGGAAACACTATTTAATGGGATCTGAATTCATGATTAAAACTGACCAACAAAGTATCAAACATCTCCTTAGTTAGTCACAAATCTCTGACCGTCATATTAAATGGGATGCTTTTATTCAAAGTTTTCATCCTCTTATCCAATATCAACCCAGAAAAGAAAATGTTGTTGCTGATGCCTTGAGTAGAAGACCAAGTATTCATAATATTTATGTTATATCTTTTGATTCCCTAATTCCTATGAAAAATACCTATGACCAAGACTCCGATTTTCAAGTTGATTGGAATAAATTAGTTGCAAATAACTGGATGCCAATAGATTCATTGTCATTGTCTTATACTGATGGATTTATGTTTTATGAGAAAAGGCTATGTGTAACCGTTCCATTTAGATCTTTTGTGTTGTACAAAATTCATTGTCCCCCATATCAAGGCCATAGAGATATTATTTCTACTTTACGTACATTGGTTAAAGATTTTTACTGGCCACACATGGAATCTGATATCTCTAACTTTGTATCTTAGTGTTTAATTTGTCAAAGAGTTAAGCGATACCATGGTAAGCAGTATGGTTTGTTAATGCCTTTACCAATTCTTGAGCAACCATGGGAACATATTTCAATGGATTTTATAACTGGTTTGCCTAATACACAAGCTAATCATGATATGATTTGGACTATTATAGATCGATTTAGTAAACAAGTATATTTCATTCCATGCAAGAAAACGTTAACTGCATCTCAAGCTGGTCAATTGTTTCTGAAAATTGTTTTCACTAACCATGGTTTGCCAAAAGTTATTATTTCTGACCGAGATTCTAGATTCTGCAATAATTTTTGGACTACCTTGTTTTCTAATTTAGGAACAAAGATTGATTTTTCATATGCATTTCATCTTGAAATAAATAGGCAAACAGAAGCTACAAATAGTACAATCTTGGATATTTTACGTACATACACAATTTCAAAACCACAAACATGGGATACACACTTGCATTTACTTCAGTTTGCATACAATAATATCCCACATACAGCTACATGGAAAGCATATTTTGAAATCATTTATGGATATAAATTGCCTATACTTATTACTTCATTGCCAAACAAAGTTAAAGCTGCTAATGATATTGCCAATATACATGCTACTATTTTTTATGAAGTTAAAGATATGATTGCGAAAGCCCAACAATCATATACTAGACAAGATAACATGAAATGAAAAGCTATGAATTTTACAGTTGATGATTATTTCTGGTTACACATTGAAAAGCGAAGACCACAAAGTATTGAGAAATACCCTGTTGTAAAGTTAGCTCCTAGATTTTATGGACCTTTCAAAATCATTCACAAAATCAATAACAATGCCTTTAAATTAGAACTACCCCAACACTGGAAAATCCACAATACTTTTCATATCAGTTTGTTACGACTTTTCAAAGGTCAATTACCTATCCACCCTGTCTATGAAAACCCTCCTTTATTAGAAGAAGAAACTGAAATTCTTGAACCTCAAACTATTCTAAACACTGATTATATGACAACTAGAACTGAGCATAAATATTCTAGATATTTAGTAAAGTTTAAAAATCATCATGTTGAAGAAGCCCAATGGATGCACGCCTGCAACCTCAGTGCTTACCCCTCACTGTTGGCTCCCCATTGAGCTAAAAGCAATTGAGAATAATTGCTATCCCACCCCGGGGGTATGATGCCAGGAGGGATGTTCCACGGTGGATTCTGTAAGATTTTGCGATGGATTCTGTAAAACTATATTTATTTGCCGGGGCTTGTACACAAGGTGGATTTCTTGTGCGAGAAGTTAACGGGGATACCTGCCATTTTCAGGTGTCATGTTAATTTAATGTGCACGTGGATGATTCCCCAAAACATATATTTAAATTAATGGACGTTTATGAGTTTAGAGTGCACTCTTATTAAATTAAGGTTGGGACAAAGTTTCAACCTATTTATTTATTTTGTAGCTGAAGACTACTAGGTATTCACTTTTGTCGGTTTAATTTTATTATTTTCTAACAATTGTGAAAGCTTCAGTTGATGTGTCGTTGGGAAGCACTGGGTGGTTGCGTATATCTAGATTTTTTAAGAAGAAATTATCATTTTTTATGGACGCGGGTCTTAGGCATGATACCAATATTTATTTTAATTTGCTTATTTATTAAAGCACTTGACATATATTTATTATTTTGTATGTGCATGGGCACATGGTTTAAATATTCATTATTGGGCATTGTATTTGGGCACTGCCCGACTCTTGGATTGTCTAACCGCTTTATTCTTTATTTGGACAAAAGAAAACACAAAAGCTAAAGCATGCTAATTGTAAAATTGAGCTATTTTTTAGCTTGGATATTAATAAAATATTAAATACATGCTTCGTGGAGCGCTCACACAAGGCATGGGGGGAGATTGTGCCGAATTGGTATTTTTACCTTATGTCGTGCAAGTCTACATTCTTGTTTTTTGTGCAAAAGTAGAGTTCTTTTGTTCTTGGAGACCTTCCGCTGCTTGCTATACGTACACATCCAACAGCATCCGATCTACGCTACATGGAATCCCAAACTCCACATAATACCATATTTAAGAATATGGGAATTTCTCATAAGTTTGGGACATGTGGTCAAATCTTTGGATTTGTTATAACTTGAACACTATGCCTCCAAATCAAGCGCTCTATAGCTCAATAGATTCCATTTTTCAAATGGTTTCCAATGATAGGTCACATCATGGTGCACAGATTGGATGCCGTAAGCGCGCATAGTGAGCATCAAAAGGTCCCCAAGAACAAAAGAACTCTACTTTTTGCACACAAATCAATGTAGGAAGCTTGCACGACATGAACAAGAGACCAATTGGGTGCAATCTCCCCCCATGCCTTGTGTGAGTGCTCCACAAAGCATGTATTTCATATATTAATCATCTTCAAGCTCAAATAATAGCCCAAATTACAAAATAGCACGCTTTAGCTTTTGAGTTTGCTTTTGTGCCAAATAGAATTAAAGCTAATGGATGCCCAAGAAGTCAGGCGTATCCAAATACAATGTCCAAATACAAATATCTAAATTGTGCGCCCATGTGCATACAAAAATAATAGATAAATATCAAGCGCCTTGATAAATAAGCGCGACAAAATATAGGTGCCATGCCTAATACACGCGCCCATCAAAATATTGACGATAAATTTGAATACATGCTATCCTCCAATGCTTTCCACTTCCACTGCTGCTATCTCTACACATCAACTAAAGCATTCACAATCATGAGTAAAATAATACAATTAAATTGACAAAAGTGAATATCTAGCAGTCTTCAGCTACATAAATAAATTGGTTAGAAATTAATCCTAACCTTAATTTATCACGAGTGCGCACTCTAAACTCATAAACGCTTATTAATTAAATATGTATTTTACAGAATCACCCACTATGGAATCACCCATGTACACATAAAATTAACAAAACGCCCGAAAAGGATAGGCACCCCCATCAACTTCTCGCACAAAGAATCCACTGTGTATAAGCCCCAGTAATAAAATCTTACGGAATCCACTATAAAACCTCACGGAATCCACCGTGGAATATGCCTCTTGGCATTATACCCCCGGGGTGGGATAGCAATTGTCCTCAATTGCTATTAGCTCAATGTGGAGCTAACAGAGTGGGGAAAGCATTTAAGTCTCTAGCGTGTATCCATTGGGCCTCTTCAATTGGATGGTTTTTAAACTTGACCAAATATCTAGAATATCTACGGCCAGTTCTAGTGGTCATAAAGTCAATATCTATAATAGTTTCAGGCTCAAGGATTTCAGTCTCATAATCTAGCAAAGGTGGGTTTTCATAGATAGGGTGTACAGGTAATTGGCCTCTAAAAGGTCGTAATAAACTGATATGGAAGGTGTTGTGGATTTTCCAGTGTTGTGGTAGTTCTAGTTTAAATGCATTGTCATTGATTTTGTGTATGAACTTGAATGGTCCATAAAATCTAGGTGCTAATTTCACAACTGGGCGTTTATCTTCACTTTGTAATCTACATTTTTCTATTCGTAACCAAACAAAATCATCAACTTTAAAATTCATAGCCTGTCTTTTCTTATTTGCTTGTTTTGTATATGATTGCTGGGCTTTGGCAATCATATCTTTAACTTCATAAAAAATAGTGGCATGCATGTTAGCAATATCATTAGCAGTCTGAATTTTGTTTGATAATGATGCAACAGGTGTAGACAATCTATATCCATAAATAACTTCAAATTGTGCTTTCTTTGTAGCTATATGCGGTGTATTGTTATATGCAAACTGAAGTAAATGTAGATATGTGTCCCATGTATGTGGTTTTGAAATAGTGTAAGTACGTAAAAGATCTAAAATAGTACTGTTAGTAGCTTCTATTTGACCGTTTGTTTCAAGATGAAATACAGATGAAAAATCAATCTTTGTTTTTAAGTTAGCAAACAAAGTAATCCAAAAATTATCATAGAATCTAGAATCAGATAAAAAATAATAACTTTTGGTAAACCATGATTAGTGAACACAGTTTTAAAAAAAAATTGAGCGGCTTGAGATGCAGTTAAAGTTTTCTTGCATGGAATGAAATGTGCTTGTTTGCTAAACTTGTCTATAACAGTCCAAATCATATCATGGTTAGCTTTAGTGTTAGGTAAACCAGTGATAAAATCCATTGAAATTTGTTCCCATGGTCGTGATGGAATAGATAATGGCATTTGTAAACCATATTGTTTACCATGGTGTCTTTTAACTCGTTGACAAACTAAACATTCAGATACAAAGTTAGATACGTCAGTGTCCATATGTGGCCAATAAAAATCTTCAGTCAATGTACACAAAGTAGATATAATTCCTCTATGACCTTGATATGGAGGACAATGAATCTCATGCAAAACAAATGATCTAAATGGAACTGTCACACATAATCTCTTTTCATAAAACATGAATCCATTATTGTAAGACAATGAATCAATAGGAATCCAATTATTTGCAACTAGTTTATTTCAATTAGCTTGAAAAGTAAGATCCCGATGATAAGTATCTTTCATAGGGATAAGGGAATCAAATGATATGACAGAAATATTATGAATTGTTGATCTTCTACTCAAAGCGTCGGCTACAACATTCTCTTTTCCTAGTTGATATTGTATAAGGGGATGAAAACTTTGAATGAAAGCTACCCATTTAATATGTTGGTGAGATATTTGGGGTTGACTAAGGAGATGTCTAATGCTTTGTTGGCTAGTTTTGATCATAAATTCAGAACCCATTAAATAATGTTTCCATTGACGTAAGGCTTGTACTACATTTAGCAAATCTTTATCATATGTAGAATATTTAAGTTCAGATGGTTTAAGTTTACAACTAGAATAGGCTATGGGATGATTATCTTGCATAAGGACGGCTCTTATTCCAGATCCACTAACATCAGTAACTACTAAAAAGAATGGTCTATTGAAGTTAAGTAGTTGTAATACAAGAGCATGGGTTAATGCATGTTTCAATAAATCAAAGGATTTTTGTTGATTATCAGACCAGTTATACACAATATCCTTCTTTAAAAGTTTAGTCAAAGGTAATGCAAGTAATGAGAAATTTCGCACAAAATTTCTGTAAAAGCTAGCAAGACCTAGAAAAGAACATAACTCATGCACATTTTTGGGCATGGGCCAATTTAAAATTGCTTTTATCTTTTTAGGGTCAACCTTAATACATTCTGATGAAACAATATGTCCTAGATATTCAATTTCTGTTTGGAAGAATTCACTCTTTTCTAGATTAGCATACAATTGATTGTCTTTTAACAACTTGAAAACTAAAGACAGATGTTCATAATGCTCATTCTCATTTTTACTGAATACTAATATATCATCAAAGAATACTATGACACAATGTTGATATTTCAGAAATATGCGATTCATCATGCGACTAAATGTAACTGGTGCATTAGTTAAACCAAAAAGCATCACTAGAAATTCATAATGTCCAAATTGTGTTCTAAATGCAGTTTTGAATATATCAGATTTATCCAATCTTACTTGATGATAACCAAATTTAAGATCTATCTTACTAAATATGGTAGATCCTTGTAGTTTATCCATAAGATCATCTACTCTAGAAATTGGATATCTATTCTTAACAGTAATTTTATTTAGGACACGATAATCAATGCACATAGGATAAGTATTATTATTATTCTTTACTAATAAGACAAGTGTGCCAAATGGAGAACTACTAGGTCTAATTAATTCTTTGTTAAGCAATTCCTCTATTTGATTTTGAATTTCTTTCTGTTCAATTTGGTTATGCCTATATGGTGCTTTACACGGTGGTTGTGTACCAGGAATTAAATCTATTATGTGATCTTCAGGTCGTGAAGGTGGTAGTCCAGGTGGTAAATCATCAGCAAAACAATCTTGAAATTGAGCAAGAAATTGTGTATGTCTAGGATGCATTTGTGTTTCTTTAGCTTGAAGTTCATTCACCCATATTAAATAATATTTGCTACTTTTACGTAATGCACGTTTAGCCTGAGTATGAGTAATGGAAAATTATTAGAAGCATACATACCATGCAATGTGATCTGTTTTCCGTGAAAATAAATTTTAATTGAATGTGTAGAATAATCTATGTCAGGATTACACTGATGACGCCAAGGCATTCCTAAGATAATGTCACTAGACTGCAAAGGTACAACTAGGAAATTTCTTCGTTTAGTATATTCACCAATTTTAATTTTTAAATTATGCACCTCTTGTGTTCCATTGTATCTCGTGCCTAGGAATGCAGCTTTAATGCGATAATGTGTAGAAACAATTGGTAATTTCAATTCTTTCACTAACTTTATAGAAATAAAATCATGTGTGCTACCATCATCATGCAAAATAGTATTTTCTTTACCATGCACAAAACATTTCATTGTCAACAAAGAATGTGGAGTTGGCATACCTGGCAAAGTATCTGAAGTAGTACCAATGTCGTCATCATCTTCCGTAAAGTCAGGCATTTCCTCACGTTCTTCTTCTTCCATTGCACCAAGATGATTGATATGGACAAGTGGCTTTTTCGATTGACAGTTGGCTGCTAGATGTCCAGGTTGATGGCATTTGTAACAAACTATGGGTTTGGTTTTAGATACATTGTTAGTAATGGCAGGAAGTCTAGGAATATTAAGATTTGGCTGTGAGGATGGCTTAGGATTTGGATTGGTATTTGATGGCAAAGCAGGTGGTCGTGTCCAAGACTTACGAAATGAAGATGGAAGAAAACGACTTTGATTGAATATTCGAAAATCTAAATTGAATTGTTTGGAACCATAGTTACCATTAGTTTGAAATTGTTGTGGTCGCTTGTCTCTTCCGCGAATCTTGTCTTTAGTGTCATGAGCCAAGGAAATTGCATCTTCAAGGGTTGTTGGCTTGAACATGTTGACTTCAGCATAATAATGTCCAAGTAGGTCGGACATAAACTTGCGTTTGTGAGTTGCTTCAGGTACATCTTCGAGCATGCTAGTTGTAGTAGGCATTCCAAAAACGTTCAGTGTATTGGAAAATAGGTTCGCGATCTCTTTGCTGTAGAAGATCCCATTGATTTATGGCTTTTTCATGAAACTAAGGAGGAAGGAAATTCTGCAAAAACTTCTTTTGGAAACTCTCCCAGGTAGTGGGACAATCAATGCTCTTGCAGACCACAGTCCACCATAGAGATGCTCGATCGACTGAATGGTTAGTGACACATTTAATTTTGTCTTTCTCAGCATATGTTTCTTCATGGAAGTAATAATCAAACTGACTGATAAATGCAAGTACAGTCTTCCCATCTCGAGATCCATTGAAAGTACGAAATTTAAAGTTTCTTTTACTTATCTTTGTTTCTTTGCGGATGGATTGGGCTTCAAGTGTCGCATCGATGGTACGTCGTATAAGATCTTCAGGTTGCGGTCCATCTTTGTCGGTGGTAGATCGTTGCAAATTAGCCAATTGAACTTGCAAAGCTTGTCGGGCTCTTCGTTCTTTATCAAGCTGCATCATACCTGTAAAATCCAAAAGACCTCACACTCTCGAAATCTAATTAGCGGGATGAGCGTAGCTCAAAGGCGGGTATATAAGGCTTGTAAATTTTGTTTGGCTTTTATGGTCTTTCTCTTTTGCGTTTGCAGTATTCGTTGTCTTCGTAGAAGTTGCGTATAATCTTCATATGACCTGCGTATGACATTTTGCGTTTGCTAAAACTGGTTCAACAAGTCAGCAGGTGTGAACAGAGTCTACCAGAGAGCAATACAGTGATTTTGTGCTTCTGCGTGTGAACAACCTTTATGGGAGTTGTTGGAGTATGTCTTTAATAACTTCTGTGACTTGTAGAATTAAGTAGACTTGGAGAACTTAGAGGATTTAGGAGCTTTAGGTAACTAAGCTTAATGAATTTGAACTGTCGACGATTTCGTGTTTAGTAGGGGGGCTGTTTTTTGCACCGATGATCCAGGCGAGAACATGCCACGGCCACAAATAAAAAAATTGGAGACCTTAAGCCTTTTAAATAAGCTTATTAAGCTTTAAGTTAAAGCTTTTAAACTTTTTTGGCTATGGAGCTTATCTGTATATCTATTTGTAAACGACTTGAAGAAGGAGATGTCCATGTGGTCCTCCGCCTTCACAGACTGGTCCTTCACGATCAGAGAGTGCAGAAGGGGGTTCTTGACCGCCACGAACACACCGGTATTGACCGTTCGCGACGAAACTGATTGTAGAGCTCGATCGTTCCAAGAACTTCGCCTTCGCGCAAGATGGTAAGCGATTGGAAGCTCTCGATCTCAGCTTCGCTCTGATACCACTGATGCACAAATCAGATGTCATAAGCGCGCGTAGTGAGCATTAGAAGGTCCCCAAGAACAAAAGAACGCTACTTTTTGCACACAAATCAATGTAGGAAGCTTGCACGACATGAACAAGAGACCAATTGGGTGCAATCTCCCCCCATGCCTTGTGTGAGCGCTCCACAAAGCATGTATTTCATATATTAATCATCTTCAAGCTCAAATAATAGCCCAAATTACAAAATAGTACGCTTTAGCTTTTGAGTTTGCTTTTGTGCCAAATAGAATTAAAGCTAATGGGCGCCCAAGAAGTTAGGCGTACCCAAATACAATGTCCAACTACAAATATCTAAATTGTGCGCCCATGCGCATACAAAAATAATAAATAAATATCAAGCGCCTTGATAAATAAGCACGACAAAATATAGGTGCTATGCCTAATACACGTGCCCATTAAAATACTGATGATAAATTTGAATACACGCTATCCTCCAATGCTTTCCATTGCCACTGCTGCTATCTCTATACATCAACTGAAGCATTCACAATCATTAGTAAAATAATACAATTAAACCGACAAAAGTGAATACCTAGCAGTCTTCAGCTACATAAATAAATTGTTTAGAAATCAATCCTAACCTTAATTTATCATGAGTGCACACTCTAAACTCATAAATGTTTATTAATTAAACATGTATTTTGCGGAATCACTTGCTATGGAATCACCCATGTACACATAAAATTAACAAAACGCCCGAAAAGGATAGGCATCCCCATCGACTTCTCGCATAAAGAATCCACTTTGTGTATGAGCCTCGGTAATAAAATCTTACGGAATCCACCGTGGAATATGCCTCCTGGAATCACATCATATGGTTTTGAGAAACTTATGGGCATGTTATTCGGGTGCCACCTTTTTAGTATTTAAAAAATGGGAATTGGGAGATTCCCAAACTCACTAATATTGTGTTACATCCAATCTTTGTTGATGGCCATCGAAATCAACATTAACATGAGAGAAGCTTAATGATATATTTGTCACAATAGGTAAGTCCTTAACTTTCTCTTTACATTTTCTTGATATCTATGATGTAGTTGGTGGTCATTAGGGCCAAAAATGTTTCAAAACGGCACTCGTAAGAAAATGATTAAGTTACTAATTAGAAGAGGTTCAGAAGAGAAAAACCCTCCAAATTTGGTTGCTTGAACGTGATTAATGAGAGAATGTATGATTCATTTAAGAGGTTAGGTAGTAAATATCATCAATCTTTAATGGACGTTAAGTATCACATTTTCAGTCTTTGTAACGTGTCCAATTGTATCTTCATGGCACATCTTAGTAGTCCATCGGAAAGGATGTATAGAAAGCTCCGCCCGGCACTCCCATGGAATATTACGGGGTTTGCGTTCTAGGGCTTTCCGTGATTGCCACGTAGCAAAAGTATTCCGACCGTTCCCACTTAGGATCGACCTGAATTTAGGGTTTTACTTATTGGTCATTTTCTAACGGCAACTAGCGTCGGACCCAAGTGAACTACTTTACGCAGAAACGGCAGGTCCGAAGTGGATTCACTCTGCACTTGGTTCAAGGAGAATGGGAAACGAGAGGGATGCAAAGCTCCACCTCTCTGTCATAAGGCATAGTCCCATTTCGTTCCCCTAAAACAACGTAAATCGGGATCAATCATAACTCTAGGTCAACGCTTTTGTTGTTCGTGTTCTTCGACGATCTTCCTGCTGTCCATCCTGATTCGAGAAAAGTTTTCGGCTAACCGGGACCACCCATCCATAGGACGGGACCTATGGCCAGACCTATGGCCACATCCACCGCAATTTCCTCGGGTTGTTTTAATTATTTAATTACCTAACACATTTAGTCGGACATGTAACAATCAGCTTCTTTAATGAACCCATTAGGCACTGGTTCTTTCACGTAATCATATCACTTGACATAGAAAAACAATGTCAAACAAGTTTCTTATTAATAGGTTATCATAATTATCTTTGAAATACAAAAAGTCCAGCCCGTAGGCTTATCCACAATCCGCTCGAAGGCTATCCAGCAATCCACAAGGATCACTAATCCAAGTTTCCACCCGTAGACTAGTATACGGGCCTTGAGATCCAATCCAGAGTCACGTTAACCTCTTGTGTAAGGCCAAGAAGGCAACGGATTTACGGCCAAAGCACCCTTAGCACCCAAGCGTCCTCTTGCTCCAAGTAGCGCTCAACGGAGAGACCTCTCGCGGATGGTTCGGTCCACTTTTCTGGCGTGGTTAACAACCCTCTTGGTTAGGGTCAGGCAGGTACTTGGGGGTAACTGGAGCTGCCTCTCCCTTTAGGCCTTCAATCTGAAATATTAGATATCCATTTATCTTTTAATTCATTGATCAAACAAAGCCAAACAATGCTCTTAAATATGTAATAAGCACAAATATATCCATTGGTTGTTTTTGTTGGCAAACTGCAAAGGAATGAATTCTTCCTCTCGAATGCGTTCAGCACTCGATCCGGGATGACTTGTGACTTGGCAAGATCCCCTATATCTTGGGTTAGGGCGTAGCCTATTAACCCGACTTGGTCAAACCTTAAGTTCATAGATTATTCCAATTTATCGACTGGTCTTTTGCTTCCAAGTGATTATCTTTACTCAAGAAAGATACTATATTAGGATGATTATTCATCCTCTTGCAAGATAACTTGCGTAAGGACCTGCCAACCTCATTGCGAGAATTGGCCATTCCCTTGTGATCCAATCACAAGATCATATGACTCCGCACTTGTTGCGTAAGTGTCGCATTGAACTATGAGACTATTCTACTCATCGAATGGAGTCACGAAACAATCTGTTTCTGATTACATTAGACAGATGTCGTCATTCCTAGGGTTCCAAGTTCCATCTTGTAAGATTCTTAGAGGCAAACCCTAGATCACTTCCCAAATATGTTTCACTGTTCCTAAATTCGGTGAATGTGGGCAGGTATTTAGGGTATAGGAGTTTCAGTTTTAGCAATACGTATGATTAGGTCACATATTATTTCCTAGTGAATTTCTTGGAATTTAACTCATTCAACACGAGTACTCCATGGTTTAGGTGTTTAGGTTTATGCCAATTTGTTTAACTCTTGAAGATAATTACATTATCATTTCCATAAACACATGACTCCTTGTCTACGCGTAAATTGATTTTCAACCCTAACTTATCGATTTAAGGTTAGGGATATGTTAGGTTAATTCCAACTAATCTTCCTATAACTTGCGAACAAAACTCATGCTAAATAAGCAACCTTTTACTTGATAATTTAGGCAGTTGACAGACGATAATTGCCTAGAGTTATGCATCGTAAGAATCATTTCATGCCCTGCACTTTCCTAAGAAATCCTAGCACTTCCCATGATGATTCATTGCGAAGAGGATATGGCTTAATAATGCGATATGCAATTTATACTTCCATGTTTAAATGAAGTATACTATTTTAATTCCGTTTTATAAGAATGGACATTAATCTAATTTTTAATTCATTGCATTGCATAAAGCAATTTACTAGAAATGCATTTATGCTCCCTTTATTTTGCTTGTTTTATTGATATATTAATGACTAAATTCCATCGTCGTGAGCTAATTTTTCTAAAGCATTTAAGACGAAAAATGCATCCTATTTCCAACAATTATGCTTGCACGATTGAATTATAACAATACCAAATAAAAATTAGGAAGGAAAACCTGGACTTGGGGTGAGATGTCCATGTGGATGCTAGGAGACGACCCTCCTGCAGCTGCGCCTTGGACTTTCTTAAGAGGCATCGCGAATGCAGCCTTTCCGTCGTGGATGCAGCTTTACAACTCCTTTTTGAAATTCCATTGTGGCTCCCTTTGCGATAACTTGCTCCGTCCGTCGGAAGCTATTTTAGAAGGCTTCCTCCTTGAACTAGGGATTTTGAAAAAGGGGGTGTTTCAAGATCTTTCACGAATAAGGCCCATTAAAGCCATGGGAAAGGCTTAATGGCCTTATAAAGACTCACACGAAAAAGGTGTAAAAAAAAAGGGAGTATAAGGGTCCTTAGGGAGGAAATTTCGTGGATGGGGTGTTATATGCAAGGGCACATGAAGGCTTTGAAATTTCCCGGGGGGGGGGGGGGGGGTAGGGGGTGTTTTGACAATCCCTCACAAATCACGGCTAGGAGGGAAAAGAAAAAAAAGACATGAAAGGCCTAAGGAAACCCTTAGGGAGGGATTTTGAGGGGGTGGGAGAAAAAGGTCTTAGGGAGGTCTTAGGAGGGAATTCAGAGGGGGGGGGGTAGTCTTAAGGCTATAGGAAAGGGCCTAAGGGGGGTTTAAAACACGGGGGGAGGAAAAGGCCCTTGGGGGTAACCTTTTATGGGGGGGAGAGGCCCTAAGGGAGCCTTAGTGAGGAATCTTAAAGGGGGCCTAAGGAGGGTTTTAAGACACAAGGGGGGAGAATAAGACCTTTAAGGTCAGACTTCTTTTGGGGGGAAAGGGGGCTTATAGAGCCCCCTCCCTTAGAAGCTTTAGAAGCTTCTGAAAGTACGTGGGGCAGGGGGCCTTAGCCATGAAATGGCGGTGGTGACGTGATGACGGGAGGTTGAACAGCGCTGAGTGGTGGCAGATGGTGACGGAATGGCAGCGGCCTCTACACCAGCTCAGCTTCCCAGGGTGGACTGGCAGTGACCTCCTTAGCCTCTCCCTCCCTCACGATTCCGTTAGCAGCACGGCGAATCAAACCTCTCTCCTCATAGCAACAGCAGGCGGCAGCACTCCTTTCCCCTTCCGCTTGCATTCCCCCCTCATTTAAATAGGTAAGGGGAGGGGGATCCTCCCTCCCCTATGTGGTGATGGGCATGGCTAAGATCCCAGGCAAGCTCCAGCAAGGAGCTTGCCTCACTTGCTATTCCCCTCTTCATATAACTCGACAGTCGGTTGGAGGAGAGGGGAAATAATTTTTTTAAAAAATTACTTAACTCAAAAAAAATATTATCCCTATGAGGGCTTTCATATGGGAATTTCGGATTTTTGGAGTTGTTACATTCTCTCCCCCTTGGAAGAATTGAGATGTCCTCATCTCGAGATAAACTGGGGATATTGATGGTTGAGAGTGCCTTCATCTATCCAAGTGGCATCCTGTTCGGGATAGTCTTTCCACTGGATGAGGCATTCTCTCAAGGTTCTGGATCTCAGTTGTGTTTCCCTAACATCTAAGACCCTATTAGGCCTTAGTTCAAGGACTCCTTGACTAGGCATTACAACTTGTTGGTCATCAAGTACGTGGTTAGGATTAGGTACATACTTCTTCAATAGGCTGATATGGAATACATTATGAACCTTTAGGTTCTCTGGGAGTTACAGTTTATAAGCATTAGGTCCTAGACATTTGAGGATCTTGTAAGGTCCACAATACCTTGGATTTAGCTTCTTGCAATCTCCTAAGGATAGGGAACTCTTGGCGAATGAAGACCATGTCTCTTTCTTCGAAGACTCTATCTTGACGCTTCAAATTCGCGTAGGCCTTCTGTCTATCCTTGGCAGCTTGGATGTCCTGTCTTATTGACTTTTTTTGGTCATCCATCTCTTCCAACATTTTCCTTGAAGCTTCAACCCTCAAGGTTGGATTTGAGAAGTTTAGGGGACTTCGACAGCCATGACCATACAATGCTTGAAAAGGGGTCATCTGAATGCTTTGTTGGTAAGAAGCATTGTAGGCAAATTCAACCAAAGGTAAGTATTGAATCCACCTTTTTTGGCTCACGACAATAGTATGCCCTAAGCATATCCTCGATGATTTGATTGACTCGCTCTGTTTGGCCATCTGTTTGGGGATGGTAAGCTATGATAAAACAGAGTTGAGTTCCAATGGCTTCAAAGATGGCTCTCCAGAAGTGTGATTTGAAGAGAGAATCACAATCACTAACAATTCTTCTTGGTAGCCCATGTAGCTTGAATATCTCCTTGATAAACAATCTTGCAATGTCTGAGGCTTTATAGTTTGTCTTTACTGGAATAAGGTGTGCAACCTTAGTTAACATGTCAACCACAACCATGATGGAGTTGTATCCTCCCTGCACTTGGGATAGGCCAACAACAAAGTCCATACTAATGAATTTCCATTTCATTTGGGGAATGTCAAGCGATTGTAGCTTCCCTGGCATCTTGACATGTTTGGCTTTGATAAGTTGACAAGATAAACACTCAGTGACATATTTGAGAGCGTCACCTTTAAGCCTCTCCCAATGGTAGCTCTTCCTAATTGTATTGAGAGTCTTGGCATAGCTAGGATGTCCTAAAAAAGGGGAATCATGAGCTTCCCACAATATCTTCTGCTTAAGTGACTGGCTTGCCGGTATACATAGCCTCGTTCTATAGTAGACAAGTCTGCTATGGATAGAGAATTCATGATACTTGGCCTGGAGCTTTTGGTCCTGATCCTTGATAGAGATTTCCCTTAGCATTGTTTGGTAGGCCGGATCATGGCATGCATCCTCTCTAGCTAACTCAAGTATTGGGTTGTTTGGCATAGATACTTTTGTAGCTAGAGATCTCGCTGTTGATGGATTCTGCAAGATTAGGGAATTAAGGAATGCCTTGCGACCAAGTGCATTAGCAAATACATTCTCTTTTCCTGGTCGGTACTTGATTTCCAAGTCATACTCCTCTAATACTTCAATCCACCGACGTTGCCCCATGTTGAGCTCATTCTGGGTAAAGATCCATTTGAGACTCTTATGGTCAGTTACTAGAGTAAACTTGTTACCCAACATGTAGTGTCTCCAAAGCTTTAGAGCATGGATGGCACCTAGTAATTCCAGATCATGTGTAGCATAATTCTTCTCATGACTCTTCAATTTCCTTGAAGAGTATGCTACAGGATGATCTTCCTGCATGAGCACACATCCCAAGGCAAGTGTGCTAGCATCAGTTACTACTTCAAACTCCTTATGGAGGTCTGGAAGTTTTAGGATAGGTGCTAATACCAAACTTTGCTTCAATCTGTCGAAGCTATTTTGTTCGGGAGTTGACCATGCAATGGAAGTTTGCTTCTTCAGTAAGTCCGCCAGTGGTGCTGCAATTAGAGCATAGTTTTTGATGAAGTCCCTAAACCATCCTGTCAATCCAAGAAAGTTGCATATTCCTTTGACAGATGTTGGTATTGGCCATTCTAGCACATCTCTGACCTTGGCTGGGTCCACTGAGATTCCTTTCGCTGATACAATGAAACCTAGATATTCAATCTAACGTTTGAAGAATGCACACTTCTTCATCTTAGCATACAGCTTATATGCCCTCATTATCTCAATTATAATCCAAAGTTGGGGTTCATGATCTTCTTCCTATTTGGAATAGACTAAAGTGTCGTCGAAGAAGACAAGCACGAAATCTTCAAGATATGGCCTAAAGATATCCTGCATTAACTTGTTGAAGGTGACAGGTGCATTTGTAAGCCCGAATGACATAACTAGGAACTCAAAATGCCCATATCTTGTGTTGAAGGCCTTCTTTGGGATTTCTTCTTCCTTGATCCTTATCTGATAGTAACCCGAACTGAGATCAATCTTGGAGAAGATCTTTGCACCCTGAAGACGATCAAGAAGCTCATCTATTCTAGGAATAGGGTACTTGTTTTTTATCGTTGATTGATTCAATTCTCGGTAATCAATACATAGTCGAAGTGTTCCATCTTTATTTTTTTTGAACAATACTGGAGGTCCCCACGGTGAACTGCTAGGACGGATGTAGCTCTATTCTAGCAGTTTCTTAAGTTGTTCCTTTAGCTTAATTGCTTCCGGTATAGACATTCTATAAGGTCTTTTTGCAATTGGCGCAGCTCGTGGTACTAGCTTAATCTCATGATCCACTTCTCTTTGAGGCGGGAGTTTTGTCAACTCTTCAGGAAATACATCTGCGTATTCCTTTAGCCAAGAAGGTCCTTTACTAGACTCCTGCTTCTGATCTAACTTGTTGAGCTTAATTAAGTAGATAGGTAGTCCTTTTCTGACTCCTTATATAATCTGAGATGCCTTGACCAATTGGATTTTTGGCACTCCAGTCTCACCTTGAGTTGTGACTAATTCCCTTTCAGAGTTTTAAAAGGAAATTTGGCCCTTTCCACAATGAATGTGGGCATCATTAGGCTTAAGCCAATCCATTCTGAGTAGGCACTCATGGATACCTAAATTCATGACTCTGAATTTGACTGAAATCATCTTTTCTCCCAGGAAGAATTCCATCTTAGCAGTTTGCCTGGTACACGTAACCTCATGACCATTTGCCAATTCCACAAGCAAGGTAGGTGCTTCTACTATGGCTATTCCTAATATTTTTGCACAAGTTGGTGAGATAAAGGAATATGTACTGCCACAATCAATCAAGGTCTTGAAACTTTTACCTTGATAGTCCAACGGTGTCTAAATCACCGAGAACTGGCGATTTGGGCCTTTCTTGTGTAGAGCGGCATGGACTATCGCCCTTTTAAACTCTGCTTCCATGGTCGGATCTTCTTATTCTTCTTCGCACATTTGCCTATAGGCAACGCAGGTGGTTCTTGCTCTGCCTCGCATAGCGGCTCCTTGACCACGGCCTGTTCCTTGGAAAGGTGCTTGGTGATGTCCTCCTCCAAGCTTGGGACATTGCCTCTTGAAATGACTGTGCTCATTGCAGTGGAAACAATGGAGGTTTTGACCATTGCTTTGAGTAGGAACAAAGTTGTTGACGTTATTAGTCCTTGCTTTCTTTCTTTGTCCCTGATTATGACCTTGAACTCTCTTCATTTGAGGCCTGAATGCTCCTCTGTTCGGGTCATTATAAGACCAGGTTTTGTTACCCTTGGTCTAGACTGCACTTCCTGAATTATAGGCGCAGCTCGAATGAGTGCATCCTAAAGATCTGATGGACGCATAGATTCGAGACTAGTATTTACTGGTGGATTTAAACCAGCACAAAATTTGGACACTTGCTGTGTCATGTCCATATGTGGTGCATACTTAAGAAGTGAGACAAATTTGGAATAGTATGCATCAAGAGTGAGTCCCAACTGTTTTAGCTTGTAGAACTCATTCATTTTCTACATGCGATATGCAGGTGGTAAGTATATTCCCTGCACGGCTTTCTTCAGCTTCTCCCAGGCAACGGATCCCTCCGTGATCCCTTGATCCCTGCACCATTGCTTCCACCAAAGCCTGGCTTTGCTAGTGAGCTTCAGCTTGGCGAGCATAGCCTGATTGGTGGGTGCAGTACCGGCTGCTTCAAAGTAATCCTCTACGGATTCAATCCAAATTTCAGCATCTGCTTGGACGCACTACCTCTCCTGTCAAATTCGGGCAGCTTAATCTGCTTGAGAAGAAACTTCTTCTCCTAGATTACAACAGTACTTGATGTAGGAGGTGAACTAGGAACCTGTACCTAGGGTTGTGCATGGATAAAGGTTTCTTAACGTTATTATTCGATAATCATTATTGATTTATATTATATCTTCAATTTCGCTATCAACCAAGCAATCTAACCACTTAACTTTTTATCAATTCTCATGCACAATCAGACATTGATAAAAAGAAGTCTTATTTGTATTTATATGGGCATAGCCCTTTTGGAATACAACATTTCTTGCGATGATAAGCCAACTGTTACATTTAGTTTGGGGAGAATAACGTTGTATTACATTTATCTACAGGAACTGTATAATAGTATGGTTTCGGGTCATGGATCTTCAGGAATCGGTAGGTCATTGGAAGTTCAGGGTATCCTTTTCTTTGGAACCCATTCTTCTCATGGTGCCCCAACACTTTATACATATGAGTTTATCTCAACCCTTCGACCTCGAATATGTAGAGTTGAGTTTACGTGAGCTTCCACAAAAATGAACAGCTTCACGACTTTCAGGTCTTTCAACCACTTGATCCTCTTTAGATTGGTTTGTAGATAAGCAAACCAGTCTTCCAACCCTTCGACGTCGAATATGTAGAGTTGAGTTTACGTGAGCTTCCACAAAAATGAACAGCTTCACGACTTTTAGGTCTTCCAACCACTTGATCCTCTTTAGGTTGGTTTGTAGATAAGCAAACCACTGGGCAGCTCTATAGTAGATTCCTGAGGCACCCATCCATCTTCGTTCCATGTACAAAGGCGATGGATTATAGATTTGCTCTAGGATGTTCATCATCTCAACCCTTTGTCGGTAATCAGGGGAATGTATCGCTGTCATAAACATGACTCGGAACACTAAAGACTTGTTCCACGCTTCGTAATTCTGCAAGACAGCATTGAAAGTAAGGAAATGTTTGGAACAACAACATTTTCTTTACTTTATCTTGTTAAGATTTCATAAAAATAATTCCTTGTTGGTTTGCTCTGATACCAACTGTAACATGTCCACTTGTATCTTCAGGATACGTCTTAGCAGTCCATCAGGAAGGATGTCTAGAAAGCTCTACCCAGCACTCCCATGGAATGTTATGGTGTTACACGAGCGGTGAAAGAAAACTAGCCTCTCTCACAACTCGATAACAAGATGTAAAGGAGTGCCGGTTAAGGTATTTGACCTTGTCGTACGCACAATTCAACTATAAAATTTAAATATTCGATAGAACTCACAACCACACAAGACAACTCACAAAGTAAATATCCAGAATTTTGACAACAATCAAATAAATTTTATTCTCATACCTTGATAGCCTCGATCTGAAGCTTGGTACAACAAAGTCTGACTTCTTCCTTCTCCACAATCCATGATAGCACATCCAAGGATTTCTCACATGCGACCCTCCTCTTACATCTCTCACAAGATGACAAGTAGATACAAGGGAAGGAGGCCCCTAACTCTCCACTCTCCTCCCCTTTTATAGATTTCTATCCACACTCACACACGTTAGGCTTTTTGCTTTCAGCTTTTGGCTTTTGCTTTTCTACTATTTTTCACTATTTTCGTTTTTTCTGCTTTATACCTGTTTGCAACTTGTTTGGATCATAACTTTGTCATTTGAACTCTGAATATAGTTGTTCGGGTACTCAAAACAATCGGAATGCATCTGATCGACAAGCCTAAAAGGGCAGAATTACGAAATTTGATAAAAAATGAGCAAAAATACCGATAATCGTAAATTGCATTATTTTTCTCCATCTTTTATCTTGGACGACTTATTCCCTTCCTTGGCCTATCATTTTTGTAATTGTACACACTTTCACCACACATGTCCTCTTTTCTTCAAGAAATATTCGCTGACGATGTAAAACGTACGATCTCTTCCTTGGATCCTTAAGTCTTCAAAATAAATATTCTCCGGATATGAACCTGTTTTTTTAATGTAGTGTGCCATAACAAGAATATGCTATGAAAGAGAACTCCGTGCCCAATCATTCATCATTTGAAAAAATATGCAATGTTGGATCCATGATATGCAACCAATCAGTCGATGCTACACACAAAAATTATGAATGCACTGAAGAAGTTGTGCCTAGCCTATCTAGATGTGATTGTGCGTCATGCAAGATGCAAATAGAATTCATTATTAATTTAAAATTCCTTATCCTCACCTCTCAGCTCTCATAGAAAAGATATGATATACTCCGCTCCACCCATCCAAAATCTCACGATCACTCTAGGAAATGGTGGTCCTCAAGATGTTGACCAAATATGAACAACGCTTCTCACAATTGATGGCATCCTTCACGACCCTCTAACTCTCCCAACCACCTTACACTCTCAACCAGAGGTTCCTAACTTTGCGATGAACATCCCAAATGGTGCGTGCAAGAAATGTGCATTGTCGAAGGGATTTCAAAAAGGCAAACTCGCGACCACAGAGGACCTTGACTAATTTCAGGATAGAAGATCAATCATTCGAATCAACAAGATGAGAGGATGATGCCAAGTCTCTGTTTTTATTTCTGCCACCCAATAATTAGCGATAGTCTTTGTAAAGAGTCTTTTAAGGACATCCATATTTTCCTTCTGAATAATGACAGCTTGATAGAAAAAGATCTCTTTTTCCTCTTCTGCTCTTCATGGTGTTGGACATTTCTTTGAATCAGTGTTGTAGCACCTTTAATAAAACCCGAATCAGGCCTTTCACGTTAAGCACAGTGTTTTGCTCACTGTCAAGTTCGTCAGTATTCTTGTACATTGCATTCAGGTATGGCTGATCAAAATTTAGGACAGTTTCAATTTCCCCTGTCTCGACAGAGTATGTAAACCTGCAAACATGAACTTCTCCATGACTTTGTTTTCCCTTTTTCAAGCCTGCTGGAATACCTGCTTTTAGTCATGCTGTCATGATCCTCATTACGAACAACTCTGCATTTTCTAACCACAGATTCTATCGTCCAGGAATCGAAGTAGTTTGTATCTTACGATTCATTGGTCAATGTTCAATGGATTGAAAAGGCCTTATGTTTTATTGTGATGGAATTGAGCAAAAGTTATAGGGAAGGCGGAGGTCGATCTGTCAAAATCCTGCACTTGCTTTGGCTCAATTGGCAATCCTATCTGAGCTATTCTCACTTTCTCTCTGTATCTGTCTGTCTGTCTGTGTTTCACATGCGTACGTCTGCACTGTAGATAGCCTACAGGTCACTGGACAGAGAGATGTTGCGACTTGATACGGTTTGCACCAGCCTAATGAAAAGGGTCATACACTCAGATAACACACTCAGATAATTCTCTCTCTCGAAGAGTCACTCCCGGTGCCCAGTCTTCATCTGAAATGCATGTTAATGATTCTTCGAGTACTTGGATGCAGCAACACTCATTTACATCTTCATCGTCATCACTTCGTTATGAAACTCATCTTCTTTGTCTTCTGCAATGCTACCACCATTTCCTTCATCGTAGCTTCCAAGAACCAACATCGATGTCACAATTCGTCCCCAATCATTCAGCAAGCTGTTGTCTTCTTTCTCTTCCTCGTCGTCAATACTTGAGTGATTTTTTTCTTTTTCCCCCAGAAAACTAATTCGAAGTTCTCTTCCTTGCCCACTGAGGAAACCTGACGAGATTTTGATTTGGTTATGCTCCTATAGAAGCTCTAATCTCTCATGGATGTGCGGAATTGATCTGTGCAGTGGCTATTATACGAAATTTTCAGTCCAATGTTCTTTTCCTATATTGAGTCAGGGACCTACAGGGTTCAGAATCAACATTGCCCCCCTGAGCTTTTTGCATCCGGGTTATTTACTGGATTCATATGATTATTGGTACACCCCTCGATTCAAAAGAGTGGGAAGGAAGTCCCCTGTTCTTCTCGTGTTCTTGTTCTGTCGCTTCTTCCTCCGATTTCCTTCAGCCCCAAAAAAAAACCTCTTTCAAAAATAGGACACCCTTTCAAATAGGATCCCTCACTTTTCCTTCCCCAAAACATAAATGACACAAAGCAAAGCAGTCAATAAATCTGATTGTATACCCTGCCCTTAGGTTTCCACCACTTGTAAACATGGGTCTGCCCAAATATAAAACAAGGCACTAAAGAAGCTCCTATCTCAATTGCACCAATACTCTGCTTCAGATAAGCTACCTCACGATCATGTTTCATAAAGAGCATCTCTCTAACACCTCCAGGAATCAGAACACAGCAACAACCCTCTTTTAATAAAGCAAAGAACCTTTCATGAAGCAGACACTAGTCTCAACCAAGTCCATATGTCTCTTAAAATAGGAGTCCTAAAACCCGCACTACTTGCCAGACCCTCAACTTTTTAACTGCAGAAACCTCCATTGCAAAATCCAAGGTAGATGGTATTTGATCTTCTAGTGCTTCTGAAACTGATCCAAACTTCCCAAACATCTCCATTACTATGCTTTCAAACTTCTCTCCACTATACTCGCATGCAGAAAATAAATGTAAACACGACTAAGTATGTACAAAGTAACAAAACACACAACTTTTGGGTGGATTTCACACCTCGAATGCGCAGCAATACGACAGCGTGCTCAATGACAGGTGCTCTCTCATGTGCGCGTGCATCTAAGATTTACTGCATATAGTTGCAATGGACCTCATGCCGTGCTAGTGCTCAATAATGGTGCAAAATGTGCATAATCCCAATCCATGGCATGGAAGTATTTGATAAGAACAGGAGATGACCCCTGAGTGCAGTGCATCAATAAGTACAATGTGAAGTGCTCGTGAACCCATAATCCCTGTGATGTGTAAGAGTCTCAACAAGAATACATACCTAGCTCCTCAATGTTCGGTAGCTAATAGCAAACTCCAACTTTATCCTATTAAAAAAAATACCAAACTTGACCAAGACTATCCAGTTTCACACTCAACAAATCAAACAAAAAAACAGAAATAAATACTAAGCTAGACAAACACAATAAATCGAATTACAAAACAACAAAACAAACTGTCACACAACAACTAAACTAGCTAAAAATCAAACATAACTATAATTTGACTAGGGGATTTTAGTTTTTAGAAAAATGCTTGACAACGGGGTTTGCGATCTAGGGCTTTCCACGTCTGCCACGTAGCGGAAGTATTCCGGCCGTTCCCACTTAGGATCGACCTGAATTTAGGGTTTTCCTTATTGGTCATTTCCTAACGGCAACTAGCGTCAGACCCAAGCAAACTAATTTACGCAGAAATGCTAGGTCCCAAGCGGATTCATGCTGCACCTGGTTCAAGGAGAATGGGAAACGAGAGGGATGCAAAGCTCCACCTCTCTGCCATAAGGCATAGTCCCATTTGTTCCCCTAAAACAACGTAAATCGGGATCAATCATAACTCTAGGTCAATGCTTTTGTTGTTTGTGTTCTTTGACAATCTTCCTGCTGTCCATCGTGATTTGAGAAAAGTTCCTGATCAACCGGGACTACCCATCCGTAGAACGGACCTATAGCCACATCCATCACACTTTCCTCGAGTTGTTTTAGTTATTAAATTACCTAGCACATTTAGTTGGACATGTAACAATCAGCTTCTTTAATTAACCCATTAGGCACTGGTTCTTTCACGTAATCATATCACTTTGACATAGAAGAACAATGTCAAACAAGTTCCTTATTAACAGGTTATCATATTTATCTTTGAAATACAAAAAGTCGAGCCCGTAGGCTTATCCACAATCCGCCTGAAGGCTATCCAGCAATCCACAGGGATCACTAATCCAAGTTTCCGTCCGTAGACTAGTATGCGGGCCTCGAGATCCAATCCTGAGTCACATTAGCCTCTTGTGCAGGGCCCAGAAGGCAAGGGATTTACGGCCAGATCCCCCCTGGCACCCAAGCGTCCTCCTGTTCCAAGTAGCGCTCAACGGAGAGACCTCTCGCGGTGGGTTCGGTCCACTTTCCTGGCGCGGTTAACAACCCTCTTGGTTAGGGTCAGGCAGGCAGTCGAGGGTAACTGAAGCTGCCTCTCCCTTCAGGCCTTCAACCTAAAGTATTAGATATCTATTTATCTTTTAATTCATTGATCAAACAAAGCCAAACAATGCTCTTAAATTTGTAACAAGCACAAACATATCCATTGGTCGTTTTTATTGGTAAACTGCAAAGGAATGAATCCTCCCTCTCGAATGCGTTCAGCACTCGATCCGGGATGACTTGCGACTTGGCAAGATCCCCTATATCCTGGGTTAGGGCATACCCTATTAACCCGACTTAGTCAAACCTTAAGTTCATAGATTATTCCAATTTATCGACTGGTCTTTTGCTTCCAAGCGATTATCTTTACTCAAGAAAGATACTATATTAGGATGATTATTCATCCTCTTGCAAGATAACTTGCGTAAGGACCTGCCAACCTCATTGCGAGAATTGGCCATTCCCTTGTGATCCAATCACAAGATCATATGACTCCGCACTTGTTGCACAAGAGTCGCATCGAACTATGAGACTATTCTACTCATCGAATGGAGTCACAAAACAATCTGTTTCTGATTACATTAGGCAGACGTCATCAGTCCTAGGGTTCCAAGCTCCATCTCATAAGATTCTTAGAGGCAAACCCTAGATCACTTCCCAAATATGTTTCACTGTCCTTACATTCGGTGAATGTGGGCAAGTATTTAGGGTGTAGGAGTTTCAATTTTAGCAATACATACGATTAGGTCACGTATTAATTCCTAGTGAATTTCTTGGAATTTAACTCATTCAACACGAGTAGTCTGTGGTTTAGGTGTTTAGGTTTATGCCAATTTGTTTAACTCTTGAAGATAATTACATTATCATTTCCATAAACTCATGACTCGTTGTCTACGCATAAATTGATTTTCAACCCTAACTTATCGATTTAAGGTCAGGCATAGGTTAGGTTAATTCCAACTAATCTTCATATAACTTGCGAACAAAACTCATGCTAAACAAGCAACCTTTTACTTGATAATTTATGTAGTTGACAAAAGATAATTGCCTAGAGTTATGCATTGTAAGAATCATTTCATGCCATGCACTTTCCTAAGGATTCCTAGCACTTCCCATGATGATTCATTGCGAAGAGGATATGGCTTAATAATTCGATATGCAGTTTACACTTCCATGTTTAAATGAAGTATACTATTTTAATTTTGTTTTATAACAATGGACATTAATCTAAATTTTAATTCATTGCATTGCATAAAGCTATTTACTAGAAATACATTTATGCTCCCTTTATTTTGCTTATTTTATTGAAATATTAATGACTAAATTCCTCCGTTGTGAGCTAATTTTTCTAAAGCATTTAAGACGAAAAATGCATCTTATTTCCAACAATTATCCTTGCACGATTGAATTATAACAATACCAAATAAAAATTAGAAAGAAAAACCTGGACTTGGGGTGAGATGTCCACGTGGATGCTAGGAGACAACCCTCCTGTGACAACTGCACCTTGGACTTTGTTAGGAGGCATCGCAAATGCAGCCTTTTCGTCGTGGATGCAACTTTACAACTCCTTTTTGAAATTCCACCGTGGCTCCCTTTGCGATAACTTGCTCCATCTGTTGGAAGCAGCTTTAGAAGGCTTCCTCCTTGAAGTAGGGATTTCAAAAAAGAGGGTGTTTCAAGACCATTCGCGAATAAGGCCCATTAAAGCCATGGGAAAGGCTCAATGGCCTTATAAAGGCTCACACGAAAAAGGTGTAAAACAAAAGGGAGTATAAGGGTCCTTAGGGAGGAAATTTTGTGGATGGGGTGTTATATGCAAGGGCACGTGAAGGCTTTGAAATTTCCCGGGGGGGGGAGGGGGGGGGGGGATAGGGGGTGTTTTGACAATCCCTCATGAACCACAGATAGGAGGGAAAAGAAAAAAAAGACATGAAAGGCCTAAGGGAACCCTTAGGGAGGCATTTTGAGGGGGTGGGAGAAAAATCGGTTAGGGAGGTCTTAGGAGGGAATTTAGGGGGGGGGGGGGTAGTCTTAAGGCTATAGGAAAGGGCCTAAGGGGGGTTTAAAACATGGGGGGAGGAAAAGGCCCTTTGGGGTAACCTTTTATGGACGGGAAGCCCCTAAGGGAGCCTTAGTGAGGAATCTTAAAGGGGGCCTAAGGAGGGTTTTAAGACACGGGGGGGGGGGGGGGGGGGGGGGGGAGAATAAGACCTTTAAGATCAGACTTCTTTTAGGGGGAAAGGGGGCTTATAGAGCCCCCTCCCTTAGAAGCTTTAGAAGCTTCTGAAAGTACGTGGGGCAGGGGGGGTCCTTAGCCATGAAATGGCGGCGGTGACGTGACGACGGTAGGCTAAACGACGCTGAGTGGTGGCAGACGGCGATGGAATGGTAGCGGCCTCTGTAGCAGCAGCTCAGCTTCCCAGGGCGGACTGACGGCGACCTTCTTAGCCTCTCCCTCCCTCACGACTCCATCAGCAGCACGGTGAATCAAACCTCTCTCCTCATAGCAACAGCAGACGGTAGCACTCCCTTCCCCTTCCGCTTGCATTCCCCCCTCATTTAAATAGGTAAGGGGAGGGGGATCCTCCCTCCCCTACGTGGCGATGGGCATGGCTAAGAGCCCAGGCAAGCTCTAGCAAGGAGCTTGCCTCACTTGCTATTCCCCTCTTCCTCCAGCTCGACAGTCGGCTGGAGGAGAGGGGAAATAGTTTTTTTAAAAATTTGCTTAACTAAAAAAAAATATTGTCCCTATGAGGGCTTTCGTATGGGAATTTCGGATTTTTGGAGTTGTTACAGTCTTATTCTCTTGGAAATTGCAAAATCTTGTATTTTTGAAATTTCACACCAAAAGACGCCACTTGTTTATTCCTCGACATTCATTTTTTGCACCTCTCTTTCTTGTGGTTCTATTTTCTTCTCTATGATAGTGTTGCCCCGTTTAGGGTTCCCTACCAAAATGTTTACCAGTACCTCTTCTAGCAATACAAGCGCAACCCCACCATGCAAGTATAAACTTACTATTTAGTTAGATCCTGTCTATTCATCTTGGAGGTGTATACACCATCGAGCATTGTTGGACAAGGATGAAGCTAACGGGTTGTGATTACAAGGAAAGAAGAATATAGACTTATGGATGGATAAAAATATTTGTCCTCCGGACCCTTCTACAAGTAAACATCCTCCTTTTACAATATTCACAACTTAAGGTATGTTGGAGATGGTTGTGATGGGATGCTTGGCTCTTGCATGAGGTTATATTCTGCATGTTTTACATTTAGAGAACAAATGCATGAAATGAAGGAAGCATTAACATTGGCACACAAAACTATTTCTGAGCTAAGGGACAAGGTTGATAATCTAGAAAAATCTAAATATTCATTGTAATAAAAATTATTGCGCTTGAAAGAAACTCCAATAGGATTTAGACAGAGAAAAAGACTACTTAAAAATATAATGGACTTGTGTAGTTGGGTGAAGAAAAGGAAACTAAATCTTGCAAAGAGACATGTCTCTAATATTTCAGGTATTAACATTTGAGAGAATGATGAGAGGATTAAGATTATTAAAGAAACCATGACAAAGAAGGACATTATAAGGATTCTTAAATCACCTGAAATGTAGACTTGAGAAGCCAAACTTTGAAAGAGTTAGTGAAAGATTTAAAAGGAACAATTAAACCAAATGAAATAGTCAAGACATGTGACAAAAGGGTATCAATCGTAGAGGCTATCATGCTCTTTCTAAATTGTGGTTTACAGATCTTAAATGTCATAGAATAAGTGCATTTGGTTTGCCTCAGCCTCTTGCAGTTTCAATTACTAGGACATCTATGAATTGTAGGATTCCAGATGTTTTTGGAGAGTATATCCATACACAAGGATCTATGCCCTATGAAAAACATAAAACAAAGGCCTTTTTTGAATACAACACATTTAATAATATTTGGATTAATCTTAAAAGAGTCCAGATTGCAATGGTCCATATGTATAAATTTAATGTCCAAGAATGTGGTTGTATTTTGAAGTTCACACTAAAATTGGATGAAGCACAGATTCAAAAGGGACAAAAGATAGAAAGAGTCAACATCTATATCATGAACAGGGCATTGGATTACAGTATTGGTAGGGAGAAAGAACAACAGTTTAAGATACAATTAGAGATGGAGCTTTGGTGGATTGGTGTGGCCCAAGTACCAACTGAAAGTCATGAAATCTTGAAATGGTTATTCTCTCATACAGGTATTCCTAATATTATAAAGTCTCAAAGTGAAGGTGAAATGTTGATAGTCAATGGTTTTGGTAGTTTTAATGTTGAATGGCATATGAGTGCTGACTTAAAAAATATCAAATGTATGCTTGGATTAAGTAATGGGGCCAATGCAAAATATCCTTTTATTTATTGCATGGAGAGTTTGGGATCCAAAGAATGGAGTACTTTGTGGCCAGCAAGAAGAGCCCCGACTCAGAACTCTATAGATTTGAGCAAGTTCAAAAACATGAATGGCTTGTGGGTGTTGGGGTAAAAGGCCTCTGGGCCTACCCATGTATACTGTGACCGCCCATTCTTTATTGATATATAATATGATAGTGCAATAAGGTTGTTAGTTCAATTGGACATCACCTACATTGTGTGTGCTCTTCTCTCCCGTGTCTTCCACTTCTCCTTCTCCACTGCCATTGCATCTCCTTCAACCGGTATCATAGCGGGTCTTCAAGAGCTCATCGCGGCCTTCCACACGAGGTATGAGATCTTCATTCTCACTCAGTTTTCAGCTCAACAGGGTTTTCACAGGTTGTGGGCAGCCATAGCTCACACCTCTTGGAGCTTCCTTCACCTGGATCTTGCTTCGAGCCTATCAAGGCTTGCTGAGGCTTGGTGTAGGCCTTCTTTGGCCCCCATTTGTGCCCCCTTTGGGCCCCATTGTTGACATGTGGGATAGTAGACCCCCCAATCAGCTCACGTTTTTTTTTTTTTGTGCCTATTTCAAAATCTGGCCCAAAAATCACTCTTTTTGTCATACCTCGGGCATTCGGAACCTGATTCAGGCAAGGTAAGAGTCTAAGTTGGGGTTTTGGCATGCTCCGGACGCGATAGTGATGTTGGATTTGCCAAATTATGATGACAGAATATTCTGCAATAGATTTCATGTCTGACACATCATGTATTTGTATGCCTATGGACAGATCTGGGATATACTTACTGATTAGTGGACTTGGATAGTACTTGGGATTTACAGTTATGGCTTTCTTGCTCCTCTGTTGTCTAGCTTCTATGCTAGTTGGGATCCTGTTGCCCGTCCATGTTAGAGAGCAGATGCTATGTATGCTTACCCGTCTATGCACATGGTCTACTGTTGTATACCTTACAGAGCCACTTATTTGGATATTGTTGTATAGATGCTTGGACTTCACCTGGAGCTTGACTCTTGCAGGATGCTTTGCCACTTGTCGGTCTTTACTTGACTTGGATGTTCCTTGATGGCATGATATACTGTAGAGCTATGCGTATGCATATGGTTATGGGCTGATTTCATGGCTGAATATCATATGCTCTTATGACATATGTTTTATGCTTTACTGTACTGTGGTTGGTTATGTCATGCAGTTGGCTACGACTCTTCTTCATGTGGGAGCTTTTGCATCCTTGATTGATGCCTTTATGTCCTCCCATCCATTGAGGTTTCATGAGCATTTGCAGCATGCTTCTACCACTGATGTACTAGTAGATGATTGTCTTTATGAGCAGGTTCCCTATGTTGGGACAACCCTCGACTACTTGAGTTCCGTGGATGCTATGGATAGCCCTATTCATGATGACTTGGATTCCTTGTCATCTTCTACAGGTTCTTCTACTTCGAATGTTGTTTGCTTCCATTGTGGGAAGCTTGGGCATGTTCAAAGAAAATTCTTTAGACGATTAGAGAGTAGCATAGGTAGAGACGAACTTGACATGAGCAGAGAGTCAGCGATGCAACATGTATTACCACTCTTTCTAGTGGTGAGGTACATGCAGTTACCCATGATGATGTAGTTGAGCATGTCCTCATGTCATCTAGTTTCCCTACAACTTACTTACTCAATGATCAGGCCATGCCTTTGATTGGCTTTTCAACTCTATGGCATCTTGTCATGTTACCCCTCATAGAGTATGGTTCTCTTCTTATAGGGAGGTTGATGGATGTATTGATCTGGGCCTTGAGTAAACTTATGCTATTGTTGGTACATGGAACATACACTTAGCTTTGCCTAATGGGACTTCTCTTATGCTTAGGGATGTTCTACATGTTCCCATGCTCAGTAAGAGCCTGATTTCTGTCAGTGAGTTGCATGATGTAGGTTACTCTGTTTCTCTTCAGGATAGGTCATGGAAGATCTGTCATGGTTGCTTGGTTTTGGCCAGAGGTTCTCGAGTTGGTTCTCATTACCCAGTACATGTCTCTCATGTGGGAGATTCTATGGTTGCAGTTATCCAAATATCACATGCATTGTTATGACATTATCGCCTAGGCCATATGTACCATAGAGAGATGGAGATCTTGTCTCGTTTAGACTCATTGCTACCTCCTATGTCACTTACAGATCTTGATGCTTGCCTTGATTGTACTCTTGGTCCTTGCAAAGCCCCCTTGGCTTCTGGAAATCGTATGAGGCATGCTCCTCTAGATCTTGTCGATTGTGTAGTATATGGACCTATGCCTTCCCAGTCACTTGGTGGAGTGTTGTACTTTGTGACCTTTGTTGATCATGCTACCCATCGTATTTGGGCTTTTCCCTTGGTGTAGATTGAGTATGTTGCAGTTATGCTTGATAGGTTTATGGATTCTGCTGGTATCAAGCCTAGGTGCTTGCAGGTGGATTATGAGAGTCATGCTCTCTCTCCCAGCTTTCAAACCTCTTGTCAATAGTATGGCATTGATTTCTTATGCCCACGATATTATGGGATTGCTCATGGCATGTGTCTGACCTTACAGGCAAAGGTTGCTTCTATGCTTACCACAGTTGGGTTGTCTTATGGATTTTGGGCTAAGGCCCTTATGATAGCAGTCTATTTGGTTAACAGGATGCCATGCTTGACCTTGGATGGTATTACACCCCATGAGGCATGGAGTGGCATGCAACCCTCCTATGATTACTTGCCATTACAGCAAGCTGTTTATGCTGAAAATGAGGTACTTATTAGCCTAGATGACGTAGCTATGCATAGCAGTCAGGGCTAGGATGTTGGTGGTTAGTTGCTAGACCCCTTGCAAGCTCATGAGAGCCGTTTTCTTGTAGTTTTGCAGGCTAGACAACCAGCCATATGTTAGTCTTCTGCTTCGCTGAGGCCACATGTAGTCTTGAGACCCCGTAGGACAAGTGTCCGGGATGTTGGCCCTCTTTCAGTGATTGACTCTAGAGAGTTTGACTGCTCTCCGCCACTGTCTTATATGTGCCACGCTCATGCTATGCGCAACTCTGATGCTTTATAGCCATGCACTGATGAGTTATGCTTGCTTCATGAGAAGCATTCTTGGATTGCTCCGTTGTATGGAGCTGCGGGATCGCTTATCTCCTGGATGTCATGGAATCGAGGATGCTTGACTCTTCTTCTGCAGAGGTTCTCAACACTTCTTGCACAGCTCACTTTTAGATTGGGCATTGGGTGAGATATTATGATTCCTCACCTTGTCTTTTTCTTTTCTTTTCTTTGTTTTCACTCCCTAGCCACATTGGCCTTTTAGTGGGAGGTTGTTGGGGTAAAAGGCCTCTGGGCCTACCGTGTATACTGTGATCGCCCATTCTTTATTCATATATAATATGATAGTGCAATAAGGCTACCAGTTCAGTTGGATAGCACCTACATTGTGTGTGCTCTTCTCTCATGCATCTTCCACTTCTCCTTCTCCACTGCCATTGCATCCCCTTCAGTGGGATCCTATTCTCTCAATCTCTCTAAGAAAACTTCATATTTGTACATTACATGCAGATATTAGAATAATTGATAAGTTGCTTGACTATGCATATTCAATGAAACCAGTATCTTTGTCAGATGACTGCATTGATAAATGTGAGGCTTTACTATCAAAAATGGGTTTTCATGGAGGTCAAGTTTACTTGAGAAATGATCCAATAGCCTTAGGGAAAACAAGAGAGGTCTTAGCAGATGTCTCTATATGGGGGGTGCAAAAGCTAGACGATTTCTAAGAAATCATACTGGTAAACAAATGAACGCATTGTGAGAGTGCTGGAGAGAGTTGTGTGCAATCACAACAAATGTGGCTAGCACACCACAAATTGCATTCCTACGAATGGAGGTTTGGAGACACCTTGACATATTTTTAAAAATGCTAAGGGAACGAAAGATAACATCTAACTATTCGGAATAGTACAAACCTTCAATTATGAATCTTGTTCAAGCAATTAAGGAAGCTTGGGGAGAAAATGATATTACTTTCTACTTGGTAAGATAGACATAAATTTGAACCTTTTTGCTTTGAAAACAGGGTTTAATGATTTAAACTGATTATTGCTTGTTGGGTTGTCACAACATATTCTTCTTATTCATGGGCCTTATTTTGTGGAAGAGCAACGGCCCTTAGCAACTCACAGTAGCCAAGGTATGGAGAAATCTCACTACCGAGCACGTATGTGTTTCTTTCAGAGCACCAGACATGGAGGAGGAGCAAGAAAAACCAATGCCCTTCAAGAGTTATTCAATTGGTTTTTTCAAAGATAACTTCAAAGATCGAGAACACATAAATGCAGTGGAATCTAAAATACTGATACTATTTTCAAAATATTATATACAAAGGCTAGCTTTTAAGAGCCTTTACATCCTCATCCTCCTCAAACATTTTTCCTCTATAACATAAAAACTTTCTTCTCTTGTATCTAGCTATGGATTTGATATCTGTTTTGTTTGCTGCTAAAACATAAGATGAGCATGCCAAGAAGTATCCAGCCCTGGAGGTAGAGAAGATGGGACCATAACCAAATATTTGAATGGCTATTGTCTTTTCCAAAAACATAACTTTGTGCGCACTGCAAACCTGAGTATCCAAGAATCCTTGTAAGTGCTTTAACACAGACAATTGGCCATGAGGCCTCCTCTGAGAAAGTGCTATGCAAAATCAAGAGAATATTGGGATCAATCTTTGATATATAATGCCCAAGTGCAACATCCTTTAGGGAACTACCACCAACTCTCGATCCTTTGGCTCTTCCCAAGAAATTATCCTCATCTGCAATCTCCAACTGTAAAAGCAACAGTCAGAATGAAAAAAATAAAAATATATATGTGGTTCCACAAAAACAAAAGAATGCATTACCATTTGATTTTCATCACTCTCAAGTTTGCTTGGATTCCATAAGCTAATTGATGTCTCCTTAACATCCTTGAGCTCCTTTACATATTCTGACTCCTCCCTTCTGAAATTGGAGATTCCAAGCTTCTCTTGAAATCGGTCAAACTCTTTGTCAGTACCCTGTAACTCTCTCTCAATATCTTTAACCTTGCTTAAACATAGGGAAAAAGCATTTGATGCATCTATAAACTTATCATCAGATATTTGAGTATCTAATTTAAATAAGTCCTCCTTGGACTCATTTTCAACATCCAGTATGCCTTTTGCATCTACAGATGCCTCTATAATAACTGCCAAACAATAATCTTCTCTCAAATTGAAAAGAATTTGGAGATCAAATAATAATATGTACTCCTTGTCTTTAATTGGAAAAGTAGGCAAAGATGGAATGATAAGGCTTGAAGGAGTGTTAGATGGCTCATCAACCTCTATAGTGGTCTCTTCAATTATTGTCTCTGCTTTGAATTCAGCAACATCCAGGTCCTTTGCAACTAATGCTTCCATCTAGGTTTCTAGTTGCTCCTCAATATCAACTTCATCTACAATCTCTTAGAAGGCAACAGCTAGATAATTTTGAGGTTTCTTTATGCTTTTCATCAGATCTTAGAGGATATTTCACAAGGGAAAATACAATGAATGCAATAGAATTAAGCATAAGCTTGTATTTTTTTGGGTGTAAACAACATAACTCAGGTGCATAAAATCTATCAAGAGAATGATAACCACATTTCTTGGTAAACAAGGACTTCTCAGTGCCTGACCTTCCAACAGGGGCGTGAACATACTCCTTGGAATCCAACTGAACAACAGGATATGCCAACTCTTCAAACTCTGCAAAATCTTCCTTAATAAAGTCATTTGAGAAATTAAGAACTTCATCAAGGTCCCACTCTAGATTGAAAATCTCCCTAGCTTTTGGATAGAAAGCAATGTCAATATTGTTTTCTATGAGAAAATCTAAAAGCTTCTTAGAGGTTGTGACATCTATAATTTAAGACAGCTCTAGAATCCTCACATGAGACTTTGAATCCTTTCCCTTCTTTGGATCCTTCCTTGAACCTTTAGTTGTCAAAGACATATGAGATGCTATTGAAACATCAGAGGAAACTGACTCCTTTGTCATTGTGGACTCAAGGACTCTTTTCCTCCTCATAGATGTGGAGGCAGACATGTGTGACATCTTTGTACCAAACATCTTTTTGAGATTCAGTAGCTCTAGACTGCCTACCTATACAATGCGAATATCAAGGTATAAGCCTTTTGAAGTGGTACACTTGCTCTGTGTTGGAGGAGTTACGAATACAATGTGATTAGGTGCCTTTCGGAATCTCCAAACCCTAGCATCGTGCCATTTCTGTGAGAGTAGGAAAATGAATGATGTACGAGTCAAGAATACGACGCGATAGGAAGAAAATCAAAAGCTTTCTATTTATCTTCTCATGATGTGTTGGATGAGCTAGGAATACGACACAATAGGATTGTGCTTGTGGTGGGGACAACCTTGATGGAGGGGGTGACAGAGTATGGATGGAGGGGACGACATGGAGATTGAAGGCAGAGTATGGACGCAGGGGTTGATGCAGGTTACGTGACAGAAGGGGTGTCAGTGATGAACCGGGAGACGGAAGGGGTTGATGTAGGGGGTGACTGAGGGGGTGATACAAAGGGTGACAGAGTGGGTGATGCAGGGGGTGATGGAGACGGTGTCGGAGACATTCGATGCCCGAGGAAACAGGGAAGAAAAGTGCATGAAAAAATTTGGGTGGCCTTAGATAGGCACGAGAGGGGAACAAGGAACGTTCTAGAAACCCTAATCAAATGGCCAATGAGAACATGACACGTGGACATTAGCACCCGCGAGTATATAAGAACTTCTCAATTGGTGCAAGCGTGATTTCACACCTTACATCACGACTGTCATTCGTCCGATAGTTCTGATGTATCTGATCGACAGAGGTGCCGTATGTCCGACGTTAGAGGTGCCATACATCCAATGTTAATCACGTCGAAAGCTATTGAGTTGTCCAAAACAACACAATAGAATACTTCAGCAACTAAGGCAAGAACCTTCATCGCGTTGTATTGGAGCTGTGGAGGTGCTAAGTTGTTTGAAACAATGCGATAGTATAAATCAGAACTTCTGCAATAACTTGCATCACGTGTTGTAGCAGAGCTATAGAGCTTCTTCTTGTCTTCTTGCACACTGCACTCCAATGGGGAAACTTATGCATTCATGTTGCATTGGAATCCGCCAATACGAAGTGATTAGGGCAAAGGAGGAACTCAAATTCTCTTTATCGTGTTGTATTGGTCCAGCCTTTATTGCAAAGCAAGGAGGAGGAGTTTAAGGCTTCCATCTAGTCTTTGCTACGACCCAATGAGAGTTATTTGTCTTCATGTTTAGCTGCCCTATTGCACTGTGTGGGTTTCAATTATCAGGACAAAAAAAACTACAAGGGAGGTCTTGGTGAAGAAATCTTATGAAGAAGGTTATGAGCTAACTGTTGAGGAGACGTTTGCAAAATTGTTGTCCCTGTTACACCAGCTGGTAAAGTTTGTTCATGTGAATCCTCAAAGAACAAGTTATGTGGTGAGTCTAAACCCTCAGCTTCTCCTCACTCTCAGGTTCCTAAGGAAGCCCCTATGAGGAAAAAGAGAAATTCAAGATGGTTTTACATGCATAGGTGTTTTGCAGAGATTAGGAAAACTCAAAAGTCAACTAGTCACCTCATTCCTTAGGCTGCGTTTTTTAGAATGGCCAAGGAGATATTTGATAGGTTGTCCTCTGTTGCTTCTATGGTGGATGACATCAACAAGAGATGGCAGTTGTTTTCCCTACTATGCTTGCAAGAGGCAACATAGGATTTTTGAATAGATTTTATGAATGATGTTTATATTGCAGCTGCCCATGCACATTGAATTACATTAATGAATAAAAAATTTAGTATGGGTAGCAGACTTAGATATAGGTTTGACAAGGTTTTGAAGCCTCTTCCATCAATTGATCAAAAGGCATTTGAAATCCTCAATGTTCCACCCAGGAGAAAGTAGAAAGAGCCACCAGCACCACCCAAGATTGAAGAGGTTACCCATTTGTATCCTACAAGGGTTGCAAGTGAGCAGGAGGTTGTCTTGGAGGAGAAAAGGAAAGAGGTTATGGAAAATGAGGATTTGATATGGCAGAGAAAGATTTTGTCTCTTGGCCCAGTGAACTACGAGAGGATGGGCAAAGTGTATGGCCAAATGGTCGTGAATGTTTGTTTATGTTAGTCCTAAGAAACAAGACTACCTCAGCATTTCTCTAGAGGATAAGATCCTATTTGAAAAAAAGGATTCTCAACTAACAGATTCAGTAGTTTTTTGTTGTTTGAGGTAATGTCTTTTGCTTCTCTTTATTTATAATGAATTTTTTCAAGGGTCCTTATGTTGCACTCATTCTCTTATTCATTCTTTACTTTGTATACATGGCATATGTTGCTTCTCTTAGCATTGATATTGCTAAGGGTATATTTGTTATCGATCCACTTCTCTCTGTGGGTTGTTTTCAAAATCTGATTCGAATATTGCAAGGTTTTTTAAGGACTTCGATAGTGTCACAAACCATCATATTTTTTTTCCATATATTGAAGGGTATTTTCTTCAACGTTCTATCTCTTGATGATTTGTCTTTAAAGCTATTCCTCACTTGTGTTTTGGTTTGCAGAGGACAGTAGAGCCCTAATCTATATCAACATTCCTACAAGAGAGGTCATTTTTATGAATTCTCTTTCAGGAATCCATAGCCAATCAAAGATGTATTGTAAATAAACACTCTTTAATTTATCTTTTATTCGAAAAAGTTTATAGTATTCTCTAATAAGTTAATATGTGTAGTGCTGCTAGAATTGTTTATACCCACTTGGACACCATCTTTCAAAGCATTGTTGATCCTCAGAGACCTTTCAAGTTTCTACTTCAAGAGGTCCCTTTACAAAATGGCGTACATAGTTGTGGCTAGAGAGTGGTTTCAAATGCTTCGAGGATAATAGATTCAAAGTTACTAAATGTAGAGGGGGTGAATGTAAGTTTCCTATGCTTTATCCTTTTTATAGTGAAAGTCTCTTGCGACTTCAAATAACTTATGTGCTGTGCTATAGTGCAGAGACTACCTTGAGTCATACATGTGGTGGATACGTGAGAGGTGTATTGAACTAGTTTTAGATAGGACAATTACACCGATGGACCCAGATTCCCCTCCCCCAGCTAAAAACTCCAAAGGACAGGCAACAACAAAGGGCAAAGGCAAGAAAATGGCAACCACCCAGAAAAAGAAGTCTCCAAGGTCCAAACAAGAGGGGCCCAAAATGAAGGGCATGCCTAAGCTTTCTCCATTGAAATTTAGTCCATCCCCTCTAAAGCCCAAGGAGAAAAGAGTGCCTGAGGTAATTAAGTTCTTCGAGTGACCAAGGAAAACACCTACTACTAAGAGGAAACTAGTGATAACGAATGAAAGTATGGAAGATGAAGCAACTTTTCCAAAGAAAGAGAGAAGTCTTAAGGATGGAGAAGCTATAGATCAAGGAGAAGCTAAAGAACAGCCTAAGGATGGAGAAGCCAAAGATCAAAGAGAAGTTAAAGAGTAGCCTTATAATTACCAGTTTGTCTATTTGTACTGAAGTAACATTCCCCTTGTGTACATTTGTAGTGCAATATTCTAAGCCCAAAATGTAATGATATGTCATTTTGATCTTACCCATGAAAGGTGATTTTTTGTTCATAGAATCATAGAGAATTATAAAGCTTGTACCAAGTCTTTCTTATTAAATTGTACTGCAATTTTTTAACTCATGATATAATGAAATCATTTTGGTCCATAAACAACGATTTGTATTCACAGAATCACTGCAAAGCTTATACCAAGATTTTTTTATATAGTACTTATCAATGAGTATAATTCCATGTTTCTGGCAGTAATATTTGTGAGTAAAAGAAAGATTCAAAATTATTTATACTTGCATATTTATGGTCCAAACTCACAACACTAGGAGGCAAACAACTCATACATGATACAAAGCTCTCAGCTCTTTTTCCAATTACAGCACCATTTACCTTGAACTTATATCTAGGAGTAACATTCTCTAGAAACTTCAAGGTGTCTCTTACATCCTTAAGACTCCACTTTGAAGTAATGTTCACCTCCTTTACTTCTTGTGCAGTAACTTGCACTATAAGTTTCAATGTCTTAAAATCAATATCTGAATCTAAAGGAACCCAAGCACCCAATATAAGTTTGTATCTTATGTAATCAAAACCTATGATAAGAGATTGTCGAGATATATTATAGGATAAACCCAATGATTGAGGGCACACATTGTACCTTATAAAGTCACCTTTGTGGTTAGATTCCTTGACTTTCCAACATAGACCTAAAATTTTGTCCAAATTTTTCTTTGAAAAATTTCTGTTTAGCCATGAAACCTTCGTTCGTTGTAAACATGTTGTTTTAAAGCAAGCTACAAAAACATGCAAGGGTAAAAACCACGATAAGCATACTCTTCTTGAGATCCTTCCAAGAGTCATAGCCTTTTGAAAATCTTGAGCAATCTTGAGTTTAAAACTCTCCATTGTTGCTTCATCAAGCATCTCCCAATTCAAAGATGAGAGGCTTTGTAACTGTAGATCTTCAAGGTATCCATACACACCTGCTCTTGAAGGAACCACGTACTGTGCATAATATACAAAAAATTCACTTTCATGAAAAAAAACTCGTGGTCTGATTAGCATAAATAATATATGCAAATTCTTTATGAATGGCATGGAATGTTCCGTTGAGGCTCTCCACAGGTTGCTACTCGAAACTTGTTGATGGAAAGATATCTACAACCAATAATCCATTATTTAGCATATGCTTCAAACAAAACCATATACTCACGTAAACCTCACAACTCAAACTTACAGTGTGCTTGCTGGGAAAAACATTCCCGTGGAGCCAAGTGCATATCTCTAGCCATGTAAACATATTGCACCAAACCAAACCAGCCTCGAGGCATGGTTTTGAAGGCAAAGATATGTCCCTTCCAATGATATTTGATATCCCCTTGTTTTGTTTTTTTCACTTGCGTGAGAGCCCTTGCAAGACGGTTGCATTGTAACCCAATCATTTTGGTGCGCAGATCGGATGCTATATGCTCGCGTAGTGAATGCCGGAAGGTCCCTAAGAACAAAAGAACTCTACTTTTTACACAAAACTCAAGGTAAAAAGCATGCACGACCTTAACAAGAGACCAATTGGATGCAATCTCCCCCCATGCCTTGTGTGAGCGCTTCACAAAGCATGCATTTTTTGTATTAATCATCTTCAAGCTCAAATAATAGCCCAAATTACAAAATAGCAAGCTTTTGGCTTTTGAGTTTGCTTTAGCACAAAATAGAAATAAAGCTAATGGGCGGCGCCCAAAGAGTTAGGCATACCCAATATAATGTCCAAGTACAAATAACATAATCGTGCGTCCATGCGCATACAAAATAATAAATAAATATCCAACGCCTCAATAAATAGGCGCGACAAAATATAGGCGCCATGCCTAAGGTATGTGCCCATCAAAATATAAGTGATAACTCGAATACTCACTATCCTCCAATGCTTTCCTTCGCCACTACTGCTATCTCTACACATCAACTGAAGCATTCACAATCGTTAGTAAAATAATACAATTAAACCGACAAAAGTGAATACCTAGTAGTCTTCAGCTACATAAATAAATCAACTAGTTAGAAATCAATCCTAACCTTAATTTATTACGAGTGGGCACTCTAAACTCATAAACATTTATTAATTTAATATACATTTTGCGGAATCACCCGCTATGGAATACACACTAAATTAATGAAACACCCGAAAAGGATAGGCGTCCCCATCAACTTCTCACACAAAGAATCCACTTTGTGTATGAGCCCCGGTCTATAAAGTTTACAGAATCCACCGTAAAACCTTACGAAATCCACCGTGGCACGGAATCCATCGTGAAATATGCCTCCTGGCATCACATTTATAGTAAATGTTTTGGGCTTCCGTTCTCCATTTGCACTCTTGCTATACATGGTGCAAGAGTTTATGGAACAAGAAGGACGCCTTATGGACGCCATCATGTAAAAGACAACAAATATGTAGACAATGTGTAGAGAAAGAAACCTAAAAAGAGAGGTCAAGGAGACAAATTAAAAATACTACGAGCGCCAAGAACTTTGAAAATTCTCTCGATTTTCAAAATGGTCTTAATTAACTTAATTTTTTCATGTCTTCGTTAGAGGTTTTGACAGCTTTTATTAGTTAATAGGGGCCATTGGGACTACCAAAACTTGTTAGGGTTTGAAGATTTTAGCTAAATAGGAGGGGAGAACCACAAAATGAACTCTACTATCTCAAAAGAAGAGGAGACAATAATACCATATTTTTGTCCACGTGGCAAAATCTCTATGGCCCTTTCCTTACACCATGGATTAACAAAAGTGTTGTTTTTAATGTTTTTCGGCCCTAATCTTAAACTCTGATCTCAATCTTCCACTCCAAGGTCTATAAACAAAACCATAACTAGGAGACTCTTCTAGTCCTCACAATGTCTGTTATTGATAATCTATTTTTTGCATAGCCACACTCTCATGCTCATCAACCTCAATTGCATTCTTCACATTACTATACCAACTACTCATTTGATAAAAAAACAACATCCCTACTAACTTTCAACTCCCGTCTAATAGGGTTATAATATTTGTATCCCTTCTGCTCAAGAGAATATCCAATAAATACACATTTTTTTGCTTTGGGATTCAAATTTACTACACAATTCATCAAGAATATGTACATAAGCATACATCCAAATACATTTAGATGGGATAGGTTTGGCTATCTATCCCATAAACTTCTCTTTAGGTGTCATACCATGTACAACAGTAGTGGGTGTCCTGTTCATAACGTATACAATAATAGCAACTACTTCAGCTCGAGAGTAATGAGACAAGTTTCTTTCTAACATTAATGCATGAGCCACCTCTACAATATGCATATATAGTGACTACTAAATGATATATAGGAGACTATGGTGATTGTTAACTCACATGTAGGATTTTTAACTAGCACAAAATGTGCTAGTACTTGCAAACACATATATGGTAGCTAACACTTGTATGAATGTATATTAATTAGCATATAGATGATTTTGGTGATTGGTAATGTTCACACACTTGATGAAGGTGACTATTAACTAGCATATAGGGATGCTAACTAGTACAATAGTTATAGTTGATAAAGTGCTAACTAGCATACATCACTACTAACTAGCATATGGGGTTTTTAAGCAGAGTAGTTCTTACTACTAGACTGCTAACTAGCACACATGATTGTTAGATAGTAGGCTAGGTCAATCCTATATAATAGTTAGTAGTTGTCTAGTTTATAATCATCTATGCTAGTTAGCAGTGACCTCAATCACTTGTATGCAAATTAGTAGTCACCATAGTCAATTATATGCACATTGTCGGAGCATTTGGGGTCAAAAGTCTACTGCAGGGGTAAGAGACAACAGGGTTAAGGGAGATTCAGGGAGAGAAGTAGATGGAAGAGAAGGGGTTCGAAGAAATAGAAGATGTAGAACAATACTCACCGAAAGAAATAGAATATGTAGAAGAATACTCATAGAGGTGAAGCCTATCAATTTATTTCTACATTATGAGAAGATAAATCTCTTGTATACAAAAATGTGCATAAAATAATACATTCCTCTATGCTGCTCAGATCACCAATTTGATGCTTCCATTGACTTTGAAGGGGGGTAAAATAGCAGGATACGTGCACAAAATTCTGCCAGATCACTCCTTCATCTCCCACTTCAGAGTGTTGTTCATTGCCTAATGCATAGACAATGGATAGGTCAGTTGCAACCCATCTCTATGCTTTACCATGGAATACATTTGACAGATATTGCATGATTCCACATAATGCTCTACATCTTTATACATGTTTTTCCACCAATACTTCTCTTTGATATTGGCAAATGTGCCCCAAACTCCTCTATGTCCAACCCATAAGCTTTCATGAAACTCTTGCATCACTTGTCGAGAAGCCCTATCTCCCAATACACATATTGGAACTCCTCTCTTTTTCTTTACATTTTTTAATAGATATCCATCTTTCAAGAAAGATGCACAAGTTGTTCTCTTAATCCTTTTGAATTCAACTTCAGACCACTTAACCTTCTTTGTCATGAGGTTGAGATATTGGCCTATTAATCATCCTTGTACAAATCTTCCAAAAATTGTGATCTCACTGAAGCATAACACTGATGATGCTTTTTCTTTATTGCCCATCTCTTCTTCATGGTTGTAAGCTCTTTTCTTACTGTTGAAATCCCTATTACAATAGTTGTACCTGCAGTAACAACAACTGCATACTCATTCCATGATATCATAAAGTCATTTTCAACACCTATCACATCATCCTCTTTATCTTCCATCAACTCCTCTTCATCTTCAAACCTTGCTCGTGAAAGCATGTCATCCACGGGGTTTTCTCTACCTGTAATATGTTGAAAATCAAGGTTAAGTGACTTTATATATGCAATCCACCGTAACATGGTAATATCAGGAGTTGAGCAATTCACTATCATGCCTAATAGAGGTAGACAATCAATCTCTACCACTACATGAGCTCCCATAAAATACTCCCTATCACACTTAAGGGCTGTCACTACACCCCAAAGCTCTCTTGTGACTTGAGAATACCGTTGTTGCCATTAATTGAGGACCTTTGCTCCAAACTGAATGGCATACATATTCCCATTAGCATCATCCTAACCTACTGTCCAATGCTAATTGGCTTGTATCCACAATGAGAATAATAGGCTGCACATTCTCATAATTTGTCTCTTTAGTGTTGGGGCTGAAATCAATAAGCTCTTTAGCTTCTGAATTTCTTCGTATGTTGTTTTCCCCACCAAAACTTTTTCCCTTTCCTCAAGAGTTGATATAAACTTTCAACCACATGAGCAAAATCCGGAATCCATATCAAGTAAAAGACACATGCAACCAAAAAACTTCTCACCTCGGATACATTTGAACATGTCTCCCAAAAACTGACTTTTCTCTTGATAGAGTCAAATGTACTTCTTCAGGACGGCTCAAAATCCTACTACAATCAACAATATTATCAGCCACAAATCTTCTACATTCATGATCATTCAACTCTTCATTCTTCTCATAGATATCACATCCTTTGATTGGCACGTCATCAAGAAAGGGTAAGGTCAACTAAGGAATATACTCCCTCAAAACTTTATGCATAGCATTCATCATATGCGCCATTGAATTGGTTGCTCCCTGTGGAAGCATACACATCCTAACTAATCCAAGTGGTGTCTTCATTGTAGTGATATCTTGGCTTTCCAATGCAAGCTAGAACTGATCATATCCTGAATATAAATCACCCATAGAGTAAATTTCCTTGCCTATAAATGCTTTTGCAAACTCATCCAACATTCCTTATGGTGACCTTATTAACTGGTTGTAAATCCAGTATAAACCTCAAAGAACCATTCTTCTTTGGAACATTGAACCACCGATTTGAATATGGAGCTAAAGAGAGCTCCAAAATCCGTATCTTGATCTTCTCGTTCAAAAGCTCTAGCAGCTTAGGCAAATATGCCTGAGGTACTAGAATAGACTTTAGATTCCATGGCACATGAGGTACTATAAAGATCACCATAAATGCAACTATGGTCGGATCAACACATCCAATTTCATGTGGCTAAAATGCAAAGGCTTTCCCATTCCTTGCCAACATCTGCAATAACTAAGCTCTTTCTATAGAGCAGGTAAAAGAAAGCTTGTATCACCAATTTTTAGCTTTTGTAAAGTTTCAACTATAAATTTATGTCATACTCCATGTGGATCCCGTAAACTAGACTATTGAGTCACTTTTTTAACCAACCCATCACTTTCGGGTGGTAAAGGCAAAGCCATAGGTTTAACATTCTTTGCAACAATTTTGTACTTTGTATCCACCCTTGCTTCAACCTTGTTTTGCAGCCCATAACATTCGTGCTCAGCAAACTCTTGAATGAATTCATACATCTCTAAAGTGTCGACATAAATAACCTCTTTTTCTGCCCTATTTTCAGCATTAATTGCTGTAGAAACTTTAGTCAATATATCAACATCAACTAGCTTTGAAAATATCTATGAAATACCTTCATTTGTAGTCATGAAACCATATGTCTTCAGCTCTTTTTCAGCCCATCCTACATATTTCTTTTTAACCATGCACATGGTTGAAATATTCTTAAAACTACCAAGACTACATGCTATCCATTCTTGCAATCCAGACATAAACACAAATTTTCTCTTTCTTCGAGGCATACTTATCTTCCTAGAGGCACTGCCATAGTCTCCACTTACAACAGTGCTATCTAAAAACCCTCAAACTGTCGTGCATTAGAGGTGGCATAGGATTAACCCGCAGCCTATTCCAATTGTGAGGATGATTCACACAAACAATGAGAAACTGTACCGCCTTTGTATTGTCTTTACTTCGAACCTGAGTATATGAAGAACCATCATCCAAGGCTTTTGTTTTGAGCCTTGATTCTAAAATATAGGGCTGCCCCAAAATCACCAAATCACTACATGAATCCTTCACAAAAAAATGATATTCATCCCTAACATCTCCAATAGTCACTGATACATTCGGACAAGCTGCATAAAGATCTCCTAATGAATTGTTTCCTGATCGCATGCCCCATCCCGAATTTACATCAATCGGTCAACCTCCATTCTCATACAAGCTGCATGCCACAACATTGATTTCGGAACCATGATCCAAGAGAGCTATGCAAGGTGTCTCTCTTTCTCCCACTTTAACAATTGTCTCTATTGTAGCACGAGCCTAATGCATTCATGAATAATGACTGCTTGGAATAAAATGAGAACCTTCTTCTTCGTGTGCTTGTTGATGGACATCCCCATTATACATAACCTTCTCTCTATGCTTATTGCTACCCATAAGACCATTTTCAACCACAAGCTTGATATCTACACTTCCATTTAACCCATTTTTAGCATCAGCCTGTTCCAAAACAACATTATATGCATCATCATATTCCCTCTAAAGATGTTTCTCTATGTATTTGTGAACCTGCATAAATGCTTGCAAAACTTCACCATCAAATTGTCTTTTTCATTTCAACATATCAATGATTGCATCATGAAATTCATGCTTTGCAATTCTAAGAACTTTGCCAAGTGTGAATTCCACTCTAATGCCAAGTATGCGATCTTCCAAGACTTTTTTAAGGTTTGTGGCAGTCTCAAGATCTGATTGTAACCTATAACCGGGCTGCTTACCCCTTTTCTTCCCTTCTTGTTTCTTCTCTTGAGATGCATCCTCCATAACATGCTCAAGTATGGATTTTTCAGTCTCTTTTTGCTTCTCCATTTTACTTCATGTGATGTGTTTAGATTGACCTGAAGAGGAAGGACCAACAATGTCCTCGTCTCTTCTTCTCTTTTCTTCCACAAGAGCTTCTTGATTATGAACCTTATCCAAATAAGCATAGGCTAAAAATGAATCTATTGGTACACTCCATCCTGTTCACCCTCATATACTCTGACTTGCATAAGCCAATTCAAACTTTGTTTTTTTTCCATTTTCCATGCAATCTAATGCTTGCATCCAAACAAGAGATTTTGCTTTACCATGCCTCCTTTACGAGCTTCATCAATCCTTTCAATTCTCAACCCATATGTGGCTGCATCCATGGAAAAAAATGTTGTCCTTGCAGCCATATCTTCCAACCTCTTCTGCATGCCATAATTTCTAAAATTTGGCTCTATTGGAAGACCAGTTTCTATTGCATGTATTTTGCCACCTTTTTAAAAGACTAACCTTTTTGCTTCTGCTTCATGGTAGGCTGTACAATCTTGCTTTTCATGATGTAAACTATCACACCAAGTTCATATCCTCTTGTATCCTTCTTTATATGACCTTTGGGCTATTGCTTGCGGCCCTTCTCTTCTACCTTGACATCCAAATTTTTGACCTTTGCATAGATTTTTTTCAAATTCAGCCTCAAGTCACACACGCCTTTGATTAATCCATCCACAACATCACTTTTAAGAGCCATGACCAACACGTATAGCCGATTGTTCTGCCATAGCTACAGGCACCTTGACTGTAATTTCAGTCCCCTTCTGAGCATTGGTAGGTGTGGTGCTTGTACCCCATCTTAATTTCATCCACTCTCTCTTTACCAACTGCCTCAGTGACATTGGCCCACTCTGACTTTAGTACCATTTCAGCAGAGGCATCTTCTAAATGACCAGTTAGCTTCTTCTCCAAAAAAGGATCTGCAACCTTCAGAAACAAATTGGTTTTCTGACTCTCTAATGATTGCTACTCATAGGCATCCGCCTGCGCATACCAACTTTCAAATTCATGGAGCAAAGCTGTAGTAGCCAACCCTTTATTGGGCTTTTCAATCCAATCTATAAATGTCTTTTTAGTTACCAATCCTGCATCTTCCAAGAAAAACTCTTCTCTCAAAGTTTTCTTGAAAGCTGCCCAATCAGCATCTCTTCTATGTAACTCATCAATCTGATCATGCAAAGCATGCATGGCCAAATAGGAGAAATACATACTCCATGCATACTGCGGTACCCCATGAAACAACATCTTATCTTCGTACAACCAGATGAAGGATGAAACATTTTGGCCTTTAAATTGCTTCAATTCTTGTCCCACTGCTTGCAATTCATTCACAGCTAAGAAATCAATTCTTTCTACTTTCTATTGAGTTTGCATATGTTGTAAAGCATCACTACCACTTGATCTAGAAAAATCCCCCATCTTTACATAACTCTGTTGCCAACTTTCACGTCAGATTCACCACTGTTGGAGGGTTTGGGGTCGAAAGTCTACCACAGGGGTAAGAGACAACAGGGTGAAGGGAGATTCAAGGAGAGGAGTAGACGAAAGAGAAGGGGTTCAAAGAAATAGAAGACGTAGAAGAATACTCACCGAAAGAAATAGAAGATGTAGAAGAATACTCACAAAGGTGAAGCTTGTCAATTTGTTTCTACATTATGAGAAGATAAATCTCTTGTAGAAAAAAATGTGCATAAAATAATACCTTTCTCTATAATGTTGCTCAAATCACCAATCTGATGCTTCCATTGGCTCTGAAAGGGGGTAATATATCAAGACACCTGACTAGAATTTTGCCAGATCACTCCTTCTTCATCTCCCACTTCAGAGTGTTGTTCATTGCTTGAAAACAATGATCGCACGTCACATGATTTCACTAATCTTTCTTTTGACATAAATTCCTCTCCAAATGGCTGAAAGCTATCTACTTTCTTATACATGTCATCCTATTCTAGATTTTTTTTAAATTTTTACAAGAGCTAATATCTATAATATGAAAACTTGGCTAAACATGTTCAAAAATCTAATATTTTTAAACCATCCATAGTACAGACACTAACACTAATGTCTAAAATAGGATTGGCTCTCTAGATCAATAAGAAAGCCACACTTAGAGTTTTTCACACGGTCTGCGCATAGTGGCATGACAACGTACTAGTCACCAAAATCATTTATATGCTAGTTGACACTTGCAGCCCCATGTGTCCACTTTGCAGACCCTAAGGATGTTGTGGTTGAAGGAATTAATGGACTTGTCATTGCTATGGGCATGGTGGTATCTATCTTAGCAACCACATGGCTTACTCTCCTTGTGCTTCTTTCTAGCATGAACTATGCACTCATTCAGTTGTATATCTTTTCATTTGTGATATTTGTACCTATGTATACCTTCTAGAAAAGAGGGATTCCTGGGGCTTATACTATATTTTTATCCACACTGTGAGTATGTGTAATATCATTTGTAGTATATTGCCTCATTTTTTCTTTTCCCATACACTTCACTCTACAACCTTGTAGAGTCCTATGTATTGCATAGTACAAAGCTAGATTGATGTTGTGCTCCACAACTATGAATTGCTTTCTCATTGGTATTCATGCATCTTGTTCTAACATTTTTATGTGGTGCAAAGTTTCTCCATGCTTAGATCCCTCACATGAAATCTTGCCCATGGGACATGTGCTATCTCCTTTCACCCCATGAAAGGAGATCTTTTGAGGGAAGCCTTTCTCTCTCATCACTCCCTAGTTTCCATGATAGATCTTGTCTTGTCAAAGAAAGCTCATGTTGTACCTATCATTTTTCTACTCTTTCATTTCACAGTTTCCTTATTCCCTTGCAAATTTGTTGTCTTCTCAAACATGGGAGTCCTTGGTACTACTTTATGCACCATAGTGAAATTTTTGGTGGGCTTGGGATATTTGTCATTGCAATACTTTGAAAAAATGCCTCCATGCTTGGACCATTACTAAGATGCTTTCTAAGGGTATCTGCATGTTATCTTGCACTTTGAAGCATGGCATTAGACATGCTTAATAAATATGCATCATAGAGAGAGATATGTTGTCCTTGATTCCCTCCTCAGCAAGCAATGAATCATGAATTCACTTTGAGAGATTTGTCCTTAATAAATATTCATCATAGAGAGAGATATCTTGTCATTGAATCCCTCCTCAGCAAAGCAATGAATCATGAATTCTCTTTGAGAGATTTGTCCTTGCTTTTTGGGCAACCTCCAATCATTCCTTCAAACTTGCAATTGTCAATGATTGTAGTGAATCAACTATTATGGAACCCTATATATTGAAGACAAATTATATTAAGAAAGCTTGAGATTAAACATGAGATTTTTCTGAGGACTGATTTGATTATCCTACCAACTAAGAAAAATATCTATGGAGAGAATATCACTCTCTTGGATGTGGATTTTTGTTGTCACTTTCTTATCTATGTACCTTACATCATGGCATCGGCTTTTATTTGTGATAACCTCCATTACTCACATATGGAGATATGCTCATGTTGCTTTTCTTTCTTCACCAACTTTGGTATATTGCTATAAGATTTGCTTCAAATGAAGAACACACGATCTTTCTCTTGACCATCACATTTTTTGGGACCCCATTGAAGATAGTCGTGATAGCCAATCAATTTTCCCTTGTCTCATCTACTATGAATCTAAAAATACCAAGTCATAGATATTCATATAACTATACTATAGAGTTTAACCACTCCCAAGATAATATATGCTAGGTAGTGACATCCTCTTTTATCTCACAAAAGGGTATTGTGATTGGTTCTTGAACACTACAATAGATTTCAACCAAGAGTGAGCCTAAGATTCCCCCGATCATATGACATTGCACAACAAATGCTCTTACCTCAACACATAGACCTGGCAAGCCACTATAACCTAGCCATTCACTTGGCAGGTATGATCAAGTTGTATCCATGTATTAGAAAGTCTCCATTTCCTCACATTCTCATGCAATTTATCAAGTCTGCACCAAAAGTAGGGCCTTTTGTAGAAATCTTAAAAATAAAACAATTCTCTCCTAGTAGACCTTGTACAAGGAAGCAACTAGCTTGAAGCCCTAGATGGTTCCATTGTTAGGATTATCCTAATCTATTAATCCATTGAGATTAGGTGTAGGAAGCTCGGCCAACCTTTCAAATACTTATGTTTTGGTGAAACAATATATAATGAAAATGCAAAATATAAATTATTTTTTATGAAGAATGATGATGGGGGATCATCAAATAAGGTTTTCAAATTCAACATGCCTGATATGCAATGTATGTTTTAGGGACTCTAGAGGCTCCCATTCCACGCTTGTTGATGGAAATACATTTGCACAAACTAAAGCTTAGTCTACATGCTTAAAGAAATAAGACAAAGTAAAATCAAAATTCTTACAAGATGTTAATGTTCCTTGAAAAGTGCATTTCATTATCTTACAATGAGGTGGGAAGTCTTGCTGCATAGAAGGTGTCATGTGAGGATCCTCTATAGTATATACATATTGAGTTTTTGCAAACTATTTTTTATCTTGCATTTTGAACCTTAAAAATAGTGTCTGATAATAAGTTTTTCATTGTGAAATCCTCCTGATATCATCATATTGCGACTTGGAGTATCTTCTTTTGATGTGCATCTTTAGGTTGTTAATGGGAAATAACACATTGGCGGACTCTATACAACATGCTATATAGCACATTAGCATTTTTATTTACTACATTAGAAAGAAAGAGCAATGCTAGACAATGTATCTCATGATATCCTCATATCCTCTTATGATGTGTATATTATCCATAATCTATCTACATTTTTCTGATAGCACCACTGTAGCTATTCATGGTTGAACTTCTTGCTTTATGGCCAAAAAATCAATTACAAAGTCAAGACATTTTTTCTAAAGGTTCTACATTTTCTTTGTCAAGCAATGACACGCTCAGAGTGCATTGTCTTCATATTCATTTCTCCTTAAGTGAATCCTCTTATGATGTACATCTTTGGGATGTTGATGGAAAAAAGCCCATTGTAGCCTAATATATTGTTATCTCATACATTAGCATTTTATTATATCACATTGATAGGTACCACATTATCAAAAAAGAGAATATGAAGAATTTGCACAGCAAGATGACCTCAAATAATGCTATCTTTGGTGTATCCTCTTGTTTTTTTCATCTAGATCCTATGGTGCATGTGGACACATTTTGACTAGTTGGAATGTCTTCTTGTGCATTGTGGGATTCAGGTTGATTTCTTATGATGTAATGTAAGTTCTAAGTTTTTTCCTTTTACTCCACTTCCAAAGCCAATGGAGGTAAGTGAGGGAAGACCATAGGTCTTGATTTCCTGGGATTTGAAGATATTTTCATTGGAGAGGAGATCCCAGCTAGTAAAGGACCCCCTTTTCTAGGAAGGTGTGATGCTCACGGTGTTCATTATATATATATATATATATATCCTCTACATCATGTGAGTTCAAGGCCAATTTATAAATATCCTTATCTATGAATATTTATTAAATAAAACATAACCATTTTCTAGTCAATATGTAAATAATTCCTTTATATTACACCCTTCCATATGTAAAAAAAGAAAAAAATAGGATTTTTAAATTATCTTGTTTTGAATCCACTTGATGCACACATATATTCATGAGTGATATCCTCGAGGTGTGATGCTAGAGAAAATAAAAGAAGTCTAGTAGATCCTAATATCCAAGTTGACATCTATGTTGGAGAGGAAATCACTAAATAGTCCCTTGTAGAGAAGTTGTTCTCCTTCCTTCAAGCTTTGATAATGCTATGACAATGTTCAATGTTTCATTCAATTTGAAGAATGTCATTTTTTCAACCATGAATGTCATCTAGGATGAGTTCAACAAATATAGAGAGTTAAAAAAAGTTGCAAAAGATTCCAAGTTCTTCATACATTTTCCATGTAACCAAGGAAAGAAGTATAATCCTAAGAGGATTGGAAGGAAAAGACTCTAATACCTCAAGAAATTGCATTCTCATCTCTCAGCATTTCAACTACAAAGGCCAACAAGGGTACAATGGGTATGATATCTTTGTTGGAGATAGCTTTTCTCTTTGGGTAATCAAGATACATGTGAGAGCTCCACATTCGAGACACCTTTGGTCAAATTCATTCTCCTTGGATGGTTCTTGTTTTTGAGGGAACTAGATGGAGATGTGGTCAAGTTGGCTACAAGTCCAACATGCAAGAATCTCACGCAAGGGTGAAAATCCACACCCTTTACCTCTTCCCAATATCAGAACCAAAACTAGCCTATAGTCCATGATCACTACATTTTTTCCCTCATCATAAGAGACAAATGAGATGGTATAATTGTCCTCCTCATTGGGCTCTTTAGCTTTGTGACTTAGGGCATCACTAGGTGGGTGAGTTATCATCGGAAAGCCTAGAGGCAATGGGCCAAATGGTTGATGTCACCTTGAGGAGCTGCTAGTCTCTAGTTAGGGGGAGCAAATGGAGCCATTTGGTTCGTGATCTGGGATAGGGAAGCCCATGATTTGGATATGGTGCAACATAGGGAAGTCACCTAGGGGCTCTAGATGTGGATGCCTCATGACCAAAGTGCTTGGAATTTTTGTAGGCCCTACTCTATTAGGAGCATTAAGATGGCATGTGATCAATGCCACAATGCACATACTCGCATACTCGAGAGGTCCACCTTCTTATAGAACATGTAAAGACACCACATGAATTCAAAAGAAAGAGTATTATATTTAGTAAAATTTACAAGATTATATTTACAAAAGAAATTTTTAAATTACAATTTGAAAAAAATAGGTAAGTTTAGTAAAGTAAAAGGAGTCATTTTTAGGCCTCCCCACGCTCCAAGCTCCATCACCGCAAGCAAGAGGAGAGGAGAGGAGAGGAGAGGAGAGGAGAGGAGAGGAGAGGAGAGGAGAGGAGAGGATGGAGCGCTTCTCCACCATAAACCCTCACCATCACACACTCACTCCCTCACACTCTCACACTCCCTCTCTCAAGCACAAGCTCAAGCAAACAAGAAGAAGAAGAAGAAGAAGAAGAAGAAGAAGAAGAAGAAGAAGAAGAAGAAGAAGAAGAGGAGGAGGAGGAGGAGGAGGAGGAGGAGGAGGAGGAGGAGGAGGAGGAGGAGGAGGAGGAGGAGGAGGAGGAGGAGGAGGAGGAGGAGGAGGAGAGCTACGTTTGGCCACACACAAGAATGAGCTTCTCATTCCATTTTCAACTTTATATAAAAAACCCTACATCCCTTTTGGGCGGTTATCCCCTTTTTTACATGGGTGACCGTGGCCTACTAGGCCCATTTTCCCATTGTCCTTCTATCTTCCTACCATCCTTCCTACTGCCCATCTACCTTTACAATTTGCACGGGTGAGAGCCCAACGCTCTTAAAATAAATCATGATGCACCTTGCACTCTTTTACAAAAGTATTGACTTGCATTTTTTCTTGTGCACCTTTCTCCTTGATTTAGGACTTTTCTGCACTTCTTATGTTTCCATATTTTTCTTCGTGTGCCTTCGTCTTCCGTTTCACTTTTGCCTTGGCCTTGTCTTTTGCTTTAGATTTTCTATATTTTCCACCTTGTTCGTCTGAGGGTTAACACCAAGAGGTCAAATTTGTATGTGCATATGTGAAGTTATGGTGCCTACAAGGAGTATGTACAATGGCACAATGTCATAGTAGATTAATTCCCAAAGATTGAAATTGAGACAACTCAAAGTTCTGAGTGCAGAGCAAAGTGAAGTGTGCTTCCTTAAGTCCTTTGATGAATATATTTGCAATCATTTGATCAGTTGGACAATGTTCAATCATGATCGTGCCTTTCTTTACTTCATATCTAACATAATGATAATACATTGCAATGTGTTTAGATTTGTTGTTGAACATAGTCTTTAGCAAGACTAATATCACTTTGGTTATCACATCAAAGTGGTGTGTTAAAGAGAGGAGGATGGCCAATATCTGATAGAACTTGTCGAAGCCATACTAACTCTCGAGCTGCAAAAGATGCAACTACATATTCAGCCTATGTAGTGGAAACAAAAACACAACATTGTTTCTTACTAGTCCAAGAAACAAGACAACCAGATAAAGAAACAATTTCCACTTGTACAATGCATAGATAAGTGAGAGCTTGCCTAATTTGCATCTCTGTAATCCAAAATTTGAAGTGAATGTAGAGAATTTGCGTTAAGGAGAGGACTGGGAGAGAGAAAGGGGAGAGAGAAGATTGCCAGAGAGAGAAGAAGAGAAGCAGAAGAGAGAGAAAGAGAGTGATGAGGAGCGAGAAATACTAGAAGAAGAGAGAGAAATACAGAAAAGGAAGAAAGGAAGCCATGAAAGCTAGAGAGAGGGAGAGAAGATAAAGGAGACTTGTTATTATAATCTAATGGAAAAAAATATCAAGTCCCTTACATCTTATATACCCTCCAGTGTAGCAAGTATTTTCCTCCATTATTTTATTCATGTATTCCCCCGTATTCCCCATCTCTTACATTCCATCCCCACCCAAAGGTTTTTTCCCTTTTTAAAAAAGGACACTTATTACAAAATAGGGAAGGGTAGGGTAGTCCAGAGTACTACTATGCTACATGATTACAAGGGGTTATTCAATAAATCATGTAGGGGTTATGTATGTATGTTGGGTCATGGATACAATATGATGTATGGGCATGATTGGGAACTTGGCATTAAGTGTGTCCATGTTCATTCTCATTTGACGCATTTCCTTCATCATCTCAGCATGATTTTCTGTGTTTGCTGCTATGCCTGCAAGTGTAGCCTCCTGTCTTTCCAAAACAACCTCATGTCTTTGATTATGCCTTGGTTCATGCCTGTATAGAGTGTCATTAAGAGCATTGAGGCTTCCAATGTCATGAGGATACTCCTTGTAATCCATTTCAGGGTTGTTCTCAGTCCTTGGTTCTCGTGCATCCCTAATTTGTTTTTGAACATCTTCATTGGGCTTGGTTTTTCCCTTATTGGGTTGCACAATTAGTCAACAACTCACCTTCCTTGGAATCACTGAATCCATCAGCATGTGCTTTCTCTAAACAAGATAATCTTATCAATTAGAGATCTAAAATGCATGCAATAGTGTCTAAGCAACATGAGATCCTTATCTCTATGCAACTCAAATAGGTATGGAAGTTCAGTTGTCTTCGAAGGGGGGGTGTTGTAATTTAGATACCTAGTTCACAACATAAAATTTTCAAGCCTAGTTCTCCAAGCAAGTTGAACCCACAAAGGCCATAATAAGCATCTAGTAAATTTGGTACTTCCCTTGGATAATTTCTAAACCACCAAACTCACTTTGATAGCTTAATAAAAAGGCACACAATGCATTGGTGTCCCAGAGATACCCAACTCCATGAAGATTGAGTACTCCCCCAACCCAGAATGCATAGCAAGTATCGGATGACTTGTTTATCCTTCCTTGGAAACCTCCTACCTGTGACTATTTCATTGTATAAGGCCATTCACATCCAAAACAATTGATGCCAACACTCCAGACACTGGATCAGGTACCATATAGCCCATCAACTTCAAAGCAGCCAACTGCACAATATGTAGCACCACTTGTACATGAGAATCCAAGCCAAGTGACAAGCTAAACCCATCATCATATGACTTGCATTCTAAGATATATTTCAATGCCTTTTCAGAATCCAATCTAGACCAATCATTGAGCATTGTCAAAATAGCAACATCACAATAATCAAAACACAATTATGTCTTTGATCTTGTATTGACCAGTGTAAATCTTCCATGAGCCAGCTCCAACCGTTGCATTGAGCTTAGCAACATATATTGTTGAACTTGAGAAAAGTCATCTCCAAGAATCTTGAGTATAGCTAATGTTGAGTAGGTGCTCACAAGATGTCCTTCATCATAGGAAGCAAGGGGAGACCTGGAGGAAGTGAAATAAGTCCTTATTGATGGAGATCCTGAAAAGCCCAAAAAAATAGCCTATGGAAATCTCGTTGCTATCTCAAAGCTTGCAACAAGTCATATTTGGATGAAAAAAGACTTAAAAGATTATAGTTTGGAGCCATTATGCTTCAACTGGACATGTGAATAGGCGCTATCATTTAGGTCTATTACAAATGATCGAATTTTTTGTGTGCTTAATCAGTTGAAGCTGATGTCTTGTCAAGATTAATGCAATGGAGAATGCACATCTCTTTATAGTAGCTATCATCCTAAGCTTGGTTGATTTGTGTGTGTTGGTGACATTTTTGTGGTATCAAATCTCAACCATGTACTTTGCATAGCACCTTTGCCCTATGATAGTAAATCGGATTTGTGAATTGATTGCATTTTTACTTCTTGGAGGCATGCTTCCATCATTGTTTGTGATTGTTCAAGTCCACTTTCTTTATTTTCCACCACCACTATCTACGCCAACAGGCATCAATGCCTACAAAACAAATTGCTACTTGCAGTGTATTGCAGTCTACTTGTCTATGAGTTGCTGATGGTTTTCTTGATGATCAAGATGGAAATATATGTGAATCTCCCATTGCAGTATGGAGCTTAGCAAGCTTCGGTCCCGTACGAGGGATCTCAACTTGAGGGCTTCATCACAGTTGAACAACCAGATGGCAAAAAGTTGATGTTGCTACTTCTATTGCTTCTTCTTCTTCTTGCCTTTTATTAGTTTGCTCTGTGGATGTCATCTTCCACAACATGATGAAGCAACATGAATGTTCAACAAATGACTCAAGCAAGGCGGCGGCATTATATGTGACTTTCTATGCAGGCCTCCGACATTGCTAGGCATCTATGGGGAGCCAATGTTTCTATTAGGGATTTGGGGCTTGCTAGAGTTGCAAGTTGGCTATGGCAAACACATGAATGGAAAGTGATGGAGGACGTGACCACTTCCTTGTAGGTGGAAGAATTGCATGGGATTTCTTATTGATCCTGCCTTCCTCATTGAAGTCCAGTCCGAGCATAAGCTCCAAGACCTAGAAAGGCTTCTTAATGCTGTTGGATTTGCCAATCTTGACCCTGCAGGTGCAGTAGCCATGGATCCTGAGTAGGCCCTTATAGGATCTCTGAAAGAACCATGACTCCACTACCACTAAAATGGTATACAACATGTAGCTCTTGATGCTTAGAGGCTCTCTATGCCATTTATTCTTGAAGAGTATATGGATTTATGGAGTAGAGTGGAGATAATGGGTTGATCTCCTCCATGGCAGGTTGAGAAAAGCTTGAAAAGAAAGAAAGAGAAAGACTCTCCCTAAAAAGTAACAGTAACTGTATCCTCTTCTACTCCTGTTACCACTGTTTTTTAAAGAAAAGTACATTCAAAATTGGCCAAAAATGACACATGAGCTACTAAATCTGGTCTTCCGACCTCCAAAGTTGGTCCAAGACTCCATTAATGCTCCACACTTGCAATCCTTGTAACACAATATTAGTGAGTTTGGGAATCTCCCAATTCCCATTTTTTTAATACTAAGAGGGTGGCGCCCAGATAACATGCCCATAAGTTTATCAAAACCATATGATCTCACCTATCATTGGAAAACACTTGAAAAATGGAATCTATTGAGCTATAGAGTGCTCAATTTGGAGTTATAGTGTTCAAGTTATGACATATCCAAAGATTTGACCACATGTCCCAAACTTATGGGAAATTCCCATATTCCCCAATATGGTGTTTTGTGGTCCAAAAATCCTTAATAACTCCATTGCTGCTCCATTTCATGTATGTACATGTGTACATGTGGCTCTTAGATCTGTGTGACTAAAAAGAGACAACTGAATGGAATATTAGCCAACTCGATCAAGAACCTATGGCTCTAATACCAATTGTCAAGGAGGGAACTGGGAGAGAGAAAGGGGAGAGAGAAGATTGTAGAAGAGAGAAGAAGAGAAGTAGAAGAGAGAGAAAGAGAGTGACAAGGAGAGAAATACAAGAAGAAGAGAGAGAAAGATAGAAAATGAAGAAAGGAAGCCATGAAAGCTGGAGAGAGGGAGAGAAGATGAAGGAGACTTGTTATTATAATCTGATGGGAAAAAATGTAAAGTCCCTTACGTCTTATATACCCACCAGTATAATAGGTATTTTCCTCCATCATTTTATTACTATATTCCCCCCGTATTCCCCATCTCTTACAATTGGAGCTTCATTAGCATTGATAAATCAACCCAAAATCTTTAGCTCCTTTCAAATACTTCAAAACTTATTTAGTTGCAATCCAATGTTTAAGACATGGAGAACTAAGATGTTGTTCAATAAAATTTGCAGCAAAAAGAATGCTAGGGTGAGAATTTAAGCCAACAAATTGAAGACATCCAACAAGATTAGCATAAGGTTGATGTAATGCCAATTGTCCATCATTCTGCAAAAAAGTGAGAGGTTTTGGTAGAGCTCACAAGACAAGGAGTACTAGTAGGATGTGTAGAACCCAAACCAAACTTTTGAATTATATCTTCAATGAACTTTGTTTGATGCAATAATAAAACACCATTTTCTCAATAGCATTGAATTTGAATACCAAGACATGAGTGTATATCTCCAAGATCAACCATGTCAAATGTAGAAGATAAAACCTTCTTTACTTGTTGAAGGAAGTTGAGATTGTTAGAAACAAGTATGGTATTATCCACATACAGAGCAAGAATAACAAAACTATCATTGCATCGCTTGACATATAAGTCAGGATCTGAGAAAAACAAGAGATAAAACCTTGTTTTGTAAGGAAGATATTTCCATTAAGAAAAGTAGTTTTCACATCCATTTGGTGAACCTCCAAATCAAACTCAAAAACAAAAACTAACAAGACCCAAATACTCGAAATACGAAGAAGAAGTGAGAAAGTTTCTTGATAAACAACTCCTAGAATTTGTGAGAAACCTTTGGAAACTCGTATTGCTTTGAATTTATCACATGTTTCATTTGCTTTTGTTTTAGTCTTATAAAACCACTTGCATTTAGCAATACATCTAGGTCATAACTTAGTTAGAACCCATGTACCTTTAGAGATAAGAGATTCATACTCAGCTTCCATGGCCTCCTGCCATTGTTCCTTTTGTGGGGATGACATGGCATCATTATAAGAGATAGGGTCTTCACAAATATTGAGAACATTCTCAAGAATATCAGCATCATAAACATGACAAGTACCATGCTCATTATCAATTGGAAGATCAACATAAAGATCAACGCTAAGGTCATCATCAACAATAATAGGTGCAGGTTGTTGTGAATCCTAATTTAAAGAGTCAATATTATCCCATGAAGGAGGTTCATCATCATGATATAGATAACGAAAAGAAGTGAGTAATAACTTTGTATCATCAATGTCCTCTAGTGACCATGTCCGCCCAGCATCCTCCTGAGACCATGTGATGCCCATAAGTTGCTAATTGAAAATAGCATTGTGACTTATGATTACCTTCTTGAAAGATGGATCATAAAACTTGCATCCCTTAGAAAAAGTTGAATATTCAATGAAAATTACTTTCAAATCGAGAAGATCAAGTTTTTTGCAAGTCTCTTTGGGTACATGAATATAAGGAATACATCCAAACGTTCAAAAATATGAAATATGAGTTTCACCAGTCCAAGTAGTAATTGGTATTTTACTAGAAGGAGGAGTTGTAGGAAGATGATTTTGCACAAATACTGCTATTAAGATCGATTCAGCCCAGAAAAATTGAGATAAGGCCAGAATGAATGAGCATACATTGCATGACATTGAGAATAGTTGTGTTTTTACATTCAACAATACCATTCTATTGAGGAGCATATCAAACCATATATTTATGATGAATACCCTGATTATTACAATAATCATCAAAACCATTTGAAATGTATTCTCCACCATTATCATTGCGAAGTTTCTTGATGCAATGACCAATATGAAGTTCTGCAACTTTTTGATATTGCTTTTAAAAGATAATAAAACTTTTGAATTGTGTCGCAAGAGAAAAAAAGTAGTGTATCTTGAGAAATCATCAATAAAATTCATGAAATACCAATATTGAGATTTTGATGAAGAAAAAGGTCCTCAAATATCAATGTGAATAAGATCAAGCAAATCTCTAGAATGAGTTGTGGTGGAAATGGAAAAGGGTTTAGAAAACTCTTTCCAAGTGCATGATATTCACAAACACCCATATGAGGATGAGCTTTGAATTCCATACCTTAAACAAGGTCTCCCCAATAAAGATCGACAATCTTAGAAAAATTAGAGTGAACAAAGCGATGATGCCATATTTTGTTGTTAAAATCCTCAAGAGAGCTGTAACAACATTTGCAACATCTTCATTTAGAGAAAACTCAAAAAGATTACCACTTCAAGAAGCAATAACTATGGTTTGGCCAACTTTCTCAATGCAACACTTGGTATGGTCAAAACTGACAAAGAGACCAAGATCCACAAGTCTTGCAACTAAAAGAAGAATCCTTTGTAGATCTAGGATATGTAAAACTCCATGAAAAATTCATGTTGAAGAAAGAGTATCAAGATATAGATCACCTATACCTTTGACTTGACAGGTTGTGTCATTAGCAACATAAACCAATTTCTTGGCAGGAATAGAATGATAATTATGTAACCATTGGGACTGATATGTCATGTTTCCCCTAGTACCAAAATGAATAATAAAAAGAGATCCATCACGAACATGAAGTATCCTTTCTAGAGAGATAGAATAACTCACACAATTTGCTTCTTCAATAATGTTGTCATGTGTAGCAATATATGCTATATTACAATCTGAATCAAAATGCCTCTTGAAACATAGATGGGTTTGGATGATCATTCTTTTTGCAATAGTTACAAGGAGAATAATCTCTAGATAAATATGGTTATTTATTTGTAATACCATGTTCTTCATCATATTGTTTTTCCTATCAATTATTTGTAGTATGACCATTTCTATTGTAATAAGAACAATGTCTATTAGGGAACCTTGAGATGAGAGAAGTTACTAGCGTGATGACTCGTATGTGTAGAGTGTGGAAAGGGATGCCTTCAATCAAGTAAAGATTGGTCGATTTGTTCTGACTGTGTGTCCTCTTGTGAGATCATAACTGTTTCTTGATTTGTGTGTCGTCATTCATGTCGTGAATATTCAATCAAAGATATACAAGCTTGATTAATATGGATCCTATCTTTGTTAGATAATATGGTAACAATATTATCATAAGAAGGATCCTTTATAATGTCAAGAAGTTGTGTTACCAATTTCTTTTGTGAAACAACATCACTGACATCAACAAGTTGATTGATAATGTACTTGAATAATTTGATATGTGTTGTCATAGAAGTTCTAATGTTGTACTGTAACTCACTAAGCTGACTACCAAGATAAAGTATTTTTGTAATAGATTTCTTCTCAAATTTTGCTATCAAATACTCCCATATAGCTTGTGAGGTTGAAAGATTACATACATCAACCATAAGAGATTCTTGAAGAGTAAAAATAATATATTAACGAGATGCTTTGTCATATATGACCCACTCATTATAAATCGTTTTCCATTCTTCAAAGATAGGTCCTTCAGTTACAAGGGTATTACAATGAGCCTAACCAATTGGTTTAGATGGACATTCATAATTACCAAGAACAATATCATGCAAGTCATCACCTTCAAGAATTAGTAGCTAGCATCTTTACTTCCACCCAATGAATCCTTGTCCTTGAAAGTGAGGAATAAAATGTTGTCTAGAAGGAAAATTGTTGATGATTATAGAATTAGACATAGCTAGCTGAGATAATACATACAATATGAGATCACAAAATCTACACATTATATACGAAACAACGAGATGAAAGTGTAGCACAACAAATTGTACTTAGAAGCTATGCTATAAGGAAATATATTTAGTTCAAAAAGCATACTCCAAAAGAAGGAGACCCATAATGTGAGAGAAAAAAGTGGTCTAACATAGGCGAGCAATATGAACAACGCTCAAAATGTTATCACTTTACTTCTTAGTTGAGAATAGATGATGATCTAGCTAATTTTGGCAAAAATGAAGAAACACAAGAGTGAGTAATCATGACCAAACTTGTGTCATAGAAGTCTGCACAAAAAGTTATTGTTTTGTTTGTTTTCGTGTTTCAAGTCCAATTTATGTGAGTTGACATAACTTTTGACACAGAAATCCAAATTGAGGAGGGATTTGATAAGAAGAAAGCTCGTGAGTCCTAGCACATCACAAGATTTGTTTTCTTGAGAAAGGCATTTCCTTAAGAGTTTCCCAAATAGAAACTTTTAGGATATCCAACCAAGTCATATCTACAATTTAACATATCTGAAATCTAAATGATGATCGAGTGAACTTCTTTATGCTTAAAACTCATAACATAAGATGCTCTCGTAACAAACACAATACATCAAATTTAAGCATGAAAAGAGCATGAATTAAGAATTGAAGAGATACTACATAGATATACTTCTCGATTGTCTTCTTCAAGGAAGTGGTTGTAGTCGATCATGATATCTCTAATACCATGTTGACATGTAGAGAGAGAAGATATGTAGTGTAGAGATGAGAGAGGGAGAGAAGAGACACACCATGTACACTCCCAAAGACTATCTCATTTTGATCACAATCTACATATATATAGGTGAGACCTAGTCTAGATAGGGTGAGCTATATATGGCTCCAACAACCTACACATTAACCTACACATGAACCACTAGTGCTAGTAACAACTAGGAAGACAATCAAGCAATTAAGAATACTAGCTAGGTCAAAAGATATTTCAAGTGTCAAAATATTTTTGTTGACTACAATCCCAAGAGAAAATAATATTCTTGTATAGTCACATGGTTAAAGGCAAGGCAATGAGGGAAAAATTTTGAATGAATTTTCTATAAAATCTAGCTAAGCCTAGGAAAAATTAAATTCCATGCAGATTCTTAGGATTAGGTCAATCTTTAATGGTTTGATTTTTCTTAGGATCAACAATAATAACCTTGGTAGAAACTACATGACCCAAATATCAAATTTTATATTGAAAAAAAAACTTATATCAATGTTGGTGTACAATTGATTTTTGTACAATAAATCAAAGATAATGCGAAGATGTTTCTTATGTTCCTCTTTTGATTTACTAAAGATAAGTATATCATCAAAGAAAACAATGGTGAATCCTTTATAATCCAAAAAAAAAATCATCATTTGAGAAAACATAGATGGTGCATTAGTAAGACCAAAAGGCATAACAATAAATTCATAGTGACTGAACTATGTTTTGAATGAAGTTTGAAATACATAAGATAAATCCATACGCTCGATTTTGCTAAAATTTTAGCTCCTTTAAGTCTATCAAGTTGGTCATCAACTCTAGGGATTGGGTATCGATTTTTAACATACTTTATTTAGAGCTTGATAATCAACGCACATTCTATATGTTTTATTTTTCTTCAACAAATAAACTAGGTGCATCAAAAGGAGAACTAAGAGGAATTAAACCTTTTTCTAGTAATTTGGTCACTTGTCTTTGAATTTGTTTTTATGCAAAGGACTATGTCTATATGAGGCTTTATGAAGCTAGGTTACACCAAGAAACAATTCAATTTTGTGATTTGATTATCCTCGTGAAGGTGGCAACTCACATGAATAATCATCAAGAAAATAATGTTTATATGAATCTAGAAACTTTTAGTGTGTGGCTTATAATGTAGCTAAAGAGTCAAAATTTTCACCTTCAGTCACAAAAATCATGCATGCCCTATGTTGTTTCATAAGTGCTCACTTAGTTCTATATGACTAATTAGTGGAAATAATTCACTTTGGATCACTAGTCAAAGAGATAGGTTGGCCTTGAAATTGAAATATTATAATGTGAGTATGATAATGAATATTGGGATTAAATTGACGTTTAAAAGACATTCCAATAATAATGTCTAATGATTGAAGAGGTGCAACTAAGAAATCACATTTCTCTTTATATTTTCCCATGGAAATTTCTAAACTCTTGTTTTGTTTTGTACCATTGTACCTAATTCCTTGAAAGGAAAATTTAACTTTGTACAATGAAGAACTAGTTTCCTGTTGCAACCTCTTAATCAAAATTTTCAAAATCAAATCATGATAACATCCATCATCATGCAAGGTTGTCACATTCAAATTATACACATAACCTTTCATCTTCAATAAAGCATGCAAAGAAATATGCATAATTGATTTTTCATCATTACTAGCTTCATACTATAAAGTATTAGTAGTCTAGTCAAGAGTATAATCGGGTTCTCCTTCAATGTTATGCAATTGAAAGGTATTTTGGTTGTTGTTGGGGACTAATGAAACTTGGCAATCTAATTGAAAATGTCTAAATTTTTTGTAACAATAACAAAACGAATTTGGCCTTTTTAGTTTGAATAATTGTAGTTTGAGGTTTTACCTTTTTGTTCAAATTGTTGTTAGAATACCTTTGCACATCGTCACTTCATGGTTAGAAATGAGAATACTTGCTAGATGAAAAAAAAAAGGTTTTTCAAGTTGTGATTGTTGTTGAAGGTATGAGATGGTTGAGATTATTGAGTACAAAGCATTTAAGCAATAGATTGGAATTCTTTCTTGATATCATGGGCATAAGAAATAGCTTTATAAAGTGTAGTAGGTTTAAGAGAGTTCAATTTTTCTTGGATGAAATATTAAAGTCTATCTTCATATTTGCATTGTATCGTGCTCTCAGGAACTTTCTCAAGCATAACAACATAAATATTTGCCAAAATCTTTCAATATAAATAGAAACAATATTACCTTCTTGCCAAGATAAGTTGGACCAATTTCATCTAGCTGGAAGATGAAATTGGAGTGGAAGAAAATATTATTTAGCTTTTTCTTAAAGAGCAGCCAATGTGCAAGGACAGTATCATGGGAGTTTTGACATGGAGTGTGAAAATGGGATATGCTTTGTCATATGGAGGAATTCATACTTTGTCTATAGAATGGTAACTAATAGACCTCTTGGTTAGTGGACTTCTCTACCTTGCTCATTGTTAGGATAATAAGAGTTAGTCAAGTGGAGTCCTAGGAGTTAATGACCATGTGGCTTTGAGTAATGATTAGTGACTTGCTTTGTGGGCTATATGGTGGAGAATGAAGCATGACATCTAGAAGAACATTCAATGTAAATTTAGGGCACCACTGGACTAATTGGATGGATGCTATCCAACATGGCCACAAAGATAAAGATGATGGCATGCTAACTAGGGGGGGACACAAGGGAAAGGTGGGAAAAAGAGAAAAAAAAAAGTAAGTAGGCTGGAGGCTCATGTATTGGAGAGGAGAGAAGAGAGTATTGGGAGTATTTTGAACAAGGAAAAATGAGAGAAGAGGAGATCTCACTTAATTATTGGTCCAAAACATCACGGGAGCCTTTTATGATGATCAAATAGGAGTTTTGATGGGTCATGCTCTTTTTGTGGACTATTTTAGTCCATAAATAATAGTCAAGAATAGGGAAGTAAGCTAAAATAGAGATTTGATACTCAAATAGGGCTTCTCTTGAGTTGTATTGGTTGATTCTTGATCTCTACCTTTGGGAGACATAGTATAGATGACAAAGATAGAGTTTCTCTTGGATTTGGAGTAACATATATGCCATGTTTTACTATTGTAATTAAACTATAATTATAGGACTAAAGTTCTTCTAAAGGACCATAAAGGGCATTCACAACGATTTATGAATTTGAATTCATATGTCTTATCCATGGTGTGCCATCTATCATATTCTATTAATAGATTGATGTATGCATGAGTTTGTGAGGTGTTAACTATAGCTTTTAGATTATATTCAATAGAGATTATTTTTATATTAGTGTGTATACTAAGGTATAGTCTTAGTTTTTATTAGGCTATCATCCCAAGTATGTGCATATGCCTTTCTCTTGAGTATATCTATAAGATCTATCAGATGTATTACAAATTGATTGCTCTACTAAGTAGTATGAAATGAAGTCATTCAATTTTACCTCTATATATCTCCATTAAATCTTCCAAATTCTAAATTCTCAATTTTTAATCTTGTTCTATCTCTGAGTATCCCTACACCCTTTTGTCTCTTACCCCTATAGTGACCTTCAATCTGACATGCTCCCCTATTGACAATGGTTCGTGCTATGGCCCTAAGACATTCCACCAAAGTGAAGCTTTATCTACTAAATAATTACTTGTATACTTGATTTTATCCTTCTTGGGAAAATTTTCTTCATTGAAATAATCATCAAACTTGCTCACCCAAGATAAAACAAAATTTTCATTCTTTTTCTTATCAAATTTTGAAAATTAGAAAGGCTTACAACTTATTTTTTGGTCCTTTTTGGTTTGTTGGCATTGAAAACACCCTTCAAGATCTAAGCAATTCAATCCTCTTCATCTTGAACTATAAGATTTGGTTGTTATTTGACTTCTTGAAGTGCTTATGCGATCACATTTAAATTATATTGGAGAATATCAATTTGTTGTTTGGTAATGGAGATTTTGTATTTTCCATGTTCACTTTGTTAGTATTGGAGGGACCCGACATGATAGAAATAGTTTATGGTGTAAGAAATAGATTAAGAGAAAGCACACTACACAATAATAGATTGCAGAAGATCCTACAAAGTAGATAAAATACATGCGTCTTTTCAAGGCAAAACCCCTACACAGGAACATGCTCTTTGTCCTTTTAATAAAAATAACGTGTGTGAAGAGGTCTTTGGTAATAACCCCTCCCTACCTTCTTGAAAAGTGATGAGCACTACCCCAAAAGAATAATTGGAATAGTTAAGGATTAGCTTGAATCTTAGAAGAAACTCATTGTGGTGGCAAAAGAAAATAAGGTGCAAGTTGAAACTAAATGATAGTTGTGCGTGGATGAGTGCAACAAGGTTAACAAAGATTCTTTGATCTAGGGGTGGTTTTAGGACCAGCATCGTAGCATACAAAGACCAGTAGAAGCCAATCGTTATCTCTCCTCCTATGTAGCAAAATCAATTATGGTAGACGAAACCACTACTAGGAATGGTTTTGCTAGCATGTTGTCTTTTTTTAGTGAAGAAAAAGAATAAATTCACTTCCAAAAATATCATTTTCATTCAAAGGTTGAAGCTAGTACCAACAGATTTTGGATGAGGACCTTTGGAGTCACAAACTTTGGTATAAAGCTTGCATCCAACAAATAATAAGATGTTCCTTGATGGGGATGAAGACACAACCATTCAAGATGGATATATGCTTCTTCTTTGATGTTGACGCATTCACCAATCACCTTGCTCTCATACCAATGGTGCTCACCTTCACCATAGAGTAAAACTTAATTGAGAGTAAAATAAAGAGAGAACAAATTGAATGAGAGAAAAGAATAACAAGAACTTGCATGACACAAGATTAGGTACAATCTACCCCCATGAATGGATAAGCCCCTCCCTTATGTATGTATCTATAATATTAGAGGAAGTATTTGTCTCCGAAATATTGAAAGGCATCCCCTTTGAGTTCTTGTTTTTCCTAACTTTGCACAACTTGCTTTTATGCAAATAGATTACAATGCACTCTATTCTAATAGCTTTACTAAAATAGTATTCTTTAATAAATACATAAAAAATAAATCTAGTGCACAAGTGCACACATAAACTCCTTGCACTAATAGATGCATAAAATTTATAAAGCTTTCGGTAATAATTTCCATGCTAAAGAGTGCATAAATTCCATGCACAAAATTGTGCACTCTAAAAACAATAAATTTGGTTACTCTATCTTATTATCTTCTTACCACAACACAACACACATTCATATCCTTCCATCTATCTACCAGGCATAATGCGAATGATATCACACACATGTGTCTCATGTGATAAATCATAAATCATACAACAAATTTTAAAAAATCAATAATCAATTCTACCAAATTACCATGATAAGTCCATAATTTTGATTTTACCTATGATACATTCACAATTTCGATAAAATATTGCAATAAATATAATTCCATAACATTGATTCTATAAAAAATTCACTTTGAATGATGGCTCAAACAAGAAGCTTGCTCATAGGTACTATGTGTCATATAGGATCATTAAGTGTATAAGAGACTTGAATTATAGATTGGAACTTTCTTCTTCTCCAAATATTCACAACATCTTCCATGCAAGGAGCTTAAGCCTTTCCTTGGTACTTAGGTTGATTGTGTGGATGAGCTACCACCTATTGATGAAGAAGGTCATATATAGTGTATCCTTGAGGAGATCATAGGTCAATGAGAAAAGGAGCTTTGCTCCAACTTATCATTGAGTATTTGATTAAATGTAAGGTTTTGTCACTTGAGGAAGATTTTTGGAGGCCTACGTCTATATTGGAAGAGTTTCCCTATCTTCAAGATGCACTCTTGCTTGAGATGACTGTTTTGCTATAGACAATACCCAAATAATAGTCAATTTTAGAACAGATTTCATTCTTCCTATTTTCAACAAAGTGCCACCTACATAGATGGAAAGTACAAGAGTGTTGTTTTGATATTTGCCACATTGTGTTTGGACCAGTCTTGGAAAAGTTATTTCAGATTTTGTCCAATAGGGTCTGTTTGTACAACAAGCTATCTACTTGATATGCTGACACTCTTAGTGATTCACGCACCATAGTATAGAAGCTTCTATGAATGCCATAAAGTTTGATTGGTGTTTGTTTGGTACTAGTATTCTTGGACTTCATTTCTAATCTCTAATCCATTTAAATTTACTCTATATGCTATTTAGAGTTTTGGTTCAGGATTCCAAACCAACCAAAAGGTCCCCAAGCCTGTTGCCTCAAGCAAGAGAGGTTTGGTATTCGCTAAGTTTTAGCATGGAAATCTATGTGTGAGTGAGTGAGTGAGTGTGTGTGTGTGTGTTTTTGCTAACCATAAGAGTATGATCAAGAATTGATGGAAATTAATTTTTAAAAAATTTCTCACAAAAAATTGTAATCACGAATAGCGGGGCACAAGAAATGTTTACCCCTCTCTCTCTTTTTAACATTTTTTTGTTCAAGTGTAGTTAAACGAAGAGATAATCAGTGCACAAGTGATGAAGGAAATGGCAAAGTGGGAAGGGCAAGGGAGGAGGCTAAAATGCATATATGCTTCATTCTTTTTTAGAGGGATGGAGATAGATCCATAGTCCAAATTGCATTCTATAATTCTCGACATGTCCTCACTTTCTCACTTGAAGATAGACTGCTGACTCCCTAAATGATGATGGACATCATAATGTATGTATTTCAATTTACATAATCATTCCCTTGAGAGAATAGACATTGATGCCTTAAATCAGTCAATTCCTAAGATCAAGTCTATATGCTCCAATTTCATAACAAAATAATATACCAATACTAAAATGTGTCATCACTATATCTCATGGCCTCCTCTTGAGATCCCATGTTTGCTCCATAAATCCATTATGATGCTACAACATCATTAAGGTTCTCCCACAAATGGGATGCTTTCGGACAAGAGGAGTTGCATGGTGGTAAAGAGTGAGATGAATGAGACATCAAGATGATCATTGCAATCATCAACACATATTAGAGAGCATTAAACAAGGGGTTAAAAATATCGCCAACACCTTTTGACCAAATACTAGCATACATTATAGACCAAGTTTTGTGAGGACTATTGGAAAATTTGCACAATATGTTGTATATATATTTTTTTAAACCTTGATCTTTTGAGGTAGGTGGTGTCCACTTATATAAATATAATTTATGCCTATTATGTATATCTTGAAATTCTATTTCATAGATGATTTGGCTTGTTTACATATTTGTGTATGCCTATTCATATATGGGGAAAAATGTACATATACCTTATACATCACACTTTTCACACATGTACAATATGCTAAAATGTGACATGATGTGCAAAAAATGGTTTTGTAACATCTCTTGAGACCTTATAAAGACCACTTTGCAATTTTGTAACTTAACAATAATGATAGCATGAAATTTCAAATATTCTTTGTTTTATTTTGGTAATGATTCATATTTTATACCATAATGCATACATAAAATGGAAATGTTTAATATTCATATTAAATACCATAATGCATACATAAAATGGAAATGTTTAATATTAATATTTTATACCATAATGCATACATAAAATGGAAATGTTTCATATTTCTTTTGTTTTGGTAATGATTCATATTTTTTGCCATAATGCATACATAAAATGGAAATGTTTAATATTCATATTTTATACCATAATGCATACATAAAATGGAAATGTTTAATATTCATATGAATTGAAGGCGTTTATGGACTATGAAAGAAAAATCACGGAGCTAAAAAATTATGACTAACAAATACTTTTGTATCTATAATATTTTGTTATCAAAATGATATTATCTAACTTTAAATTACTTTTTTATAAATAATATGTATGTGTGTAGGATGCCTATCAACATTTGTGCCACATAAATCATGGTGGCATAGGCCTGAAAATGTAATTAGTTGATATTTGATCATATTTACCATGTGTTTAATATTATATTTATTACCATTAATATTGATATGTATACATAGTAGCAATATTAACCATTATTTTTAACATTATTGATACAATGCACATGCCTTTTATTATTTATTATTTAAATTTATATATATTATGAAAAGCTTTTTGGGAGAGGGATTTTTTTTTCACATGTTGTGTATTAAGCCCCCCTTCCAAAGAAAAAAAGTAACACACACACACACACACACACACACACACACACACACACACACACACACACACACACACACACACACACACACACACACACACACACACACACACACACACACACACACACACACACACACACACACACACACACACACACACACACACACACACACACACACACACACACACACACACACACACACACACACACACACACACACACACACACACTCACACACACACACACACACACACACACATGAAAGCTCTAGGGGTAGATGTCAAGGAGGAGACTAGGGAGGAGAGAGAAGAGTATAAAAGAGAGAACCATATTGACGAGGAGAGAGAAAGGATAGAATGGAAGGAAAGAGGTGAGAGAATCCATGAAAGTTTGAAGGAGGTAAGATGAAGAGATTGTTCTTATGTATTACTAAATAATGAAAAAGCTACAAGTCTCTATATTTTAATACCTATGTCAATGTGACATGGAATTATTTCTCAAGCATACTAAAAAATATTACTCTTCCTAGTTTCTTACATTCCATCCCTACCATGACCTTTTTCCCACAAAAACAACATTGAAAAACTACTACAATGGCTAGAAATATGAGCATGACAAAGTATTACTTTGCTTTATAGCTATATAAAATATACAACATTTGGAGAAAATTGAAGTCTATGGCTAAGATGACGACTAGGGTAGAAGCTCCTATAATGTATAACATTTGGATGTCTTTAAGAAAGGTTTGAACCTTAAAATCTTCATAGAAATGTGTTTGCAATCAATAGATAGCTTGTTGTAATTATAGATCCTACTCCACAAAAATTTCCATAACTCTATAACGGCTGGTCCAAAAAGGGCATGCCACATATAAATGAAGCTCATGAAGAGTAATTTCAATCCGTATGACTTTGTTGAAAGTAGAACTAAATAAAATCTATTCTAAAATAGACTACTATCTCCATGCTATCTACACCAAATCTAGCCCAATTGTAACTATGCTTCAACCAACCAATAAAGCATCCCAAATATAAAAAAACTCATCCAAGATAGATGAAAGCATGGAAGAAGCTTCTTCAAGTGGTAATCCTCTCCATCGCATCAAATAATTAGTGATGGACCTAGAGTGAATCTTCTTTTCACATTCCCCTATGATCTCCTCAAGGACATACTATATGAAACTTTCTTCATAAATAAGAGGCAACTCTTCCATTGTGTCAATCTAGGTACCAAAGAATGGTTTGAGCAAACTCACCTAAAATACATTGTAAATCTTAGTAGAAAAGGGAAGTTTCAATTTGTAAGGCAAGTATCTTATGTGCTTAAGAATCCTATATGGCCTATAAAACCCATGAGCAAGCTTATTGCTAGAGACAACTTTCAAAGTGGAGAAGCGAGTCTTAGAAAATTTGAATAAAACCAAGTCTCCTTCATGCAACTCTATACAACACATCTTCTCATTAGCATATATCTTCATCTTCTCTTGAGCTTTTCTAAGATTCACTTTACGCTAGTTAAGTAGAGTCTACATTTGCTGTAACTTCTCTTTTCCATGAGGGTCGATATTCTCACTAATAAGGAGAGCCATAGGAAGGGGAACTTTATAGCTATAAAAGGCTTTAAAGGTAAAAATCCAATATTGGCATTGGTAGAATTATTGTAGTAGGCAAGATCAAGCAAGTGTAGCCAAGAGTCCCTCACATGCTACACATCATGATAGAAGTGTCTAAGGTAGGTCTCTTGTTGATATGTCAAACTCTACATGAGCTTACATCCACTACCCACCTTAATAATATGGCATGATATTATTGACTAGCATGTTAGTTGATCGATATGAGAATACACTAGTGGTTCAATAGCTGGACTACAACCATATAGTCTATCCTTGGTTATGGCACATTCATTGTGCCACCTCTTCTTTTCTTAGTGGGTTCACACTTAATGACCGCATGTATATATATTGTGGTACTTTTATATTATTGTCTTATCATGTTGTAGACTTACTTTCTTTGTGTAAAATAAGAAGAAGAAAGAAGAAGAAGAAGAAGAATAATAATAATAATAACATTTCAGTCCTATGTCTTTATGTTTTTAAGTCTTCCTCGTTTTGTGGGTGTGCTCTTGACTTCACCTCTCTTCTCTCCTATCTATTTTCATGGTATTAGAGTCATCTAATGGGTATAATAATGGAGCTTAATTGAAGGTTGAGGTGAAGGAATTGGAGCACAAGAGTAAGAAACCAAGCAAAGGGTAAGAAGTTCTTCCACACCTTTCTTGGTTTACCTTGGATTATAGCCACAAGAGACTCTTGCATATGTTTCAGATTGGCCCTTTGGGCTTTCCCGTAGTGATTTTTGGCATTTAAGGTCATTTCGGCCTCCATTCTGGACCTGTAAGTGGTCTTGATAGCACTTTTTGGGTATACAATAATCTTAGATATGTTGGTTGTTTACAGGTGCATAGGTGACATATCTCAAATCTATAAGGTTTTAGGTATTTTCTAGGTTGGAGACAAATAAGGCATTTGCATACAGATTGCAAATTGTGGCTATTATTGTGCAATCAATGAAACATGCTACGTATTTAGTTGTGATGCACATGGTATTGTAGTTTTTTGCAAGTTATTTGTTTTGTCAAGATGCCTGACAACTTTAACCAGATTGTTAGGAAGAAGCTTGATAAGAACAATGATCTTGCATGGAAGTTTAGGATGATTAATTTCTTGAAGGGCGAAGGTATTTGGAATTACATTGAAAGAGACATGGTAGTAGCACATGAAGTTCTTGTGTGAAATGCTACTATATAGACTAGGTAAAGGCTAAGAAAGATTGGGAGTAGACACAAAGTAAAGTCATATTTTGGTTGCCTACCTGTGTCAAACATAGTACGGTAGGCTACTTGCATGAATCTAATATCCCTGCTATATTGCATGGAAGAATTTGGCAAGGCTATTCAAAGTAAACACAAAGGCCATAAAGCCACAACTCAAGTCAGAGTTGAACAAAGTGAAAAGATAAAATTTATCCATTAATGATTATACCTTGAAGATCAAGAGTATTATGGAAGCTCTTGGATTTATCAATGTGGCAACTCATGATGATGATGTTGTACATGCATACTTAGATGGACATAGAGATAAATACAAGAGCTTCACGTCATCTATGAATATGAGAGATGACATCCCTAATTTTGCAAACATGATTTCTATGTTGATACTTGAGGAGAAAAACCTTGTCATGGATTCTTCTTCTTCTCAAAGTAAGAATAAGTATGAATAAGTGTTTTACTCTTACTAGAGGTAGAGATTGTGTCACAGGGCAAGGTGGTGATTGTGGCCAAGGTTATGATGCACAACAAAATATAGGAGGATAGTCCTTGAGGAAGGGGAAGTCAAAGAGATTAGATTGTAGATTCTAATTGGCAATAACATTTAATCATACTAGAGAGTACTATCATTGTGATTAGAAAGGCCACATTTCTAAAAATTACTTCAAAAAGAAGGTTTGAAATTATAGATGGAAAAAGATAGCAAGAAAATTATGCATGCAATAGCAAAAAAAAAGATGAAAAAAGTGAATAGTTATTTTTAATGCCATATTTTATGAATACTATGACTACTAATGGTTCATTAAAAAATAATGTATAGTATATAGACTCAAATGTCTCTAACCACATGACTTCTCATAGAGAGTGGTTCAAAGAGATGAACACTCCAAAGTCTCTAGGCTATTTGGAGAGGGGATGATATAGCTAACCCAATTACTCATGTTAAAAATGTTCCTTTGAGTATTCAATATGGTAAAACTATGTACTTGGTTGATGTGCTGCATGTATCAAATATTACAAAAAACTAGTTTATGTTGGTCATATGGTAGAATATGGATTGCACGTTTAGTTCACATCTAATGGTTGTTATGTAGAAGATTTAGAAAAGAATTGCACCTTGATTACAAAAGTAAAACATGTTCACAAGTTGTTTGCTCTAGATGTAAGTTTGCCTAAAATGGATGCAGCCATGCTTACACAAGGTTTAGGTGCTTTGGCTAATATTAAAATTTGGCTTAAGAGAATTGGTCATGTGAATGTGAAATAGTTAAAAGACGTGTATTCAAAAGATATTGTGGATGGATTGCCTAAGTTTAACATGTATAAAGTATGTGAATCATATCAAATTGAAAAGCAATAAATGCATGCATTTCCACATGAAAAGCATGTATGTAAGAAGCAACTTGAATTGATACAATTTGATATGTGGGGTCCTATAAAAACTATAATCTTGAGAGATCGTAAGTATTATATTTCCTTCATTGATGATCATACTCGCAAAGTATGGGTTTGCTTTATATGTAAGAAAAGTGAGATGTTTACTCACTTTAAAACTTTTAAGGCTTTGGTTGAGAAGGAGAGAGGGTTGCATATAAAATTCTTAAGATTGGATGGAGGCGGAGAATATCTCTCCTATGAGTTTTTAAATTTTGCATAGAAATGGTATACATAGGTGGTATACATGTAGATATAGTCTACAATAAAATTGAGTTGTTGAGAAAAATATATATATATTAAAAAGTGGCTCATGCATTGATATCAGAAAGAAAACTTGCCTCATTAGTATTGGGTTGAAGTAGTCACTATTGTTGTATAGATTATGAATAGGACACACGCTATTGTCGTACATGATATGATACCCGAAGAGAAGTTTACAAGTAGAAAGCCAAAGGTGTTCCATTTGAAAGCATTTGAATGTATTGCTTATGTTCATATTCTTGATGAGTTGCATAGTGAATTGGATCCCAAAATAGAAAAATATGTATTTGTGGAATATTTTCTTGAGAAAAAGGGATACAAATGTTATAATCATATTACTTGTGAGCTGAGAGTTAGCAGGGATATTGGTTTTTATGAAATGAGTAGCTAGTATAGTAATGTGTAGAATGCACTTGAAATGGATGAGCGTGAGAGTATGGCTGTGTAAAAAATACTTTAGCAATCATAGACATTGAGTGGACTACAAGAGTCTCCTAGTCATAGTTCTATTGATAGACCTTGTAGTGGTAGATTAAGATCATAGGTTACTCCACCAAGTACACCACATATGTCAGGAAAAGGTAAAGAGAGTTAGGGAATCACCTATTATAATATAAATATCACAACTTTCTCTCGTGTTGATATTGATTCAAATGACTCTAAGTAGAGCTTAGATGAGAAGTTTGGGATTTGATCTATTAAAATAGATGGTGTGTGGAAGGCACAAGAGGATATGAAAGCACTTAGTAGTAATCTAGGTCTACACAGGTCAAGTAGAGAAAGAAAGCCAACATAGTGATTGACATATGATAGCTCTATAGCTCATGAATATGCATATATAGCTAAGGTCATGCAAGATGTAGAAACCACTTTTTTTAAGGATGCATTGGGCAATGAGTATTGGGATCATGTTATGGATGAAAAAATGGCTTCACTTATGGATAATGACACATGAAAGTTGGTGTATTTACCTAAATTCAAGAAAGCTATTGGTTTCAAATGGGTTTATAAGGTCAAAGATGGATTTATTAAGTACTACAAGGCACAACTGGTTGCCAAAGGGTATGCACAGACTCATAGTGTTGATTATGAGGAGACTTTTTCTCTAATAACTAGAATGGCCACTATAAGGGTTATCATAGAAATGGCTATATCAAAAAGTTGAATCATGCATCAAATGGATGTTAAGAATTCCTTCTTGTAGGGGAATTACAAAAGAAAGTTTGCATGGAGTAGCTATCTAATTATATGGATGAGAATCATCTAGATTATGTATGCAGATGTCATAAGGCCTTATATTGGCTGAAGCAAGCACCCAATGCATGGTATGATATGTAATGAATGAGGCTGAGAGGAGAGAGGAGAATGAGCCGAAGAGAGAGAAAGAGAGAAAGAAGAAGAGAAAGAAAGACTAGAAGAGGAGAGAGACGATAGAAAAGAGGGGAGAGAGGAGGAGGAAGCCATCAAAGCTAGAGGTGAAGGTGAAAAGTATGTTCTTGATAATAACTGGTTGCCCTAAAATGGGACTCTTACACCTTATATATCCCAGTCAATAAGACTGGGTGTCTAACCCCTGGTTCCTATGTATCCCACTCATTACAATCCATCCCCACCCTACAAGTTTTTGTCCTAAAAGCAAAGACAATTGGAGTGGAGTGAATATGGGATTCATGACTAGAGTAAAGAGTATTTCTTTGAGCCCCATTACATGAAAATGGGAGGGTAAAGACTAGGGACAACACGCTATCCATGACAGGCTTGATGAGGTAAAAGTGTCATGACACTTGGGATTTGGTTGATGATCTACCTGAAGGCAAAATTCCTATTGGTTGCAAATGGGTATACAAGGTGAAGTGCAAATCAAATGGCACATTGGAAATATACAAGGAGAGAGTTGTGGCAAAAGGGTATGCACAACAATATGGTCTTGATTATGAGGAGACATTCAGTCCCATTGCTAAAACAGAAATCATGAGAACAGTGATTGCATTGGCAGCATCTAGAGGATGGAGTACGTATCAGATGGATGTGAAGAATGATTTTCTCAATGGTGATTTGGTTGAGGAAGTATACATGGATTAGCCCGAGTGCTATATACATCCAGATTTTCCTACATGTGTGTGTAGATTGAAGAAAGCATTGTATGGATTGAAGCAAGCACCTAGAGCTTGGAATGGTAAGATAAGTTCATTCTTATAGAAACTTGGTTTCACTATGGGCAAGGTTGATCATAGCCTATTTACAAAGAAGACAAGGGTTGGTTATGTGATATTAGTCCTCTATGCGGATGACTTGATTATTACAGGTGATGATGTCACGGGAATTGGAGAGATCAAGGAAATGTTACATGCTGAATTTCAGGTCAAAGATTTGGGTGAACTGAAGTATTTCCTTGGGATTGAGGTTGTCTCTACACCTCATGATACTTGGTTGTTGCAAAAGTAGTATGCACAAGACATATTAGCCAAGTATGGTATGATGGATTGCAAGTCTTTGAACACTCCATTGGATCAAAATGTTAAGCTACTTGCACATGTTACACATGAGATTAAGAATGTCACTATGTATAGAAAAACGGTGGGTAGTCTAATTTACCATACCATTACTAGACCATATCTTAGCTATTCAGTTGGACTAGTTAGCCAATTTATGTAGAAGCCTATGAAGCCACACCTGGATGTAGTGAGCAGGATCTTGAGATATGTGAATAATACATCAGATTATGGTCTATTCTATGAGCATGGTAAGCCTTTGGAGCTTATAGGATATATAGATGTTGACTGGGCAGGAAGTGCCTATGACAAGAGATCTACTAGTGGGTATACATTTTCCCTTGGTAATATTATGGTCAACTGGAGTAGTAAGAAGCAACCTATAGTTACACTCTCTAGTAACTGAAGCAGAGTATAGAGGTGTTGTATTAGGTGCATGTGAGGCAGCATGGCTCATGAAGCTTCTTGATGATTTGGAAATGCAGGAAGTCAGGCATGTCACACTCTATTGTGACAACATGAGTAGGAGGTACACTATCACTTTATCAAAGAAAAAGTGATTGCAAGTGACATTGATTTGGTCCATGTGAGGACAGAAGACCAAGTTGTAGATATCTTTACCAAGTCATTGGGTAAAGATAAGTTTGTGCATTTAAGAGAGCTACTTGGAGTGAAGTACAACACTTGAGCTCGAGGGGGAGTGTTGAGAGTCAAGCTTATAATCTTTTGTTCAGTTGTCTAATTTATTTGAATAAGGTTAAGTCATACTGACTTAACCATGGTTAGATCTAGGTTACTTGATCTTTGTATGTGTGTGTTGCACTACAATTGACTTGGCTATGTGAATGATAATGGATTGATCAGGGAGCATGGCTGCTACCCCTAATGGCCTAGTCTTTGTCCAAGCCATCTCTCTCTCTGTGGTTTCGTACATAGAAGGCTTTTCATGTTTCAACAATAAAGGTTTATTATAAGCTTTAATTATAAAAAGCACAAAAGCCTCCAAAACAACAACATAACATATGTCTTGACAAAATCTATAAAAGGAGGAGAGAGTGAAGTGCAAAGGGCCCTTTTCTTGATCTTCAAACTTGTTTTGTGAGAGAAGTGAGTGGAGGGTCACATGTAAGGAAGAGAAGACTTGTGATGTTGATTGAAGAGTTGGAGGACACAAAGGTTTCAAAGTGTTGTAACGCCTTTAAACAAAGGTATGAGGATTTTTTGCAATTGTTTTTTTATTCCACATCTGTGTTTGATGCTCTACCCAATGTGCTTCTTCAATGCTCATTAGAGCTACAAGAGGTATAGTTATTTGTTTGTGTTTGTGTGCTGGTCGAATTGTGTTCATGAAACATTTAAAATTTTCCTTTTGTGTTGAACATTGACAAAGTTAATTCCCTAACCAACACTCCTTAATGTCTCATTTTTGGGTTGTGAGAGAGGCTTGTCTTCAATCACCACTTGCTATAAATGCCTCACTTTCTAAGGATGCCTAGCAAAGGTGTTGTTTGACAAGCACATCAAGTAGCAACCTTGATGTTATGCGTACATGATTCGATGGACTTGGATATAAATACAAGAGCTTCATGTCATCTATGAATAGGGGGGATGACATCCTTGATTTTATAGCCTTAATTTCTATTTTGATACTTGAGGAGAAGACCCTTGCCTTGGATTCCTCTTCTTCTATAAGTAAATCAAGTCTAAACATGTATTTTACTCTACTAACAAAAATAGAGGTCATGGTAGAGACCAAGGTAGTGTTCGTGGGTAAAAGTTATAATACACAAAATAATAGAGGAGGATAATTTTGAGGAAGGGAGAGTTAAAGAGGCCAAGTTGCAAATTCTAATAGGTAACAACATTGTTAAGACCTAAAACGGGCCCGACACTGGCTCTCTAGCACTAGCTGGACCTCTAAGACACACAAGATACCCCACATGGCCTCACAGCTAGGAGTGTCTAAGGCTCACACTACACTAATTTCTAATATCAATTTTGTATTTGTAATAGGGCACAATCCAATGTTTGCATTCCCCTACTCCTCAGAGGGAGATCCCATAACATGTAGGTATAATACCTCGTATCACATACACAACAGGAGGCAACATCTTGCCTGAAACACCATGGCCTCACTATAGCTCTCCTACATCTTGGGGATTGACCCCAAGATGCGCTACCTCAACATAAAGAACAAGCGTACAAGCTCAGCTCTTTGGTTTATTGAATGTTCTAGGAGTTGATATTTCCTCACTAAACTTACCCCAAGGAACCACTCATCTAATCTACAGCAAGGACTTCCTCACACTCTCAACGTTGGTCAATGTTCGGTGTACAGGTGCTATGCATCCAAGTTTATACCATGTGGCATGCAAAATGTAAATGTGGATGCTTATTATGCACAAATGTTTTATCTTAAAACAAATCAGCAAAGTGGAGTGTAAAAGCAGCCTTTCAATGATTTCCAAACTATGAGTTATTGCTGCGTTGCTAGAGACTAGTACCGAACTTAGTTGTGCCACTAGCCTGTTTACACTTAAAATATTATCATCCTATATGACCTACACAGCCAAAATATCAGACTTTACTTTATTTCTAGCACTTAAATGCTCTCACAACCCTTCCTTTCCCCTTATCACTTATGTTTTGCATCGTTGCATAGGTGTAGGCTTTTATTTTTTGTCATTTTCAGTGTATAAAGCAATAAAAAATGCACTGAAACACAAAGACAAGGATGAGATGAGAATATACCTCATGCCTCAACCTTTCTAAACATTCACGAACATTAATCATAGTTTTCTTAATTATTTACTCCCCATTATTTACTATTTTTTTCTATTTATTTACTCCTAAAAATAGGTTATTTTCTGATCTATGATTATTGTGACTGATTATAATAGCTGGAAGATATTTTTAATTAAAATTTTATTCCATGTGCATCTCTTCTCCCGAAACCAACAAAATCTTCATTTTTCCTCTAAAAAGGTGCTCTTCGGGCACGGGGCATTCATTAGTAGTAATAAGGAGACGTCACCTATATGCATGAAATATATGAAAATACCCCTTATCTACCCCCTATTTATGGGAACTTACCTTATAAAATGTACATTTCTTCCCTTAAATAATCCCCCTCCCTTACACTCACGTGGTCCCATACAGTAAACCCTAGTGGACCCCTCGGGTCTTTGGGTTGGAATTTAATTATTACGACTATATATCATTACGTTTCTGTGTTTCTTTTATACATAGTCCTCAATCATGATGCAAAAAAGATTCAAATAATTTTTTGTTTCATATGAATTTCATTTAGACCATCAAACATAAAAATAAATAAATTTCCTTTGTAAAAATGAGGCATACCGCTTATGTGCGTGTTGTGGGTTTTTTTGATCATTAGTACGGACTGCCCACAGACCCCCACGGATCAACTAGCAATCATTCTTCAATGCTAAACACCTTCCATTAGCCTCCTCTTCTTCTTGGAGCGATCCGACAATAAGCATCCTTCAACCCCTCTTCTTCTTGATTTTCCCCACATGAACTGCCATTTGAAAGAGAGAGAGGGAGGAGAGAGAAAGACTAATTTTTTTTAAGACCATCCGGGTAGCCATCTTGCACACAAATTCAAGTGATAGAGAGTGAAAATATCAAGGAAGAGGTTGATCTTGTCTGTTGAGATGAGTTCTTTGAAGTACCATAGCCCATAGCCCCCCCCCCCTCTCCACGTTTTTTGCTATTGCTTATCACCGTGGCCTCTCCCCCTTTTTTTTTGTAAAACCCCCGCCCCGTCGCATGAGAAATTGGGGGTGGAGGCCCCAAGGGTCACACTCCCTAAACTATTAAGCCCATTTACATTGCTGCAACTTTGGCCATTGCCTTGAGCATTACCATTTCCATGCCCGGCCTTCGATTTGACTTCCATAAATTTCTACCTACTGACCGACTCGAAATCCCCCACTTCTAACCACTTCTAGAAGTCCCATCTGACACTCCAAAAAATTATGAAAATTTCCTAACTATCGCTTGGTGGGTCTTTAAAGTAGTTTTGAAACCTGTTTGTTGCTTGCTACTTAAAATCGACCCAAGTGCCTTTACCGCCTTCAACAGAGTTTAATTTTCCCCTGAAATTTAGATTTTAAAGCAAATTTTAAGCACTTTTCTAGGGCAAAAATCCACCTCTCATTGGTGACCACGGGACAGGGTAACTCAGCCCGTTGAATCCCACTAACAAATCTACACATCAATGCAACCACAAAGAGCATCATGCTGATACAGAAAATATACAACAAAACACATAACAACTCTCATCCTACCCCCTATCAAAACCAAGGCATGAAATCCATGAGGAATAGGTCGAGCATTATCTAACAGAAAGCTCAAAGCTAGTCACTAACCGACTGCTCCAACACCCCACACTAAAAATGACTATCAAAGAGGTCATCCTAGGTGGTGGTCTCAACTACCATTAGAACTGAGGACAACTCAACCAGGAGCTCCTACTAGGCGAGGACTCCTATAGCCCTCATCAAGAAATATTGTCTTTTAGTACATTTTCCCTTTTAGGCTTTGATTTTCCAGGCTCAGTCGTGTAAAAAGAAGGGAGATGAGCATAGTGACCCAAGGAGAATAAGGCATCAGGCTTAGGTCATGTCTCGTCCCCAAGAACCTACTAACCCCTCACAAGGCGACATTTAATTCTTTTCTAACACTCACTTTTATTTTCCCTCCAATCTTCTCTTATTCTTATCTTTTTAGCTAGATGCCACCCCTAGGAAGACAAGGCATCGGCCCTGGGTCTTGTCTCGTCCCCAAGGACCTACCAGGCCTTTGCAAGGTGATGAACAACTACTCAAGGATTTTTCTTTCTTTCCTTTTCTATTTTTAGAGGGTTTAGAACCCCTTTTTACACACATCTATATATTTTTATTCTTCAACTATTGAGGGCTTTGCTTCTTTGCATCATCATTTTTTCTGGTAGGCTTTTCTAACTACCTCACATCTAACAAAAACTCCTAGAACGGCCGCCTAGTAGGTTAGCAGAACAGGGTCACTAGGATTGCTGTCAAAAACAAGTCTTTTAGTGCTTGGCAATGCCTTTGCAGGAGGCCACAACAGCTCAAACCTTCCACGTACATACATAACCTAAACCTGTGACTTCATGCCTTCATTGTCGGTCCCCAACAAGAAAAGAGAGTAATCACGACGTACACATATATCATTATCTACTTAAGGAAAAAGACTCGAAAAGGGGACGAAACCATGTGGAATGGCCATGAGAAGCTCCTCCACAGCAAAGGCAATCACTAAAATAGAAAACCATTAAACTTACATGCACCAAATATGGCCCTCTTGGCCTAAAGAAATAGTATATTTTACTGCAAACTAATTGGCCCTCTTGGCCTAATGAAAGAAAATATTAAGACTTGACAAAATCGGCCCTCTTGGCCTAATGGAAATCAATAATTAAAACCCTTAGAGCAACCAGCTCTCTTGGCCTAAAGAAATCAAGCAAACCATCTCATATATATCCGCCCTTGGAATATCTTATTGATAGACAACAAGATGCTCCCTCCCAAGGAGAAAATAGGGCTCCTGCTCTAAACTAAATGCATCAAATTGTGACCCATACCTCCTGTATAGGTAGCAAGAGGGGTATGCATAACATATCGTCTAACCAACCTATGGGTCTAGGATAACAAGGGCAAATGGGTCTCGACCACCCCTTGCATTACCCACACTAACCATCACCTACCATACACTACAAGGAATTGGGCAATTAGCGACGTCGATTAGCGACGGCAGATATTGGCGTCACTATAGGCGTCGCTATTTGCGTTAGTTGCGATGCAAATAGCGACGCCTATAGCGACGCCAATAGCGACGCCGCAGGGAAAAAAGCGCGGCCGAAACCAGAGCGTCGTTTTCATTTTCATTTCTTCGCCTTTTGAGAGCGAGAGAGAGGGAGAGAGCCAAGGCTTTGTGAGAGAAGAAGAGGAAGAGACTTGCTGCCGCCGCCGCCGCCACCACCGCCACTGCCGTTGTTCACGAAGGAGAGGAGGAGCCCTCATTGCAAAGAGAAGCCGCCCACGCTCGCCATATCTCATTGGTGAGTCTCCCTCTCTCTTTCTTTTACTTGTTGAAGGTTTAAATCGTTCTCTTTTGTTTGTTTAGGAGAGGAAATGAAAGAGAATGAGAGGGAGAGGGAGAGAGAGGGAGAGAAAGAGAGGGAGAGGGAGAGGGAGAGGGAGAGGGAGAGGGAGAGGGAGAGAAAGAGAGGGAGAGTGCATTCTCTCTCTCTCTCTCCCTTTTGCTTGTTTAATGTTTAAATTACTTTCTTTTTTGCTTGTTTAGGAGAGGAAACGAGAGAGTAAGAGAGAGAGAGAGGGAGAGAGAGAGGGAGAGGGAGAGGGAGAGGGAAAGAAAGAGAAAGAGAAAGAGAAAGAGAAAGAGAAAGAGAAATAGAGGGAGAGGGAGAGGGAGGGGGAGGAAATAGGAGAGGGAGAGAAAGAGAAAGAGAGGGAGAAGGAGGGAGAGTGCATTCTCTCTCTCCCTCTCCCTTTTGCTTGTTTAATGTTTAAATTGCTTTCTTTTTTGCTTGTTTAGGAGAGGAAACGAGAGAGTAAGAGAGAAAGAGAGGGAGAGAGAGAGGGAGAGGGAGAGGGAGGAAATAGGAGAGGGAGAGAAAGAGAAAGAGAGGGAGGATGAGGGAGAGTGCATTCTCTCTCTCCCTCTCCCTTTTGCTTGTTTAATGTTTGAATCACTTTATTTTTTGCTTGTTTAGGAGAGGAAATGAGAGAGAAAGAGAGTGAGAGGGAGAGGAAGGGGAAGGAAATGAGAGAGGGATAGAAAGAGAAAGAGAGGGAGAGTGCATTGTATCTCTCCCTCTCCCTTTTGCTTGGAGGATGTTTAAATCACTTTATTTTTTGCTTGTTTAGGAAATGAGAGAGAAAGAGAGATAGAGAGGGAGAGGGAGAAAAAGAGAAAGAGAGGGAGAGGGAGAGGGAGAGGGAGAGGGAGGGGGAGGGGAAGGAAATGAGAGAGGGAGAGAAAGAGAACGAGAGGGAGAGGGAGAGGGTGAGAGAAAGAGAGGAAGAGAGGGAGAGGAAGAGAAAGAGAGGGAGAGGGAGGGGAAGGAAATTTAAGATAATATACTTATTGATAATGGTATGCAATGTGCTTTGCCATGGGCCACGTACTTCATCAAAATGAACCCAAAATTATTGTTATAGAAGAAGAAACCCTTAAATTGAGTATAGGATAATTTCTCTCAGGTCTTATGACTATGAGTAGAATTGATTGAAATAAATTTTATTACTATAGTTATAAAATTTCATAGATGGCACGCATTAATTTTAAAATGGATTACTTATACTCAAAGCCGAGATATAACAAATAATTATCTACCGGGACAAACAAATTGTTGAGCATGATACAAGGCCGAGATATAACATCGAAAAATCTCTCGACTACTATATGCAATGCAAGGTTTATGGTCAACTTGCAACTTGACGTACATCTCCATAAAGCTATCCATTTAAGCCTCGTTTGCTGTAATGTAGATAAGATGGCAAACGAAGAAGGTCTTATTGTTCAAGACCGCGAGACGTATCTTAATCAGCGTGTCCCATGTCCTTGCTCTCAATGCAAGTTGGCAATTAGACGAAAACGCCGATTGTCTATAGAACACGTATGACGATTTGGCGAGTTTCAATCTGAGATAATTGATCAGGCGATTGCAGATTTTCAGCAAATGGTAATTTGAAGTTAGCATTTTTCATGCATTGTACTCTCAAGCTAATTGAAAACCATACACAATAAGATTGGGTCTTGTTGGCAAATTTTGTATCCAAGGGGGTGATGTCTCGACCCAAGGGGGAGTGCACCCTTTGCGGCCAATTAGAAGAGTTCGTGGACGTGCAATGGATGGATTGCAGGAGCCAATCGACCACTCGCAAGGCCCATCTATACCGTCAATGCCAAAGGAGACAGACAACCTTCCCGACTTGCTTACAATCTTGGAGCCTGAGATGGAGGCAATGATCGATGCATTGATTCCCATGGATGTTGAGACATCTGACCCGCTTAGAGAGGAAGCATCCATACCATTATATGATGGGTGTTGAGTATCTCGGTTGAAGACATTGCTTGCACTCTTAAGTGTGCAAGCAAAATACGGTTGGAGCGATACGAGTGTGACTGAGTTATTCAGGTACCTTGCACACAGACTTCATTGTTTTTTTTTAAAAACAGTATTATTGCAAACATTGATGGGTTTTTCAAGGTGTTTTATGATTTTTTCAGGTTATTGAAATATCATATATTGCCACCTGCAAACACCATGCCTAAGTCTCGTGATGATGCACGACATGTTTTACGGAAGCTTGGCATGGACTAGAATAACATCCATGCATGTATCAACGACTGCATATTGTTTCGAGATGAATACGAGACTATGGAGACATGTCCAAAGTGTGGTGCTCATAGGTATCGACAGGACTTGCAAGGGCAGACCATCCCTCAAAAAGTTCTGACACTTTCCGCTCATCCCTTGCATAAACCACATGTTTCGCACGTCTGCCATGGCAAACTTGACAATGTGGCATGTGCAAAATAGGCCTACGGATGGAGTGCAACGAATATCAGCAGATTCACACGCATGGAGCCACATTGACTCTACCTTCCCAGGTTTTGCGTGAGAGCCAAGGAATCTTCGGCTCGGTCTCGCCATGGATGGTGTGAACCCATTCGGTCTGCGCTCGACTTCTTACAGTGTGTGGCCTATAGTGCTTGTCAACTACAACATTCCTCCATGGCTTTCTACGAAGAAAGGACATCTCATCCTTAGCTTGCTCGTCCCGGGCCGCTACAAAGTAAAAAATATGGACCTGTATCTTCGTCCATTAGTCGATGAGCTTAAGATTTTGTGGGAGGAGGGGGTCACGGTGCAAGATATGAGCAGGCGCGATGGTCGGCGGTCAGCCAACATTCAAGCCATTCTCATGTGCACGATGCATGACTTTCCGAGATTGGGAGAGTGCTCAGGTGAGCAGACCTTTGTTCTCGCTGGTAATATCTATATTTTATTTCATTCAATCAAGTATTCACTAGGTCGTGGATCGCCTTGCAGGTCTCGTTACCTCAGGTTATCATGCATGTCCATTGTGTGGGCCACAGTTAGACTCCCGAAGGTCACGAACCATGAAGAAGATGGTATATCAAGGACACGTCGCTTTCTTGCCAGAGGATCATGAACTCAGGGAAGGTTTTCTTGGACAACCTCCAGTACGTATGAACGCTGCAAGCTGGTACGAGCTGAAAATGGTAAACTCGGAATCACATCCAAATGGAATGCGACGGTTCTCAGTTTTCTACGAGTTGCCATATTGGACCCACTTACAGGTCAACCACTTGTTGGATCCCATGCATATTTTCAAAAATGTGAGCAGCTTGCTATGGGACCACATCATAGGAAAGAGAGACACTATAGGGTCACGAATGGATTTAAAGGAGGTAGGTAAGATGGAGGCGCTTTGGCCGCAGTCGAGTGCTGAAGGGGGAGTGCAGCTTCCTCACGCTCCCTGGGTTTTGTCTACCAAAGAAGAGCGCATTGTGAAGCAAGTAATCAAGTCTATCCGCACTCCGACGGGTATGATGTGTTTTCTCAGGTCCGCATTTTCTAAAGATGACCAAGTGTCTGGGCTAAAATCCCATGATTGACATAAGATATGTCAGGTTTGTGAACAGAATGAATTTTAATTAGCGTGGACATTTTGAAATTTGAAAAGTGACCATTATTCTTAATGCTTTCTCATTTGTGGCAGTTTGACCTACCGATCGCGATCGCGGGATGCCTAACTCCAGAAATTCGTGGGGCCATTTACAAGTTGTCGACTTTGGTGCAATGGATCTCACAGAAAGAGATTAAGACGTCCTCTATTGAATCCGCAAGGCGGGGAGCAGTTGAGACGGTCTGTCTCTTTGAGAAATACCTGCCCACTAGCATGCTCACGATACAAGTTCACCTTCTTGTGTATCTTGTGGACAAAGTGGAGATTGCTGGACTTGTCCATACGCGATGGATGTTCTTCTTGGAGCGCTTCATGAAAACCTTGAAAGGCTTTGTGCGACAACGAGCTCGTCCGGAAGGTAGCATGGAGGAAGGTTGGTTGGTGTCAGAGGCGTTAGTGCATATCTCACAATGGCTACCAACGGTGGAACCAGACAATGAAATGCTATGGACGCTGAAGGACGATGACACGCTGACTGGAGATGTGGTGGTTGGAAATGGGGTAGAAAAAAGAATGGATGCCTCAATGGAAGAGAAGGTGAATCGCTTTTGTATGTTGCACCATGCCTCCATGGAGACGTGGCTCGCCAAGTACCAGATTGCAAGGCAAGATCGAGAGGAAGCGCGAGCTAAATTTCAACGCAGTACGCGTCACCGACCGATTCGATATCCCAAAGGCATGGAGGAGATGCCGCGGTTTATGTCAACACGATGGTTGCATGGAGCCTTGACCGCAGCATCCATCGAAGGGACAGAGGTCTCAATGGAGGAGTGGGAGTTCTCGAGGGGATGTACTCCAAAGGTAATGAGGGGTTTAGAATGTGTCATATCTAAATTTTCTTGCTACATCTAATTTGAGTGTTTCAATGTGCAGTACAAAATATATAGTGCAGCGTGGTCGCATGGACGGCATTTTCGGGTGGAGCGTATTGACCAAATGCGCTCCACAATGGACTGTGGTGTCATGGCAAGGTTTGAGCAAGAGAGCCGGCGACGAGCAACGGATCCGAACACGGTTGTGGATGAGATGGAGTATTTTGGGAACTTGCAAAGTATTATTACGGTGGATTACCGTAGCTTCTCCATGGTAATATTCGATGTGCAGTGGTTCAAAGTGGTACTTGGAGGAGCTGGTGCAATAGTTCGACGAGGTCCATCTGGATTTCTCGAAATAGATTCTGAAAAAAAATGGATGGATTTGCGCGACACCTTTGTGTTGCTGGCCCATTGTGAACAGGTACAAATAGTCATTTGCTTGCTAATTGTAATACGACATGGTTTATGTCACAATGGTTTGAAGTCGCTTTGTAAGTGTTTGTGAACAGGTAATCTTCTATCCAAATCCCCGACAACCTCGATGGTGGTATGTTATACCTTCAACTCCTCGAGGTGCGAGAGTATACGATCAAAGCGATGTTCCAAGCATAGATGAAGAAAATATGCAAATAGAGGGATCGAAATTACAAGGGGTGGAGGCCACCGCAAGCTTGGAGCCCGCATCGGCTAACAATGATGGAAATACAGAAGTCGTAGAATTTTTTGAGAACGAGGCAGACTCGTTCTTTTGTGATGACATGTCTATCAACCTTCTAGTGTATGCAGAGTTGTGTCAGGAGATTAACATGGGACCATAGAATACTTCAATTCGTTGTTTAGATCTTCCATAAAGGTAGATAAGATATGCATTTTAAGAGGGATTTTTCAAAAATGATTTATATTAATGTGCTTTGTATAGTTTAAATTGATTATTCTAACATCATTTTTTATCTGTGCAGGTATTGACATTTTTAGGATGAGTCGAGGGATGAGCGATGAGGAGTTTCAGGACATGATGGCACGCATGTCTCCAGATCAGCTCGCGAGATTCAGAGGGATGGCAGATCAGGAGCTGTCTTGTTCTTCGTCAGGGCGCTCTACTAGATCAGCTTTAGCGCGATCAGATGCTTCAGCTTCGAGCAGACGATCTCGACGCTCGCGACTTGGGCCAGAGGGAGGGACTGCGACTGCAGGAGGATCAGGGGGGTGCTGCTGTGGAGACACGGACGAGGTGTCTCCATCTCGTCGTTCAGCTGGAGCTGCGTCACCTCCAGGATTTGTCACACCTGTGGGGACATCCACTCCAGTTACTCCGGCTTTTGCGCAGCCGTCGGCAAATGGCACGCCTTTTGGTGGCACCCCCTTTGGTGGCACCCCTTTGAGTGGCACTCCGGGAGAGGGTACCCCGTCGGTACACCGGATGTACATGGGTCTCCTGGATATGCCCAGGAGCGTGGATGGAGATGGGAGAGGGCCATCTTAGGCATACTCCTAGGGGTTATGGATACCTAGTGGATGGCAGGTCAGGAGCCATCATCATGAATGATGAGGGGAGGAGGGTGATGGTTCGCATGAGGGAGTTGTGCCAACAAGTTTTTCGGCACAACGTCTTGGATCATTGGAGGAACATACCGGAGGGGAGCAAGGAGTACATAGTAGCATCCTTGCACAAGGAGTTCCCAGTGCCAGCCTCAGTGGATAGATTCTCTACGGGCTGGGTGATGGATTGTATGCGTGCATACATGTCACATAGACGATTCGACGCACGCAAGGAAATCAAGAGTGGGGCTCCAAAGCCCGAGTGGTTAGATGCAGACGACTGGCACCGACTGAGGGAGGAGGCTATAAATTCGCCAGGACGTTAGAGTCAGCAGCGGGAGGCGGCAAGGGCACGAATCGAGGCCGGATTGGTACATCATCTTGGGAGTGGCGGCCACAGGACATATTTGGAGGACTTTGTAAGTTTCTCTTTTGTTTTGCTTATTTGTTTTTTTGAGATATTCTTTGTACTGACAATCATGTTTCTAACAGTTAGCATTTTGTTTTCTTTGCAGCACTCCATTACAAATCGCGATCCACAAGGCCTTGAGACTCGATATGCAGAGAGGCACGGTCTCAGATCATTGATCGACCGATTGTATAGACGCGGCAGCCCAGTAAGTCACTCATCTTTCTTGTCCGTAGTTACCATGAGATATTTGAATGCATTATTGTATGGTGGATTGATATGTTGTTTCTTTTTCTGCAGAATCCGTTCGATGCTCCTTTGCGGCGGGATGAGCTTTCGGGGGACGAGGATTTGTAGCTCGCCCTTGGATCCTTAGAGCTCACATACCTTTAGTTTTTAGTCGCCCAATCTATGTACACATTTTCTATGTATTAGTGATATTGTTTTATGATTGTACCAATCGCATTTTATGTGATATCATGTATTTATTTCATCTATGAGTTTTATGATTTCAGTATACATTCTTTTTGTTTGCAAACGCTTTGTATGCAGCAGTGCAGAAACTATTTTGTATGGCTCTCATACAGCACACAGTGCTATATGTGACTGCCCTGCCACAATTTTTTTTTTCTCTGTTACCGTCGCTATTTGTGTCGCAAATTTACTGCAGAGTCGCTATTGTCGTCGCTATAAGCGTCACAAATTCTCTGTAACCGTCGCTATATGCGTCGCAAATGCGACGAATATAGCGACGCATATAGCGACGTATATAGCGACGCATATAGCGACGATTCTATGGCGTCGTCAATAACGACGCTTTTTGCGACGACGGGGGCAAATTTTGTTGTTTGTATTTTCGTCGCTTTAAACGTCGCTATAAGGTCTATATCTTGTAGTGATATAGGGCATGTTCTGATAAAAGCCCCCATAATTGACCGGGTCCTATCTCATCATCCATAGAGATATCCAAACTAGGACCACAGTTAAAGAAAAGGTCTTCTTCACAAGAAAAGTTCTCTAACGAGTCTGCAAAACTGATTCCAATAACATGGAACCAGCTGAAGAGACACTCTCTTAAACTCGTTGTCAAAGGATTTTCGAAAGCAAAGTCGCGACCGCAGAGGACTTTAAATAATTTCAGGATAGATGGTCAATAGTGACGGCCTCCACAAAGGATCATATTTGCATTCCAACAACTCTTCAGAAGAATCACATAGTTTTTGAAAATTTTGAACTCAATCTTCATGTCCAGAAGAACACTTGTATTCAGTCCTTCAAATGTAATAGACATGCCCTTAACCTTCTCTGTAGTCTCCTGTGGTAGAACTCTATTCAAGCAAGTGAATGCATAAGTCAGGGTGTAAACTAGTTTGCCAATTTGAAATCTTCTGTCAGATTCTCTTTCTCTCTCTCTGTTTCTGTCTATTTGTGCTACCAATACAAACAGTACCAGGAATTCTTTATATGGGTAAAATATGTGGATGTATGGAGGTTGATCAGGCCACTCTTGGTGTCAAGGAATGATGGGTACAGTTTGAATCAATTCTTAAACCTGGGTGTCATTGCGTGGATTGGTGTTTTAGGAGCTATGTTGTTGGAACCTTATCCATGCTAACTAATCCACGCAAACAGATTCAAGCCTATGTATTCGATGTTGTGATGACTACTATTTCAAAGATGAATCTGGATGATGTATTTGAGCAGAAGAATGAAGTGGCAAAAATCTGTAGCTGATGAGCTTGAGAAAGCTTTGTACAACTATGGTTTTGAAATAGTCCAGACATTGATTGTTGACATTATTCCGGATGAGATGATGAGATCATTAAGCAAACAATGAGTGAGATCAATGCAGCTTCGAAAATCCTCCTTTTAGCACTCTCCCTTGCATAGTGATCAAAACAGAATTGTCAGTGAGCACATCGTTGCAATCCTTCTCTTAGATACATTGAATTGAGTAGCATGTGTAGTTGCTGTTGTCAAACATCAGAGCTATACTCTTGTCACAACGTGAGGCAAAGATAGGAGTCAACATATGCTACTGCAAGGTATCTCAATTTGAAGAAGATGATGATACAGGATGCCTACAACAATGATGGCGGTGAAGAAGTTTGAGCAGTGTATGTCACAGTCGGTTTGCTATTCAGATGAGCTTCAGCATATACTGATCAAATAAAGCTCTGATTTTGCCACAGGAGATACCTTTCCTTCTTATTAATTCATGAACGTGGATGTTGATCCACCCTGACAATAGGAATACTGACTTGAATATGGAAAAGATCATGCACTAAGCTGCCAAACTATTGCTGCCCAAGTTATTATTCGTCTCTCGAGATATATGGATATGTGGCATTGCACAGAGTTTTGAATTGAGACTTCTTTTCTCAGTCTGCTGGCAACCTTCTTTTGCTTGTGATATAGTATGCTGATCCCTCACGATGTTTTTCTGTATGCTCCCGGATGGGCCTGTCAAAATTGCGATGGAGAAGATTGATGGACTGATGTCTGGTGAACAGGATGTCTGAGCGTCGTTGTGTTAGTCCGTGTGGCATCTCTTCGTCAAACGACCCCAGCACTGTTGACGGCCCTCTTCTCCTCCTCTATCATAGCGGTAGTTTTTCCCTCAATCAAGATTGCCTTTCCCCCCCCCCCCCAATCTTCATGTCCTGAATTTCCCTTTGAAGTTGCTGAGATTTTCCTCCCATCAATCGTCTTCAATTTCCCCTCATTTTGCCTCCGTAGCTCTATTTCCCAGTTACAGAGATCCGCCCTGTTTGTGATTCCCCTTTTTCAAATTAAACCACATACCAAGCTACATGGGAAAGGTCATCATCGTTATTCTGGCAGCAAAGATACGATTCCTGACTCGGAAAATCTATGTCATCGCATGATTCATGCATTCGACATGATGAAGCAAAAGATCATTACAGAATTATAACGTGGCCTTTCAAAAGTAAGCAAGGTAAAGAGCTCTTCCTCTGTGCAGGTCGACTCTTCGATTTCCTATTCCTCTCTCGTGTCAGGCCAATTTTTCGAGCCCCTTTCCCCTGCGTGTCGACTCCTTCTCCCCTCCGAATTCTGTTCCTTTTGATTCTTCATAATTCTCCCTTTTTTTTCCCCCCAAAAGCCTTCTTTTTCAAAAATAGCCATCCGTGGCAAAGCCTCCTTTTAAAAATAGCCCAAAAGCTTCTCTTTTTCCCCTCAAAGCACGGCTCCTTTTCCCTTTCAGCATCCGAGTATATATTAGACATACAGACATAAGCCATTGGATTCTTCTTATTCAATTACAATGCATGTTCGAAGGCCTGCATTCCGAGTTCCACATTGCCCCACTTCTGACAAGCACCCAAAACAGTAAGCCACAACACAAGGTTAGCTGAATATGGCATCTTCTTTATAACTGCTACTGCCTCGCCTAATAGGCCCAGTTGACCTGTGTGACTGCATGCTTTAAGCACACTACTGAATGTTATCAAGTTTGGTTTTATGCCTTGTGCCCTCATTTTGACGAATATATAAAATACATCTTCAGCCTTTCCAAGTTGTGCATATCCTGTGATTAGGACATTCCATGTGCCTAGATCTCGATAAGGAAGCATATCAAACACTGCTTGTGCCTCTGCCAGCGAGCCACATTTAGCATACATATCAATTAATGCAATGCCCACATCCACATTTGTCTTCAATAGCCCTATCCTATCAATCTCAGCATGTATTTCTTGGCCCTTGTTTATAGCTCCAGCCATGCCACAAGCTTTTAAGGTGCAGACAAGTGTGATACTATCCAAAGAGATATCCTCCTCATGCATTTGTTTGAATAATTGTAATGTCTTGTCTCCTTGATCCTGTTCAACATAGACTGAAAGCAACCCTTCATACTCGCTACTATACTCATACGCAGAGAATAAATGTAATCACAACAACTAAGTGTGCATAAAGTATTAAATCGCACACACAACTTTCGGGTGGCTTTCACATCTCGAATGCGCAGCAATACGACATCGTCGAGCAAGGTCATAGCAGTGTGATAATACATATAGAGAATAGGATTTCGAACTGTGTATGTCCCATTTAGTTGGTTCAATACCAAGTGAAAATCCCCTTTCACTAACAACTGATGGATACCATCTTCCTTAGTAATATTTAACCCCATGATTAAGGCTTTATATTCCACCATGTTATTGGTAAATCCAACCCCGAGATAAACTGCTAATTTCATTACAACTATACGTTGGGGGTCTTTAATAACTACCCCTATACTCCCTTTCTTGTTGGGACCTCTAGACACTCCATCAAATTACATTGTGTACGTCCACAATGGGTTCACACAGCCAGTCATCATCAACTCTACTCGTAATTATGATAGTCAAACTTTAGCATGTTCAGGGGATGTACTAAAGGCTCCATCCCACCCTCTTCATTGAATGCAACACGAATGCTTGTCAAGATTCATAAGCAGTGATGACTGAAGACTTTGATTTTCCAAACGAATGATCCATCCTCTTGCTCAATCACCTTATATCCTTTACTCCACCAGATAAGCTTCCCCTGATGATATCTCTACTCCAAGTATGGATGTTCCAAATAAGGAATTAGCCACCCCATCAACCTCTTTTGTCTCTTGCAAGTTCTTGATCAGCCTAATATTGATTTGCAAGGCATTTATTTTGTTAGTGTATTTAGAAATAATAAGGTTTAATATTATTAAGATTAACCTTATTTTTAAATTTCACTTCCTCAAGATCAGCCAGTAATGCCATGGATTTATTCTTCCCTATTCTTACAATCTTGTAGGGACCATCCCATTTGGGCTCTCAAGTTTTCTTGGAAATATTTCTCTCCGTGCATCATAATAAAGGACTAATTGCCCCTTCTTAAATGTATATTTCTTCTCTTTTAGATCATGCAACCACTTCAACTGATGCTTAGCCACTTCCTGGTGCAACAGTTTCTACAATTTGAGCTCATCCAAGTAGGCCAGAGTTGTAAAACGCTTGAATAGGACATCCTCATCGCCCAAACAATATTGATTGCAAATCATATGGTTGGCAACTCAATCTTTAAGGGCAAGACACACCCCTCTCCATAAACTAATTTGAATGGGGTGTGGCCAGTGGCTCCTTTAAACGTCGTGTTATATGTCCACACCACTACATGCAAATTTTTATCCCAGTCATGCTTATTCTCAGACACTATTTTTGATGGAATACCCAGAAGCTACTTGTTAGTACTTTCAACTTGCCCATTTGCCTACGGGTTATAAGGAGTCATCTTGTTATGCTTAATTTTCCACACTTCAGTCAAGCTTTTAATTACCTTGTTTAAGAAATGGGTTCCGCAGTCCGATACTAATTCTGTTGGCAGACCAAATTGGCATATAATCTACTCTAATAGGAAACTAGCAGTCTCTTTTGCATCCTCCTTCCTTGTCACTCCTTCTTCTTACCACTTTGTAAAGTAGTCATTTGCCATAATAATATATCACTTTTGCGTAGTGGATGACGAAGTAACAGGACCCACAAAGTCGATGCCCCACTTTTCAAATGGAAGTATAGCCATAATCGAGCTAAGTGGTCGCTTCCTATTCTCCCTACTCTCATGTCATTGACAAGGATCACATCTCTTAACTTACTCAAATGAATCTTGGAAGATGGACGACCACCAATATCTAGCTCTTAAGGCCTTCTATGCTGTCAACCACCCAACAAAGTGCCCTCCACAAGCGGAGTCATGGCACTCCTCCAAGATGAATGGAATCTCCTCAAGCATCACACATCGGTGATAGATATCATCAACACCCTACCGATATAGTGTTCTTGCGATTAACACGAATTTTAAAACCTGTTGTTTAATTTTTCTCTTCTTGGATTTTGATAAAGTAGCTCTAGTCTTTCTTGTAGATAAATAGTGCATTATTGGAACATACCAAGAGGGAATAGAAGCTGTATCAATCTTAAATAGTGTTTCCATGTTGCTAATACCTCTTTTGGCTCTCCAAAATCCACAAGACATTCTATAATGCCCTGTAGCTTTGGTGGCTTGCTCTTAATCTCGTAATCAAATTCCTACAAAGTGATTAACCACTTTGCTAAACGATCAGGCGATTGTAACTTGTTCATCAACAATCAAAGCCCTTCCGCCTTCGTATAAAAAAACACCTTCTCATAAAGAATGTAGTGCCTAAATTTTTTGGTCGCAAATACCATTACAAGGCACAACTTCTCCATTTAGGTGTAGTTGATTTTTTACATACCCAACTTTTGACTAACAAAGGCTATCGGATGGTACCATTTTATCCTCCCAAATTCGGGCTAAATATTAGCTAATACTATACATTGTTGCTCCTAAAATTATATAAAACATTTCACCCCTTTTAGGTGCTTTTAAAATAGGTGCTTTGGCAAGCTCTTGCTTCACATCATTAAAAGATACTTTGCAAGCATTACTCCATGCAAACAAACCGTTCAAGGACAATAGGTTCGTTAGTGGCAACGTTCTTTCTACCAGGGCATTTATAAACCTCTAATAACATCTTACCGATGACAGAAAGCTATGTGCCTCCTTTGGAGTATGCGACAGACTCATGGTGACTATGACCTTGATCTTTTCAGGGTCAGTCATGATCCCTCCTGAACTAACCACATGGTCTAACAATAGCCCATAAGGCACTCCAAACAACACTTCTGTGGGTTAAGAGCTATGCAGAATTGTCTACAACGCTCAAAACACTTCCTTAGAATGATCAATTGTCTATTCCTTATGGTGGTTGCCCCCAAATCATCGATAAATACTTTCAACTCCTCTGGGAGATGTCACCAAAGGTCTTATTGGCTTTCTGTTACCATGAACTAGGTGTATTACATAAACCAAATCCCGTCACATGGTACGCAAAGGTACCAATGATAGTAATAAATGTTGTTTTGAGTTTATCTTCTTCTGCAATTTCCATCTAGTTATAACTTGCAAAACAATCCATGAACGAATGTATTTTCCTACGTACTAGTTGATCCAAAATTTGGTCAATAAACGGCAATGGGTAGTAGTGTTGAGATATCGAGCTCCACTCGTGATATGCCAGGGTGACCGTTGTGCATTTATGTCACTGATGTGTCAGTTGGGCAGATGCGGTTGGTACACCGCCCATGAATAATAGCTACATGACAGCTATCCTTATCTACTCTAGTTCGTGGCTCAGTTAGTATGCCACCTTAGTTAGTTGAGTTTGGTTTGAGACCCATATATAGGGTTCTTTTATTTCTTTGTATGAGAGTTCTTTTTGGCACACACAACTAAGAAGAGGAAAACTATTTTCAGTCTCCACCTTTGTGTGTGTAACCCCATTGTGCAAGCAAGAAAGCTTCAAGTGAGACTCCTTCCTTCTCTCCCACAATCTTGACATGGTATCAGAGCCTTGTTTGTGGTAAGGAGCTCAAGAAAGCAAGCCAAGCTCGCAGTGTTCTGGTAAGAGGAGCAATGTTGCTTTCATTTTCTATTTTGGGAGTAGATCTCTGCAGGTAGCATAGCTAGAAATTGCAAGAGTGCATTGTCTCAGGTTGAGACACCCTTCGCGGTGAAGCAAGAGGGCAGTATATGCTGCGGGTCAGGGCTTTAGCCCTTGGCGACCCTGTTTTTTTTATTTGAGGCCATTTTGGGGCCTGTTTTGGAGGCGGAAGTTTTTTGCATGCACTCAAGAAAAGGCCCGGTTTTATGGCTGTGCAGCCACTGTTCTACAGGTCGGTGAAAAGTTACTGTAGAAATTGCATCGTATGCCTGTACACAGAGACATTGGGAATTACAGAATCATCCTTGTTGCCTGTTGATGCAAAATCATCACTAGGAAGTGACTGTGTGGTTAAATACCACTTTCGTCAGTTTTGCAGATTTGCCCTTGTGAGGCTGAAGCTGTGTTCTTTGCAGTGACAGAATTTCTTGCAGTGTTCTGTAATGGCGTCTGATTCTCTTTCACAGATTGTCACTAAAAAGCTTGACAATAACAACTTCCAAGCATGGAAGTTTAGAATGATGAATTTCCTTATGGGAAAACGATATTGGGAATTTGTTGCACGAAATGAAGAAGAACTAGTTCTTCCTGATGTTCCCAATCAATAGCAAATGCAGGCATTTAAAGCATGGCATGAGAAAGCCAGGAAAGTTATGTACTGGCTGTCTATCAGCATTTCAGACTCTATGATTGTGCATATTCAAGATGCAAGTATGCCAAAGGAGGCATGGGATACTTTGTCAAAAATGTATAGCACAAATACGCAAGCCAGGAAAATGCAGTTCAAGCAAGAGTTGCATAATGTGCAAAGAGAAAATATGAGCATCAATGACTACCACATGAAGGTGAAGAAGATTGCAGATGCACTTACTTCCATTGGGTCGCCAGTGGAAGATGATGATTTAGTTTCTGTGACATTGAATGGTCTAGGAAAGGATTATGCATAATTCCAAACATCCATTTCCGTCCGTGAAAGATTTCCTAATTTTGAGGAGTTGATTGCTCTTCTAATTTCTGAGGAGCAGAGAAATGGTGGTGCATCTTCTTCAGGAGGAACTTCAAAAGAAGCTGTCTTCTACTCAAATGCTGGAAGAGGTAGAGACAGAGGTAGAGGAGGCCGATCTGGAGGCCGTGGTAGAAATTAGAATATGCAGCAAACTCAAGAAAACCAGTCCTATGGAGGAGGACGTGGTAACTCTAGAGGCAGGGGGAGTCAAAGAGGTCGTGGTGGATAGCAAAGAGGCCAAAATGCAAACAACAATGTTGAATGCTACTACTGTGGTAAAATGGGTCATATGGCTAAAGACTGCTATAAAAAGTAGAATGACATCATGAATGGGAAATTGCAATAAGGGAATTATGCATCTTCTAGTAGATAGGGTGATGACAGAAATGAGCATTTGTTTATGGTGCAGCACATAAACAATTCTATGACAAGTGCAAAAGAAAGCAACGATGTGTGGTATGTTGACTCAGGTGCATCAAACCACATGACAGGTCATGCAGAATGGATGGAGGATGCAAGGAAAATGGAAAAACCTGGATTTGTGGAGACTGGTGATGATACTGCACATCCTATTGTGTAGATTGGAAAAATTCATTTATCTATGCATGATGGGAAAAAGAAATACCTGTGCGATGTATTTCATGTCCCGAATATCACCAAGAATTTGGTTTCTGTTGGTCAAATGGTTGAGTAGGGCTTGCAGGTCAGATTTAATCCTCATGGATGCTTTGTTGAGGATATGAAAAATAAAGGTCGCTTGATAGCAAAAGGAAATAAGAAGGGCAGAATGTTTACATTGGATGCAGACATGCCTGAATTGAGTGCAACAATGTTTGCACATGGGACTGGTGTAGTTGTAGATATTGATATCTGGCATAAACGCATTGGTCATGTTAATGTAAAGCGACTTAAATCAATGCAGGCCCAAAATATTGTTGCAGGATTGCCTAAATTCAAGGTTGCAGAAATGCATAAGGTATATGAAGCCTGTCAGTTTGGAAAACAGGCAAGGAGACCATTTCCTAGACATGTTCAAGAGAGTAAGAAGCCATTGGAATTAATCCACTCTGATGTGTGGACTACTAAAGCTGCATCTCTTGGAGGCTGTCATTATTTTGTCGCTTTCATTGATGACTATAGCAGAAAAGTTTGGGTGTATTTTATGAAAAAGAAAAGTGAAGTTTTTGGACATTTCAAAACTCTTAAAGCTATGGGTGAAAAATAAACAGGCCTGCAAATAAAATGCCTAAGGTCAGATGGAGGGGGAGAGTACCTCTCAAATGAGTTTGCAAGGTTCCTGCAGGAGCATGGCATAAAGCAGCAATATTCATGCAGTCTTAACCCACAACAAAATGGAATTGCAGAAAGGAAAAACACGCATATTGGAGAGGTATCTTGTGCCATGCTCAACGAAAAAGACTTGCCAGATTTTTATTGGACTGAAGCAGTTGCTACAGCAGTCTATATAATGAACAGGACTCCCACTGCAGCAATACATGGGATGACTCCAGAGGAGAGGTATACTGGTAGGAAACCAGATATTTCTCATTTGAAAATTTTTGGTTGCATTGCCTATGTTCATGTGCCAGATGAGTTGAGATCCAAGTTGGATCCAAAAGCTAAGAAGTGTATCTTTATTGGTTACTCTCTGCAGTAGAAAGGGTATAGATGTTATAACCCTTCTACTCGTAAGTTTATAGTGAGCAGAGATGTTGTTTTTGATGAGATGAGTAGCTGGTATAAACCAATAAATGTGATTGATAATGTAGATGCACAAAATGGTAATGCTGCACAGAATTCACAGCAGCAGTCACAAGATATTAGTGGACCTGGAGCGTCCTCTAGCAGTGGTTCACATTCTTCGCCATGGACAGGAAGATTGAGATCAGGAGAATCTTCTCAAAGCAATGCAGATAGTGGTATGCAGGTATCACGAAAAGGAAAAGAGAAGGTAGATCAGCCCATGTTTGATGTGAATGCAGGTCACTCTTATGTGGATGGTGAATCCAGTGGCTCAGAATAAAGCATTGATGATGAGTTGGGTATTCCTTCTATTGTTACACCTGGAGTAAGGAAGACCAGGGATGTTTTGAGAGCACCTGGGAGTGAACCTACTTTGCGCAAGTCTACCAGAGCTAGGTATCCTGTGGATAGGCTGAAATATGATGGATTTACAGCCATTCACTATGCATATATGGTCAAAGTGATACAGGAACCAAAACCCACTTCTTTTGAGCAAGCCATGGGAAAAGAAAAATGGGAGAAAGCCATGGATGAAGAAATGGATGCCTTGGAAGCAAATTCTACATGGGAGTTGGTATATTTGCCTAAAGGTAAAAATGCAATTGGCTGTAAGTGGGTTTATAAGGTGAAGCACAATGCAGATGGTTCTGTGAACAGATACAAGGCAAGATTAGTAGTCAAGGGGTATGCACAAACATATGGCATTGACTATGAAGAAACATTCAGTCCGGTTGGAAAGATGGTAACCGTAAGAGCAGTCATTGCTATGGCTGCATCAAAGGGATGGTCTTTACATCAGATGGATGTAAAGAATGCCTTCTTGCATGGTGATTTGCAAGAAGAGGTATATATGGAGCAGCCACCAGGTTATGTGCATGCTGTTCATCCTGAGTTTGTTTGCAGGTTGAAGAAAGCCTTGTATGGCTTGAAGCAAGCACCTAGAGCATGGTATGACAAGATAGGACAGTATCTTGTCACTATTGGCTTTCATATTTCTAAGGCAGATTTCTCACTTTATGTGAGAAAAACAGAGAAAGGTATTATGCTACTTGTCATTTATGTTGATGATTTGATTATGACAGGTGATAGTGATGAAGATATCCTTCATGTGAAAATGCTATTGAAGCAGAAGTTTGAGATGAAGGATTTGGGAGAGTTGCATTATTTCTTGGGCATTGAGGTGATTAGATCACCAAGTGGGATACAACTCTTGTAGAGGTGGTATGGATTGGACATGCTGTCCAAATATGGGATGACAGGCTGTAAGCCTATTTCAGTTCCTTTGGAGCAGAATGTGAAGCTGAGCGCAGATGTAGGTGAGCTTCTGGAAGACCCTACTATGTACAGACACATAGTAGGAAGCTTGATTTATATGACTATTAGCAGGCCAGATTTGAGCTATGCTGTTGGACTGGTAAGTCAGTTTATGCAGGCTCCAAGGAAAGTACATTTGGATGCGGCTAGACGCATACTCAGGTATGTGAAGTCCACATTGCAGTATGGACTACTTTATGAGACTGGGGTTCAGATACAGTTGCATGGATACATTGATGCTGATTGGGCTGGTAGTATTTCTGATAGAAGATCTACCAGTGGATATGTGTTCTCTTTTGGGAGTGCTGCAGTCACTTGGAGCAGCAAGAAACAGCCTACAGTTGCCTTGTCGAGCACAGAGGCTGAGTACAGGGGCGCAGCAATGGCTGCATGTGAGGTAGCTTGGTTGCATAAGCTACTTTATGATATGCATCAGCCTACAGATGGGCCAGTTGTCATTTATTGTGACAACATGAGTAGTATACACTTTGCAAATAACCCAATCTATCATGCTAGAACAAAGCACATAAGAAATTTCCATTAAAAAGAAGAGAGTGGATACAATCAAGAAAACCCTCCTACTAAGTAGGATGAATGTATTTCTTCTTAAACTGCAAACTAATTTTAAGATGGTCCAAGGCTTTGTTTTCATCCACAAAGTACTGAGGTACATTTTGAAGGAATTGTAGGCAACACATCCTTTCCAATAAAATGATGAATCTGGTAGGGAAGGCCTGTGCAAAATAATATAAGAGATCCATTTGAGCAATTGCTACATCCTCATTTGGATTAATCAGCATCTGGGGGATACCCTTATCATTATTCAAATGTGACTGATGATGCATGAACGCAAGATACCAACAAAAATGAGCAGCAAGACGAACTGTGGTATCTCCAAAAGTACCATGTACCCTAGCAAAGTGGAGGTAAGAATTGGAACACGCTACAGAAGTATCCCAGGACCCTGGAATGAGAGGCCAATTAAACATTGGACCTATCATTGAATCATGTAATGTACACTATCTTCTATGAAGGATGTCACGATCATACCCTGGGGTATCCAGCATTGTTTGGGGAGGAAGGTTAATGTAATCTCTTGGAGAGGGTAATTGAATGAAAGGAGAGCATTGTAATGGAGGATAGGACAGATCATAAAAAGAGGGTAATTGAAGGGATAAAGAAGGTGGAAAAGATGGAGAATACATAAAAAATGTATGAAGGGATTCTGTTGGAAAAACTGAAGGAACAGGAGGAACAGTAGGTGGAATTTTAGAAGGAGTAGGAGATAGTGTAGGATCAGCGACATGTAGTGAACACTGGAATGTGAGGAAATCCTGAAGGGGTAAATGATAAAAGAGGAATATTATCAGGACTAGATGAAAGAAGAGAAACATATAATGGGAAACGATAAGACATTATGGAATATGATAAAAGATCAACAGGATCTAAATAATAAATAGAACATCGAAAATTTAAATCCTGAAAGAAAGACTCAGTAAATAATGGGTTATCAGCAATGAAGCTCAACAACTGAGATTGAAGAGGCTGGATATCTGATTTATGAAAGACACTTCTAAGGCGGCGAGGTTCAAGACTTAGGTTGCTCCTTGAAATGCTGAAATGGGATTTTGGTTTGAATGTTAATTACCTTAGAGCTTGAGGACTCCTCTTCAGAGGATGCATCCAGGAATGTTACATAATAGGGGCTCTCGGAATTCTGTTGTGGCCTTGGGGCTGGTACTTGTTGACAAGGAGCATCATCATCATCCTTTCTTGACAAGTGTGGATGGGTGCGACAAGAACCACTGATAAAAGACGGCTTATGTTGCTTGATCCACTTCTTATATAGGCTTTGCCTATGGAAAGATCCATTTACCAATCCAAAGGGTACCATTGCCATTCTGTCCCACAGCATGGAGTCTTCTGCTTCTGAAGCTTCTGGAACTCCCTCCTCATCTATGCCTTTTGTGGGTGGAGTGATTTCTTCTGTCGCGCTTTCAAAGTCTCCCTCTTTAGATTCTTATCACTATGTGCGGGAGAGGGTTTTACTAGGTCTTATTGATCTAGTTTATGTCAGCACAGAGGATCAAGTAGCTGACATATTTACGAAGGCATTGGGCGCAGAGAAGCTGCACAAGTTCAGAGACCTGCTTGGTGTGCAGGAATTGGGATTGAGCTCGAGGGGGAGTGTTGAGATATCGAGCTCCACTTGTGATATGCCAGGGTGACCATTGTGCATTTATGTCACCGACGTGTCAGTTGCAAATGCGGTTGGTACACCGCCCATGAATAATAGCTACATGACATCTATCCTTATCTACTCTAGTTCGTGGCTCAGTTAGTATGCCACCTTAGTTAGTTGAGTTTGGTTTGAGACCCATATATAGGGTTCTTCTATTTCTTTGTATGAGAGTTCTTTTTGGCACACACAACTAAGAAGAGGAAAACTGTTTTCAACCTCCACCTTTGTGTGTATTCCCCCATTGTGTAAGCAAGAAAGCTACAAGTGAGACTCCTTCCTTCTCTCCCACAATCTTGACAAGTAGTCCTTAACAGTCTACTTATTCAACTCTCTAAAGTCTATGCAAAGCCGGATTTGACTATTTTTCTTTTTCCTAATCACAAATGGTAAACACCATTCAATATGCTGAATAGGGAAGATCAAATCCACTTTTCACGACTTCTGTAGCTCCTCGAAAAACCCATCCCTTAGTTCAAAAGACATGCGCCTTACTTTTTGACATTGTCGTGCCGCTATGTGCACACCATGTGAAAAACTCTAAAGTGCAGCTTTCTTATTGATCTAGAGAGCCAATGCCATTTTAGACATTAGTGTTAGTGTCCATGGTTCAAACATATTAGTTTTTTGGTCAAGTATATCCAATTTATGATATTTTAGATATTATCTCTTGTAAAAATCCAAAAACTGTAGACAACTTCTAGATTAGGATGACATGCAAAAGAAAGCATGTAGCTTTCAGCCATCTGTGAGGAATTTATGTAAAAAGAGAGATGGACAAAATCGCACGGGTCGCTATCGCTGTTTTTAGGTAGTGAATAGCACTCCGGAGTGGGAGATGAAGGAGTGATCTGGCAAAATTCTAGCCAAGTGTGCTAGTATTTTACCCTCCTTTCAAAGCCAATGGAAGCATCAGATTGGCGGTTTGAGCAGCATAGAGAAAGGTATTATTTTGTGTATGTTTTTGTGTACAGGAGATTTGTCTTCTCATAATGGAGAAATAAATTGGCAGACTTCAATTCTATGAGTATTATTCTACATCTTCTATTTATTCTGCGAGTATTCTTTTATATCTTCTCTTTCTTGCAACCCCTTCTCTTATGTCTACTCCACTCCTTGAATCTCCCTTCACCCTGCTATCTCTTACCCCTGCGGCGGCAGACTTTCGACTTGACAGTGGTGAACCCGACGTGAAAGTCGGTAGCAGAGGTGTGTAAAGATGGGAGATTCTACAGCTTCAAGTGGTGGTGATGCTTTACAACAAATGATTTCTTTATTGCAGCAACAACAACAGCATGAGTTGTTGTTACAACAACAGATGCAAACTCGGCAGGAAGCAAAAAGAATTGATTCCTTAGCTGTGAATGCATTGTAGGCAGTGGGACAAGAATTGAAGTAGTTTAAAGGTCAACATGTTTCGTCCTTCATCCGGCTGTATGAAGAAAATATGTTGTTTCATGGGGTACTGCAGTATGCATGGAGTTGATATTTCTCATGTTTGGCCATGCATGCTTTGCATGATCGAATTGATGAGTTACATAGAAGAGATGCTGATTGGGCAGATTTTAAGAAAGCTTTGAGAGAAGAGTTTTTCTTGGAAGATGCAGGATTGGTAACTAAAAAGACATTTATAGATTGGATTGAAAAGCCCAATAAAGGGTTGGCTGCTACAGCTTTGCTCCATGAATTTGAAAGTCGACATGTGCAATTAGATGCCAATGAGCAACAATCATTGGAGAGTCAGAAAATTGATTTGTTTTTGAAGGCTGTAGATCCTATCTTGCAGGAGAAGCTGGCTGATCATTTAGAAGATGCCTCTTCTGAAATAGGGTTGAAATCAAATTGGGCTAATGTAATTGAAGCCTAGTGCATATGTTGGTAAAGAGAGAGCGGATGAAATTAAGATGGGGTACAGGTACCACAACTTCCAGTGCTAAGAAGGGGGCTGAAATTGCAGCCAAGGCACTTGTAGCTATAGCGGAACAACCGGCTATACATGTTGGTCCATCTCTTAAAGGTGATGCTATGGATGAATTAATCAAAGGCATGCATGATTTGAGGCTAAATTTGATAGAGATCTATGCAAAGGTCAAAAATTTGGATGTTAAGGTAGAAGAGAAGGCTCGGACAATAGCCCAAAGACTATACAAAGAAGGATACAAGAGGAGATGCATTTGGTGTGATAGTTTACAACATGAAAAGCGAGATTGTACAGCTTACCGTGAAGCAGAAGAAAAAAGGTTAATCTTTTGGAAAGATGAAAAAATACATGCAACAGAAACTGGTTTTCCAATAGAGCTGAATTTTGGAAATGGTGGCATGCAGAAGAAGTTGGAAGATATGGTTGCAAGGACAACATTTGCTGCCATAGATGCAGCCACATATGGGTTGATAATTGTAAGGGTTGATGAAGCTCATAAAGGAAGCATGGCTGAAGAAAAATCTTGTGTTTGGATGCAAGCATTAGATTGCATGGAAAAGGGCAAAACAGTAAAGTCTGAATGACTAATGCAAGTCAGAGTATACAAGGGAGAACAAGATGGAGTGCACCAGTGGACTCATTTTCAGCCTATGCTTATTTGGCTGAAGTTCATAATCAAGAAGCTCTTATGGAAGAAAAGAGAAGAAGAGATGAGGATACTGTTGGTCCTTCCTCTTCAAGCCCATCTAAACACATAACACGAAGTAAAATGGAGCAACAAAAAGATACTGAAAAAGACATACATGAGCATGTTATGGATGATGCATCTCAAGAGAAGAAACAAGAAGGGAAGAAAAGGGGCAAGCAGCCCGGTTACATGTTACAATCAGATCTTGAGATTGCGACAAATCTTAAAAAGTATTGGAAGATCGCATACTTGGCAGTAGAGTGGAATTCACACTTGTAAAAGTTCTTGGAATGGCAAAGTGTGAATTTCATGATGCAATCATTGATATGCTGCAACAAAAAAGGCAGTTTGATTGTGAAGTTTTGCAAGCATTGATGCAGGTTGACAAAGACATAGAGATAGAGAAACATCTTTAGAGGGAATATGATGACGTATGTAATGTTGTTTTGGAACAAGCTGATGCTGATAATGGGTTAGATGGAAGTATAGACAGTAAGCTTGTGGCCGAAAATGGTATTATGGGCACCATTAAGCATAGAGAAAAGGCTATATATAATAGGGATGTCCATCAACAAGCACATGAACAAGAAGATGCTCATTTTATTCCAAGCAGTCATTATTCATGAATGCATTGGGCTCGTGCTACAACAGAGACAATTGTTAAAGTGGGAGAAAGAGAGACACACCTTGCATAGCTCTCTTGGATCATGGTTCTGAAATCAATGTTATGGCATGCAGTTTGTATGAGAATGGAGGTTGGCCAATTGATGTAGATCTACGATGGCGCATGCGGGTGGCAAACAATTCATCAGGGGATCTTTATGCAACTTGTCCAAATGTACCCATGAATATTGGAGATGTTAGGGATAAATATCATTTTTTTGTGTAAGATTCATGTAGTTATCTAGTGATTTTGCGGCAACCCTATATTTCAAAATCAAGGCTGGAAACAAAAGCCTTGGATGATGGTTCTTCATATGCTCAGGTTCGGAGTAAAGATAATACAAAGGCAATACAGTTTCTCACTATTTGTGTGAATCATCCCCGCAATCAAGATAAGCTATGGGATAATACTATGCCACCTAATGCATGAGAGTTTAAGGGTTTTTAGATAGCACTGCTGTAAGGGGAGGCTATCGCAGTGCCTCTAGGAAGATAATTATGCCTCCAAGAAAGGGGAAAACTATGTTTGTGTCTAGATTGTAGGAATGGATAGCATGTAGTCTCTGCAGTTTTAAGAATGTTTTAGCCATGTGCAGGGCTGAAAATAAATATGTAAGATGGGCTGAAAAAGAATTGAAGACATATGGTTTGATGGCTGCAAATGAAGGTATTTTAGGGTTATTTTCAGGGCTAATTGATGTTCATACAGTGGCTGAAATTTTTGCAGCAATTAATGCTGAAAGCATGGCAAAAAAAGAGGTTATTTATGTTGACACTTTAGAAATTATGAATTCATTCAAGAGTTTGCTAAGCGTGAACGTTATGGGTTGCAATATGGGTTGCAAAACAAGGCTGAAGCAAGGGTGGATACAAAGTACAAAACAATTGCAAAGAAGGTTAAGCCAGTGGCTTTGCCTTTACCACCTAAAAGTCATGGTTGGCTGAAAAAGTGACTCAACAGCCTAGTTTACGGGATCCACATGGAGTGGGACATAAATTTATAGCTGAAACTTTACAAAAGCTGAAAATTGGTGATACAAGTTTTCTTTTACCTGTAGAAAGAGCTTGTTTCTTGCAGATGTTGGCAAGGCATGGGAAAGCCTTTGCATTTCAACTAGATGAAATGGGATGTGTTGATCCTACCATAGTTGCACCTATGGTGATCTTTACAGTACCTCATGTGCCATGGAATTTAAAGCATATTCTAATACCTCAGGCATATTTTCCTAAGTTGCTGAAGCTTTTGAATGAGAAGATCAGGATGCAGATTTTGGAGCCCTCTTCAGCTCCATATTCGAATTGGTGGTTTACTGTTCCAAAGAAGAATGGTTCTTTGAGGTTTATACAGGATTTGCAACCATTTAATAAAGTCACCATGAGGAATGTTGGATCAGGCCCGATAGTGGATGAATTTGCAGAAGCATTTACAGGCTAGGCCTTTTATTCTTTGGGAGATTTATATTCAGGATATGATTAGTTCCAGCTTGCATTAGAAAGCTGGGATATCACTACCATGAAGACACCACTTGGATTGGTTAGGATGTGTGTGCTTCCACAGGTGGCAACCAATTCAGTGGCACATGATTACCCTTTCTTGATGATGTGCCAATAAAAGGGTGCGATATCCATGAGAAGAATGAAGACCTGAATGATAAGGGATATAGAGTATTTGTGGCTGATCATATTGTTGATTGTGACAAGATTTTGAGCTGTCTTGAAGAAGTGCATTTGACTCTTTCATGAGAAAAATCAGTTTTTGGAGTAAAGGAAGTATTGGTTGTTGGGCACATGTGTAGACCATATGGAAAAAAGCCTTCACCAGTAAAGATTGATGCCATAAGCAGGATGTGGGAGACATGTTCAAATGTATCCGAGGTAAGAAGATTTTTGGGTGCATGTGTCTTTTACTTGATATGGGTTCCGCATTTTGCTCATGTGGCTGAAAGTCTATATCATCTCTTGAGAAAAGGGCAAAAGTTTTGGTGGGGAAAACAACATACGAAGGTAGTTCAGAAGTTAAAGAGCTTATTGATTTCAGCCCCAACGCTAAAGAGAGAATATTATGAGAATGGGCAACCTATTATTCTCACTGTGGATACAAGCCCAATTGGCATTGGTTGGGCATCGGGTCAAGATGATGCTAATGGAAATAGATATGCCATTTGGTTTGGAGCAAAGGTCCTCAATGAACACCAATGACAGTATTCTCAAGTCAAAAGAGAGCTTTGGGATGTAGTGACAGTCCTTAAGTGTGATAGGGAGTATTTTATGGGAGCTCATGTAGTGGTAGAGACCGATTGTCTACCTCTATTGGGCATGATAGCAAATTTCTCAACTCTTGATATTGCCATGTTACGATGGATTGCATATATAAAGCCACTTAACCCTGATTTTCAGCATATTGCAGGTAGAGAAAACCCCATGGCTGACATGCTTTCACGAGGGAGGTTTGAAGATGAAGAGGAGTTGATGGAAGATGAAGAGAATGATGTGATAGGTGCTGAAAATGACTTTATGACAATAGGGAATGAGTATGCAGCTGATGTTACTACAGGTACAATTATTGTAACAGGGATTTTAGCAGTAAGAAAAGAGCTTAGAGCCATGGAGAAGAAATGGGTAGTAGAGAGAAAGCATCATCAGTATTATGCTTCAGTGAGAACACAATTTTTGGAAGAGTTGTATGAGGATGATTGGCTAAAAATAGATCAATATCTCAGCCTCATGACAAAGAAGGCTAAATGGTCTGAAGCCAAAGTCAAAAGGATTAAAAGAAAAGCTTATGGGTTTTTCTTCAAAGATGGATGTTTATGAAATTATGCAAAGAAAAAGAGAGGAACTCCAGTACGTGTTTTCGGAGATAGGGATTCTCAACAACAAGTGATGCGGGAGTTTCATGAAAGCTTATGGGCTAGAGATAGAGGAGCTTGGGGCACATTTGCTAAGATCAAAGGGAAGTATTGGTGGCAAAACATGTATAAAGATGTGGAACATTATGTGGAATCATGCAATGCCTGTTAGATGTATTCCATGGTAAAGCATAGAGATGGGTTGCAACCAACCTATCCATTATCTATGCATTACAAATGGGTAGTTGATTTGGTTACCATGCCTGCACGTTTATGGAATATGAGAAATCTTGTGCTTGCATGAGAAGACTTGACAAATCAAGTGGAAGGTCGAGCTCTTAATACAAGGACTACTCAAGCAGTTTGGAGGTTCTTATTGGAAGAAGTCTTTTGTAGGTATGGTTGTGTTGGTAAAGTGGTTGTTGATAGAGGAGAATTGGATGTGGATGAGGCTCGACTTCTTTTCACGATTGGATATCAAGCTGGCTTTAACTTCAACCTACAATCCTGAAGCAAATGGCAAAAGTGAAAGAGATCATCAGCCTATCATTAAGGCATTAGCAAAGTCATGCAAGGGCAGGATGAAAGAATGGCCAAGAATGTTACCATTTGCTTTGTGGGCTGATAGGACCACTCATAGTATAGTTACAGGGTATATGCCTACTGAAATAATGTATGGACAACAACCAATCATGCCTATTGAGGAGACTATTGCTACTTGGAGTGTTCTACCATGGGAAGAGGGTTTGAATAGAGAAGAGTTGTTGGTCCTATGCATGAGATAGTTAGAAAGAAGGCCTAAAGACATTGAGACAGCCATGAAAAAGCTGAAGGCTGCAAGGATCAAGAACAAGAAGAGGTTTGACAAGTGACACAGACTTTGACCAAGAGCTATACAAGAAGGAGACTGGGTGCTAGTTTATGACAGTAGCTTAGAAAATCAGCATAGTGCTAGTCGAAAGATGACAAAGCAGTGGTTTCATCCATATGTGGTAAGGTTTGTTTTTGACAATGCTACCTATGCATTAAATGAGATGGATGGGACAACTCTAAGGATTCCAGTGCTGGAAAACGTATCAAACTCTTTAAATGTAAGGAGTCTACGGTATATGAGTTGAAGGAGCTGGATACTCAGCATGAAAATGAGAATATGGAAGAAGAAGAGGTAGAAGATGAAGACATTGACATGGCAGAAGATAATTCTTCTGACACTGCGGATCCATAAGACTTTGGCACATGCTAAAGGATGTGCAGGCTAGGAGGGGGTGGATGTCGTGCTGCTACGTGCACACAATGTGAAAAAATCTAAAGTGTGGTTTTGTTATTGATCTAGAGAGCCAATGCCATTTTAGACATTAGTGTTAGTGTCCATGGCTCAAACATATTAGTTTTTTGGACAAGTGTAGCCAACTTATGATATTTTAGATATTATCTCTTGTAAAAATCCAAAAGTTGTATACAACTTCTAGATTAGGATGACATGCAAAAAAAAGCATGTAGCTTTCCGCCATCTGTGAGGATTTTATGTAAAAAGAGAGATGGATCAAATCGTGCGCGTCGCGATCGCTGTTTTCAGGCAGTGAACAGCACTTCGAAGTGGGAGATGAAGGAGTGATCTAGCAGAATTCTGGCTAGGTGTGCTAGTATTTTACCCCCCTTTCAGAGCCAATGGAAGCATCAGATTGGCAGTCTGAGTAGCATAGAGGAAGGTAATATTTTGTGTATGTTTTTGTGTACATGAGATTTGTATTCTCATAAAGGAGACATAAACTAACAGGCTTCAATTCTGTGAGTATTATTCTACATCTTCTACTTCTTTCTGTTGTGAGTATTCTTTCATATCTTGTCTTTCTTTCAACCCCTTCTCTTCTATCTATTCTACTCCTTGAATCTCCCTTCACCTTGCTGTCTCTTACCCCCAAGGTAGACTTTCAACTGCAAAAGCTCCGTACGGGTCGACTTCCTTCCTTTAGAGAAATGGTATGCACATCCAACTTGGAGGAGTGCCTCTAAGTTTTTCATAACTCCAATCAAAGATGTCACAAAACTCTTGAACTAAGGACACATAGTCCTCTCTTTCTTCTGAACTGAGCATATAACCTAATTTAATTGGCCGCGAATCGTTTGGTATACTGAGGTCCAACTCAATTACATCCTCATCTCTTATCCTATCCTGTAGCTTTATCGATTCATTCAAAGTTATGTGATAAATGTCCTTTGTAGTGGATCCTTCTTTAGATCCATCACTCAATGATATCTCACTACCAGATGGATCATCTATTGCTTCTAGTTCAGTGGAAGATAAAGGAGCTCTCTCACTCGGAGGAGACTCAGGGTAAGCATCCACTATTACATAATTGGCACCTCTACCTAGAATCACTCAACCAATGGGTATATTAGCTTGATAGTCTGTTCGTAAGATCCATGGTTTTCCTAGAAAAACTTGATAGCTAGGACGTCCTACAAACCTTATCACCCTAAAGTCCAAATAGCATTCTACACTTGCAATGGTAACGTGGACTTTAGTGATGCAACCTTTTGGTTGCCTTAGACTCTCATCAGCCATCCTAAGAAGTGTGGAGTCGTCTTTTTGGATTTCTAGACCTAGCCTCTCCATCAAGTTTGAACTCATGATATTGACAGAGGATCCAATGTCCATGATAGGATGCTCCACTAATCTTCCATCCACATATGCTGGAACCTTGGGACAATGCTTTTCAGCATGCTCGAACCAATCTTCTCCTATTCGTGCTTGCCCAAAGATTTTACAATATATTCAATACATGGGATTTTCTTGAATTTCTTGTGTACTCCTGGAGATAGTTTAATCAGTTGCAGGAGGTTTATGTGTGGTTTAACTTCACAAAGAGAACTTGGTAAATCAAAGTCGTGATAGTTAGCCAAAGCTCTCTTCTCTCGCCAAACCATTCTCTCCTTTGGTCTTTGGACCAGCTTTAGTTCCTCTTTGTTAACTTTTTCCTTCTTTCTTGGCAATTCTTTATCCTTATCAAGATCAACTTTACTATCAATATGCCTTAGAGGTCGACCTTCCATATCAGGATTCAGGACTTGCTTTCCCCTAATATCTTGCTTAGGGTTTCCCTTGACAAGTTTTACATTTCCTTTGTCACCCTCTCTAGTCTTTTGACCTCTTGTTATAGTTCATAGATTATAAGTTTCAGTGCCATTAACACGTACAGCCTCAATAAGGTTGACTCCACTGCCATGAGGTAACTCCTCTATAGTAGCCTTTCCTCTTTGCAATATTTATCTTGGTCCATCATCTTGCTTGAGATTATTCCCTTATGCGGGATGATTAACTAGATCTGGCTGTTTACTTCCTTATTGGAGAGAATTGATCTTACTCCAACAGGTAGCGGCTAAGTGACCAGACTTTCCACAAATATCGCATTTGACATTTGGACAATTCCGAGGGAAATGTTGGCCACCACACCACTTACAGCTGAATCTTGAGAGGGCACCCTCTTCAAGGTGTCAACTCCATATTAAACTTAATAGGTTGTCACTCCTTTTCATGCATTTTTTAGGGGTTCCACTCCAAGTTTAGAGCCTTAGGAGCTAGAAGAGGGCAAAAAAAGTTAGTTACTTTTTGCCTTAGTCCTTTCTCCCTATTCCAAGGCAAGCTACCATAGCCACCTAGTAAAGAAAACTCCTCTTTCTCCTCAAAGTAACCATGAATGTTTCCAATTGAGACCATAGGAGTCTTTTCCACCCTCCCAAGACCAAGTGCAATACCCTTGTGAAGGGTCTCTACGAGGTAGCTTCCCCAAGGAACAACCTGCAATCTGCGGTGCATTTTTTGCTGATGTTCCCTACCTTGACTGCTCTTCCTTCAAGCTCTAGCCAATCCTCCACTACTCCCCCATGGCATTGGTAGTCATCCTACACCTCCTTGATTAGAACTTGGCCTTCATGCTTCACCATTTGATCCCCCACCTCTAGAAACAAGGCTGAGCTTAATGTTGTATCCTACCATGAATAGCCATTAAAGCTCATCCCAAGCTCTTAATTTAGCCCACAATCCCTAGAAGCTCAATCCTTAAGAGATTCTTCACTCCCTTTTGCCCCCTTTTTCTCAGATTGAAGACATAGAGCTCAGCATGTAGAGATATTTTGTGGGTAGTCATGAAAGCTCTCTTTGAAGCTTTCTATCACTCAAGGATAAGCTTGGTGCCCCCACCATCAATGGAAGAATTTGAATGCTTGAATTATTCATCCATTGGAGTGCTCCAACCAATTGAGGCTTGATGGATCAATTGGCATCATGCTGGATCATGCTCCAACTATCTTCCCCAAACATTGAAGAGATATGTCAATTTGATCTTAATCTCTCATCTTAATCCACTTGCTAAGCTTGATTCCTTTTGTTGGAGAGATTAAGGTTGCAAAGGTTTTATGAGTTCACTCATTTCTCTTATGTGCATGGATTATTCCCAAGTGAGTAATAAGCCTTTGTAAATGGGTAAGTAACAATTAGTGAGTCACTAGACTACAAGATAATCCCTATTCAAGATCTTGTTCATCCTTGCATCTCATGAAAAAACCAAATATGTCCTTTCTAATGCATCTCATGTTGATTGCTTAATAAAAATATCTTCCATATATACTCTAGTTGAGGAAAAAGGCCGATATTGCAAGGCAAAGTGGCGAGCCAAAAGAGAGATGACCCTTCCTTACCACTTAAGACCCTAAGAAGGGATGCACAACCTAGCCTGGGGAAACTTTTTCCACCTCCCAATGATCCAAAGGTTGATGCTTGTGTGCACGTGTAGATACTCTCCTATGGTCGCCAACACTCCCAATGAAATAATCCCTTTTGGACATCCTTTTAGTGCTTATGGTACCCATGCATGATACTTGAGATGTATGCAGTCAAAACTTATATATGGCACTAAGCTCTACTTATGGATTGATGAAAGAGTAGATGGATATGTAAATGTTCTTGGGATTGTGATTAGTATGATCAAAATGCTATTTATGATGTTGCTCGATCCCCTCATTCTATGAGCCATTCATATAGTGCATTTGCATCAAGGGGAAGACAATGTTTTAAGTCATAGTCAATTAAGACAGTCAAAAATATTGAATTACAAAAAATTATGTATTGCACCTAGGAGTGCACCCTATAGCTCATCTCAAAGAGGGACTTGTCTCTTTGATTTGAATTAAAAAAACCCCCCAATAGAGCGATAGTGTTTGAAAGTTATGGCCATTTTCGTGCACTGAGATCACTGTGTAGACCACTCCAACATAGTCATAGAAACCAATTGCAGAAAATTTTGATCATTTTGTGTCACAAAGCTTAATATTTCATCTCAATTAGGGCCTCCTCCCCTTTTATTTGAATTTAAATTCTCACCAATTATTGCCAAAATTTACACCCCATTTACTAATAGTGGATCTGTGGACTGCATCTAGACGGTTGGTGAGAAAGGCAAAAGTAAGGCCCATGAAGAACTCCAAACGGAGATTAGAGACTCCAAGACCTCCATGAATGATGAACCTAGCTTGTCACAAGATTCTCATGGTGATATGCATGAGGAAGTGCATGATGTGGATCCCTATAGCCCTGCTCAACCACACTTTACATCAATATGAGGTTCGTCACATGGAGGGGCATAATGACATGGTCACCAATCATTGCCAAATGATGTCCAAATCTGATGAAGCAATGGAAAAAATGGCCCTTTTGAACACTCTAGGACTCAGCAAACCCTAGAGTAGCTCACTAATCTTGTAGTTGTACTAGGTACAACTTCATCCCAAGAGAAGGCAAATGAATTCAAGCGCAAGTCTCAATGCCCTCTACCACTGGAGCCACTATATGGTCCACATGGCATTCTTGGATCTAAGGGTACTTCCCCTTCTATGTATAAAGTTGATAAATCCTCTAATTCTCAGGATGAGCCTCTATTTGTTCATCTTTCTCTATACGACATTGATTATGATCAAAGCCAACAAACAAACCAAGATCAACTAGACGAGCAACAGAAAGAAGATTTCTTTGCAAATCTGGAACATGAAGAACTCCTCTTAATATTCTAGTGGATGAAACAGTCCCCAGATATAAATCACCCACTCCTTTGACTTGACAAGTCGTATCATCCGCAAGGTAAACAAACTTCTTGACAAGAAGAGAATGATAATTGTGAAGCCACTGTGATTGGTATGTCATGTTTCTAGTGGCGCCTGAATCAACGATGAATAGAGAACCATCATGAACATGAAGTACCTTTTCTGGAGAGATATCATGATGGACGAAATTGAGTTCCTGATGAGTATGATCATCATCAGTTGTAGTTTGTTGAACAATATAAGCTAGAGAACATTCTTAATCATATTTGCGTTTATAACAATGATGAGATGGATGATCTGTATGTGCACAATAATCACAAGGAGGAAAACTTTTGGACGAGCGAGGTTGCTTTGTAGTAACTCCATGCTCCTCATCATATTGACGTGCCCAGCAATCAGAAGCCACATGGCCTTTCTTATCACAATAAGAACAATGTTTGTTAGGATAAGAAAGACGAGAAGATTTACCACCTTGATTAGGGCATCCACCCTGCTAAAAACGTGAAGCGGGGCACTCGTGAGCAACAAATGTAGCATCAAAATCCCTTTGTTCGCGAGTGACCAAAACAGCATCAGATTTTTCCAAATTGGTACGCAGATCGGTCGCAGTATGCTCACGTAGTGAATCCCGGAAAGGTCCCCAAGAACAATGAACTCTACCTTTTTGCACAAAAAACAATGTAAAAAGCATGAACGACAAGAGCAAGAGACCAATTGGGTTCAATCTCCCCCCATGCCTTGTCTGAGCGCTTCACAAAGCATATATTTTATGTATATTTCCATCTTCATGCTCAATAATAGCCCAATTTACAAAAATATGACAAGCTTTTAGCTTTTGAGTTTGCTTTTACCAAAATAGGAAATAAAGCTAATGGACGGTGCCCATGGAGTCTGGCACGCCCAACACAATGTCCCAAATAGAAATAACATATCCATGCGCATAGGCGCATACAAAATAATAATAAATAATCGATGCCTCAATAGACATGACAAAATATAGGCGTGGCGCCTATCAAAATATGATCCATAGGTCGAATACTCGCTAGACTCCAATGCTTTCCTCTGCCACTGCTGCTATCTCTACACATCAACTAAAGCATTCACAATCGTTAGTAAAATAATACAATTAAACCGACAAAAGTGAATACCTAGCAATCTTCAGCTACATAAATAAATCAACTGGTTAGAAATAAATCCTAACCTTAATTTATTACGAGTGCGCACTCTAAACTCATAAACATTTATTAATTTAATATGTATTTTGCAGAATCACCCGCTATGGAATCACCCATGTACACACTAAATTAATGAAACACCCGAAAAGGACAGGCGTCCCCATCAACTTCTCGCACAAAGAATCCACTTTGTGTATGAGCCCCGGTCATCTAAGTTTACGGAATCCACCGTAAAACCTCACGGAATCCACCGTGGAATATGCCTCCTGGCATCACATCCCCGGGGTGGGATAGCAATTGACCTCAATTGCTATTAGCTCAATGTGGAGCTAATAGAGTGGGGAAAGCATTTAAGTCTCTAGCGTGCATCCATTGTGCTTCTTCTACAGGATGGTTTTTAAATTTTACTAGATATCTAGAATACCTTCGGCCAGTTCTAGTGGTCATAAAGTCAGTGTCTATGATAGCTTCTGGTTCAAGTATTTCAGTCTCTTCCTCTAATAAAGGTGGGTTTTCATAAACAGGGTGGATAGGTAATTGGCCTCTAAATGGTCTCAATATACTAATGTGAAATGTATTGTGAATTTTCCAATGAGATGGTAATTCTAACTTGAATGCATTATCATTAATTTTATGAATGATTCTAAATGGTCCATAAAATCTAGGAGCTAGTTTGACAACTGGATGTCTATCGACACTTTGCAGTCTACATTTTTCTATTCTTAGCCAAACATAATCATCAACTTTGAAATTCATGGCTTGTCTTTTCTTATTGGCTTGTTTGGTATATGATTGCTGGGCTTTAGCAATCATATCCTTAACCTCATCAAAAATACTATTATGCATACTAGCAATATCATCAACACTCTGAATTCTATTAGACAAAAATGCAACAGGTGTAGATAATCTATATCCATAAATAACTTCAAATGGTTCTTTCTTTGTAGATGTGTGCGAGGTATTGTTATATGCAAACTATAATAAATGCAAATGAATGTCCCATGTCTGAGGTTTAGAGATAGTATATGCACATAAAAGATCTTGAATGGTGCTGTTTGTGGCTTTTGTTTGTCCATTAGTTTCTGGATGAAATGCAGATGAGAAATTAATCTTTGTGCCTAGATTAGCAAAGAGAGTAATCCAAAAATTGTTACAAAATCTAGAATCACGATCTGAAATGATAACTTTGGGCAATCAATGGTTAGTAAAAACAGTTTTCAAAAACAATTGTGCTGCTTGTGATGCTGTTAAAGTTTTCTTACATGGAATGAAATATGCTTGCTTACTAAATCTATCTACAACTGTCCAAATCATATCATGGTTAGATTTAGTATTTGGTAAACCAGTAATGAAATCCATAGAAATTTGTTCCCAAGGTTTAGATGGAATAGACAAAGGCATTAGTAATCCATACTATTTACCATGATGTCTCTTCACTCTTTGACAAATCAAACATTCAGAAACGAAATTAGATACATCTGCATCCATATGCGGCCAATAAAAATCTACAGTTAACATACGTAATGTAGATATGATACCTCTATGACCTTGATATGGGGGACAATGAATTTCATTCAAAACAAAAGATCGGAATGGAATAGTAACACACAGTCTCTTTTCATAAAACATAAATCCATCATTATATGACAATGAATCAATAGGAATGAAATTATTTTGAACTAATTTATTCCAATCAAAATGAAAAGTAATATCCTGGTGATATGTATCTTTCATAGCAATCAAAGAATCAAAAGATATGACAGAAATATTATGAATTGCAGGTCTTCTACTCAATGCATCAGCTACTGCATTTTCTTTTCCGGGTTGGTATTGAATGATAGGATGAAAACTTTGAATGAAGGAAGCCCATTTGATATGATGGTCAGAGATTTGAGGTTGGCTAAGTAAATGTCTAATGCTTTGCTGGTCGGTCTTTATTATGAATTTTGAACCCATTAAGTAGTGTTTCCACTGTCTTAATGCTTGTACAACTGCTAATAGTTCTTTGTCATATGTGGAATATTTCAGCTCAGAGGGTTTCAGCTTACAACTAGAATATGCTATTGGATGATTGTCTTGCATTAGTACGGCTCCTATTCCTGATCCGCTAGCATCAGTCACAATTAGAAAGAATGGTCTATTAAAGTCAGGCAACTGTAAAACAAGGGCATTGGTTAATGCATGTTTCAGTAAGTCAAAGGATTTCTGTTGATTTTCGGTCCATTGATAAACAATTCCTTTCTCGAGAAGTTTGGTTAATGGTAAAGCAAGTAATGAAAAATTACGTGCAAACTTCCTATAGAAACTAGCAAGACCAAGGAATGAGCGTAACTCATGCATGTTTTTAGGAACAGGCCAGTTCAATATTGCATCAATTTTCTTAGGATCAACTTTAATTCCTTCAGATGATACAATATGACCTAAATACTCAATTTCTGTCTTAAAGAATTCACTCTTTTCAAGATTTGCAAACAATTGATTTTCTTTCAATAACTGAAAAACTAATGACAAATGCTCATAATGCTCTTTCTCATTTTGACTAAACACCAAAATATCATCAAAGAAAACAATCACACAATACTGATATTTCAGAAAGATACGGTTCATCATTCTACTAAAGGTAGCAGGTGCATTAGTCAATCCAAATGGCATGACTAAGAATTCGTAATGGCCAAACTGTGTTCTGAATGCAGTCTTAAATATGTCAGATTTATCGAGCCTCACCTGATGATATCCAGACTTAAGGTCAATTTTACTAAATATAGAATATCCTTGTAGTTTGTCCATAAGGTCATCAACTCTAGGTATAGGATACCTATTCTTTACAGTGATCTTATTTAAAGCTCGGTAGTCAATACACATACGATAAGTATTATTCTTTTTCTTGACTAAGAGTACAGGTGCACCGAATGGAGAACTGCTAGGTCGAATTAAACCTCGATTTAGTAATTCTTCAACTTGACTGTGGATTTCTTTTTGCTCTATCTGATTGTGCCTATATGGTGCTTTGCAAGGTGGTTGTGTTCCAGGGATCAAATCAATCTTATGGTCTTCTGGACGTGAAGGAGGTAAACCTGGTGGTAGGTCTTCTGCAAAACAGTCCTTAAAATATGCAAGAAATTCCTTATGCCTAGGGTGCATATGATTTTCCTTTACTTGCAATTCATTCACCCAAATGAGATATGATTTAATACTCTTGCGTAATGCACGTTTTTCTTGAGTATGCGAAAGCAGTGGAAAAACATTAGATGCATGCATACCATATAATGTAATAGATCTTCCTTGAAAATTAATATTCATTGTGTGTGTGGAATAATCTATATCGGGGTTATGCTGGTGTCGCCAAGGCATTCCTAAAATAATGTCACTCGACTATAATGGAACAACTAAGAAATTTCTTCTTTTAGTGTATGAACCAATTTGAATCTCTAAATCTTGCACTTCCTGTGTACCATTATACCTAGTACCTAAAAATGCAGCTTTTATGCGATAATGCATAGGTACAGTTTGTAATTTCAATTCCTTTACCAATTTTGCTGAAATAAAGTCATGAGTACTATCGTCATCATGCAAAATAGTCTTTTCCTTTTCATGCACCAAACATTTCATAGTCAATAATGAATGTGGAGTAGGAATACTTGGTAAAATGTCGAAAGTAGTAGTAGTGTCGTCATCATCTTCAGTGAAATCAGGCATATCCTCATGTTCATCTTCGTCCATGGCTCCAAGATAGTTGATATGAGCTGGTGGCTTCTTTGAATGACAATTTGCTGCGAGATGTCCAGGCTGGTGACATTTATAGCATACTTTTGGCTTGGCTTTGATTACATTATTTGCAATGGCTGGAAGTCTGGGTACATTTGGATTTGCTTGTGGAATAGGCTTAGGATTTGGATTGACATTGGATGATAATGCAGGTGGTTTAGCCCAATTCTTACGGAAAGATGGTGAAGAGAAAAGACCTGGATTAAATCTTCTAAAATTGGAATTGAATTGTTTAGATCCATAATTACCATTGGCTTGGAATTGTTGTGGTCGTCTGTCTCTACCGCGTAACTTATCTTCAGTGTCGTGAGCTAGTGAGATGGCGTCTTCAAGGGTAGCAGGCTTGAACATGTTCACTTCAACGTAGTAATGTCCAAGAAGTCCAGACATATACTTCTGCTTATGTGTCGTCTCTGGTACGTCTTCAAGCATGCGTAGCTATAGGAGTGCATTCCAAAACGCTATGTATACTGTGGTATAGGCTCACGATCCCGTTGTTGAAGTAGATCCCATTGCTTGATAGCCTTCTCATGAAATTATGGTGGAAGGAAATTCTGCATGAACTTTTGCTTGAAATCTTCCCAAGTAGCAGAACATTCTATGCTCTTGCGTACTACAGTCCACCAAAGTGATGCTCTATCTACCAAATGATTAGTAACACACTTGATTTTATCTTTTTCTGGATAGGCTTCCTCATGGAAATAGTCATCAAACTGACTAATGAATGATAAAACAGTCTTTCCTTCTCGTATGCCATTGAAAGTGCGGAATTTGAAACTTCGTTTACTTATCTTTGATTCCTTGCGAATGGTTTGAGCTTCAAGAGTGGCGTCGATGGTACGTCGAATTAAATCTTCAGCTTGAGGTTCTTCTTTGTCGGTAGATGCTCTTTGTAATTTTGTCAATTGCGCTTGCAATCCTTGCCTAGCCCTTCGTTCTTCTTCCAATTGCATCATGATTAGGTCCAGCTTTTGTTCCATGGTAGGCTCAGGTAGGTCGTCTTCAGCCATAGGATCATCCATATGTGGTTCCGTCATCCTGTAAAACTCAAAAGACCTTTCTCACTCAAAATCAGGTTAGCGGGATGAGCGTAGCTCAAATTCGGGGTTACAAGGCTATGTGTTTTTGGGTATTTCTTTCTCAATTTTCAAAAAATCTGCGATATTTCCTTCTTCGTATGCTGAAAATACTTCAGCAAACCTGCGTATGGGTAGAATACCTTGCCACGAACAACTTTGCAGTTCGGAGTTTCTGCGCAGGAACAACCCTTCTAGGAGTTTTGAGCACTAGTCAGTTCTGACTCCAGTTGACTAGTCTGACTTGCAGAGTTGCAGACTTAGGTGACTTGCAGAGTTACAGACTTAGCCGACTTAGTGAACTTGCAAGACTTGATCACGATTGACTTGCAGAACTTGATTTCTGGAGTGCAGGACCCGGAGTTTGGTGATTTGCTGGAGATTTGTCTTGTCTGACTTAGCTTAGTTATGGGACTTATGGCTTACTAAGCCAAATGTGATTTTCTGGTATCGCAGCATGTTGACGTCGTGTTTGAACTCAGCGAGAATATACTGATGCCGCCCGAGATGAAATTTACGAGGTTAAGCTTATTAAAGCTTAATACTAAGCTTTAATGCTTTTGATTTTTAAGCTTTTAGGCTTGTAGTGATCAAACTTAGCTCTGGTTTTTGACGACTTGATGAAGGAGATGAATGCGTGGTCCTCCGCCTGTACAGCCTGGTCCTTCGCGATCTGATAGTAGAAACAGGGGTTCTTGATCGCCAGAAGTCTGCCTGTATCGACGGTTCGCGACAAGATTGACCATAGAGCCCGATCGTTCCAGGAGCTCCGCCTTCGCATGAGATGGGTAGCGATTGGAAGCTCTTGACCTCAGCTCCGCTCTAATACCACTGATGCGCAGATCGGTCGCAGTATGCTCACGTAGTGAATCCCGGAAAGGTCCCCAAAAACAATGAACTCTACCTTTTTGCACAAAAAACAATGTAAAAAGCATGAACGACAAGAGCAAGAGACCAATTGGGTTCAATCTCCCCCCATGCCTTGTCTGAGCGCTTCACAAAGCATATATTTTATGTATATTTCCATCTTCATGCTCAATAATAGCCCAATTTACAAAAATATGACAAGCTTTTAGCTTTTGAGTTCGCTTTTACCATAATAGGAAATAAAGCTAATGGACGGTGCCCATGGAGTCTGGCATGCCCAACACAATGTCCCAAATAGAAATAACATATCCATGCGCATAGGCGCATACAAAATAATAATAAATAATCGATGCCTCAATAGACATGACAAAATATAGGCGTGGCGCCTATCAAAATATGATCCATAGGTCGAATACTCGCTAGACTCCAATACTTTCCTCTGCCACTGCTGCTATCTCTACACATCAACTAAAGCATTCACAATCGTTAGTAAAATAATACAATTAAACTGACAAAAGTGAATACCTAGCAGTCTTCAGCTACATAAATAAATCAACTGGTTAGAAATAGATCCTAACCTTAATTTATTACGAGTGCGCACTCTAAACTCATAAACATTTATTAATTTAATATGTATTTTGCAGAATCACCCGCTATGGAATCACCCATGTACACACTAAATTAATGAAACACCCGAAAAGGACAGGCATCCCCATCAACTTCTCGCACAAAGAATCCACTTTGTGTATGAGCCCCGGTCATCTAAGTTTACGGAATCCACCGTAAAACCTCACGGAATCCACCGTGGAATATGCCTCCTGGCATCACAAATGATGCTCATGACGTTGAGAATATTCAATAAGAGATATACATGCTTTGTCAAAGTGAATATCATCCTTGTTAGACAAAATAGTGATGATATTGTAATATAAAGCATCTTTGATGGTATGAAGAAGTTGAGTAACAATCTGATTTTTAGCAACAGGAGCGCCGACAGCGCCAAGATGATTGATAATGTCTTTAAAAGCCTCGATATGAGAGTGCATAGAAGTACCAACCTTATATTGAAGATTCTTCAAACGAGTTTGGAGATATAAAATTTCGATGACCGATTTCTTCTCAAACGTTGAGATAAGATACTCCCAAACAGCATGAGAGGTTTCCAGATGAAAGATATCCAACATAAGTGAGTCATGAAGTTCAGACAATATATAACGATGAGCCACTTTGTCATGACGAATCCAATCAGTATGATCAATTTTCCATTGTTCAAATAATGGGCCATTAGTTAATCAGAGAATTGTCATTCATCACATCAATAGGTTGAACTGGGCAAGACAGGTCGCCCAAAACAATATCAAATAATTCGTCACCTTCAAGAAATAACATCATCTTTGCTTTCCACCCAGGAAAGCCTTGTCCTTGGAAGAAGGGAACTGAACGTTGGCTAGACGGATATCCGTTAACAATTACGCAATTGACCATGCCTATATCTTGAGAGAAAGCAAATAAGATGAGATCGCAGAATCTGCAAACCATGAACAAGACGAGTTGAGACGCGTGACAATCAAAATAGGGAGATGCACGTAAGAACGATGAAAAGTATTGAGTGACTAAAAAGAAAGCCCAAAATAGAGAGATGTAACGTGCAAGATGAGATGACGCATATAAGAAAAGTGCTATTTCGGTCGAACAAAGAACGTGAACAAGAATAAAACATTGCTAAAAATAGCAAGATGTTTGCTTGTCGTAATCAACTTCATTAATGAAGATGAGCGATTAATGAACTATAATTGGGGATTAACAGACTGTAATTAGAATTACAGTTTTAAATAAAGAATCGCAGATTCGAGCAAAATTATTGTCTTGAATCCTGAACTGTCATAACTTTTGATCCAGAACTCCGATTGACAAGCGGTTTTAACAAGATTCGAGAGCACGACGAGAACTATGCACTCAGACCTAGTTTTATTTTTAAAGACAAAATTAACTAATACTTCTAATTTGAACAAGTTCATGTATCAAATCATCACTTGTGCAAAGAATTCAATTAAGTATATACAATGAAACAACTTATCTTCCTTATTGTTGCTATGCATCCATAGCTCTGATACCATGTTGAGAGAGAGAGAGAGTACGAGAGAGATACATGAGACATGCTCCCAAAGAATGATTCATATTGATGTAGAGTTAGTATATATAGGTCAGACCCAAGTCAAGTGAGAGATGATATATATAGTTGTAACACTACTGTCCATGCCTACTGCAGATTTGTGGCCCAGGATTGCAAGTGTAGCTAATGCTATTGTCTGATCCACTTGAAAGGTGGTATGTAATTAGATGCAGATCTACATAGGGAGATCTCGGCTTGGATTATGGAATGACACTTTTCAACTGAGTAAAAAGTAGGATGTGTTTTTTGTTTCCTTTGAATACAATGTCATCTCTGGTGAAGATTTGGAGTACCTGTATGTGTTGTTTTGCCCTTAATCTGGAAATGGAGTAACAGGCCTACTCCTACCTTGCCTACTCCCCACAATTTGACATTTTCTTTGCTTGGAGGTGATGTAGATTATGCTAATGATAAGTATGCAGATAAAAGAGATGTATGTCAGTTGACGTGTAGATCAAACAATAAAAAATTAAAGAGAGGCTGTCCACTAGAACAAAGTCATCAGTGAGAGTTGCCGCCTTCTAATAAGAAGAGATTCATTTTTCCTTGTCGATTATAGAAGGTCAATGGAAGCTTTTCTAGTTCATGTCCATTCATAGCATTATTCAAGGCTATCATGAGCTTGGTTACTGCATCCTAGCCATACGTATGGGAGCAGAAGTACGCAGGAGTGCCCACCAGCATGAATGGTCCTCGCTATGCCTATATGTCAGACAAATTACCAACACGAATGTTCCATGCACCTGTCTGCCAACAAAAATACTAGCACGAATGTCATCTACCTTAATATGTAATCCCTGAGAGTAGTATAGGCCAGCTATGTCGGAACCAAAATTGATCTAGGTTCAAGCATCATCATCATCAAACTTGAATGAGACGAGAAAATCATCCATAGAGGGTATGGGGGACTCACAACCATCTTTTTGTCACATAGACTATGATGAGGAACCCACAGGAGAGGCCACTATCAACTCAGCTCAGTGCTACTAGCTTACATGCATCTTCTCATCCAAGCTCTCCAAACTCTGGCCTTTATCTGCATCTCTTCCACTTGATGATTCTGATAATGGTAGCTCCAGTAGTTCACACAGAGCTAGCTTGAGTGTATTTTGAGAAAAGGACAACAACTTGCTCTGATACCATGTACAAAACTAGGGAGAGAGAGATGGGCAAAGACTAGGCCATTAGGGGTAGTAGCCATGCTCCTTGCTCAATCCATTATCATTCACACAGTCAAGTCAACTGTAGTACAACACACACATACAAAGATCAAGTAGCCTAGATCTGACCATGGTTAAGTCAGTATGACTTAACCTTATTCAACTCAGGTAGACAACCAAACCAAAGACTATGAGCTTGACTCTCAAGATTCTAAACCTTATAGCTTATAAGCTTTTTAAATGCTTTTCATTTTTTCTCTTCCACCCTTCATCTTCATTTTTGAAAAATTGAAGTCCACCACCTTTCTATTGGCATGCAACGTTGACTTATTGGCACCTCAACCTCTTCACCTTTATTTTCTTCATCCTCCTTAATACTATTATGCTCATTTTCAACATTTTCTATATCTTCTACTTACTATGGTTTCTTTGGAGCAAGACATAAGCCACTCTCTACTAACTAAAGAAATTGATCGACCATCTCAGAAACATCCTCTCCTCACAATCTTCAACGACAAAATGGATTTCCATAGCCTAATATTGTCAACCTATAGATGCTCTCAAACATTCTTCATCTTGTCTACCTTATATATGAATTTGCCATAGTAGTAATAAACTGAATGTCTAAGAAACAAGTATGTGATTGATGCTACGATGTAATTATATGTTGAAATCAAGAGTCATGCATGTGGTGTACTTGGTGATCATGTGTCGATGTTAAGAGCGCTTCATAATATAATGGCATGTTGTTTATGTAATTCTTCCCTATGATAAATAAAGCTAACATACTGATCTAAAGCTTTGTTATTGGCATGACCAAACTTCTTTAATTGCTCTATTAGTTTCTTTTGTAAAGCATTTTACGAAGCACCTTTAGACTCTTCTTTTGATACTTTTCAAATGCTTTTGCCGGAAACAATCCAAGATCTCTGATTTTTTTTCATGAGATCTTCTCATTTTACTTGGAGAAACTTCTACCTCATTGGGAAGTTTCTCAAGATCTTTTCAGAAAGAGTCTTCTTATAAATGTCTTCCAAACCCTTGAATTTTGTCTTTTTATAATTGTCTTCCAAACCCTTGAATTTCATTTTTCGCTGCCTTCAAATCCCTTACTTATTTTGTATGTTTATCAATCTGCTTAATTAGGGCTTCCATCTTTTGTGTTGCCTCCTCCAGCAAGTTTTTCCTGCTTCAATTCAAGGTCAACTTCAAAAATTTTGGATTTTTGGATGAAAGTTAATCATCAAGTTCTTGTTGCCATCTTAATAAATTTGTTGACAAAGATATTTCAAGCTCAAGCTTTCTAGTCTTAATCTATGTTCTTGTAGTCTTGACATTAATGAGCTTCTTCTTTAGTTGTATGATCTCAAGATTCAAGGATGAGAGCAATGTCTTTAATTCAAGTGTTAAGTGATCAATGAAATTTGTACCCATTTTTGCTACTCTCATAGCCAAACCAAACTCCAACTCTTACTCTCCCTTTGATATGTCCATTATCTTCATGACTTCCTCATCAGTTTCAAGAGAAAAGAGATAGATGTAATACTTCCATGCAATTAAAAGTTAGTTGGTTAGTTTGAAAGTTAGTTAGTCAATTAGTAAGTTAGTAAGGTTACTAACTAAAGACTAACCAAAGTAAAAACTAACTATTTTTTTTAAAAACGAAGGATCCTAACCCGGCATTTTTTCCGAATTGACAAGGACTATAGCCACCCATCATGGAAGTTACCACGTGAATGAGAGCTATGAGACATATTAGTCACTAGTGTCAGTGTGACATACTAGCTTTTTGGACAAAACTAGCATATTTTTGATATTTTGATATTATTTATTACAAATATCCTTAAAAACTATGGAAACTTCTAGAACAGGGTGTCACGTAAAAAAAGTAAGTGGTTTTTTCAGCTAATTTTGGAGATTTAGTACAAAAAAATAAGGATTCGTGAAATCATGCACATCGCGATTGCACTTTATATGCAACAAACAACACTCCAAACAGGGAGAAGAAGGAGTGATTTGGAATATTTCTAATCAAGTATCTTGGGGTTTTACCCCCATTTTGGAGCCAATCAAACCATCAGATTTGTAGTTTGAGCATCAAATTGCGCCTTAGAAATTTCAGATTGTTGATTTTTCCAAGATCCCCTCCATAAAGAGCTCTTCTTCTTAGCCCACAATCCTTCTTCTCTAATTTAGCTACAAATAAGATGCATGGGGAGAAATTTAGAGAGGAACAAGGAGACCCAAAGAGGCTATGAGAGGGAGGTAGAAGGATATCCCTCTAGAGGTTGCGAGACGAAGCCACAAAGAGAGAGAGAGAGAGAGAGAGAGAGAGAGAGAGAGAGAGAGAGAGAGAGAGAGGTTACCTCGAGAGGTTACAAGGGAGAGAGTTAGCTCAACCCCCCCCCTATCTCGGTCTTTGACTAAGCCATCTTCTCTTACACTCTCCCATCCCAAATTCATCCCTCCTTCTTCATCTCTCAAATCCACTTGCGGATGATGGCTCCAAAGCAACGAGGTGAAAAGACCATGGAAACCATCGCAACCCGTCAAGGAATGGATATTGCCAAAGAAATGAGAGTGCCCGAGGTTGTTAGAGTTGCCACTACCATTGGAAAATTGATTGTGGCTAATGCAAACGCGAGCAAAGACGAAATTCCCAAAGACAAATTTCCCAATATCCTCATGCCAAATCGGGTTATTCACTACTAGGTTATTATTTCACTACATAAAATAATAAAGTTTATGTCAAATTTTTACAATAAAATATTAGATTCAATATTTTTCACTTACACAATCTGACAATTTTATCTAGAGAGCATATTAATACATGCATAAATGGTTAACTACTCCTATGATTTGTAGTTAGATTAATTAAGATTATAATTCGTAAGATCATGATGAAAATAGTTGCACGAGGATATTGCACGAAATGAGTAAAATACCACATGTGCACTTGAGATTAATAAAATAACTCAATACATTGTCAATGAGACAAGGTTAAGGTTGATTAACACTCATTATGAAAAGTTAATGTCTATTTAAGGGTCTTGTAAATAATCTCATTAAATCATTATGGTAATAATTTTTCTAAAGGAAATTTTCTTATGTTGGGTAAGTTAGCCCCAAACAGAAAATTCATGTCTTGCTTAACATGTTGTAAGAGATGTACTCAGCACTTCTTTATGGAGAGGAGAACCCTCATTAGAATATAAGGTTACCTTAGGATAAGGTCTACCTTAGCTATGGAAGCTATGAACTGCACGATGGTGTGATTGTCATTACATCATTTTATATATGTTTGAAAGGATTGTTTGTGTTTGCTAAAATCTAGATCATTGATTAATAATATTGAAAAATCGGATAAAAGGAAAGGTCGCACTAGGCTACCCCCAAGCTAGCTCTGCGAGAACCTACTCCAAGGGGGTCATGGTTATCACTTCAAGAGGCTTAGATCGGCTCCATAGTGAAAGATTTGTCCATAGGGATAGCCTCGAGCAGTAGGAGATGTGGGTGCCTGTGGGGGCTCTGGCCGTAAATTCCACATTACTCCTAGAATCTGATGAGCCCCTTTGTGACCCAGGATGGGATCTTAAAACCCTAAATACTAGTTACAAGGGTGGAATCTTGGTGGGCATAATACCCTTGTGGAATTTTGTATATCTTTTGTAGGGTGGAAAAGATGAAAATTGTAATAAACTTCCAACATAATAAAGAAATGTATGTTACTCAATGATTGTTTGCATTGTTTGCGTGTCTGTGAGATACATTACATGAAGAAACCTGTGCGGACTAATTAAGGAAGCTAGTTGTATATGTTTCAATAAATGTATTGTAGGTAATAAAAAAACTAAAGATGATTCCATCATCAACAGAAATCAAGTGGATGTAACCCCCGACGGGTCCAGGGTGTGGTCCCAGTTAGCTGAGAGCTTTTCCAAATTAGTGATAGAAATAGGAAGACCAACTAGTCATTAGGTAGAACCAACTTACATTGTTTTAGGGGGCGAGAATGAGATTTTGCCTTATGGGCAGGAGAGTTGACATACCGTTTTTGGAGGGGTTTTTGTCGAAAGGTTGAATCCACCAGGGATCAAAAGTAGAAGGAAGTAGAGATAGGAGATGGAAGAGAAAATAGAGAATACACAAGTGGTAAATACTACAAAGACAAAGCACAATGAATTGAGTCAATATGTATTGAAAGAACCTGGAATCTTCACACTACTCAGAAGCAATCTCCAGGCATTAGATCTCCTGGAGCTTCTTCATAGAACAAAATGTGCATCAAAATTACAGCTCCTTCTCTACTGCTCGGAACCCAAATCTGATGGCTCCGTTGGCTCCAAAAGGGGGGTAAAACCTAAGGACACCTGATCACGAATCTCCCAGATCACACCTTCTTCTTCTCTCAGTTCAATCTGCAGTTTTCAGCCTAATTACAACAATCGCGACATGCACGATTTCATCAATATGTCCCTCTTGTGAAAATCCCTTAATTGGCTGAAAAAACAACTAGCTTTTTGCATGCCATCCTAATCTAAAAGCTTTTTCAAACTTTTTTGAATTTCTACAATAAATAATATAAAAAATAGGCTAAAATTATTAAAAAATCTAGTATTTTGGGATAATCCATGCAACTCACACTAGTACTAATGGCTCAGATCACATTGACTCTCTAGATCAATAAAGAAGTCGAATGATGATGCATTCCATACTTTTTCACACTGTGTCCTCACAACATCACGGCATCCACCCCCTCCTAACCTACGCATCCTCCGGTATGTGCCACAAAATAGTCGTCCTAGATTGAAGGGCCACAATATTCTCTTCCAAAGTATCTGCCACATAGACAAAGCATCTCCAGGATAAAAAATCTAATGTTCTTCCATCCAGCATAGGAACATGTCACCATCCAAACTTGCCCCTCCTGGATCATAAGGTTTTATCAACATATTCAAGCCACATAACTTCGCTTTTAAATACCCTCTAGATACCATAAACATACTCACAATGTGCCCATCTTCATAGACATAACAACACCCTTGCTCCTTCTGAATCCACTGCTTTGGAAGCAACCCATGTTGATACTTTACTTCTTGATTTTTCACATCCAAGATCTTCAGAACATCATCCATATCCAAGCCATCTATAACATCATGAGCATCCAGAAATAAGGTATCCACTGTAGTTCCTGGCAAAGCATCAAATGGCATCCTGCATTCACTAGCAAGGTCTTTTGACTGCGTTAGAGCCATAGGCATCGTTCCTTGAAGCACACTCTCCTCGGCATCCCCTGGCTTTGATATTTCCTCTACAAAAGCATATTTTCATGTGCTACCTATATCACATAAAGCATCAAGATATGACTGCTCAATAGCAAACAATGATTCTGCCTCTTGCACATCAAGAAAAGTATTCATAATTTCTTATGCATCCTCATCATCCCTTACCACGACATCCTCCAAGGCATTTGTCCAATCATCTAGTGCATCCTTCTCATCTTATTGACTACCCTCCTCCAAATATTGTGGAACCTCTTGACACAAGCCTCATCCATAGCAGCAGTATCAAAGTCATCACCTACATTAGAAATTAAGTGAGTCTCACATGAACCACACATGGATCCTTTTGCCTCTTCATAAAATCCATCAATGTTGCCAACATGCTCTTTGTCATCTGCATGCAAACAAGTAGTCAGAGAGTCTAATGTTTCTTTCATAGTCCTTTGGTCTAACACTTCTGTCTCTTCCTTCTGGATCTCTATATCTTTAGTAGTCTCTTCTAAACCTCTCATAGAATCACAAGCTGCATTCACTTTCACTTCTGGAGCAAACAATTCAACCACCAACTTTGAACAGACAACCTCGACTATAGCTTCATCAAAAGCCTTCCACAAGGTAACATCTTCTTGCAAACACTCCTCAACTAGAGCCTCAAGTAAGGAATGTGCCTCATGCACATGGTCATTCACCTGTAAAGAAGTATCACTAGATAAACTCCCAGTATCATCTACATCAACAGAAACTATAGTAGGCAAGACATCTCCATCACTGCTATCATGCACATGTCTATCAACACTGTCAGACTCAGGGAATTATTCTTTCAAGGCATCCTTGAACCCTTTCCATGTTGCACCATGCCTTTGCTGTATACCCTCAATTTGATCCTTAAGTTTTTGCTGCACCAGCTAGAGAAAATAGACAACCCTTTGTTCCTCAAGCACATCGTACCTTTGCATCACTATGTCAAAATAGTTGAGATATGTTGCTGCATATGACCCATCAAAGAAACCCAATTCTTATGCCATCCACTGAAAATAATCCCTGATCAAATCCTCTTTTTCAGTTCCAGCATGCTTTGTCATTGCTCTTCTATCTACTTCTGCTACTCATACAACTATCTATATGTGTCCAATAAAAACTTTTTGAAACCAATATCTACATCTCCAAATTCAATTATCCAAGAACACCTATCAATAAACTGCTTAAAATCTGCCATAGAACTCACAGCTACTGAAACTATACCTCATGATAAATCACCCATTTCTACCCACCTTCCGTCGACTTTCACATCGAGTTCACCAATGTCGGAGGGGTTTTTGTCGAAAGGTCAAATCCACGAGGATCAGAAGTAGAAGGAAGTAGAGATAGGAGATGGAAGAGAAAATAGAGAATACACGAGTGGTAAACACTACAAAGACAAAGCACAATGAATTGAATCAATATGTATTGAAAGAATGTGGAATCTTCGCACTACTCAGAAGCAATCTCCAGGCATTAGATCTCCTGGAGTTTCTTCGTAGAACAAAACGTGCATCAAAATTACAGCTCCTTCTCTGCTACTCGGAACCCAAATCAGATGGCTCCATTGGCTCCGAAAGGGGAGTAAAACTCCAGGCCACTTGATCACAGATCTCCCAGATCACTCCTTCTTCTTTCAGTTCAATCTGCAGTTTTCAGCCTGTTTACAGCGATCGCGACGCACGCGATTTCCTCAATTTGTCCCTCTTGTGAAAATCCCCTAATTGGCTAAAAAAGCAACTAGCTTTTTGCATGACATCCTAATCTAGAAGCTTTTTCTAACTTTTTTGGATTTTTTCAATAAATAGTATCAAAAATAGGCTACAATTATCCAAAATTTTAGTATTTTTGGATAATCCATGCAACTCACACTAGTACTAATGGCTCAGATCACATTGACTCTCTAGATCAATAAATAAGTCGGATGATGATGTATTCTATAATTTTTCATATTGTGGCCTCATAACATCACGACACTGCACTCTCCTTTGTCTTCCATTCTCTTTAAACCAAGTGCAATGGCAAGTCCACTTTGAAAGGTGAGAGGGATCGAAGCTTGCACTCGAGAGCTAAGGCAGGAGAGCAAGAGCAAGAAAGAGAGAGACAAGAAATGGGAACTCCAACAGTCACAATGTGTGACCTAGCCTTCGTTTATTCAAACATTTACTAAAAGAATAAAGAATAAAGTGACGGTGACAGGCGCCCGCCACGTGTAGTGTGCAGTGGCGGTGTGTTACCGTGTTTCTCGCAGCACAGAGGAGCGAAAAATGGAAAAAAGAAAATAGCAAAAAAGGCACAGGATATAAGCAAAAAAAGGCGCCTTAACCGGTAACCAGACCCTGAAAATTTTAAATGTTCGGGCATGACCCTCAGAAAGTCTCAGTGTCGCCCCGAGACAACAAAAGAGTAAAAGATGCACCATTAAAATGTGAAAATGCTCCCGAATCCTTGTAAAAGAGCGCCACGCTTGCTCCTTTGCAAAGTGTACGCATTAGTTGGGAATATGATAAATTAGAATGGTGGGAAATGGGAAAAAGGACCTAGGCTACGACCGGCCATGTAAAAAAGGGAAAAGGGGATGACCGCCCAAAAAAGGATTTAGGGCTTTGTATATAAAGTTGAAAAGTGAATGAGAAGCTCATTCTTTGGGTGTGTGGCAAAAAGAGTCTTCTTCTTCCTCTCTTCTTCTCCCCTTCTTGCTTGTGAGTGCTCTTGAGAGAGGGAGTGTGAGAGTGTGTGGGAGTGAGGGATCAAGAGGGTAAAGCTCTTCACCATCTCCTCTTCTCTTTTTCTCTTCTCTTCTCTTCTCTTCTCTCGCGCATGCGGCTATGGAGGATGGAGCTTGGAGATAGAGGAGGCTTGAGGATGCTTGAGCTAGCATCAAGGATCATGGAGCTACTAGAGTGCAAGAGAGAGGAGGGTACCGATCAAGCATCAAGATAAGCTCACTACACTCGTAGGATCGACGGCGTGTCGGCTAGGTGAGAGATAGCCATTAGAGCTCGCTTGGAACACTTGAAACAATAAGCGGTCCGTGGGTCTTGGCGGTTGAGAGAAAGCTCCCACATTTTGGTTCCATTGCCAGGACCAACGGATTCAAGCTTGAGCACTAGCGCACCTCATATCGAGCATCAAAGTAGGGGATTCATCCTAGAAACGGAGCTCGAGATAGGTAGGAAATTTGGGTGTTTTTAATCTTCAAAACAAGTAAGTATTTTGGGATATTTTGGTTGTTTGATGATTGGAAAACATGGAGAAATTAGTTCAATGTTTTGCTTTTGATTTTTGTTGCATTTAGAGTAGGTTAACATTAGAAAATCGCACACGAGAGGCATAGGGTTTGCTGCTATAAAACAGGGAGAAAATCAGGGAAAAACAGGTGGAAAATGGAGGAAATGCTCATTTGAATATGTAGGAATCTCAAGGAGAGTGATCCGTAACATCCGGGTAATGTCCAGTAGGGTTATAAGTTTTGGAAGGGCAAGGGAATCCTCATTTGCAACCAGCTGAGAGAGAGAGAGAGAGAGAGAGAGAGAGAGAGAGCTTGGGCGACCCGTTCAATTGATTCAGTGCGAGGAGTGACGTTGCTATCGGCGATCCCCAGGTATATAGATCTCTCCCCCATCAGTCCAACATCATTCATGTTGAATCTTGTAGCCTATAATAATCTATATCTTAAGATTTTGGACGAATTTATGCTCGAAAGTGCGTTCGGATCGACGGAATCGGATACCCGATTTAGTGTCCGATTCTCAGAATCGGACATCCAATTTTGAGAATCGGATGTTCGGAAAACCATATGATAGGACCAACCCATCCGATTTTGGGACTCGGACCACTCGGACCAACCCGTCTGATCGGATGCTTAGTCTGATCGTCCGATCGAGGAAATCAAACTCACGAATTAGGACATGTCAGCAATTGGACCACACGCATGGTCCGATCGGACCACTTGTCTGATTTTCGAAAATCGGACACTTAACCCCTGTCCGATTCTGAGAATCGGGCAGCTCAAACTCAGACACACCTGGTTCGATTCTGAGAATTGGACCACTGGTAAATCAGATGTCTGATTCTTAGAATTGGACATACCCTTAGGCAGAAAAGAAAAAGAAAACATCAAAAATTTACCCCCATGACTGACTGGAAGCGCAACCCACTCTAGGACAACATAACGAACGCCTTGTAGGTAGTTCCCGAGGTAGGAGTCACGACCAAGGGATAGGGGGGCAGTGCTGGAGCACTCCCCAGCGACCTGACGCATTGAGAATGAAAATCCAATCGGAGGACTTGTGAGATTGACCCCCTAGTGAACAGCAGGAAGCAGCGCAGACCCTAGAACCCACTAGAACGGCCAGGACTTGAGCAATGAAGCTTATCAGGCCCGAGACGAAACAAGAGGACGTAAGCATATAGAGATCGATTGCCGCACTCACATTGAATTCCGCACTTGAAGTACACATAAGAAAGCTGAAAGCCTGATTGGGCACAAGTGCACGAGAAGCGACACACGCACCGAGTGACCATAAATTGAGGGTTGTATTCAATAACCAAAGGAACTCCCTCAGATAAACCACTCAAGAAACCCACCAATAGGAGAGGACCCAAGACATAGACAAACCATCAAAGCGCAGAGTAGGACCAAGCACAGAGCACCAACGACGAGGATCTGTCAAGTCCATTCAACCTGATTGACAACATAGTGGAGCGCGAGAACTCGACCATGACGGAAGAGAGCTCAAACCATTGGTCCAATGAGGAGCTCAATTTGAATGTATTCCCAGATGCTATTCGGCAGAGCTGGTGAGCAGTTACGACGTGCACGCCCGGTATGAGCACCGTGGCAGGATAGCAGATGCAATCATTACAGATCTAGAGGAGGAGAGAAGGCTAGAGCGGAAGGCATTGCAGGGAATAGCCGAGTACAATAGGGATCAGCAGGCTAGGAGCCAAAGGCAAAGCATGGAGCTGCATGAGGTGCAGTGAGTGCTAAACTTGGCTAGCCGAAATTGAATGGGGACCATGAGAGAGCACTAGAGGGAGACTTGACGTTGAGCGAGATTCTCATGAAACGGCTGCTCGATAATACAGCAGTAGAGCAGAGTGCCACTGCACTAGCGACGTCGCTGTTCGTAGAATTAGGGGTGAACCAAGGCTCAAAAAGCCAGGCCAAAATACCAATTGTTGCCAAGCAACTCGATACCAACCTCATGACGACCCATACAGCTTTGTTGAGCAGTTTGAGCAAGTCTGCGAAGCCAATGGCCTCAACGACCAAACTCAACGCTCGCAAGCATTCGGGCTTTGCCTAGGCGACAAGGGTAGGATGTGGTATACGAGCCTAGATGCTGCAGAGGGAGCCAACTTCAATGACCTCAGGGATCTCTTCGTTAAGAGATTCACCGAGCCCAGATACTTCGATAACCTGATAGTACGCTTGATGAACATCAAGCAAAAAGAGAAGGAGGACATCCGCAACTACGTGACCCATGTGAGGAGTCTCTTTAAGAGAATTCTTCTAGGCAAGCGAGTGACTGACAGAGCAGTTTTGACAGTATTCATCAGTGGAATTCGAGATGAGGAGTTGTATAAGGCTTTTGCAGGCAATTCAAGCTTGCAGCAGGACGTGGTGGCTAGAGTGTTTGAGGAAGCCATCAGAGTTGATGATTAGCTGAAAGAGCAGAGCTCTAGGAGCTCAAATCTAGAGGGGACCAACTCGCGAAGCTCAAAGAGAACGTCAGCCTCTAGTGAGCAGTCAATCCCATCATCCCAAGATAAGGGGAAGGCCACTAAGACAATTGGCTGAGGTCAAGATGGAATTACCCAAGTTGCAAGACATGTTGAGACGACCAATGCACCCGCACGTCCAATGCGTGTACTGTGATGGAAACCACTTGCCGGCCAGTGTCAAGACCCTAGGTCAAGACCTTGTGCTAACTGCCGTAGGTTCGGCCATGATGTCGCGCATTGTAGATTACCAATAAGACTTCCATACTCGCAACCCTACGGCCAGCCTTATCTAGCGAACAAGCCGCAGCCATTCTTTGGAAGGGGAGACCCATTGGCTCTTCCCACACCTAACAATATGAAACTAGCCGTCCCTAGAATGGACATAAATCCTACATGCATTCCTAGACTGCCTGGTCCTTACGTGACCCACCTAATGAGCAACGCTCCAGTACACTACGTGGAGGAGCCAAATGATGAAGAGACCTACATATACCCTTACATCTCGCACGACGACAAGGGCAACGCGGTCCTCATGGATTATCGACTAGTACCGGTGATGGCATTGGGAAGGGGATGAGATAGGGGCCTAGGAGGGCAGACGCAGGATCCAGTCACCTATTGGACTTGTGGTCACCCTGGCCATGTCTCATCACGCTGCCCTGAAAGAGAGTAGCAAAATAGGGATAAGGCTGACCAAAGGTGCGCAGAGTGCGGAATCACCCATCTTTTCGTGGATTGCCCAAAGCGAAAGCCATCCTCTAGCTCAACCAACTTGCCATCTGTCCCACTGGGGCTGTTTGGTGTCGAAAACCTTGATGGGGAGGCCATACCTATTCCATTGCGGGTCATGACCCGAGCCCAAATGAAGCAGGCCGGTATCTCTTTGCCAGGACCTAGCAACATTGACGCAGCCTCGATAGGGAAGAAAAGCCGCATGTGGAAGAAGAAGATATCGGAAGCTAAAGTCACACTAAAAACCGAGAGTGCTACAACTCTGCCTGCTGGGAAGAAGGTTTCAGACACAGAGATAGAGACTTCAGCCCCTAAGACGGCCGAAAAGGGAAGCGCTAAGGTAGAGGAATACCCACATCCGAAGCGACAATTAGAGGCCATAGAAAAGGTGAAGGAATGGGTAAAGGAGGCTCAAGAGCATCTCAAAGATGTTGAGCCCATCATAGAGGACAAGATCAATGATCTCTCCAGTGTAAGCATGCCAATATCACCGCCTCAACCTAAGTCGGCAGAAGCAACTGCGCCACAAGTAGTGCCACTAAGACCAAGCCTTGACATGACAGAGCCTCAGGTCAGCCATACCCATTGGCCCGGACAATCTAGGTTAGGGGAGGGACGAGTATCCTACGATCTCCTGACCACGCTAATGACTACCCCTGTAACACTTAGCCTAGGAGATCTGCTTAAGCAGCATCCTACCCTATGGCAAGACCTTAAGCAGTGGGTCGAAGGGTCAGAAGAGCATGTCACGGCAGGCCCTCAAGACCATGATGCAAAAATACAATTACCAAGTTTGACGCTGCACTCCTTGCCTAAATCCTTGCACGTCAATGCCTTTTGGGAAGGCTTTGAGATGCACACGGTCTTATCGGTCCTAGCCTTAGGTGACACTACAAGAAAGGGAATCATAGACATGGGAGCTGGGGTTAGTGTACTTAGCCATGCCGTGCTCCAGACTTGGGAAAACCCACCAGTCGAAATTGCTAGGTTTAATGTCACGTTAGCAAACGGTATACAAGTGAGCCCATTCGGGGTACTGAAGAATTGGCCAGTGAAGATTGCAGGTGTGCAGTTCTCTGTTGAATTTATAGTCATGAAGGGAGTGGAATATGATGTCCTATTAGGCCGCCCCTGGATGCGCAATTCTAGAGTCATCAAAGATTGGGATAACGGCTTGATTTTCCTTGGCAATAGAACGAACGCCGTAAGAATAGAGATGGACACTTGGAAGACCTCACCAGTCGACCTAGACGCCATCTGTGCTATGTTCAAGGGGAATACTCAAGTCAAGAAGCCCTATGGACCCTTGACCAAGTATATCCCATGTCCAAAGGATGATCGGGATTGGATGCACGTTCTCGCTACAATCGACCTGCCATTCTCAGATCATGAGGCATATGAGCAGGCCATCAAAACGATTGACAAGACTAATGAAGCGCTCTCTATACCAGTCTGTGTGATGACAGGAAGCCTCCATGGAAAGCCTAAGCCTATCACCTTCCACGTACCATACAAAAAAGGGAACTCCAGGGGATACTGGAATACCTAATGAACCAGCTAGCTGGCAATCTAGCTACAAATTTCAAACCACTCCAGGACCTCTTAGAGGAATCCAAGTGGCAATGGACGAGGGTGCATGATTTAAACCTCATGTATAATTGGGCCCTGGTTCCTGACCAACGACACGAGGCATACCAAACCCTAGGAGACGACGAGTAGTCGGATGAGAGCTGGATTTATTTACGAAATTGAGCACACAAGCTGGGTATCACCCATAGTCATTGTGATGAAGAAGAACAAAAAAATCCGAGTGTGCATCAATTACAAGAAGGTGAATGCTGCTACGAAGAGAGACAACTATCCATTGCCGTACACCGAGCACATGCTTGAGAGAGTGGCAGGCAAGGAAGCACCTTCGGGTTGACCAATGCCCCTGCCACTTTTCAATGTCTCATGTGCACTATCTTTAAGGACATGCTTCGTAAGGAGTTAGAGGTCTTTGTCGACGACTTGAGTGTCCATTTGACCTGGACCAAGCACTGAGACAAACTCCACGTAGTCTTTGAATGGTGTCGCTTATATCGTCTCTCCTTGAACCCCTTGAAGTGTCAGTTTTGGGTAAAGAACGGATGCATCTTAGGGTACGTGGTGTCGAAGAACGGCATTGCCACTAACTTCTCGAAGGTCAGGGTTATTGTTGACCTTCCACCCCCAATTAATTACAAGGGATTTCAATGCTTCTTAGGCCATACAGGACACTATCAGCAGTTTGTGTTGAACTATGCGCTAATCGCCAGACCATTGTACAAGCTGCTGATTGTCTTCAGTGGACCGAGGCATGCCAACAAGCGTACGGAGAATTGAAAAAGGCTCTAACAACAGCACCAATTCTACGAGCCCCAGACTGGACCATTACCTTCCACGTGCACATTGATGCTTCTAAGTTTGCCATGGGGGCAGTGTTGTGCCAACCTGGTGAGCACAACTTAGATTATCCAGTGAGCTTTGCTAGCAGACAACTCATTGAGACAGATATGAACTACTCGACAACAGAAAGGTAGGGATTAGCCATGGTGTTCGCTGTGAAGAAATTTCGGCATTATCTATTGGCCACACCCTTCATCTTTTTGGTGGACCATCAAGCCCTGCTCTATTTAGTAAACAAACCTTGTGCTACAAGGCGTATAGCTCGATGACTGATCCTCCTACTTCTAGAGTTTGATTTCTCCGTTGTAGTACGAAAGGGAAAATAACATTACATGGTTGATCACATGTCACGCTGTCGTATTGCTGCGCATTTGAGGTGTGTAAACCACCCAAAAGTTGTGCATGGGATTTGGTACTTTGTACATACTTAGTTGTTGTGATTACATTTATTTTCTGCGTATGAGTATAGTAGCAAGTATGAAGGGTTGATTTCAGTCTATGTTGAACAAGACATTACAACTAAACAAACAGATGCAAGAGGAGGATATTTTCTCAAATCAGTAGACATTTAAGATCACATTTCAAGCATGTGATGCCCTCATTGAGGAGGAAGAGGGCTCTGGTTCTGACGATGGTTATGTTGATGTTATACATATGCATTGCAACATTAAGAAAGGTGAAACAAAACCTGCTGTGGAAATACATGGTAGCTTCATCAGTGGAGTCACAGAGATTATGGTCGAGTCTGTTGTATATGTTAATGAAGATGAGACCGAGAAGTCTGAAAAACCCTTGGCACAATATGAGGGCCTTCTTTTGAGGAGCTTGATGAGAACCTTCAACGGGCATTCCTGGATATCATAAAAGCCAAAGGGCTTACTGTAAAACTTGCAGCAAATATGCTGGATTATCTAAGGTCAAAGGAGCAACGAGAGTACATGCGATGGTTACACAACATGGAAACTTTCTTCAGCTGATGTGTTTGCTATTTGGGCAACCACCAATTTTGGGCGGATTTGGATAATTTGAATGCTATAGAAAACCCCTTGGGAGGTTTTTTTTAACTGCGAAAGGAGAAGCTTTTGAGCTATTTTTAAAAGGAGGCATTTTGGGGGGAAAGCGTAGGCAACTGCGGCAGAAACAGGGGAGGAGAGTCGGGACGAACAGGGAGAAAAGGGGAGTATTACGGGCAATTGGGAGAATAAGGGAGTACGGTGGCGGAAGCAGTCGATCTTGGGGGGGAAAAGAATCCAATTGTAAGATACATGATCAGGGTGCTGGAGGGAATTGCAATGTAGTTAAGGAGATCATTTATCCCAAGGGTGCAGAGATAGATATAAGGTCAATTGTGGTTGGCGATGACACACTGTCAGTTTAGAGATATGGGGTGCAGAGTACCAGGAGCAGGATGCCTTGTTGATCCGCCCAGAAAGTGAAAAGTTCTTACAAGAGATTTGTCAACGTGAGAGGGTTTCCATGGCAGTGATAGGAACAATAAGTGGAAGCGGGAAAATTGTTCTGATTGATTCACTGGCTATGAGGGAAGCTACAGCTAAAGGCCTTCCTGCACCATCTCCTGCCGTTGATCTAGACCTTGAGAAAGTGAGCGGACAAAATGATGCAGAACTTGATTTTAATGCTGTTCAAAGGGGGGAATGCAGAAATGGCTCAGAAGCTGTATCGAGTAATCAGAGCATGCACTGAAATGGGGGAAAATGGCCTGTAGAAAGGAGTCGATACGCAGGGAAAAAGATCAGCATTTGATGGGAGCTCGAGACATACACGCACTTCTATTGCGCTGGAGGGACAACCTTAGAGTAATAAGGCCGTCGGCTCGCACCCAGCTTGTTGCACCGTCGGAACAAAGTGTTGAATGCCAGTTCAAACAGCTGATTGTGCAACCAAGTCTGCCATCAGTGAGGAGGATTTGAGGGACCTTCAACGAAGACTTCTTTACAAAGATGGAGGACTGCATTGGGACTTGTTGATGGAAAGGGCAGCATAGCACAGAGATCCTGAGAGAGGGCCTACTAAGTACAGAAGCCGTACGGTGTTTGAGGATGCTTCCCCAGAAATAGTAGACTTGACATTAGCACTTCAATAGTATGGTGTCAATATTAAGCAGCAGGATTATTACGCAGAAAATACTGTGGAAGGGCAAACAGACTCAGGGTCTTGATTGTCACAGTCAACACTTGTAGCTAAATTGTCAATGCCTAGTTTTATTGGGAAGCTATTCCATCATGCTTTTAAGGATCCAGATTTCAAATCAACTCTAATACATTCTTTGACGGTTGGAAAAGGACAACATATTCTTGATTTCTTACCATCACCCATAAGTCCCGATCTTTTCGAGGGAAAGTTGTAGAGGCTAGAACAATGATGAAAGATGAAGAGTTAACAGATTTGCTATTTTCTTTCCTGGATTCGAAGAGGTCGCTCGAGTTTCTTCTTCTTGAACCTTGTATTTGCTATTGGCAGAAATAAAACAGAGTCTTGACATTATTTTCTCATCTTGATTATTCACCTGTTCGATCTCTTATCCTGAAATTTATCAAGATCTTCTGAAGACGCGACTTTGTTTTCACAAATCCTTCGACAACGCATCCCCACAGGAGAAGCCGCTGGACAAGGCATCGTTGACGAGTTACCTGACGCCCACCTATTCCGCGTGTCCAATGAGAGAGATTTATTTAAGAATGATCTAACGCCATATTGGGCGGGCGACATAGTCCAAGTGCTCGAGCACGGACTACCCGAGCGACCAATAGAAAAAGCCTGACTTAGGCACTTGATCCTGAAAATTCAGCCCTACCAGCTGATTGCAGGCCAACTCTATAGGCTGGGGCAAGATGGATTGCTACGTAGTGTGTGAGTATGAGATGCACGATGTGCTTTCAGAGGCGCACAATGGCACCACAGGAGGACACTTTAGTGGAGACACAACAGCACAGAAGGTGCTGCAGTCTCAACTATGGTGGCCCACACTTTTTTGCGATGCCATTTGTCAAGCATTGTGATGAGTGCCAACAGAAAAAAGTCCCGATTCGTAAAGATCAAATGGAGATGACCCCAATTATTGCTCGCCAACCCTTTGAAAAATGGGGAATCGACTTCATAGGGCCTATTAGTCCTGCGGCGCAATACTCACAAGCCAAGTACATCATTGTGGACGTGGATTACCTCACAAAATGGGCAGAGGCAAGAGCCACACGAAAAAATGATGCTAGGAGGATTGCCAAGTTTTTATGGGAGCAAGTGATCTCGCGCTTCAGTTGCCCCATCGAACTAGTTAGCGACCAAGGCACACACTTCATCAACGAAGTGATAGCACATCTCCTATCCACCTTTCTCATTATCCATTGTAAATCCTCACCATACTACCCTCAGGAAAATGGCCAGGTAGAATCAACTAACAAGATTCTTATGAATGTCTTGACTAAAGTAGTCTCAGCCTCACGCAGCGACTGGGACAACAAGCTGATGGCAGCCTTGTGGGCCTACCGCACAGCTTATAAAACAGCTGTCAGCCAAACCCCTTCAAACTGACCTATGGAACTGAGGCAATTCTACCATTAGTATTCTTTGTTCCTAGCCTGAGAATAGCACTTCAAGAACGGTGGGAAGGGAAGGAGGCATGGAGGCAATGCCTGCTCAAGCTAGAACGCCTATCAGAAACTCGTCTTCTAGCCAGCCACGCACTGATTTGTGAGAAAGCCCGATGCAAAAGCTGGTTCGACAACCCGATGCAAAAGCTGGTTCGACAAGCATGTCAAGCAGCACGATTTCGAACAAGGTGACCTAGTGCTCCTTTACTCAGTTAAGGGGCATAAGAAAAAAATGAAATTCAGAGGTCTCGGACCCTTCAAGGTCCGTGCAATCAGCCGAACCGGCAATGTTGAGCTTGAGACACTAGACGGTGAGGGAATAGGCTTCTTCAATGGTAGTCGTGTCAAGAAGTACTACCCTCCCATGCATCCTTGGCATGAGCCACCATTATTAGAACAGCTGGTCAAAGTACGGGTAGCTACAATCACCGAAAGCAATGAAGAGGATGAGGAAGCCATAGAACCCGCTTACCTCCATGTCACGGTCACTGCCAAGCAAACATGCGCTTTCAATGCCTTGATCGACGAGGGAGCAGACTTTAATGTCTTAACCCACAATCATTGGATCCAACTTGGCAAACCACTACTTCAACCCACAACTACCAAATTAAATGGGGCTCAATCATACGCACTCCTCGGCAAGTGCAAAGTCGTCGTTTCTATTGAGTCTGAGACTGCTCCAATGCTTTTTTACGTATTGCCAAGTGCTACAGATGCAGGCACGGAGTCATTGCTGGGGCAAACCTTCAAAAAGTAGACTCACTACAATGTTGATTATGAGTCACAATGCATCCACTTAGCAATAGGGAACGTGCGCATTGTCACAGCTTTCAACAAGGGCTACGCAACACCATCATTGTCCGCAAAGCCACTGGTAGAAACATCCGTAGGCAAGACTAAGGAGGGGGGTAGTGCACGGTTGCCACTCCCTAACTTCCATAAACCGCAACCCCGCAACAGCCAAAGCTAAGACCTAACAGCCTCGCTTTCAATGGGTGCCTAAACAGCCGCACCAACCGCCTAGGAGTTGACGCTTCTATCCTCATAAGACCCATAACTCTAAACCTAGGAAACCAAGACACAATCACAGGAAGCACCGCGTGATTAAGCAAAGATGGGTCCCTAAAGCCCTCTTGCATGCGCAAGGCTACTACGAGGGAAATACCTGGCTGTGGATCCCTAAGGTCCCCATGGCCAAAGGCACTATTCATACGCCACCCTCAAGCTTGATCAGCCCATGTCCCATAACACCTCAAAACCATAAGCCGTAGTGCTCTCCGGAGCCCTAGCCATCCGACCCATCTATGCTTTGGCCCAAGAGAGTCGCACAAACCTATAGGCCCAAGCACAGCCACCGTCACAGGAGGCATCATCCGACCAAGTCAATCTGACTTCCCAAAGCAAAGCTGACTGCAAAAATCCATCTATTGTGGCTGACCCTAATCCACCCATATTCCAAACAGCCCAATTGCAGGCTCAAGGAAACTCCCAACCGCAACTATGTATGGTTAAGGCCTCTAATTCTAGCAAACCTCGACCACCCATCGGCCTTACGCCCTCCTATGAATGAAAATCCTTTTTAGCACTAGCCGCTGACCTTGCTGAGGACACCAGGGCTGATGTGGTGGAATGCATTAAACGACTTGATGCCACCTTTGTGCCGCTAGCCCTCAGCTACGACCGCTTGGACTTAGGTCTATTAGAAGAACCTGTTGCAATGGAAGTGCACAATATGCCTTCCTCTTGGGAGACTTTTGAATTCGCATTTGCAAAAGCTTCTCGCTCTGCTGCCGAGTTGCTCGGCAATGAGATCTCCAAAGAGCAAGCCATTAAACAACGTCTCATCACATCCTACGATCAGCGAACCACTTCTGCTATCATTGATCAGGAAATCACCAAGTTATCCAATCTCACTGATATGAACTCCACGTTTTTGAAGCGTTGGTACACTCTTAGGCTGCAATGGGAAGTTGAGGGGTGCTGCATAATGACCAATGCTGAGCAGTGCCGTGCAATCAAAACAGTAGAGTACAACCCCACCTACGTCGCACCAACCTCGTATCGAGTATTAACCACTCTTCGTGACCGACCCATGGAAGTACACATCAAGGCACATCCCTACCTTGACTGCTTTTTAACAGAGGAAGAGCTCCACATTGCAAGTCGGGTCGATTCTGGCGATCTCCTAACTGATGTCGTGACATACATCACACGTGGGCATCCATCCATTCGAATTAGACAGTGAAGCTCAGCTAGAGTATAACCCCAACGTCTATGCTTGGCTCTTGCGCAAATAGACTGACGCTCTTTATGCTGAACGTCCTTGTCCTCTCAACCTCCAATCCTGGGACGGATTCTTCTTGTTCCAAAGGGGGAGGGGGTAAGGTGGAATTTAAAAAGTAAACCAAGTTTGAAATGTCAACAAAATTTAAAATGCAATGGTAAGATGTAATGGTAAAAGCCTAAAAAGAAAAGTTAAGGCTATACTCAAAATATTCCAGATCAATAAAATCTGCTACGCTTTTCTTCTTTCAACGAGTTTTTTGTCAAAAAGCACTAATAGTGGAAATGGCTGAACATGCAGGCATCGATCATGGCAAGCCAGGACAAAGCAGGCAAGCTCCCCCTCTCGGAGGAGCAAGCGAAGTACAGCCTCACGGTGGAGATGAGAGCCTTCAACCAGTTGAATTTCCGTCACATCTTCAACCTTGAAGACGTGGCCATCGAAGAGCCGGCAGTGTACCAGATCATAGACCAGTGCCATTTGCAGAAATACCTAGATGCAGTGGGCCAGAGGGTAGACTACACCCAATGCACCGACTTTTTGTGCACCTTTAACAGAAACAGAGGCACCATCACGGTGCACGATAATGAAGCCACCAGGCAAGCACAGATCGAGATGACCCCGGAGTTGGTGGAAAGGGAACTAGGACTGCCGAATAAGGTGGAAAGAAAGCTGAAGAGGGACGTCTACGCCATGTTGGGAATGGACAAGGTGAAGGTCTATACCAACGATGGGATTAGTTTGGCAGACATCCCAAACCCAAAAATCCAGCTGCAAGCAAAAATGGTGCACGCTTTGTTCTCAAGCTAGAGGTACAATAGCATAATGAGCCAGATCAACGTGCCTCTGCTCGACAGCATTGCGGCACAATCACTGGATGAGGTAAACCTGAATGGGTTTGTGAGGAGAACCATAGAGGCTTTGGCTAAGGCCCTAGCAATGGGAGAAAGAGCCGCTGGAGGAGAATCCCCATCGTCCTGATCAACCTGCAAGGCATCATCCTCCAAAGCCACAACCATAGGGTTTGGAGGTGTCCTTATTGCCATAATCCAAGAAGCACTAGGGCAAGGATGGGAAGAACAAGACAAGAAGGGAGGCAAAGAAGGAAATGACGAGTCACTGTCACAATCCCCACCTCACACAGAAGAACAGCGTAGGTCTTCAGATGAAATGGAGATTGATGAAGACGAAGAGGGAGAGTCCCAAGGCAGCCCACAGAGGCACACAAAACAAAGAACAAAAGCCTTGCATGGAAAGAGGGAAGAGGAGCGCAAGAAGAAAGAAAAGGAAGATCTGGAGAGGGATCGAAGGGAGTCAGTCAGGGACGAGAAGGAGAGAAAAAAGAAGACTGAAGAGGAGCTGAGAAGGAAGGAAGAGGAAGAAATAGCGCTGGCCACCCGTCACTCCATTGAGGGGCAGCACAAAAGAGACGAGGAAGGCACAGAGAGCCCACACCGAACAGAGGCACCTGGTTCCAGTACCAGTGTGCCGGAAATCACACCCCCACTCCCAGTAGAAGGAAAAGGCAAAGAACCGATGATGCCAACTCCCCCCCTCTTCGTACCTTCCAGGCCAGCCACTCTCATCATGAAAACACCCACTGCCACCGCCACCCAAGGCTCCACCCCAAAAGTCGATGAGAGCAACATGATCACTTGGTTGCAATTCGTGGTGGAAAGGGAGTTGGCAAGAGAAGCGGGCGTGGCTGCCCAGCGTTAGGAGTGAAGAGGGCAGCCACGACTGATATGGAGCCAAGGCCAGAGCTAAAAAGATAGAAAACAGAAGCCGTTGTCACCACCGCCACCATGTCCCATCCCCCACCTCCAGCAGGCCAATACGACGAATACGTTAAGGAGCTGCTCTCATAGTTAGAAAAGGCCAAGGAAGAAAAGAGAAGAGCCATGGAGGAGCTGGCAACAAAGCGAGAATCACAAGCCACTCTCCAGCTGGAGAAAACAAAATAGATAGCAGAACATCAAAGGGAGATTGTTGTGCTAAAGGAAGAAGCCAGCAATAAGGATGTAGAAGAATCAAAAGCCCTGAAGGAACGTGACACTGTTTGGGAAGGAAGAAGAAAAATCTTAATGGAACACCTCAACGGAGAGAGGGAGACCAATGCTCACCTGTGGCATAAGAACTACCAGCTCTCGGTAGTCAACCTGGAAGCACAAAACCAGCTTGAGAAGATCATACAGGAGGTTGCAGAGCTGGACTAGCTAAGAGGAGAGCATGTGCTAAGGATGCAAGTGAAGAACTACTAGCTCTCGATAGTCAACCTGGAAGCACAAAACCAGCTTGAGAAGATCAGACAGGAGGCTGCAGAGCTGGACCAGCTAAGAGGAGAGCATGTGCTAAGGATGCAGGTGAAGCTAGACCAGCTTAATGCATAGATCGCGGATGAACACCAGGAGCAATCCCGCCTACACCGCGAGCTCGAGGACCAGCAGCGCAACAACTCATGGCTATGACCCTCCATCAGGGGGAGAGCCTGGAAGATATGGAAAAAAGAGCGAAAGAATGGGCTGACCACAATGACAGGAGAATACAAGACTTGGCACGCCAACTGGCCAAAGCAGAAGGAGATAGAGTGTTGGCTGGCTGAGAATCATGCAGAGGCGGCCCAGCTCTTCATGATAGCCTAGCAGCACACCTTCCTCAACACACTACTCCACTCCACCAAACCGGAAGGAAACGAAGCCAATGATCAGCTGAAGAAGAAGCTAGCCATTGCACGCAGAGCCCTAACAGCAGGCCTACATATACCACGGCAGTTAGGAGGCCCACCGCAGAGCCTGGAGGAGCAAAGAAGATATCTTGCACATGTAGGCCTGATGGTGCAGGAAATAGACGAACTCGGCTTCACAGAGGCGAAGGCGCAAGAAGACGTGCAAGTAGAAGGGGGTGAACCAGAGTTTGATCTGGAACCTCAGGATGAGGACTACGTCCCACTACCCCCTTTTCCACAACAAGATGAAGTGCAACCCCCTGACACATCTGCTGAGAGGAAAGCAGCCCAGGCTAAGCGCAGGAGAGAAATGGTAGAGAAGGCAAGGAAAAAGCTAAACATTAGACCTGTTCCAAGACAACCTGCCCCTCTCCCACTGCGCCTTGAGAATCTCCCCGCTAAATTCCTACAGAGTTGATTATCTGGGAACAGCAAGAATGTGCCTGCGATCCCTTTGACTTGAGCTTTGAGCTTCTCGCTACATTAAACAGAGTAATGCCCATTCAACTTGTAAACAACGTGATCGCTATGGGTGCAAGGCTCAAGGCCAAGTGGCTAGCAAAGCGAGAGGCCAACCCAACTGCTTGGGGAGCCGAGGATCGCGAATTTTGGTAGGATAAAGTCCTCCAGGTGCCTAGATCGGTGGAGGGCTATAATTGCCAACCCACCTGGAGAAGGCACATTTTTGACGTCAACCTTGATGCTTGGATGGCATTTTGTAACATCCTCCCTTCTAAGAGAAACGACCCCACTTTCATGCCGTATCCTCGAAGGGTAGGTGTGGACTTTAATCCGTCCATCCACAGCAGGTTCGACTTTCCCATTATCTATAACACCAATAGCACCTCCCATAAGGATGCCCTTCTCTTTACCCTCCCTAATTTGTACAATTCTATAGATAGATTTCTTAGTGAGTTCACCTCCTGTCCTGACCCCACCTTCATAACCACTTGTAATTATCTTAGACTAATTAGGGTCCTAGTCCACCAAGAGCCTGCACCTCAAGAACGCCACCTCCCACCCCTTTACTTCGACCCCAATGCCATAGATAGCAGCACCATGACTCGCCTCATGATGCGTGCTACTCTTTTGCCATCCTTTTGTGTTGCACTGCTCGAAGATATGAGAGATAGAAAATTCACCCAGTGCAACCACCCCTTCCTTTCCACCACCACTCTCAAAACCCACCTCAATCTCAAGGGCTACTTGTTGAGTCGCAAATTCCTGAACAAGGCCCCCCGCCCTCCACCATCCCCTACCCCCCATTCGGATGATGAGGAGTAAACTCCAATCATGCCCTTGTATCACATGTATCCATGTATAAGCCTCTATATATATATATATATATATATATATATATATATAAAAGAAGAAGAAGAAGAAGAAGCAAGCCACAAGGCAACAAAAGAACAGGGTGAACTGGAAAGAAAAGACAATAGAAAGCATAGCAAAGACAAAGGATGAATCTACTATTAAGTCAAGATAAGCGAGAGAGACCTTCGCATGATCCGCTTGCAACTCCCCTTTGCCTCATCGTGCACCGCCGTCATTGCACCTAGGGTTCTCTCTAGCCCCTTTCCCACTTCACACTTAGGGCACATTAAGGGTAGGACTTTCAGACATGTCACCCTAAGACTTGCACCGCACCTCCAACGACACACGAACTGGGTCCTCAAGTGTGGACATTACCAAGGGCTTGCACAAGGTTAGACCCATCTCGCAGTTCCACTCCCACAGGCACCACGCACGACACGGAGAGGCAGACACACACCCCTTAGGGAGTGCACAACTTTTCTTGCAGGTTATGTTTGAGTTCCAACAACTCACTACTCAGCTGAAGAAGATCACCCACGGCATCCTTGAATGACCAACATCTGTTCCATACGCCGGACATGACACCATTACTGCTATTTTAGGAGCTTTTCTGCATTTGAGTGGACGGACCAACGTGCTTCATGCCGTCAACCCTCTGCCTACTGATGGCTACCATGATTGAACCAAATCAAGCAAAAGGAGTACTCAGTCATAGACCTACCATTGGCATAGATCTTGGAACCTCATCTTACAAAGATGCATACCCAATGCCTCAAGATCTACGGATCGCTTATTGATTCCACAAGCCTGAAGAATTTCAATGCAAGGTTGAAGATCTTCAACGAAGCACTGAAGACCTTCAACTCAAAGACAAAGCTCTTCAAATCAAAGCCGTAGATTTTCAATGTGAAGACAAACCATATCATTTTCAAGACAGCGTTTGGGGGGGCTTCTCCAGGATAAATCCCTCCAATACCATCCTCCTAAGGGATTGCTTATAGCTTCAAGCATTTCTAGTGCTCAGGAGACAACCGGCTACATAATGGATGCGACAACTGTGTGAAAGATGCAGAGCATCTTCATGAAGCCTAAAGCACGCCGGAATCTCTCCTGGACATCGTCATTAAAATCCATCACCTCTCATTCACACAACCACCTTGGAAGCAGTGTCATCCACCTACCAGTTCCGCCTAACAGCAGACCTAACTAGCCACTCCTTCCCACCGCAGTGCCACGGGATTGGCACTTGGCTAGGAGGGGGGTAATCTTACCGTGTTTCCCGCAGCATAGAGGAGCGAAAAACGGAAAAAAGGAAATAGCAAAAAAGGCATAGGATAAAAGAAGAAAAAGGTGCCTTGACCGGTAACCAGACCCTGAAAATTTTAAATATTCGGGCGCGACCCTCAGAAAGTCTCAATGTCGCCCTGAGACAACAAAAGAGTAAAAGGTGCACCATTAAAATGTGGAAGCGCTCCCGAATCCTTGTAAAAGAGTGCCAGGCTCGCTCTTGTGCAAAGTGTACGCATTAGTTGGGAATAGATTAAAATGGTGGGAAATGGGAAAAAGGGCCTAGGCTATGGCCGGCCATGTAAAACAGGAAAAAGGAGATGACTGCCCAAAAAGGATTTAGGGCTTTGTATATAAAGTTGAAAAGTGAATGAGAAGCTCATTATTTGGGTGTGTGGCAAAAAGAGTCTTCTTCTTCCTCTCTTCTTCTCCCCTTCTTGCTTGTGAGTGCTCTTGAGAGAGGGAGTGTGAGAGTGTGAGGGAGTGAGTGTGTGGGAGTGAGGGATCAAGAGGGTGAAGCTCTTCACCATCTCCTCTTCTCTTCTTCTCTTCTCTTCTCTTCTCTTCTCTCGCGTGCGCGGCTATGGAGGATGGAGCTTGGAGATGGAGGAGGCTTGAGGATGCTTGAGCTAGCATCAAGGATTGTGGAGCTACCAGAGTGCAAGAGAGAGGAGGGTACTCGATCAAGCATCAAGGTAAGCTCACTACACTCGTAGGATCGATGGCGCATCGACTAGGTGAGAGATAGCCATTAGAGCTCACTTGGAATGCTTGAAACAATAAGCGGTCTGTGGGTCTTAGCGGTTGAGCAAAAGCTCCCACATGGTGACTGTCAGTGTAGTAATATATGGGTGGCTAGGCGGAGGCGCCTTTACCCCCAACAACCTCCCACTTAAAGGTGAATCTGCCCTAGTGAGGAGTGAAAAGAAAAAGAAATAAAAAGACAATACAACATGTACACATGTACAACAGGATGAGGAAAGACATCATCGCATCCCACGCCCATCAATCTCCTAAGGAAGGCAAAGCGCTCTATAGAGAGTCTTTTCTGAGTAGATCTGCATGATTCTGGTTAGTCGAGATCTTGACAAGATCAATAGACTTGTTCTCAACGACCCCACGTATGAAGTGATACCTCACCTCAATGTGTTTCGTCTTTGCATGGAAGACGACATTCTTAACTGTCCACTATCAACTCCAAAAGTTGGCCTTCTATATTAAGCTCTCGATGGATCTACCTCTTCCCAAGGATGGTTGGAGTGGAGTCATGGGACCTAAAATGGGCCAGCACTAGGACCTCATGCTCATGACAGACAAACACCCTCACAGCCTCGCGGACTAGGAGCGTCTATCTAATGCTAAAGGACAAATTGCCCTAAAGCTTAATTTATGAGTTTATAGTTTATAGTCCAACGTTTCCCTTAAACTCCTCAAAGGGAGAACCCATACATGTTGGCAATGCCACGATCACACACATATGGAGGCAACCTCTCGGTAGAAACACAACGGCCCCACTACAGCTCTCCTACATCGTAGGGATTGGCCCCTTGATGGGCTGCTCAACATATATCACAAACTCCTCTCTTTTATATTTCTCATATTTCCTGGAGATATACTATGCTTCCTTACTTAACAGTCCCTTAGGAAACCGACCCTCTACCCTACGGCAAGGGATAACCTCACACCCTCAATCGTGGGTCAAAATCCTAAGAAAACAATTGCTATGCAGTCCAGGAGATTTTCCTTTGATACCATGAACCATGCATAGTGCATAATGTGAATGGTTTAGTGCACAAACAGAAGAAAATCAGCATTGTGCATCGTGCGAAACAAATCTTTCCATGATTCCCATGCTAACGTTTATATACTTCAAAGAGAAAAGACAACGAGTCTTACGCTCATGATTCCTTTTCCTTTTATTTTAAAACAACGTCCTATAGGCATGATGCAATACATAAACCAGATTTTAGTTTATATTTCGACGCTCAACCTCCCCTCTCATCCTACCGTTTAATGTTTTGCATTCGTTGATAGGTGAAAAGTTCATTTTATGTGTATTTCTTTATAAAGAAAATGATAAACACGGACGAAAACATAGAAACAAGGGTAAATTGAGGCCAACCTCGTGCTTTACCTTCATTATACATTGCACAAATACACATGTAATTTTTTGGAATTTTCCTTTTACTGTTTCCTAATTTTCTTCCATTTAAAACCCATTTTCCACAATTTTTTGGTATTTTTCCTCTATTTTCTTCAATAAAAAAATTACTAGAAATTAGAATAGATTATGTGTTGTGGCCCTTGGGTTTCTTGACAGCAAAATTTCAGGTTTTATTGATGTTATATCTCATATTTTCCCTTTATTTTGCAAAAAACCCCATCTTACCCCTTAAACAAGTGTTTTATGGGTTTTATACCATTAATTTGAGCCATATCACTTATGATTTTCTGATTTTTTGAGCATAAAATAATAAAACTCATAACAAACAACATCATGATGCATAATCAGCCCATGGGAGCAATATTTCATCAACCAAATAGAATAAAAACTCATTTTTTCTTCATAAAAATTGAATTACCGCTTAGGCTTTGTGTCTCGGGATCTCAGTTTTGCTACAAGACTACGTGCCAGCCCTCATTCAATGTCCAACATCTTCACAATCAGCAATCTTCATGTCTTCATCAACCCGGTGTCGTGTTGCTGCGCATCCGAGTCGTATACACCTCCATTTCCTTTTGTTGTGCATTTGTGTTAATTTCCGTGTGTGATTCATTGTTTGAGTGATGCATTTTAAATAATCCGCATCCAATGTATATATTCCCTTAATGCATTGCACACTGATCATGTTCTGGAGTTACTATCTGAAGTTGAGAAGACTGACCACAAACCACTCCAACCATGTTTTGACAGTGCCATGGATATGTATTTGCAATTGAAGTGCTATAAAGAAGTGGAGTCTTTGTTCGACAGGGCAAAGGCTGCGAATGTGCGGCCTGCACATGCTACTTTTAATATGCTTATAAAGGCTTCTAAAGGAAATGCTAGCAAGAGGATGCCTTGTGGATTCAAATGTCAAGGTCCACATACAATCCATGATTGGTGTAAATAAACTTGTGTCAGAAAAGGAAAAGTTGAAACTTACAATGGAGCATCGAGAGAAATTACCAGGATTATTATTAGGTGGTTGACGCCACGCACTCTTGCCTATTGGTAAATGTATGGGGGTCATAAATGTGATAGGACAGGTGGCATTGTTTTGAAGGCATCAAAGTACTCAGCAAAACAGTTGCAACTAGTAATGAAAGCTCTTAAGGCTAGAGCAATGGATTGTTGGAGAACATATGATGGACATCAAGTTCGCTTTCAAGGCAAATCAGCATCTAAGATTTGGATGTTCATGGAACCTCATTTATTACTTGAACTTAAGGAAGAACTAAAGTCTGAAGAGGTATGCTATAGCTGAACCAGGGGGTAAAAAGTTAGGCGAAATAGTGCAGAGGCACTATTCTGGGGGAAAAAGGGGAAAGCAATGCTAATTGGGGAGAAAAGGAGAGAAAAAGCAGGGGAGGTCACGAATGGATGAGGGAAAAAGCTAAGAAAAGAGAGGTTTTTTTTAAAAATGCTAGGAATGGCGGGCTGCGCCTGAATTGGAGGAGGGAGAGAGAGACACACACAGACAGACAGAAGTCAACCGGGTCTCTCGTGTTGGAATCTGCGATTCTGCAGGCATGGCGTTAACGGACATGGGGGCTGCTCTCTAACAAAGTGACGCGCGAAGACTTGCACGTAGCCGATGACATCTACTCCTGACGTGCCTACTACAGCTACGCACATCACGGCATTTATGTTGGTGATGGCAAGGTCATTCATTTTACTCGAAGGCAGGGTTAAGAGCTTGGGACAGGCACTTTTGTTGATCAGTTTATCGGAAGTTTTCGCCCCACCATCGATTCGCTTCTGTGAGGAGTGCAGCCAGATAAGGAGAGAATGTGGTGTTGTGATATCATGTCTGGATTGCTTTTTGAATGGAAGGCCCCTTGTGCTGCAGCTGTATAGAACGGAGAAGGGTTCAGAGTATGCCGAATTCCTCCATCTGCGGAAGAGACGGTTTGCAAATCTTGTTGCTGTGAGGAAGGAGTTATCTGATGAAACCGATAGGATGACTGGTCGCAGCAAGCAGATCTCGCCAATTCCAATCCACCTCAGTATCTATTCTCCTAATGTTGTAAACTTGACATTGATTGATCTTCCTGGCCTAACAAAGGTTGCTGATGAGGGCAACCAGAAAGTATAGTTGCTGACATCGAAAACATGGTTCACTCGTATGTTGATAATCCATCGCCTTGATCGCCTGGTGTCTGGTCTGCTTATTCTTGCAAGGAATGCTCACACAGCCGATCGCTTTCGCCAAGAGATAGAATCTGGGACAGTGAAGAAAGTCTATGTTGCAAAGGTGCAGGGTGTCTTTACAGATAAAGAGGTAGAAGTGACTGTGCCTGTGATCTATGATGCTTGGAATGAAATTGCGCTTGTCCCTGTAAGGCGTGCCGCACCATCCTGTGCAGGAGGAAATAACCCACGCAGAGGGTCACAGTATAACAATGCACCTTCCAAATCCGAGTCTGCATCAGAATCGTCTCTGTTGGACCTTCCGCCAGTCTTAATTGCAGAGATTTTTAAGCATTTGGATGCACGAGAGCTCAGTGTGGTCTCTTGTGTGTGCTCCCTTTTTCATCGACTTCGCTTCGGACGCTGCCAAAATACTGGCTTACCGCCGTCTGGGACAGGCTTTGGCCATTGCCAGGAGGGCGTCCGCTTCCTCTTCCCATAATTATTTCCCGGCTTCTGCACAGGTTTCCATCTAAAGAGCTACCCTTAATCTTACTCCAGTCCAGCGAGCAAATAGGCTTTTCTCGGAGCCATATTCCACTGCTCTGAACATTCACAAGAATACACCTGACAACAATGCTCCTTGGGATTTCACAGAAGCAAACTTGATTGAGGCTCGAGAATTAATGTCTCACTATCCAACAAATTATAAGCAATGAGCAGTAATTCCTCTGCTGGATCTTGCCCAGCAGCAACATGGAGGTTGGTTGCCTATTTCTGCAATGAACAAGGTAGCTGAGATTCTTGGGATGGCTCCTATTCGGGTGTATGAAGTGGCAACCTTCTATTCTATGTTCAACAGGACTAAAGTAGCTGTGTGCTTGTAAGTCTGTCAACTGACAGGGGTTGAAGCATCTCTTCTATAATATGATGGACTGGTTTATTATGAAGTGGCAATACAAAAAGTGTTCTAGCAGAAGCAGAAATAACTTTCAGCTTGTCCAGATCTTCGTGGAAAGCCCAATGTTTGTTCTACACAGTTTTTGAGCAGCCTTGACTTGAAACCTTGTAATCTCAACTACTTAGAGATTCAAACAGTCTTTCATGTTTGAATGGTATGAATGGTCTAAAGTACCCTTTAGACAAAAAACAGTACAGCTGTTTACGAATAAATCTTGAAACTGAGATATTTATTTGGTGCCCTTGAATCCAAGTTCATACACTTATTATAAACCTGAGGACAGATTGACATGCTTTGTCATTTATTTTTTACTCTTCTTTTGTAAAACATTTGACAAATCGAGATCTTCTTGAAAGTCTTTATTTCTTGCTGTACCTTGAACCCCGTGTTCTGCAGCCTTTACACGAAATCTACGACATTTCTGGTGAACCCGACGTGAAAGTGCTGCGTCATCAGCAAGATGGGAGACTCGCAAGAAGAGATGACAAATGATAATGTTATGAAGAACCTGTTTCAATCATTCACCATGTATATGCAGCAGCAAGCTTATGCAAAACGTGACAGTGATGCTATGGATGCTTTGAAAGCTGTCCAACAGGAGATGAAGCAGTTTAATGGCCAGCAAGTGTCAACTTACATGCATTTGTATGAAGAAAAGATGAAGTTTTTTGGTGTTTCTCAAGATGTTTGGAGCCGCTACTTCTTGCAGATTGTGGTGCGCGTTCTTGAAGGTCGAATTGCAGAAATTCAAGAAGCACATGCAGGTTGGGCTGAATTTAAAAAGGCATTAAAAGATGAATATTTCCTGGAGGATACACGTCTTATGAATCGCAGGAATTTTTTAGCATGGGTTTCTATGCCTAATAAGGGACTTTCTATTACCGCTCTTCTGCGAGAGTTTGAAAGCCGTTATGATCAGTTGGATGGGACTGAACAGCAAGCTTTGGAGATGCAGAAAGTGGAGTTATTTTTGCAAGCTGCAGATGCTGATTTGCAGGAAAAGTTGGATGATCTTTTGGAAGATCAAGCTACTGATTCAGGTTTAAAGACTGAGTGGAGACATGTCATTGATGCTGTGAATGCTCTTGTCAAGAAGCAGTGCAGGAGAGTCAGATTGCATCAAAATACAGGATCAGTTCCTGAAAAATCCTTGGAGACTTCTTCTTCTACCCCTGCTGCTTCTTTGCCTAAGCCTACTCCTCCTGTTATGAATCCACCAGTTCCTGCTGCTCCAGTGCCCTTATCTATAGATGATGTTATTAAAGGCTTGGCGGATTTGACAATTGAAGCAGTCAAAGCTGAAGTTGGTAAGTTAAAGGAGCAACTTATGTCAGTACCTGCTGTAGCACCTGCTCCAGTGACTGCTTTTCCAGCTGGTCAAAGAAAAGGGTGTCGATGTATTTGGTGTGATAGTACAGAGCACCAACATTGCAGAGATTGTGATGCTTTTCAAGAAGCACGTAAGAAGAATGTAGTGTTCTGGGGACAAGATGGGAAGATATGGCTGACAGAGACTGGCGCTCCTCTTGACACGAACTTTGGTAAGGGAGGTATGAAGAAGCTTGTTGATGATATGGCTGTGCGATCAGCTTATGTGAGTGTTAGAGGAGATGCTTCAGCTTTTGGAGTCCAGCTTGAGCAGAAATCTGATGGAGACTCTGCCTTATGGTCTTATGCCTTGGAGATAGCGAGAAGAGGGAAAGTTCAAACTTCTACTATGACTTGTGTGGGCTCTAGCATCCGAGGAGAAACAGGATGGGATTCTCCTGTTGACAGGTATTCTATTTTTGCTTATATGGCTAAAACGCAGGGTTTAGATGCCATGGTTGAGGAAAAGAGAATAAGAGATGAGGAGGGTCCTAGCTCCTCCAAAAAGACTAGAGGGGGTGATTTTGTTTCACCACCTGTTACAGCTCCACCTATGCCAAATCCTCCAGCTCAAACAGGTTCTGATCAACCAATGGGAGACAAGCAGAAAGAAAAGAGGCAACCAAGAAAAGAGCCAGGATTCAAGCTCTTGTCAGACCTTGATATGCAAACGGATATGAGTAAGATTTTTCATGAAAGAATTTTGAATAGTGAAGTCACTTTTACTGTTGGAGAGGCTCTTGGGATTGCTAGAAGAGAAATACAGGATCAGATGCAGGATCTTTTGCGGAGGAAACGACATGCGATGGAAGGACCTGCTTTACAGGGATTGTGGCATGGAGCTCTTGGAGAAGAGCATGATGATGCAGTGATGGTTGAGAATGCTTCTGTTAATCCGCAATTGGAGAAAATAGTGCAACCTATGCAGTATGAAGATGATGAGACCCCTATTCTCATTCCTCGCAGCCATTTTTCACAAAGTCATTGGGCTAGAGCAACCACTGAGACAGTGGTAAGGATTGGAGAGAAACAAATTCCCTTGATCGCTTTAGTTGATCATGGTTCTGAGATTAATCTTATTGCTCGAGGTGTTTATGAGAGTGGCAAGTGGCCTATGGATGCAGAGCATGGCTAGCGCATGAGAGCCGCCAATAATACTTCTGGTGATATGTATGCTGCTTGTCCGAGTATCAGAATTTCTATTGGTAATGTTGAAGAGGATTATCATTGCTTTGTTCAGGATTCATGCTCTTATCCGATTATTCTTGGACAGCCTTTCATTATAGAAGCAAGAATGGAAACAAAAGTGATGGATGACGGATCAGCTTATGCGCGGATACGCAGTAAAGATGGTATGCGAGCTGTTCAGTTTATGACTGTTGGGGTAAATCATCCGAGAAACAGGGACTCCTTGCGTGAGGCACCACTACCTGCGAAGGAGTTGGATTTTCATTAGGTACCGCTGTCTCGCGAGACGCCAGTGGTACGGAGCGGAGAAAAGAGGAGATCTCGCCTCCTGGCAGCCAGTCTTTCTCCAATAACTTTGTTGGATTTACTTCAGATAGTTCAGTGAGTTATCAGAAAATTTTAGATTTGCCTAGAGCTGCCAGGCAGTACATTGGTCGTAAGGAGAAAGAGTTGAAGAATGCAGGTATTTTGCAAGCAGAAGAGCATGTGGATGGATTGTATGAAGGGATGTCTTATGCAGATACATTGTTTGAGATGAGTGCAATGCTGAAAACTGATGTATGCAAGGGTTCAAAGATCATACCTGTGCAAACATTGGATATGTTTCAGGAAATTTCTGGTTTTATGCTGCAAACAGAGTTAGAGGCTGAGAAAACTCAGCAAACTGAATTTATGGCTGATCTTGATCAGCTAATTGAATTGCAAATGGCTGAATTCATTCAGCCAACAGAGTTGAATGCAAAAAAATTTCTGCATACAGAGTTTCAGGATGCATCTATGCAGTCCATAGAGCCGAGGGCTGAATTCATTCAGCCAACAGAGTTGAATGCAGAAAAATTTTTGCATACAGAGTTTCAGACTGCACCCATGCAGTCCAAAGAGCTAAAGGCTGAAATTTTTCAGCCAACAGAGTTGAAAGATGCTGAAAATTTGCAGAAATTGCAGCAAAGGAAAGAGTGCTTGAATGATGCCAAGGTTGACACAAAATATAAAACAGTTGATAAGAAGGTTAAGCCGGTTGCAGGCCCGCTTCCTTCTGATAGTGATGAGCAGATTGAAAAAGCTATGAAGCAGCCTATGTTGAGGGATCCTGCAAATATTGGACATAAGTTTACAGCTGAAACTCTTACAGAATTGAAGATTGGAAATGATGATTTTTTGCTTCCAGTGGAAAAAGAATGTTTTAGAGAGATGCTTGGACGTCATGGTAAGGCATTTGCTTTCTTTCCACATGAAATTGGCTGCATTAGTCCTGAATTGGTTGCACCTATGGTCATCTTCACTGTTCCTCATGTACCATGGAATATACGCCCTATACCTATGCCTAAAGCACACTTGCCAAAGCTGATAGAGTTGCTGAATGAGAAGATTAAAATGGGGATTTTGGAACCATCTTCTGCACCCTATTCTAACAGGTGGTTTACTGTACCAAAGAAGAATGGTACTTTGAGATTTATTCAGGATATGCAACCCGTGAACAAAGTGACAATCAGGAATGTGGGAACAGGTCCAGTTGTGGATGAATTTGCTGAGGCTTTTGCAGGACGAGCCATCTATTCACTAGGTGACTTGTATTCAGGTTATGATCAGTTTCAGCTTGCCTTGGAAAGCAGGGATATTACTACTATGCGGACACCTATTGGTCTTGTGAGGATGTGTACCTTGCCTCAAGGTGCTACAAACTCAGTTGCTCATATGATGAATGCTATGCATAGAGTTCTTCGAGACTATATTCCGCAGTATACCATGCCTTTTCTAGATGATGTGCCTATTAAGGGTTGTGCAGAAGAAGAAAAGAATGAAAGTCTTGATTTGCATGGATGTAGACAGTTTGTGGCTGACCACTTGATTGCTTGTGAGCAAATATTGACACGATTAGAGGAGGTAAATTTGACACTTTCAAGGCTGAAATCTGTCTTTGTTGTTAATGAAGTCATCATAGTTGGGCATATGGTTGGATACTATGGCAGAAAGCCTTCTCCTGCAAAGGTGGATGCCATAAACAGGATTGCAGAATATTGCTCGACTACTTCAAAGGTGCGGAGATTTGTGGGAGCTTGTGTATTTTACATGATTTGGATTCCTCATTTTGCTCATATTGCAGATGTTCTCTATCAGCTGTTTCGAAAGGAGCAGAAATTTCATTGGGATGATGAAGCTGATGGAGAAACAGGTTTACTAGAATCAGAAGATGGACTTGACCTGTTTGTGGAGTTGAATGATCCTGGATAGTTGGCACATCCGGAGGATGCGCAGGTTTAGAGGGGGTGGATGTCGTGTTGCTGCGCATCCGAGTCGTATACACCTCCATTTCCTTTTGTTGTGCATTTGTGTTAATTTTCGCGTGTGATTCATTGTTTGTGTGATGCATTTTAAATAATCCGCATCCAATGTATGTATTCCCTTAATGCATTGCACACTGATCATGTTCTGGAGTTACTATCTGAAGTTGAGAAGACTGACCACAAACCACTCCAACCATGTTTTGACAGTGCCATGGATATGTATTTGCAATTGAAGTGCTATAAAGAAGTGGAGTCTTTGTTCGACAGGGCAAAGGCTGCAAATGTGCGGCCTGCACATGCTACTTTTAATATGCTTATAAAGGCTTCTAAAGGAAATGCTAGCAAGAGGATGCCTTGTGGATTCAAATGTCAAGGTCCACATACAATCCATGATTGGTGTAAATAAACTTGTGTCAGAAAAGGAAAAGTTGAAACTTACAATGGAGCACCGAGAGAAATTACCAGGATTATTATTAGGTGGTTGACGCCACGCACTCTTGCCTATTGGTACATGTATGGGGCTCATAAATGTGATAGGACAGGTGGCATTGTTTTGAAGGCATCAAAGTACTCAGCAAAACAATTGCAACTAGTAATGAAAGCTCTTAAGGCTAGAGCAATGGATTGTTGGAGAACATATGATGGACATCAAGTTCGCTTTCAAGGCAAATCAGCATATAAGATTTGTATGTTCATGGAACCTCATTTATAATTTGAACTTAAGGAAGAACTAAAGTCTGAAGAGGTATGCTATAGCTGAACCACGGGGTAAAAAGTTAGGCGAAATAGTGCAGAGGTACTATTCTGGGGGAAAAAGGGGAAAGCAATGCTAATTGGGGAGAAAAGGAGAGAAAAAGCAGGGGAGGTCACGAATGGATGAGGGAAAAAGCTAAGAAAAGAGAGGTTTTTTTTAAGAATGCTAGGAATGGCAGGTTGCGCCTGAATTGGAGGAGGGAGAGAGAGACACACACACACAGACAGAAGTCAACCGGGTCTCTCGTGTTGGAATCTGCGATTCTGCAGGCATGGCGTTAACGGACATGGGGGCTGCTCTCTAACAAAGTGAAGCGCGAAGACTTGCACGTAGCCGATGACATCTACTCCTGACGTGCCTACTACAGCTACGCACATCACGGCATTTATGTTGGTGATGGCAAGGTCATTCATTTTACTCGAAGGCAGGGTTAAGAGCTTGGGACAGGCACTTTTGTTGATCAGTTTATCGGAAGTTTCGCCCCACCATCGATTCGCTTCTATGAGGAGTGCAGCCAGATAAGGAGAGAATGTGGTGTTGTGATATCATGTCTGGATTGCTTTTTGAATGGAAGGCCCCTTGTGCTGCAGCTGTATAGAACGGAGAAGGGTTCAGAGTATGCCGAATTCCTCCATCTGCCGAAGAGACGGTTTGCAAATCTTGTTGCTGTGAGGAAGGAGTTATCTGATGAAACCGATAGGATGACTGGTCGCAGCAAGCAGATCTCGCCAGTTCCAATCCACCTCAGTATCTATTCTCCTAATGTTGTAAACTTGACATTGATTGATCTTCCTGGCCTAACAAAGGTTGCTGATGAGGGCAACCAGAAAGTATAGTTGCTGACATCGAAAACATGGTTCACTCGTATGTTGATAATCCATCGCCTTGATCGCCTGGTGTCTGGTCTACTTATTCTTGCAAGGAATGCTCACACAGCCGATCGCTTTCGCCAAGAGATAGAATCTGGGACAGTGAAGAAAGTCTATGTTGCAAAGGTGCAGGGTGTCTTTACAGATAAAGAGGTAGAAGTGACTGTGCCTGTGATCTATGATGCTTGGAATGAAATCGCACTTGTCCCTGTAAGGCGTGCCGCACCATCCTGTGCAGGAGGAAATAACCCACGCAGAGGGTCACAGTATAACAATGCACCTTCCAAATCCGAGTCTGCATCAGAATCGTCTCTGTTGGACCTTCCGCCAGTCTTAATTGCAGAGATTTTTAAGCATTTGGATGCACGAGAGCTCAGTGTGGTCTCTTGTGTGTGCTACCTTTTTCATCGACTTCGCTTCGGACGCTGCCAAAATACTGGCTTACCGCCGTCTGGGACAGGCTTTGGCCATTGCCAGGAGGGCGTCCGCTTCCTCTTCCCATAATTATTTCCCGGCTTCTGCACAGGTTTCCATCTAAAGAGCTACCCTTAATCTTACTCCAGTCCAGCGAGCAAATAGGTTTTTCTCGGAGCCATATTCCACTGCTCTGAACATTCACAAGAATACACCTGACAACAATGCTCCTTGGGATTTCACAGAAGCAAACTTGATTGAGGCTCGAGAATTAATGTCTCACTATCCAGCAAATTATAAGCAATCAGCAGTAATTCCTCTGCTGGATCTTGCCCAGCAGCAACATGGAGGTTGGTTGCCTATTTCTGCAATGAACAAGGTAGCTGAGATTCTTGGGATGGCTCCTATTCGGGTGTATGAAGTGGCAACCTTCTATTCTATGTTCAACAGGACTAAAGTAGCTGTGTGCTTGTAAGTCTGTCAACTGACAGGGGTTGAAGCATCTCTTCTATAATATGATGGACTGGTTTATTATGAAGTGGCAATACAAAAAGTGTTCTAGTAGAAGCAGAAATAACTTTCAGCTTGTCCAGATCTTCGTGGAAAGCCCAATGTTTGTTCTACACAGTTTTTGAGCAGCCTTGACTTGAAACCTTGTAATCTCAACTACTTAGAGATTCAAACAGTCTTTCATGTTTGAATGGTATGAATGGTCTAAAGTACCCTTTAGACAAAAAACAGTACAGCTGTTTACGAATAAATCTTGAAACTGAGATATTTATTTGGTGCCCCTGAATCCAAGTTCATACACTTATTATAAACCTGAGGACAGATTGACATGCTTTGTCATTTATTTTTGACTCTTCTTTTGTAAAACATTTGACAAATCGAGATCTTCTTGAAAGTCTTTATTTCTTGCTGTACCTTGAACCCCGTGTTCTGCAGCCTTTACACGAAATCTACGACACCGGAAGCAATCCGGTCCCAAACGGACACGCCTTCCTCCACCATTCTTCATCTTCCTCTTGCACACAAGAACAACCCCTTAAGGGAGAGAGAGAGGGAGGAGAGAGAAAGAATAGAATTGGCTCTCTTCATTCAGGCCACCATTGGACGGGCGAAGACAGGCGATAAGACCAGCAAAGAGGGAGAAGATCAGGGGTAACATCAGTTGGATGGGTTGTTTGTAACCTGCAATCACTATCTCCATCATCCATGGCGCAAATTTCGGGCGCATTCTTCACACCATGCTTGTCCTTCTCTCTCCACGTTTTTTGATGGCTCCCAAACTCAAAAATTGAAGGGGGGTTAAAATTCCCCCAAAGGGCACCCCTTTTGGCCCCCTCAAATGTCCATCTTTTCATATCTTGCCCCTTTTGTGGCCATTTCCCCGTCCTGACTCCGATTCGAGTGCTGTAAATTTTTGTGCGTTCGGCTTTACATTCCACATTGACTGGAAACTCCTAACACGCACGCCAGCCTGAAAAATTATCAAAAATCCACAAGTGTCGCTTAGGTGCCTTTTAAAAGTCATATTTCACTTGGTGCTTAAAATCGTTATAGCTGGAGCCGCCGCCTTCGATGTTGAATTTTTTTTTCCTAAATTCCAGTTTTTTGGCAAATTTTAGGCACATCCCGGGCTCAAAACTCCGCTCTCATTGGCGACCATGGGATAGGGTGACTCAGCCCCATCGAATCCCACAACAGATCTGGATAGGGCCACGAGAAGCTCCCACGCAACAAAGGCTCCTTCCAAGCTCTTGTTCAAACCTGTCTAGCACAGAACTAAAACAAGAAACCATTAACCGCACCCATACTAAATAGAAAACTGGCCCTCTTGGCCTAATGAAATAAAGCATTTAAAATACCTCACGAAACTGGCCCTCTTGACCTAATGAAAACTGGACGTAATATCCAAAGCAGCTAGCCTTCCTAGCTTAAAACTAGAAAGGTCAATTTAGGCCACATAATAGTGATGTCCTTGGCATATACATCACACCTTATCAGACTACCCAGGGTGCCAAGGATAGCATATCATAGGTCGACTAGCCCCATGTTGCTCATGCAAGTTAGTTAAAAGCTTGATCTTGTATTTTTTTTAATCTTAGGTTTTTTTTAAAGAGCTATAAGTCCAAGCCTTTCCACAAATAACTCATCAATAAGGCCGATCCCTTCTTGGGCACTATGAGTCGAATGAACGGCCTCAGTGGGCTCGCATGTTTCACATTTATTGTAATCCTAATAAACTGGTCGTTCAAGCGGATGAGTGGCTCCTTTGGGAGAAAGAATCATAGCTTTGTACTCATTCGAACCTCCCCTATTTGGGTTTTCACATAAATCAGTGATGCGACCCAAACTAGGTAGAGCTCCAAGACTAGGCACATCACATGGGTGTATCCCAAGCCAGTGTATATTGTCAGATGTATATCCAATCTTATCCTCTTGGGGGTTCAACAAAATAAATCCAGATGGGATCCTTGGCCTTGCATCCGACACTCCTGCCATACTTTTGGAGATTTTGGGTCTCCAAACCCATCTCACATTCCCCTTAATACTCTTGCATTCCCTCAATTTGTTGCACTAGTCTAACAAACTCAATGCAAACTTATCCCTATGGCCAAATGGCCTCACATTCTTATGACCTTTGTGAAGCACAGGTGGACTTTTAGCATTTTGCATCCTCTTTACAAAAGATGTCTTTACTTGTTTACGTCCACATTGAAATTTTTTTCCCATAAGAACCATGCTTTCACTGAAGGGAACAACATCCACCCGGAAGCATGATTCCGACACCCAAGGTCTCTCAAGAGCCTTACTAGCAACAAAATTAGAAGCACACATAGAATGCTTATCAACACTCATAGGCCCATTGGTTCTATCCATGTTGCCATCACAACTACCTCTTGTGGAAGTGGTGCAAGTCCTAGTGGGACTTACATGGCTTGGAACCTTTTCACTAAGAGGCATGTCATTACTACTCATATGATGACCATTTTCTGCTTTGAGATTTTTGCCACCAAGGTTCCCCTCATTGGCTACCTTGGTATCAACAAGTGAACTGTCTTCTTGCAGAAATGGTTGGAAGCTAAGATGCACTTGTATTGAGTGGGGAAAACTCCAAAAGTTTTCCCAACATCTCTGAATATGACCCTCATAATCAATGGCATGCATTTTTGCTTCCCTTAATGACTTAGGATTCCACAGTTCCACTTGGATTTGTGTATTAATCTCTAAACCATTCAGAAAGAGCTCACATAGCACATCATCTAGTAGTGTACTGGCTCTTCTTGGCCAAAGCCTAAGAGTACTATCAAAGGCTCTAGCATACTCTTTAACAGAAAGATAAGACTCCTGTCTAAACTGCATAAGTTGCCCTAAGACCTGAATCATAGGGAGCTGCTTTTCATACTCATTTAGAAATCTATCACAAGACTCCTCAAATGTTCTGATCGACCCTCTTGGGAGGCTCCAATACCATTTCCTTGACTCTCCCTTTAGGGTACTTGGAAATACAAGCATCCGATGTATATCGTCAAACCCACTTGCAATGCAAGTTAGGTCATATTCTCTTAAATGAATCATCGAATCCTCATTTGGCAACCCATAAAACATTGGGAGATCCCTATAAAGAGGAGGACATTCAGTCCTCCCTTTTGGAATCGACACCGGGTCATTAAAATCTTCATATTCATCATGATCTGGGTCTAGCCTCTTAGGATCTTTAACCTCTTCCATCCCCACCCTTTTTGGTGTAGGGAGGTTAATACCCTCATTGACATCCCTTTCTGCTAACTCACTGAGTGGTCTAGGGAGTCCTATAAGTTTCAACATGTCATTTTTATCCCCTCTTAGAGGATCTTCCATACCTTTCCCTTTAAAAGGAAAGTCCATAACGGGTTTATATAAGAGCTTTTGGTCCTTATCTAAAGTAGATTTATCATTACCACTTCTTAAAACTTGGGAACCCTGCCTTTTAAGCAACGGTTTTCCCTTGACAGCTAGGGCTTCTAACATCCTTCTAATGCCTACTATGTTGTCATGGTGGCCCATTACATGGGATCTTTCAACCACAAGCATATTCCATCGTATATCAACACTTTCCCATAGCATTATGGCTTTAACATGATGACTTGTTGATGCCATGATTACCATAGTTTCCAACATGCTCGTTTCATGCCCTCTAGGTTGATGGATGGTTAAACATGATTTCTCTTGGGTAGAGACCACACCAAGGCAAACCTCGGCCCATGCCATCGTATTAGAGGATGAGGTAACCACTAATTGGCTACTCTTTTCATCACATAAATTATATTCTGCAGAGGACTCATGCTCTACATAGCTAACTAAGTCCATTAGTAAGTTTTGTATGGGGAAAGCCAAGTTTTTCCATCCTTGAACAAACCCCATTTTATGGATAATTTAGGGTCCCTTGAAACCCTAGATTCGAAAACTGCCACTTATAGGCAGCTCCCAGCAAACGCACCACTCATGGGACCTGAAATGGGCCAGCATTGGCTATGGCACTAGCGGACCTCATGCTCATGAGACAGACAAACACCCTCACGGCCTCGCAGACTAGGAGCGTCTATCTAATGCTAAAGGACAAACTACCCTAAAGCTTAATTTATGCGTTTATAGTTTATAGTCCAATGTTTCCCTTAAACTCATCAAAGGGAAAACTCATACACATTGGCAATGCCATGATCATACACATATGGAGGCAACCTCTCGGTAGAAACACCGCGGCCCCACTACAGCTCTCCTACATCGCAGGGATTGGCCCCTTCATGTGCTGCGCAACATATAACACAAACGAACACAAACTCCTCTCTTTTATATTTCTCGTATTTCCAGGAGATATACCATGCTTCCTCACTTAACAGTCCCTTAGGAAACCGACCCTCTACCCTACGGCAAGGGATAACATCACACCCTCAATCGTGGGTCAAAATCCTAGGAAAACAATTGCTATGCAGTCCAGGAGATTTTCCTTTGATACCATGAACCATGCATAGTGCATAATGTGAATGGTTTAGCGCACAAACAGAAGAAAATCAACATTGTGCATCGTGCGAAACAAATCTTTCCATGATTCCCATGCTAACGTTTATGTACTGCAAAGAGAAAAGACAACGAGTCTTACGCTCATGATGCCTTTTCCTTTTATTTTAAAACAACGTCCTATAGGCATGATGCAACACATAAACCAGATTTAGTTTATATTTCGACGCTCAACCTCCCCTCTCATCCTATCGTTTAATGTTTTGCATTCGTTGATAGGTGAAAATGTCATTTTATGTGTATTTTTTTATAAAGAAAATGATAAACACGGACGGAAACATAGAAACAAGGGTAAACCAAGGCCAACCTCATGCTCTACCTTCATTATACATTGCACAAACACACATGTAATTTTTTGGAATTTTCCTTTTACCGTTTCCTAATTTTCTCCCATTTAAAACCCATTTTTCACCATTTTTTGGTATTTTTCCTCTAGTTTCTTTAATAAAAATGACTAGAAATTATAATTTATTATGGATTGTGGCCCTTAGGTTTCTTGACAGCAAAATTTCAAGTTTTATTGATGTTATATCTCATATTTCCCCTTTATTTTGCAAAAAACCCCCATTTTACCCCTTAAACGCGTGTTTTACGGGTTTTATACCATTAATTTCAGCCATATCACTTATAATTTTCTGAGCATAAATTGATAAAAATCATAGCAAACAACATCATGATGCATAATCAGCCCATGGGAACAATATTTCATCAACCAAATAGCATAAAAACTCATTTTTTATTCATAAAAATTGAATTACCGCTTAGGCTTTCTGTCTTGGGATCTCATTTTTGCTACGGGACTGCGTGTCAGCCCTCATTCAATGTCCAGAATCTTCACAATCAGCAATCTTCATGTCTTCATCAACCCGGAAGCAATCTGATCACAACCTAACACGCTTTCCTCCACCATTCTTCATCTTCCTCTTGCACACAAGAACAACCCCTTAAGGGAGAGAGAGAGGGAGAAGAGAGAAAGACTAGAATTGTGTCTCTTCATTCAGACCACCATTGGATGGACAAAGACATGCGATAAGACTGGCAAAGAGGGAGAAGATCAGGGATAAAATCAGTTGGATGGGTTGTTTGTAACCTGCAATCACCATCTCCATCATCCATGGCACAAATTTCGGTCGCATTCTTCACGCCATGCTTCTCCTTCTCTCTCCACGTTTTTTGATGGCCCCCAAACTCAAAATTTGAAGGGGGGTTAAAATTCCCCCAAAGGGCACCCCTTTTGGCCCTCTCAAATGTCCATCTTTTCATATCTTGCCCCTTTTGTGGCCATTTCCCCGTCCTGGCTCCGATTCGAGTGCTGTAAATTTTTGCGTGTCCAACTTTACATCCGCATTGACTGGCAACTCCTGACATCCCGCACAGCAGTCTAAAAAATTATCAAAATTCCTCAAATATCGCTCGCGCACCTTTTAAGAGTCGTATTTCACTTGGTGCTTAAAATCGTCATAGTTGGAGCCACCGCCTACGATGTTGAATATTTATGACGATTTTAAGCAGCAAGTGAAATACGACTTTTAAAAGGTTGGATCCAAGATTGGATCCAACTCAGCGGCCATCTTATCTCTCTTTTTCCAATAGGATCCAACTCAACAACCATCTTATCTCTCTTTTTCCAACCTCAGGGGGCTCCTCAAATTCCAATCTTTACCTATTGTTCTTTCATTGAAGATCGAGTTTTTTTCCCTTCTCCGCCTTGTCCTTTCCCATCTATCCATATACCTTCCACTTTTCTTGCTTATCAATCAACACCTTTCTTAACTAATTCACCTAAATTTTTAGCTAATCCTTCTTTAGCTTATTCCTCATTTTATGATTTTGCCTACCCATCTCTTCATCCTCTTTTACTCATTCCTCTTCCATCTCCTACCACTTCTATTTCTCAACCCCCTCAGTTGGTTAGTGGGTATGAAGGATTTGATCAGCAGATCCCAGAAGAAGAAGATGGAGCTCAATTGATTCTCTTATGGGACCACAGATTGATTGGCCATTAATTCCAGGGGACTGGACAACTGCTAGAGTCAATAGTACCAAAATTATCTCCATTTTGCCCAACAATATTCACAATCTCTAGATCCTTCAGTGAGATTGAATCCCATTTTGCTTGGTACCTAGCATATATGCATAGGCATTCCTATAATAATCAAAAGGCCATTCCAAAGTTATGTATGAATGTTAATGTGAACATTGATTCCCAACAACTGGATGTCCTATATTTTCATGCCCTTTCTCTACCTAGACGATACCTTGTTTTGCTAGAAAGAATGTGCTGCCTTCAATTCTTTCAGAATCCTCCAAAATCTTTTGTAATCATCAAGCTTTCAAGAGGGATCATCTTCATTGATACCCCTAGATGTATTGTTTATGCTTTTTAATGATATATCTCTCTTTTGGAGGTGCCATTCAGATGGTTGTTCTGTGTTTGTGCTGTATTAATTTTTATGTGATGAGTTTGTGGTGGTTGAATACTGGATTTATTTGAGAGCTCTCTTTTCAACTATTGACACTGATGGTGATGGTGGATGGAAAGCCTACAATGCAAAGCTGAAGAACCTATTATATCCTTTACAAATTTGTCATGACTTTTTATTGTTTATAAGATATGTTACTGGATAATGGTGTTTTCCTTTAGTTGTATTCTTTCTTAGATACAGGTGATATGTTGGGGTCGTGGTTGGGTGATTATTGAAGACAAAAGATCGAATTGAGCTCTTTACTAAACTTATATTCTTCTTTTTCTTAGGTCACGAGGACATTTCCTTTCTAAGTGTGGGGATATGTTGAATGCTGAAATGACTAGATTTTTTTGTTGATTTTTGTTGTTTTTGAGGCCTGAATGGTTGATTTTTTATGGATTTTGAGTGATGTTTGGTTGTTTTGGAAGTTTTTGAGAGTGTTTTTGGATGATATTGATTATGTTTTGGAAGCTCATGATGACTTTTAGTAGAAATATAAGGCCCTATGATGTTTTGATAGGTTCAGTTGAGGTTCTGATTGATTATGATACCTTCTGTTTAGTTTATGTTTTGTTCTGATTTTCTTCTGTATGAAGCATGGATTGATTATTGATGAAGGTTGAGGTTTTTTGAAAGCTTATTGAATCTTTTTTAATAGTTTAGGATGGTTTTAGTATGAGTTATGAGGTTCTGATGTTCTCTGATGACCTTCTGTTAACCCTCTGTAGAGTCTCTGTTCTGTTCTGCTCTATTCTATTTTGTTCTGTGGATCTTCTGTAAGTGTTTTGTGATATGAGGGTGTACTTTTGGAAAGTTTTCTAACTTTTGCAAAGGATGAATCTAATTTCAAAAGAGCTAAAACAAATGGAAGAAGTAGTTGCTGAAGACTCAAGTGTAAACTGAAGTAAAGTGATAGTAGTGAGCTATGAAGAGACATTGTAGTGGCTCTGGTGCCATTTCATACCTCCCATACCTCTTGGGAGGTGCATCCACGACCTAAGAAGGATTATTGATTATTGTAGTAAGGAGATGATGTACTATTGATTGAGAGAAAGAGAGAGAGTCAAAGATAGTCAATTCTATCAAAACAATGTATCTATCTATGTATCTATGAGAGATTGAGAGAGAGAACTATGAAGACAATGAAGATGAATCATATGTGATATTATTTCCATTTAAAAGTGGTGTATTCTTTTGTGTTTCTTGTTGTATTGATGGGTTCTATGAAGATGTTGAAGATTATAGTTGATTCTATCAAATCTGTGGAAGATATCTACTATGATGTTGCGTGAAGATTTTGTTCTTTTCCTTGTTGTGGTTCTTTAAAGAATGAAACAAAAGCTTGTTGATGTTACAAGATATATTTTCTTGTAGTAGAAACCCCTTTTCCTTGTTGTTCCTCTTGGGATTCCACTAGTCTTCCCAAGCCCCATTTGTTTGAATCCTTACCTACAATTTCTTGAAATTTCCAAGTCCCAACACATCATAAGATCGAGAATATACCATCACTTGGATACCAATAAGGATGTGAGAGCTATCAAGAGCTTCTTTAATTGTAGAAACGTTACAACTTATGGAGGAACATAGACCTCATGGGATTCTTTGCGAAAAATTGACTCAACATAGGTAAGGTCCTCAACTAATAGTTTAATCATTGCCTCTCAACCTTTATTGATTAAACCACAAATATTCACCTTGCCAATGGAAATTGGTCCTTATAAAATTATCACTTGATTGATCTTTTTCAACACTCAATATAGTCCACATCACAAAGGTAGACTACAAACTATTTTTGTAGGTTCTCATAGTCAGAGATAGGATCTATAAACTTTGTATATATTGTGTAGATCTACAACTCCTTTTAGGTAGTATGCCTACATGTATAGTTGTCTTACTATTGAATGTGACTTTCAAACATGGACTCCAGCATCAAAGTTCTTATCCAATTGAATGTTTGATGACTTGATGTCACAATGAATCATTTGAGGGTAGCAATCATTGTGGAGATATGCCCTTGAGGAGGTCACTCATAAATATATGTGTGCATCACATGGGTTAAAAAATAAGGTATTTTTAAAATACAATTTTTATACAATTTTGACATATAGAAGGGTGTAATATAAGGGGGTTATTTACAAATTGAATACAAAAGGGTTATGTTTTATTCAAGAAAAATTCACAGCTAATGATATTTATAAATAGGCCTTAAATACACCTAATGTAGAGGATATACATATAGTGACCTCCCCGAGGATACGTCGAACCCCGTGTAGCTCCATATGTAACCTTCACATGAGTAGACCAATCTAAGATTTCCCATGTCTTCCCGTGATAATTTAAGTTTCCATTGGAGATATAGTTGTACACAATTAATCACTGACTATCTGCAAATGATACCCTATCAAAGAAATAAGATGTCAATGATGAACCCTCCTAGATGATTTTCCAATTCTACATATAGGTATTTGTCCACCTACTCTACTATAGCCAAGATAACCAAGGCTCTTGGATGATGTCCTAGCAGCTTCAAAATCTCTAAAATATTTTGCTATGAAGGAGTCTCAAACTAGTGAGCTCAAAGAGAAATGCAGATAGGAGTAGATGGCCAAGGCTAAGGAAGTAGTAGTCATTAGCATTCTTTTGCATAGTTTTATACTTGTTCTCCAAACTGGCTTCAAACTAGTGCTTGTACCACCAATACCAGGAGGTGTTATACCATAGAAGTATGAAACCTCCTTTACTTCAAAGAAATACCCCTTTACATCAAGAATTATGCTTGTGATACCATTTGATAGAGGAACAAACGACTATCTAAGTGTTGTAGCTAGTTCCAACATGACACCATTACTTCCTAACTATCAAAGAGGAGTTTCAAAGCTTGCTTCAATCTCAGCTAGATTTGTCAAAGACAAATACAAATTCCATTATTGGAGATTTTAATCAGCTACTATTGGACAGAGGCTATTGATTGTTAGAAGGTAGCCACTGCAATGTCCTGCATATAGTGCTAGTAACAATATTGTTCTAGTCGACCACAAATTAACTCCTTGGCCTACCATGAAGGCTACAACAAGATCTCAAAGAATTATCACTGAAAGAGATTTGATCAGTACATTACATAAAGCCCTTTTCCAAGTCCCACTTTCTTTCAAGGATTTGCTTCTTCAGCGTGAGCTAAGCATCATATAGATTTGAATTCTCCTTGATGATGAAAGTAGAGCCCAAGAAAAGACAATTAAAAATGGTCATCACATTTTTCTTCTTGAGTTGATTTTCATCACCTGAGAGAGTTCCTTCAAGGCAAGCAACTAGATGCATCTTAGATGAGCCTTTGATCCCAGTAGTAGTTTCAAACCCTACAATAATTCATCTCAAATCTATTGCTTTTGATGATGACATGCCATCTACTATACATGCCGTAACTAAGGCCAGGGAAGCAAAGAAAAGCTTAATGCAAAGGAAGATGAAAAGGAAGAAGTTGAAGCTTCTCATAGCTCAAGGACCGAGCCTTCTAAGACATCAAACGATCTAAATGTTGATAAGTCTACAAGCATTATAGAGTAGAGTAGTGCCTTCTGATAGCTCAAGGATTGAGCCGTTTGTGACATCGAACTATTTGAATGTTGATAAGTCTACAAGCATTATAGCTCCAAGATCCAAAATTAGTCCAACATAGATCAAACTCATGTTGCTGATTAGTTGTAGATATGTGTACTATTCTAGGCTCAACTAGTTACAAAGTTTGAAGTAGGAACCATTTTCATTGGTTATTAATGGCTTATAGATGAAGTCCACTTGTAAGGAAGCCAAGTAGATGATGAGTTAAAAGTTGAAGATGAAGAACAACAAGCTGTAGGATAAATGCATAGTATGTTGAGCTAAAAGTCCCAAATCTTGAGTTATATTGTAACGTGTCCACTGGAACCCTCTAGGACACGTCTTAGCAGTCCATCGGAAAGGTTGTCTAGAAAACTCCACCCGGCACTCCCATGGAATGTTGCGGGTTTTGTCATCTAGGACTTTCCGCGTCTGCCACGTAACGGAAGCGTCCTGGCCGTTCCCACTTAGGATCGGCCGGAATTGTTGGTCATTTACTAACAGCGACTAGCATCAGAACTGATCGAACTACTTTACGCAGAACGCCTGGTCTGAAGCGGATTCATGCTGCACTTGGTTCAAGGAGAATGGGAAACGAGAGGGATGCAAGGCTCGACCTCTCTGCCAAAAGGCATAGTCCCATTCCGTTCCCCTAAAACAGCCTGAATCGGGTAATCGGTACTTCCAAGTCATTGTTCTCCTTGCTTGTTTTGGTGATGACGATCATCCTCTGTCCATCGAAGATCTTGAGAAAAGTTCCCGGCTAACCGGGACCACCCATCCGTAGGACGGACCCATGGTCCATCCTCCGCACTTTCCTCAGTTTGTTTTAGTTATGTAATTACCTACCACATTAGTTTGACATATACAAACAGCTTCCTTGATTAACCCTGTTAAGCACTGGTTCCTTCACGTAATCTTATCACAAGACATAAAGAAAACAATGTCAAACAACTTCTTTATTATCATTTTATCCTTTTATCTTTGAAATACAAGGAGTTTCCGCCCGTAGGCGTATTCATAATCCGCCCGAAGGCTATCCAGTAATCCACCAGGGATTACTAATCCAAGTTTCCGCCCGTAGACTAGTATGTAGGCCTCGAGATCCAATCCCGAGTCACGTTAGTCTCTTGTGCAGGACCCGGAAGGCGAGGGATTTACAGCCAGAGCCCCCCTGGCACCCAAGCGTCCTCCTGCTCCAAGCAGAACTCAACGGAGAGACCTCTCACGGCGGGTTGGGTCCACGTTCCCGGCGCGGTTCACAACCCCCTTGGTTAGGGTTAGGCAGGCAGTCGGGGGTAACTGAAGCTGCCTCTCCCTTCAGGCTTCAACCTGAAGTATTTAGATATGTTTTTCTCCTTTAGTTCATTGAGCAATCAATGCAAACAGTGCTTTTCTAACGGTTACAAGCACAAACAAATTCCAATGGTCGTTGTGGCTGGCAAACTGTCAAGGAGTGACTTCCTTTCCTCCGAATGCAATCCGCATTCGTTCCGGAATCAATTGCAACTTGGCAAGATTCCTATCATTCTTGGGTTAGGGTCATACCCTACCCATACTTTAGTGTTTAGTTGTGGTAGGTTCCAACGACCATGTCGCTTCGGTTTATAGTCTGGTCATTTGCTTCAAGGCAAATACTTAACTTTCCTTTTCCTTGGCAAATTATTCCAAAAGTGAGTAACAGGATGATTAGACATCCTCCAAATCATTCCTAATTAGGTTGGCCCATGGTTCTAGAAATATGCAACTCCGTCGGAGTTTCGTCATGATCCTTTGGATAACCTTAGATCATTTCATACATGAACATCCAATTGCTTCGACATTTTGTGAACGTGTGTAGGATCTTTAGATTCACGGTTTTTGTCTAAAACTAGGTCGAATTATTATTGTACTAAACCCTAGTTAACACTTAGGATTCCTATCATATTGACTCAATCATGTCCCACGAATCCTTGTGGTTTAGATTATTTAGTCAATTCAATTATGCTTGTCTTGCGACAAGGATGATCTTTCTAAAGCACTAAACTAAATCTAACGGAGAACAATAGATACAATTCCACCAATACGCGTAAGCATGCGGTTTATTGTTTTCACGCAACACATAGTCCATGATAACTTTATCTTTCCTTGGTAAGGTAAAATGTTTGTTAATCTGTACGCTAACTTCCCTAGGTCCTACTAGGATTTACCAATTAATCATGCCTACTACTTGTAGTCCATACTTTTGAATACTATGCTTTGACTCCTAAATGCAGCTCTTAACGATGGCATGACGACTACGCAATACACAACGTTCTCCTAGCTACGAAGTAGATAATGAAGTTTATACAAACTAGTGTTAATTTATTTCATCTTACAAGCTATTTGCAAGTCCATACGTTCACTTTGGTACTCTATTATTTCTTCCCGGATGATACCTTATGGTGCTAACCTTTTCCTATGAAATCATTACGAGAAGTATGTTGCCTAATGTGCAGTATACGCTTATTTCTACCAAATCTAAGATGAAAGATAATGCACTTATAAATTCCATTTCTTTGCCTAAGTTTAGACTCATTACCTTGATAAGGTACCAAATCTACATGCAATTAGTCTTTTACTCGTTCAAATTCATGACAATTTTAATCTTACCTAATGTTCAAGAGATGTATTTCTTTCCAATTTCCGTATGCATATTAAGCGTAAAAATGCAATTCCTTTTTTTTTGGGCTAAGCGCGCCTAATCTTTTCCTTATGCGGAAATAACTTGAAAGAACCTGGACTTGTGGAGTCGGAGAGATGTCCACTGCACGTTCGGAGATGAGCCTTCCGCGGTCGCACCTTGCGATCTTTTTGGGGCCATCGTAGTCGTAAATTCAATTTCCGATTCGTCTTAGTGGTCTACAGAGTGACGGCCCTCGGAATGCGGCCTTCCGACCTCTGCCTTTATCCTTGTAGACGGGAGATTTCCTTTTCGGGATGGTGCTTGCGACAAAGGCTTTAGGAGTCTTTCAAGAAACTCGAATCGGCACGGAATTAGGACGGCTTGCGGCTTTAAAGTCTTTGCCAGAAGTCTTGTCGAAGGTTCTTGTGAGGTCTTTATGGCTTCACCGTCCCCTCTTCCAAAATCCGGGAACGGGATATGAAAGGGCTTTTCTCGGAATTGTGGTGGGAAGGGGATTTCGGGACAGGTGGTGGGAAGGGCCCTTAAGGAGGCCCCTCTTAGAAGCTTCCAAAGAAGCTTCTAAGAAGCTTCTGCTTCAGAGAAGCACGTAAGGGGGGGGTCATGGACAGCGTGGCGGCGAGTGGAAGGTGTCTGGCAGCTGTGGCGGATGGGATGGCGGCAGCGACGGCGGCCTGGCGGCCTGGGCGGCAGCAGCGGCGGACTGGCGACCCTCACGATCCTCCTCTCCAGCACGGCCCGCTTCCTCTCCCTTTCTCTAGCACACCTTCTTCTCCCACGGCCTTCCTTCTCCATAGTCTCCTCTCACAGCCTCCTCCTTAGCACACCCCCTTGATGGGGGGTGTTTATATAGGAATGGGGGGTGGGGAAGAGGGTCTCCACCCACGTGGAGAGCTTTCCTCATGCAACCCTCACTTGGCCATCCCCCCCTCCACACTCCCTCTCCTCCAGCCATGCATCGGCTGGGGGAAGGGATAATAGTAAAAAAATTTGCCTTAATTTAATTAAAATTGTCCCTCCCAAGAGGGTGTTTTCGTGCGGCTTGCGGTTTTGATCTCCCGGTCTTGATTTACCAAAGCGGAGGACCCCATTTCACGCGCGCGGGTCACACATTACGCGGTCAATAATTTCAATGCAGGAGATACCCTTTGTACGGGGTTTACACGGCGTGCGGAAGGTTAATATTTACGGTACGGTTACGAGGAAATATTACATTCTCTCCCCCTTAGAAGAATCGAGATGTCCTCATCTCGAGATAAACTAGGGATATTGAAGATTGAGAGTGCTTTCATCCATCCAGGTAGCATCCTCTTCGGGGTAATCTTTCCACTGGACAAGGCATTCTCTCAAGGTTCTAGATCTCAACTGTCTCTCCCTGACATCTAAAATCTTTTCCGGCCTTAGTTCAAGGATTCCTTGACTAGGCATTACAATTTGTTGGTCATCAAGTACATGATTTGGGTTGGGTACATACTTTTTTAAGAGACTAATATGGAATACTTTGTGAACTTTTAGGTTGTCAGGAAGTTGCAATTTATAAGCATTGGGTCCTAGGCACTTGAGGATTTTATACGGTCCACAGTACCTTGGACTTAGCTTCTTGCATTTACCTAGAGATAAAGAACTCTTCTTGGGGCGTACACGAATGAAGACCATGTCTCCTTCTCCGAAGATCCTCTCTTGGCACTTCAAATCCGCATATGCCTTTTGTCTATCTTTGGCTGCTTGTATGTCTTGTCTTATTGACCTTATTTGGTCATCCATGTCCTCCAACATTTGTCTTGAGGCTTCCACTCTCAGGGTAGGATCAGAAAAATTTAGAGGACTTCGACAATCATGACCATACAATGCCTGAAAAGGATTCATTTGAATGCTCTGCTGATAAGAAGCATTGTAAGAAAATTCTACTAACGGCAAATATTGAATCCATCTCTTTGGCTCTCGACAGCAGTAGGCCCTAAGAATATCCTCAATGATTTGATTTACCCGCTCTGTTTGTCCATCTGTTTGGGGATGGTAGGCAGTGCTAAAACAGAGTTGAGTCCCAATAGCTTCAAAGATAGCTCTCCAGAAGTGAGAAGTGAAAAGAGAATCTCGATCGCTAATGATCCTTCTAGGTAGTCCATGTAGCTTGAATATTTCTTTGATAAACACTCTTGCAATATCGGAAGCTTTATAGTTTGTCTTTACTGGAATCAGGTGTGCAACCTTAGTAAGCATGTCAACTACAACCATAATGGAGTTGTATCCTCCTTGGACTTGGGGTAAGCCCACCACAAAATCCATACTGATGAATTCCCATTTCATTTGGGGAATGTCAAGTGGTTGTAATTTTCCTGGCATCATGACATGTTCAGCCTTGATGCGTTGGCAAGACAAACATTCAGTGACATATTTGAGGACGTCACCTTTGAGCCTCTCCCAATGATAGCTCTTCCTGACTGCATTAAGAGTCTTTGCATAGCCGAGATGTCCTGCGAAAGGGGAGTCATGAGCTTCCCACAATATCTTCTACTTAAGTGACTGACTTGCTGGTATACATAGCCTTGTTCTATAGTAAATAAGTCCATTGTCAATAGAAAATTCATGATACATTGCCTGTAACTTCGGATTCTGATCCTTGGTAGATATTTCTTTTATCATTGCTTGGTAAGCTAAGTCATGGCATGCTTCCTCTTTTGCTAATTCGAGTATAGGGTTGCTTGGCATAGATACCTTTGTAGCCAGAGATCTGGCCGTTGATGGATTCTGCAAGATTAGAGAGTTTAGGAATGCGTTGCGACTGAGTGCATCGGCAACCACATTCCCTTTCCCTGGTCGATACTTGATTTCAAAATCATATTCCTCCAATACTTCAATCCATCGACGTTGCCTCATGTTGAGCTCGTTCTGGGTAAAAATCCATTTGAGACTCTTATGATCGGTTACTAGAGTGAACTTGTTTCCCAACAAGTAGTGTCTCCAAAGCTTTAGAGCATGGATGACAGCTAACAACTCCAGGTCATGAGTGGCATAATTCTTTTCGTGACTCTTCAATTTCCTTGAAGAATACGCTACTGGATGACCTTCCTGCATAAGAACACACCCCAAGGCAAGAATGCTAGCATCAGTTACTACCTCGAACTCCTTACTGAGATCAGGAAGTCTCAGAATAGGTGCTGATACCAAACATTGCTTCAATTGGTCGAAACTATTTTGCTCGGGAGTTGACCATGTAATAGAAGTCTGCTTCTTTAGTAAGTCGGTAAGAGGTGCTGCAATCAAAGCATAGTTTTTGATAAAGATCCTATACCATCCTGTCAAGCCAAGAAAACTACGTATCTCTTTGACAGATACTGGTATTGGCCATTCAAACACATCTCTAACTTTGGCCGGATCTACTGAAATTCCTTCTGATGATACGATGAATCCTAGATATTCAATCTGCCGTTTGAAGAATGCACACTTCTTCATTTTCGCATACAGCTTATGAGACCTCATTGTCTCCAACACAATCCGTAGTTGGGGTTCATGATCTTCTTCCTGTTTAGAATAGACTAAAATGTCGTCGAAGAAGACAAGCACGAAATCATCAAGATATGACCTAAAAATATCCTACATTAACCTATTGAAAGTGGCAGGTGCATTTGTAAGGCCGAATGACATAACCAAGAACTCAAAGTGCCCATATCTCATATTGAAGGCCGTTTTTGGAATATCCTCATCCTTGATCCTGATTTGATAGTAGCCATGGTGAATTGCTAGGCCTGATGTAGCCTTGGTCTAGCAGTTGCTTGAGTTGCTCCTTCAACTCAATAGCCTCTGGAATGGACATTCTATAAGGTCTCTTTGCAATTGGCGCAGCTCCGGGTATTAGCCTTATCTCATGATCAACTTCTCTTGGAGGTGGAAGTTCAGTTAATTCCTCAGGGAATACGTCAGCATATTCTTTTAGCCAAGAGGGTCCCTCATGAGCCTCTTGCTTTTGATCTAACTTGTTAAGTTTGATCAAGTAAACGGGTAATCCTTTCCTAACTCCTTTTATGATCCGTGATACCTTGGCTAATTGAATTTTCGGCACTCCTGCCTCACCTTGAGTCGTAACAAACTCTCTGTCAGAGTTTCGAAAGGAAACTTAACCCTTTCCACAGTGAATGTGGGCGTCATTAGGCTTAAGCCAATCCATCCCGAGTAGACACTCATGGATGCCTAAATTCATGACTCTGAATTTGACTGAGGTTTTCTTTCCTCCCAGATAGAACTCCTCCTTAGCAGTTTGCCTAGCACAAGTTACCTCACGACCGTTTGCCAATTCCACAAGTAGGGTAGGTGCTTCTACTGTGGCTATTCCTAATCTCCTAGCACACGCTGGTGAGATAAAGGAATGTGTGCTGCCACAATCAATCAAGGTTTTGAAACTTTTACCTTGATAGTCCGACGGCGTTTGAATTACCGAGAACTGGCGATTCGGGCCCTTCTTGTGTAAAGCGGCATGGACTGTTGCTCTTTCGAATTCCGCTTCCATAGTCGGGTCTTCCTCTTCTTCTGCATTACATCCTTGCCTATTGGTAATGCAGGCAGCTCTTCCTCTACCACGGGTGGCGGCTCCCTGCCCGCGGCCAGTACCTTGACGGTGTCCCTCGCTAAGTTTGGGGCAATCCCTTCTGAAGTGACCGAGTTCATTGCAGTGGAAACATCGGATGTTTCGGCCATTACCGTGAGTAGGAACAAAGTTGTTGACGCTATTTGTCCTTGCTTTCTTCCTTTGTCCCTGATTGTGGCCTTGAACTCTCTTAACCTGAGGTCTGAATGCTCCCCTGCTTGGGTTGCTATAAGTCCAACTCTTAATACTCCTTGGTTTAGCTTACACTTCCTGAATTATGGGTGCTGCTCTAATGAGTGCATCTTGAAGATCTGATGGTCTCATAGATTCGAGACGAGTATTTACAGGTGGATTTAAGCCTGCGCAAAATTTGGACACCTGCTGTGTCGTGTCCATTTGTGGCGCATATTTTAAGAGTGAGACAAACTTAGAGTAATATGCGTCGAGCGTGAGTCCTAACTGTTTTAGCTCATAGAACTCATTCATTTTCTGTGTACGATATGCGGGTGGCAAATATCTCCCTTGCACGGCTTGCTTTAACTTCTCCCAGGTAACAGACCCCTCTGAAATTCCTTGATCCCTGCACCATTGCTTCCACCAAAGTCTGGCTTCACCGGTGAGTTTTAATTTGGCTAGCATGGCCTGATTGGTAGGTGCAGTGCCAGCGGCTTCGAAGTAGTCCTCCATAGATTCAATCCAAATCTCAGCGTCTGACTGGACGAATCTGCCTCTCCCGTCAAACTCGGGTGGCTTAATCTGTTTGAGGAGGAACTTCTTCTCCTGGATCACAGTCGTACTTGCCGTAGGGGGTGAATTTGGAACTTGTACCTCGGGTTGCGCCTGAGTAAAAGTTTTCTTAATATTATTATATGATAATTGACATTAACTTATCTTTAGTTCAACTATTTCGTAACTCATGAAGCAACTTAACTTTTTGCAACAACTTTGATGCACAATCGGATAGTGATAAAAGAAGTCCTTATTTATATTTATATGGCGTAGCCTCATACAACAACTCGAGCGATGATAATCCAATCATTACATTTAGTTTGGGGAAAACAATATAGTATTGGATTTGTCTACAGGAACTGTGTAGTAGTAGGGTTTTGGGTCATGTATCTTTAGGAATCGATAATTCATCGGAAGTTCGGGATATCCTTTCCGCTGGAAACCATACTTCCCATGGCGTCCCAATACCTTGATCCTATCAGCTGGAATTACACGGTTACTTCCTCATAAACATATGAGTTTAATTCAACCCTCCGACCTTGAATATGCAAAGTCGAATTCACGTGAGCTTCCACAAAAATGAACAGCTTCACGACTTTCAAATCTTCCAACCACTTGATCCTCTTCAAGTTGGTCTGTAGATAAGCGAACCGGTGGGCAGCTATGTAGTAGATTCCTGAAGACCCAGTCCATCTTCGCTCTATATATAGAGGTGATGGGTTATAAATCTGTTCCAAGATGTTCATCATTCCAATTCTCTGCCTATAATGCGGAGAATGCATCGCAGTCATGAACATGATCCGGAACACCAAAAACTTGTTCCACGCCTCGTAATTCTGCAAGACAGTATTGAAGATGAGAAAATGTTTGGATAGGAACAATTTCTTTACTTCACTTCTAATGAAATCTTATGAAAACAATTCCATTATAAGTCGGCTCTGATACCAACTGTAACGTGTCCACTGGAACCCTCTAGGACACGTCTTAGCAGTCCATCGGAAAGGTTGTCTAGAAAACTCCACCCGGCACTCCCATGGAATGTTGCGGGTTTTGTCATCTAGGACTTTTCGCGTCTGCCACGTAACGGAAGCGTCCTGGTCGTTCCCACTTAGGATCGGCCGGAATTGTTGGTCATTTACTAACAGCGACTAGCGTCAGACCTGATCGAACTACTTTACGCAGAACGCCTGGTCTGAAGCGGATTCATGCTGCACTTGGTTCAAGGAGAATGGGAAACGAGAGGGATGCAAGGCTCGACCTCTCTGCCAAAAGGCATAGTCCCATTCCGTTCCCCTAAAACAGCCTGAATCGGGTAATCGGTACTTCCAAGTCATTGTTCTCCTTGCTTGTTTTGGTGATGACGATCATCCTCTGTCCATCAAAGATCTTGAGAAAAGTTCCCGGCTAACCGGGACCACCCATCCGTAGGACGGACCCATGGTCCATCCTCCGCACTTTCCTCAGTTTGTTTTAGTTATGTAATTACCTACCACATTAGTTTGACATATACAAACAGCTTCCTTGATTAACCCTGTTAAGCACTGGTTCCTTCACGTAATCTTATCACAAGACATAAAGAAAACAATGTCAAACAACTTCTTTATTATCATTTTATCCTTTTATCTTTGAAATACAAGGAGTTTCCGCCCGTAGGCGTATTCATAATCCGCCCAAAGGCTATCCAATAATCCACCAGGGATTACTAATCCAAGTTTCCGTCCGTAGACTAGTATGCAGGCCTCGAGATCCAATCCCGAGTCACGTTAGTCTCTTGTGCAGGACCCGGAAGGCGAGGGATTTACAGCCAGAGCCCCCCTGGCACCCAAGCGTCCTCCTGCTCCAAGCAGAACTCAACGGAGAGACCTCTCACGGCGGGTTCGGTCCACGTTCCCGGCGCGGTTCACAACCCCCTTGGTTAGGGTTAGGCAGGCAGTCGGGGGTAACTGAAGCTGCCTCTCCCTTCAGGCTTCAACCTGAAGTATTTAGATATGTTTTCCTCCTTTAGTTCATTGAGCAATCAATGCAAACAGTGCTTTTCTAACGGTTACAAGCACAAACAAATTCCAATGGTCGTTGTGGCTGGCAAACTGTCAAGGAGTGACTTCCTTTCCTCCGAATGCAATCCGCATTCGTTCTGGAATCAATTGCAACTTGGCAAGATTCCTATCATTCTTGGGTTAGGGTCATACCCTACCCATACTTTAGTGTTTAGTTGTGGTAGGTTCCAGCGACCATGTCGCTTCGGTTTATAGTCTGGTCATTTGCTTCAAGGCAAATACTTAACTTTCCTTTTCCTTGGCAAATTATTCCAAAAGTGAGTAACAGGATGATTAGACATCCTCCAAATCATTCCTAATTAGGTTGGCCCATGGTTCTAGAAATATGCAACTCCGTCGGAGTTTCGTCATGATCCTTTGGATAACCTTAGATCATTTCATACATGAACATCCAATTGCTTCGACATTTTGTGAACGTGTGTAGGATCTTTAGATTCACGGTTTTTGTCTAAAACTAGGTCGAATTATTATTGTACTAAACCCTAGTTAACACTTAGGATTCCTATCTTATTGACTCAATCATGTCCCACGAATCCTTGTGGTTTAGATTATTTAGTCAATTCAATTATGCTTGTCTTGCGACAAGGATGATCTTTCTAAAGCACTAAACTAAATCTAACGGAGAACAATAGATACAATTCCACCAATACGCGTAAGCATGCGGTTTATTGTTTTCACGCAACACATAGTCCATGATAACTTTATCTTTCCTTGGTAAGGTAAAATGTTTGTTAATCTGTACGCTAACTTCCCTAGGTCCTACTAGGATTTACCAATTAATCATGCCTACTACTTGTAGTCCATACTTTTGAATACTATGCTTTGACTCCTAAATGCAGCTCTTAACGATGGCATGACGACTACGCAATACACAACGTTCTCCTAGCTACGAAGTAGATAATGAAGTTTATACAAACTAGTGTTAATTTATTTCATCTTACAAGCTATTTGCAAGTCCATACGTTCACTTTGGTACTCTATTATTTCTTCCCGGATGATACCTTATGGTGCTAACCTTTTCCTATGAAATCATTACGAGAAGTATGTTGCCTAATGTGCAGTATACGCTTATTTCTACCAAATCTAAGACGAAAGATAATGCACTTATAAATTCCATTTCTTTGCCTAAGTTTAGACTCATTACCTTGATAAGGTACCAAATCTACATGCAATTAGTCTTTTACTCGTTCAAATTCATGACAATTTTAATCTTACCTAATGTTCAAGAGATGTATTTCTTTCCAATTTCCGTATGCATATTAAGCGTAAAAATGCAATTCCTTTTTATGGGCTAAGCGCGCCTAATCTTTTCCTTATGCGGAAATAACTTGAAAGAACCTGGACTTGTGGAGTCGGAGAGATGTCCACTTGCACGTTCGGAGATGAGCCTTCCGCGGTCGCACCTTGCGATCTTTTTGGGGCCATCGTAGTCGTAAATTCAACTTCCGATTCGTCTTAGTGGTCTACAGAGTGACGGCCCTCGGAATGCGGCCTTCCGACCTCTGCCTTTATCCTTGTAGACGGGAGATTTCCTTTTCGGGATGGTGCTTGCGACAAAGGCTTTAGGAGTCTTTCAAGAAACTCGAATCGGCACGGAATTAGGACGGCTTGCGGCTTTAAAGTCTTTGCCAGAAGTCTTGTCGAAGGTTCTTGTGAGGTCTTTATGGCTTCACCGTCCCCTCTTCCAAAATCCGGGAACAGGATATGAAAGGGCTTTTCTCGGAATTGTGGTGGGAAGGGGATTTCGGGACAGGTGGTGGGAAGGGCCCTTAAGGAGGCCCCTCTTAGAAGCTTCCAAAGAAGCTTCTAAGAAGCTTCTGCTTCAGAGAAGCACGTAAGGGGGGGGTCGTGGACAGCGTGGCAGCGAGTGGAAGGTGTCTGGCAGCTGTGGCGGACGGGATGGCGGCAGCGACGGCGGCCTGGCGGCCTGGGCGGCAGCAGCGGCGGACTGGCGACCCTCACGATGCTCCTCTCCAGCACGGCCCGCTTCCTCTCCCTTTCTCTAGCACACCTTCTTCTCCCACGGCCTTCCTTCTCCACAGTCTCCTCTCACAGCCTCCTCCTTAGCACACCCCCTTGATGGGGGGTGTTTATATAGGAATGGGGGGTGGGGAAGAGGGTCTCCACCCACGTGGAGAGCTTTCCTCATGCAACCCTCACTTGGCCATCCCCCCCTCCACACTCCCTCTCCTCCAGCCATGCATCGGCTGGGGGAAGGGATAATAGTAAAAAAATTTGCCTTAATTTAATTAAAATTGTCCCTCCCAAGAGGGTGTTTTCGTGCGGCTTGCGGTTTTGATCTCCCGGTCTTGATTTACCAAAGCGGAGGACCCCATTTCACGCGCGCGGGTCACACATTACGTGGTCAATAATTTCAATGCAGGAGATACCCTTTGTACGGGGTTTACACGGCGTGCGGAAGGTTAATATTTACGGTACGGTTACGCGGAAATATTACATATATGTCTGAACAATGATGCTTAATCTTTTCTATGTGATACCAAGAAGGTGCTAGACCAAGCCATTGCTAGTAGGGAGCAAAGATGAAGAAGAGAAGTAGAGATTCTTGTTGTCTACTCCATGAAAGCTCAGAGAAAAGCCTAAAAAGTAAAGTGAAAACCCTACTTTCAAAAGCAAAGTCTTCTTGGTTGTTGTCTCTGGTCCTATTACTACTCCTTTAACAAAATACTTTCAAAACTAGCCTGGAATTGAAAAACAATAGACTAATTTGTCCAACCACCACCATATCTATCACTTATAGCTTCAAAGATCTCTAGATTTATCTTCTTTAAAATGTAGGTGTCTTACAAGTCACTAGTAGTCACAATCTATTTTGTACTTGCAATATCTATCTGAAATAGAATTTTCTAAAATGATTTTTTGAGAAATGGATAGAGAAAATGGCTAGAGTGGATAAAAAACCTAGGGCTTTGATACACTTGTCATGAAGGGACCTAAGAGGAGAGAGAAGATTGTAGGAAAGAGAGAAGAAGAATGCAAAGGAGAGAGAAATTATAGACAAGGAGAGAGAAAGATATGAAAGAAGGAGAAAGATGGTTGGTAGCCATGAGAGGACTAGAAGAAGCTTGAGAGCTGAAGGAAAAATTTGTATTATTGAAAAAAAAAGGATAATGTACATATGTTCTTTATACCTTTTATATGCATCAATATGTACATGGAAAGTGATTGTCCAATGAGGGCGTGTAAAATTGGTGCAATCATGAGAGCATTTTTCAAAGCTTCATACGAAGCCTCTAGCATTCCTCGATCTATTTTCATATAATTAAGTGAGGGTAATTAACCAACAAATTTGAGAAAACATTGAATGGCTTTATGGTAGCTAATGGGTAGTGGGAGATTCATATTATCTTGTTCTTGGCTATATGTATTGCAATGCCATTATCAGATACTACATAGCCCCAAATGATGCGATGCTTGACCTGGAATTGTCATTTCAAAGGGATTCAGAGTTAGGTGGTATTGCCAATGTCACTTGAAGAGTAATTGAGGGTTTTGAAGGTATTTCTCCTGGCTAGAGCAAACACAAAGGTTATCCATAAACATTTCAAGATAGCATCTCAACATACCCTTGAAAATAGTACATATATGTCCTCGAAAGAAGGACGTCGCATTCGTTAAGCCAAAAGGTATGACAATGTAGATGAACATCCCCTCATTTAGTGGTGAAGGTCATTTTAAGCTGATCAAAGCCATCCAAAAAGCCATAAGCTTTATTTCCTACCACACATTCAACCATGTGATTTATGTATGCCAATGGAAAAGCGTCTTTTTTGGCTGTAACATTCAGTTTTTTGTAGTTAATGTATACTCAAAATTTTCTATTCTTCTTGAGTACCACGATGATGGGTGAAATCTAGTTCATATGCTCAATCTCAAAAGCAAATCGTACTTTTTCTACTTTCTCTAGCTCGTTCCCCATATGATGTACATCTATAAATTCATGGAATAGATTCATTGTTTAGTGGGCTTGGTATTCCAAAAGAATAGTATATGTTAGCACTTGAGGTGGTATACCCTTGAGGTCAAAGTAATTCTAGGTGAATACATTATGATACTTCTTGTGCATATCAACTAGTCCTTCTTCATCTTTGAGAGCAAGATTTTAAGCTAGATGAGGGCCCCAAATTATGCCAAAAGTTTTCATTTTAAAGTGGAAATGCAAGCTCACTATCTGGAAGCAGCAAAAGTAGATCCGATCATTTTAAGCATATGTGAAAGATAGGTTTTAAAGTCACATTTGAAGATGGATCTCGCAGTATTTCCAGACTTTTATGAATTTTTTTGAGGAGGGGATTGAAAACATCAAGTGTCAAGTAGTGCAAGAGTCTCATAAGAATAGATAGGATTTTTTAATTTGCGATTTGGATGTTGGACGTGGGAGATGCTAGGTGCCCAAGTGGGAGGCCAAGAGAGGCTCAAGTGAATGGATTTTTTGTGTAAGTAGGGGGGTGTAACCTTTGAGGCCTCCCCCTTCCCAAAATTTTCATGTGAGAGAGGGGCCTTTTTTTTACATAAAAAAAGAGAGGAGGGGGGTGAGAGGGCTATGCAACCAAAGAAGACCCATACTAATTAATGATAGGATTTCTCCTCCTATCATTGCCTCCGACTCTGCAAATGGTGGCATGGATAGAGAGGCCCAAATCTAGTGTTTCTCTTCCCTTCCTCACTCTCCTCTTATGGCATATTCTTATAGGAATACTCAAGAAAAGATTTAGATGGGAGATGGATGTCCGTTGAATCGAATGAAAATGAGATGATACTGATGCTAAGATAGGATGACCAATACTAAGTAAAGCCCAAATCAAACCAGTTTGTTGGGTATGTATACAAATATAAAAATATAAAAGACAAAAAAATGTTGCTAGGAGGCACCTACACGAGACGATGAGCACTTTCAATGGTTCTCTCTTGTGTACAATTGATGGGATGAGTGACTTGAATGGTTCTTTGTTTAGCATGGGGCACATTCTTAAGAGTGAATTACTTTTGTTCTTGGGTGGAAGGTTGATGGGGACAGCTATCCTTTTTGGGTGGAGACTTATAGATGTGAACGCGGGTGAAGCCGTACGTGGGTGATGCCACAATATTCATATCTTAAATGCTAATATCTACGTGACTTGATTATTTAATAAGATTCCAAATGATTGGTTGATTTATTATGGCTAGCTCTATTTATTTAGTTAATTATTTTTCTAACATGATTTTTTAAATTTTTGGTAGAGTTGATGTGTAGAGCAAGATGAATTGGATATACAACATGGCAAGTGTAATTTATTCCAGATAATTTTTTATTAAATTATTTAAACAAATGCACTACCATTTATTTCAAGGCATGCATACATCCTATTTGTAAATAATTATCAATGCTTGAGATTTTTAGAAGATATATTGAAGATATTTTATGGCTCTCAACACTTGTGAGTTGTGCCATTGATTGTAACCATCTATTTTGTTGACTCAAACTCTTTTGCAAAAAGAGTGATTGTAAAGGGCCTATCTTTGTACAAAGCAAAATTCATTTTAATATTATAAATACGACATGGAGGAGATACCCACTCCATATATGAGGAGAAATTACACCCAATAGTGTGTTGCTCAATTTTGCTTTACTTTTCTTTAAGTTTGTTTTGAGTTGTATGAGTTGTACTTTCAATTTTTATAAGAAAAGAGAGTAACTTGGGAGAGCTACTTCTACTCACTATACGTAATTCTCATATCCGATCTTCCCAATAGTGGTATCATAGCTCAGCTTATATCTAGGGCTGCCAATTACCTATCATCTTGTGCAAAGGTAAGCTCTCTAGAGCAATCGGGCTCTATGGTTAGCTCAAACCAACTTCATGGCTAGATTCCTAGGGCTTCAAAACCCCGAACCTCTCTATCTCTACTCAAAATTTTGAAGTTCAGTCCAAGATTGAAAAAATCAACCCTCTTATCATAGCGCCACCATTCTGATAATACAAGATTAATTAGTCTTTATTATTAAGCTTTGATTAAGCTTTAAGAAGCTTAAAGCTTCGATTTGAATTTCGTAGGGGTGCTGATTTTTTGGCCAATGGCAACAAATCAATGCTATACTCTTTTCCTTTGAGATAATGCTTTTTTAAATTAAGGCTAAAAGCCTCAATCAATCACTTTTGAACTAATCAACTTAAGCTTCTTCTACTCCAAGTCACTTGTAAACTACTCAAATCAGCCCAAATTATAATTGACTTCTAGCCTTTAAGAGGTGATTCTTGCACGGTCTACAAAACTTCATTAAAATACCATAAATTTTTTTGATCTTTTCTTACTTATCATTTTTTCAAGAAGGCATTCTTTATTTTGGTGTTTACATGCCAAAATTTTATTACCACAGATGAGGCATCTTTCAATTTCAAGGCATCTTTATTCATCAGATATCTTCATCAAGCCATCCATAATCATCATTTCTCATAAAGGACCATCCAATACTGTAAATTTTGATTCTACATTGCCACTTCCTGAACCAACCATGGAGCAACACATGGATTTATTGGCCATGCAACTAGAAGAAGAGTGTCAACATGTACATCAAGGCCAACTGGAGCAAAAGCTACAATCTCTTAAAAGCATCCACCATCCCAAATTTCCTTTGCCGATGATGCTATGGTCCACACCATCAATGCCACCCTCAAAGCACAATTCAACCACAAAGAGGTGAAGATAAGAAACACATCTTTAAATTTAATACTTATGATAGTATTAAAGATGGCCATAAGATCCTCTCTTGGCTAAGTCGATTTGACTCATATTTTGATAATGAAAGTTATGCTAAAAATGATAAAATCAAGTGTGCTTCACATTATTTTATTGACAAAGCTTCTTTATGGTGGGATATCACACGCAAGAGCATTGATCATTCTCTTAAGTGGGAAGCATTCCATAAGAAGGCTCTCACTAATTTTCTTCCTATCCAATTTGAATTTCACGTGCAACGACAATGGGATGTCTTTCTGCAACAAGAGTGAGAGACCATTCTTCAGTATACTGAAAGATTTTGGAATACTTTGCTACAACTTCAAATGGTTGAGCTTGCAGCTGAATTGACTTTTAAAAGGAAGTATATATCTGGCATTCTTCCATTTTTCAAGCTGAAGTCAATATGTTTAAATCCAACATATTGGATGAGGCTATCTCTTTAGCGCATGATGTTGAAAAGAAACAAACTAAAGATCGATGACAACTTCCAACTTCCACAAGAAATAATATGGGTAACAACAATTCTCGTTTTAATTCTTTTCATGCTTTCAACTTTCAATTTGGAAAGAATTGTCCTAATCATCTACCTTGGATGAGAAAATTTTATAATAATGTAAGCCAACTACTTCAAATTCTAATCCCAAGATTTCTCATCTACCTTTTCTAATCCGTCTAAGTCGACTAAACCTAAAAATGTTAATCAATTTGTCTCAAATACCAATTTCAAGAATGTAATTTGTTATAAATGTAATTGCTTTGGCCATATTGTGTGTTGTTGTCCAATGGGAAACACTCGTGATTGGAAAAAATCTACTATACATTTAAATTATCTTGGAGATGATGAAGCAACTGAAGATCTTGAAGTGATATTGCCCGATTTTGATGAAGCCACGCTTATGGGAGAAAACTCTAATGGCATTGATGAATGTACATGTACAATTTCTATCCATGCTTTATTGAAAATAAGATGTAAAATCTATAATAATGAATTGGCTATTTTGCACGATGTCAAAAGTATGCATGACTTTGTTTTGAAAAAGGTAGTCAAAAGATTGCAACTTAAAACTTTTTCGTCCACTTACAGAATTAGGGTTGCATTTTTAGGGCAACGATATAATAGAACTAAAGAAGTACATGGATAAGAAAATTGCATTGGACCTTATTGAGAAAAATGAAAATTTCTAGTAACATTGTTACAATCTACTGATGTAATTTTAGGAATACCTTGGCAGCATCAATTTAATACTAATATTTATTATGACATGCATTCAATGCATATTCAACATCAAGGTAATTTTTTTTTCTTGAAGGACTAATAGACACTGAGTTATATCCATTAGTTAGTCATACTTAGGGAAAGCGTACCATTCAAAAACAATCCAAGCTTTTCTCATGTTAATTAATAAAGTGAAAGCTGCTAAGTCTAAGTTAAGCATAAGACAATAAAATTTTATTAATAAATAGTTTGATTTTTTTTCTTTTAACTTTCCTCTTCCACTACCTCCATCAAGACTTGAGGATCATCAAATTAATCTTCTACCTAATAGTCAACCTCCATGTAAATCTCCTTATCATGCCATAATTAGGTAGAACAAAAAGAAATTCAAAAACAAGTTGAAGAACTATCAAATAAAAAATTAATTTGACCTAGTAGTTTACCTTTTGGAGCTCCTATTCTTTTAGTAAAGAAAAAGAATCAAACCTATCATATGTGAATAGACTATGGATCTCCAAATTAAATTACTATTAGAAAGCAATATCCAATTCCTCATGTGGATGATCTGTTAGACAAATTGCAAGGTGCTATTGTGCCCAACAAGATTGACCTTAAGTCCGATTATCATCAAGTATGCATGGCTAGCACTATTAATTATTTTTCTAACATGAATTTTTGAATTTTTGATAGATAGTTGATGTGTAGAGCAAGATGAATTGGATATATGCAGTAAGCACAATTTATTCCAAAGACTTTTTTATTACATTATTTAAAGAAAAACACCGCCATTTATTCTAAGGCATGTATATATCCTCTTTGTAAATAATTATTGATACTTGAGATTTTTAGAAGATATATTAAAGATATTTTATGGCTCTTAGTAGTTAACTCAAACTCTTATGCAAAAAGAGTGATTGTAAAGGGTCTATCTTTAGGCAAAGCAAGATTCATCTTAATATTATAAATACGGTATAGTGGAGATGCCCACTTTATGTATGCGGAAAAATTGCACCCAATAGTGTGTCACTCAATCTTGATTTACTCATCTTTAAGTCTATTTTGAGGTTTATGAGTCATGCTTTCTTTTTTTATAAGAAAAGAGAACAAGGGAGAGCTTCTTCTACCTCATTACACATAAATCTTGCATTCGATCTATCCAACAGAAAATATCAATAAGTCTCATTTTCCATAAAAATTTGGCTCTTTTTATGTTTGATCATGGAAATGATGTGCATATGGCATGAAATTTGATATTGTAACAAGTAGAATACACGCCGACTAGGGTTTAGACACCCAGTCACACTGTCTGAGGTATATAAGGTTTAAGAGCCCCAGATTAGGGCAACCGATTATTATCAAGATCATACTCTTCACCTTCATCTCCAGCTTCCATGGCTTCCTCCTTCCTTCTCTCCTCTTTTCTATCTTTCCCTCTCGTCTTCTAGTCCTTCATTCTTCTTCTTGCTCTGTTTATCTCTTCTAAGCTCTTCTTCTTCCTCCTCTCAGCTTCTTTCATTACAAGTGATATCAGAGCTTCAGGCTTTGGTCCTTTTCTCATTTTCCCTTTCTTCCTTTTCAAATCCCAAAAACCCTAGTTACTTAGCTTACAGGTACAGGTGCATCAAGAAGGACTACAATTAACTTCAGCTTTTTGGAGCAAGCAAGAGCTATGGCTGGAGACTCAAAAAAATCTAGAGGTAAAACAATGAAAATAGTAGGTTGTCACTTCTTTTCATGCAAATTTTAAGGGTTCCAGGCCAAGTTTAGAGTCCCAAGAGTTGGAACAGGGCAAAACCTCAGTTACTTTTTGCTCAAGCTCTCTTTCTCTCTCTTCTCCTACATGCTGCCATGGTTGCCAGTGCAAAGAAACCCCAAGACCTAGCCTGAGGTTGCTCCCCAACATCAACAGGTCCCAAAACACCATCCCTAACCCCTCAAGCTACTGATCAAGTAGTGGGTTGGGGCAATTGCTACCTAGAAGGCCTACAGGGTAGCCCCCACAATTTGCGACACATTTTGCACTAGCTGCCTTACCTTCCCCTAGCCCTCTTGCCCTTCTTCTCTTGCTGCCCTCCCCTCCGTGCCACTCTAGGGCACTAATTTAGCATATTGCCCTCACTCCCTTGGCACTCTTGCTCCCATGATTCAGCCCCCAAGGTGGACAACAGTTGGACTGTTTGGAACAATTTGGGGCAGCCATGGATTCTTCAAGTTGAAGCCATTCATGACCCTAAGAGCTTAAACCCCACAAGCCCTTCAACCCATAAATGATTTCTCTTGCCCGGATGAAGACATTGGGTTCAACATGAATGGGAGCTTTGTGGGCAGCCATGAAAGCTTCACTTGAAGCTTCCCATCTTTGAAGCTCAAGCTCGGGCACAAGTACGGGAGCCTTCCTCATTAGTAGGAGCATTTGAATGCTGAAATCTTCTTCCAACACGGATGCCCCCAACCAACAACCAGACTTGATCAATGGAGCAATCGGGCATCATGATCATTTATGCTTCAATGGTCTTCCCAAGCATTAAAGACGTATGCCAATCTGATCTTAATCTCAAAATTTAGCCAGTTTCTGAGCTTAATCCATTGTTGGAGAGATTCAAAATTGCATAGGCTTAATACATCTACCCTCAGATGTAAACAATGCCACATTACAATGCATCGAATCCATAGTGGCCGTCCGCAGACAGCAGTACCTCTAATAATGGTTTAACCACAACAATAGTGACCTGACTCAACAACAATAGTGGAACCCTAACAACTGGAGCCAACAACCATCAGCCTCAATAGGAGCTCAGAATTAGAATCAAAATAGAGAATCCTCTAGATGATCAACCCAACTAGTCTATGAAGTGATAATGGAGGCTTTCCAAAACCCTATTTCAAATACTCAAGAAGGAGAAAATTTGGAGGACTATCTATCCAATTCATCTGCAAACATCAAGAAGGAGCTAACAGATGTGATTAAAGAATACTTTGAGATGCTAAAGGTGAATGTTGCCAACATATCTAGTCCTACATGAGGTGGAAGAGATGTGGTGGAATCTAATACATGGTGTGAAAAGTGCCATCAAGAAGGACATTTAGCCATTGAATGTACTTGAAAACTAACTATTCTTGGAGTCTTTGTTTATATTGTTTAAGGAAGAACCATACACAAGAAATTTGCTCTCTAAAGGAGATGCATTAAAGAAGAAAGAAAGATAAAGAGGCAAGGTTCAACTTGTTTGAATCTAAGATGACTACCCACGATATCGAACCAAAGCCTAGAGAGTTCGGTCATAATTTCTATCCAATGAGATTTCCCTCTTAGAGGTACAGAGGACAATAGTCTATAGTGGTGGCCAAATATCAAAAGTTGTGTTATAGATGTGGAGAAAAGAGACATATCTCACCAAACTGTCCAAAACCCTAAAAGGTCCATGGACTACAAACCCTTATGTAGTTGATGCAAAGGAGAAGGCCACACTACAAAATATTGTTCTAGTCCAGCTCTTGTGAAAGTTCCCACTAATACCAAAAGGAAGAGCCAAGAACTTGCCTCCAATTTGGTGGAATTTGAAGTTGTCGCAACAATAACACGTGCCAAGAAAAGAGAACCCACCATTCTAAAAGAGATCATTCTCTCTGCCAAATGGTGAAGTTCAAACGTCCTAGGAAAAATAGAACAATATAGAATAAAATGGTACAATACAAATGAATACAAAGGTAGTTACAAAGACAGGACCAAAGGTCCAAGAGATAGAGGATGTAGAAGTATCCCCAGTAATACAAGAAGTGCAAATGTTGCCACATGTAGAAGAATATTTCCTAGCCGATTGGAGAAGCCCATGGATCCTATTAATGAATATGAGACACCATCAAACCAAACCTAGCATTCTGAGAGTTGTTGATGTTGTCTCCCGACCATTCAAAGAAATTAAAAAACATATTGACAAGAGGAAGAGGCCTAAGGATTTCTCCCATAATTGTCCCCAAGTCCAATAAAGACCTAGAGCTTGTGAAAGAAGTAGATGTGGCCAACACCTTCCTAGATCATGGTACCCTATAGATTGGCATGTGGATTGAATGATGCTTTATTGTAGAACATTGATTGATGGATGTTCATTTGTAAACATAATGATGAATGTGACAATGAAGGATCTAGGCTTGCAAGGTATGCACCCTACATAATGGCTAATAAGATTGGTAGGCCAAAGCAGATTTAAGCCATTGGGAATTCTCCCATATGTGAAGACAAACCTCACTAGAAGAGATTATTGTGACTGACCTATCTGCTGGTAAAACCAAATTCCTACGGGACCTCATAGCCTCTGTTGCTATGAAGACCATGGCTTTTTGAAGCAAGGGCATAGATGGATTGATTCAAGGGAACCCTAACCCTAGGCAAAGGACCCAACAAAGTGGTGGTGAAGTTGTATGGTTTGCAAAAAGGCTATCGATCTGCTTCAATTAAAGTCTTAATAGACTTCTCCAACAAAGTAATAGGTGGCACATTCAGAGACGAAGAAGCTATTAGACAGATCTTTCCCAAGAAAACAGAGACATAGTCCTTGACAATGAGCATTATAAGCCAACTCCTGAAAGAAGTAAAGTCCTTGTCAATGGGTAAATACCTCATTGCTTGAACCCAAAATGACTTCTGAAATAACCTCTAACAGTGAGATGGAGACATGAATGTACTGTTCTCCTTATTACATGGCCGTAGTAGAGACACATGCAAAGGTAGAGGTAGAGGATACAACACATAATCTGTTCTTGTCTTGCAGAGCCCCTACAGAGGTAGAAAAAAACAAAGTCTAAAGAGGATGATGATGACAATATAGAAGAAGATTACAAAAGTGAATTGGAAGGATCCATCAAGCTTGAAGAGGATTAAAATGAGTGTGAAGTCCTAGAGGTTACAAAAGCTAAAGATTCCATGTTGTTAGATAGAATGACTCTAGTTTGAACTAGCTAATGAGTCACAACATATGTAAAATATCCATAAGAAATGGATTAAACATAATAAAACTTCCTTCAGTAGTGGCTATTATCACCCGAAAATCTACCCTTCTCAATAGAGGATGATGACAATGCACAATGCCAACAACCACCAGTTCTATGGCCCAAACAAAACTCTGAAGGTTCTTGTTGTGTGATGTTCTTGGAGGCATCCTCAAAAGACGAGTTCTTAAGCCAAGAGGTAATTAATTCCCAAACCAAACCCAAAATAGCCTTGATACCCTTTTAGCATCACAAGGAGCAAGTGCAGTCCTCCTTGAAAGAGAAATTCGATTCTAGTGGCGCATTAGAGGAAGAGACCACTCCCTTGAAGGAGTCTGATCTATACCTAAAGGTAGTTCGTGGGACCTTCATTTGCAAAGTGGAAGGTGAAAAGTAATTAACATTCATGGTGGATGCTGATGGTACTAAATGACGTGGATGCTGATGGTACTAAATGACACCTGAAGGTGGGTACTAGTTTTCCAGAAAAGGAACTATCAATCTTGCATGACCTTTTGAAGGAGAACTTGGATGTGTTTGCATGGTCCTATAAAGATCTAAAGGGGATTCATCCCGTGTGTATCAGCATCACATAGACCTAGAGCTTGATGCCAAGCCCATGAGACAAAGACAGAGGAGCATGAATCCGAATTACTCTACTCTCGTGAAAGCATAATTGCTGAAGCTCCTTAAAGTTGAGATTATCTATCTGGTGGCCAATAATGAATGGGTTTCACCTATCGTGGTAGTATCCAAGAAGAATGGAAAGATGAAAATATATGTGGAATTCTGAAAGCTGAATTCCAAGATAAAGAAATATAATTTTCCTATCCCTTTCATAGACGAGCTGTTGGACACAGTGGGCTGGCCTCTATTCCCTCTTGGACGGATTCAACGGATACAACCAAGTCCAGGTCATAGAAGAAGATCAATCCAAAACAACCTTCACCACACAAAGAATGGGGAACCTATGCTTATAGAGTGATGCCGTTTGGGATTTTTATATAAATGCTCCTACTACCTTCCAATGATTGATGATGTCTGCATTCCAAAACCACCTGTATAATTTAATTGAGATATATCTAGATGACTTTTGTATTTATAGCCTAATCCGTGAGCATTGGGAACATCTAGAGCAGTGCTTTGATAGATGTCGAGAGTATGGGATCTCTCTCAACCTTGAAAAATGTGTCTTCAGAGTCTCTTCAAGAGTTTTGTTTGGCCACATTATCTCTACACAAGGGATAGCAACAGATCCTATCAAGATCGCGAAGATTGTAGCTTTAACAGAACCAACTAACCTCAAACAATTGAGGGAATTCTTTGTCCATGTGGATTATTATAGAAGGTTCATTGCACACTTTGCAACAAAGATAGTCCCCTTGCATAAGCCCCTAAGGAAAGATACATAGTTTACGTGGATCACTAACTGTGACGAGACATTCAACACTTTGAAGTAGTGTCTGATTGAAGCACCCATCTTGAAACCTCTTAATTGGATGAAGGAATTCCACATGCACATTGATGCATCTGTAGAAGGGCTAGGAGTAGTCCTTTGTTAAAAAGGTTCCTCAAAGTTAGATCAAACTATCTACTATGCAAGCAAAATAGTAACCAATCAAGAAAGAAACTACACAGTGATAGAGCTCAAATGCCTAGCAATGGTGTCTACCTTGGAAAAGTTTCGACAATACCTACTATCGACACACTTTAAATTCTATGTGGACCATGAGGCCCTATCCTTCTTGATGAATAAGGTAGATGTGAAAGGCCAAATGATGAGATGACTCATGTTCTAGGAGTTTGACTTTGAAGTGGTTACCAAACTTGGTCACTCCCATGTCCTAGCTGATCATCTATCGTGAATCCCTCAGAGAGAGGAGTAAATGATCCAGGCCTTCCTAATGCTTCTCTTTTTTTGATTGAAAATGTAACCCTATGGTATATAGACATAGCCAACCTCTTCGATACTCAACAATATCCTCGTGGTATCTTCATCCATGAGAAGAAAAAGCTTCTGTTGGAATCAACCCCTACACCTTGTAAGATGGTGTACAAGAGAGGTAAAGATGAAGTATTGTGAAGATGTGTGGAAGGAGAGGAGATTGGAATAGTTCTAAAATTATGCCATAACGAGTCCTGTGGAGAACACTTTGTAGGAGAAGTGATAGCCATAAAGGCCTTACTTGGACAGGATATTGGTGGCTGACCCTCCACAAGGATGTGTATGACTACTGCAAACATTGTGATGCTTGTCAAGGGATGGAAAAGACTACCAAAATCATCCCTGTGCTCCTATAGCCCATCCTTCTCTCCTAAAGCCATTCAATATGTGGGGAATTGAATTCATGGGGCTGATCGCTCCTTCAACCAGAAGGAAGCAGAATTGATATATTTTAGTTTGTACAGACTATGTGATGAAGTGGTATGAAGTCAAAGCTCTTAAGCGGGATGATAGCAACAATGTGGCCTTGTTCTTGGTATGAGAACTTCATCACCCATTTTAGTAGTCCCCTAGAGCTAGTAAGTGATAGAGATACTCACTTTCTCAACAAGATTATGGAAGAATTGACAAAGCTGTACAAGGTTCGCCACCACCATCACATGTCCACACCTTACTATCCTAGAGCCAACGATGAAGTCAAAGTTACAAATCCCATCCTCTACTCAATCTTGTGACAAGGATGATTGTTGCACATCACCATGATTGATACAATCGACTTACAAAGGCCCTTTGGAAGTACAAAACCTCCCATAAGGTTGCCACATGACATGCATCTTTCCAGTTGGTGTATGGTATAGAAGGTGTTTTCCCTATTGTATAAGAGCTACCCTCTCTGCGAGTGGCTATTGAAGAATGCCTAGGTGATGATGAGTCCTTGTAGCGTTGTCTCCTACACTTACAATGTTTGGACGAGACTCACAAAATGGCCCTACAGTGAATGGAAGCCACCCAAGCTCGACCGAAGGCCTATCACAATAACTTCATCAAGCATAAGGAACTTAAGGAAGGTGACTTAGTCCTGGCCTATGACTTGAGATTTGGCAAGTTCCCAGGAAAACTCCAACAATGCTGGATGGGCCCCTACAGACAACAAGGTACTTGTTGTCAAACCTAACGGCTTTGTTCAGATACAGGTTGTGGATGCTTTTGATGATCCCTTCATAATCAATGGCTATCACCTAAATAAGTATTACTCTCCCTGGGGATCCTGACAATCATTGTCCATAGTCTCTTCATCCCTTGTGTTTCGATTGGTAAGTCTTTGCTTATTTCTTTTGATAGCCCTCTTGCTTATCTTGATGAGGTGGCCTCATTCTTATAACCCCTCAGAGCCACTTCCCAGCCACCTCCCAGCCCTACTTTGCTCCCTTCTTGCCTGATCCAGTAGAGATGGCAAGGATAGTTTTGATATATGGTATTCCTATCATCCTCCTCTTTGAAATTTAAAAAAATAAAAAAAGAGAAAAATAAACATTTAAATATATATTGATCATGGAAGAAAAACACTTAGGTCCTTATCATATCAACCTATTATTTTGGAAACATCCTCAGGAGTAGTGAAAAAGAAAAAAAGAAAAAAAATTCAAAATTGTTGTAGGAGAAAGGGAAGAAATTCCCTATCATAACAGGCCTTGTTCCAAGAAAAGGTGGCAAATACCCTTTGATAGAGGAAGGTGATTGTGGAAAATGTGGCGACACCCACAATATAGTTCTTTTGATTCTTTAGTCAACCTTCCGGGGATGCAATTCTGAAGCCGCCTCCCTTAGTTTGCTATATCTTGCAACTCCATCAGTACATTTGACTCCTACAACAAATGTCATGTCTCACCTACAATCAAAGTTCTAGAGCTATTGGCTACCTCCCTGGGTATGGCTCTTCATCAACCGATAAAAGTTGACATCATCAACAAGATGAAGCTGAACTTCATCAACAATCCTTTGAGTGATGTGAGCTTTCATCCCAACCGAATGGAGATGTGAGTATGGGTTTTCCTCCGTATTTATCAGATGAGTGTGAGATAGAGAGTCGGGCTAGTGACTAGTCTTTGACTTTAAATTCAACAAAGAGATGAGATGTGTTCATGGAGCATTCATGCACGCGCTAGGCCTCCCAATGCACAAAGAATGATATGTTCTTGTCCATGACATTATAAGGATTCTTGGCCTTCCTTCTTGCACCGTATGCCAACAAGGAAGGGATGCATTGCTGCACCATCAATTGCACACAAAGACATAGAACCTTCCCACAAGTGGCTGTGAGGATTACATCAATGGGTGTTAGAAATTGATTTTCCCTCTTGTATTTATCAATAGAGTGTGAGACACGGGGGGTTGAGGGTGATTGATTTCCCTTTCATCAACTGAGAGGTGAGAATTGAGGGATGTTACGACCATAGCATCACGTACATTCTCATTTTCCTATCCCTACACAGGATGGGCCTCCACCATCACTATATACATCATTCTGTTTGGTACACTACACAATAAGGCTCTTTGGCCTTCCTTCTTGAACCTATGCTAGATGGGTTGGGACATACTAATGCACCATCAAGTGTGCATACTGGCATACTCCTTCTGAACCATCCCTCTTGTCAATCTCTAAACCGGGTGTGAGATATGGGTTTCAATCCTTCTCCTCAAGTGATGTGAGTTATGGGTCGAGTGATTGATCTATTAGTCCAACACAAGTGATTGTTGAGACTGAGTGATGTATACCTCTCCATCGATGGCTTAGTAGATCTTCATTGATAACGTTACCTCCTTGGGTGCTATTGTATGGTCCCTGCCATGTCTAGAGTGTACTATGGCAAGCCTTGGTACCTCCTATGGATGACTTTGACTCCCCATTGCATATCAACGATGACCTACATCAAGCAACTAATTGACCCAACTATTTCTAACCCTATCTCTTGCAGTCATTTATATGTATGTCATGTCTTAAGTGTGGGGACATATGGGTATGGTGGATAATGGTCAAGTGTTAGGCCCCTGTCGATTAGTCAACCTGATCCATTATATGCCTTGTTAGGTCCCTTCCTCACCCACCTATCCTATTTTGACCTGTTTCCGTGGTCATTTCTAACCCTATTGGTTGTTTTATCATTTTGTTGATCCTCCATGTGAATGCACCCTACATTCACTGAAACTGCAATCTAATCCTATAGCCCTGTTCGTCCCTTTAAATTGGAAACTTTTCCTTTTTATGGCCCTTAGTTTCGAGCCATGATTCATGAGCTATTAATTTTTTAAGCATTTTACATGAATTGGACATGTTTCCACCAACTATGTCATCATTTGCTAGATACATAGCCTCTAACAATGGAAGATTGACCCTTGATCATTGGTGGATTCGTCTACAAGCTTCAAGCTCCATTTGTGGGCTATTTTGAGTGTTTATGGTAGGGAAAAATGGGGGTAAATGCTGTGTATGGGTTTCATGTACTCTCTTTGATCATTTTATGGTGGTTTATGCTTGGTTCATGGTCTAGAGAGCAAGGCTACTTGTATCAAGAGTTTTTGGCCATGTATAAACTTGATTTGGGCTATTCTTGGCTCTAATAAACAATAAAAATTAGGGTATCTTGTTGATATTTTTATTATGGATGCATCAAAGTGATTATTTTGAAGAGCTTTTGACCCAAAAATGGTCTCTAATAGTACTAGATATAGTCTAGATAGTTTTGATCATATTTATCTTGGATTTTGAACTTCTTATGGCTCTTGATTGACTAGTGTAAATACACAAAAATAACATGGCTAATGTTATTTGGTAGTCTTGGCAAGGATTTGCAGGTGCTTTTAGTTTACCAATTGCCTTGTCTTGGTTACAATGGATCATCTTTGCCATCTATCACTATTAGTTTAATGTCTACATGAGGAGTTGAGGTGAATACCTACAATAGTATATGGATTGAGTCAGTAGAGATCATGATATGTAATTGTTTATCACTTGAGCTATCACCTCAGTGTATCTTGGGCTATCATCCTACCTTCATGGATGTATCTGTCTTGATTTGATTATGAGCTTATGTATTACATGTATGTCAAGATGTATGCTTTGCTGAGCTCTATGGAATAAAATGATAGGATTCACCTCTATTGATCTCATATAAATCTTCCTTTCTTCCAAAAATCTTCTCTTTCATTTGTTTCTATCTCTGAATCCCAAGCATTGAGTTATATACCTTAATACGTCAGCTTTTAGTTATAATCAATGATAACTTTTTCTTACATCATTTATAGTCTTTGCATAGTTGGATGTCTAGCCACTATCAGACTATCATGGACCTCCCATAGAAACTTCTTCTTGAGGTTCCAACTATAGGGCATAAATAACCTATGTTGATGGTACAAAATTTTAGCCTCAAAATGGTAACACTTGAATTTGGCCTTTGCATTTTGGGTATTTGTTCCAAATTGAATTGACCTTTTTAGATCAAGGTAATCAAGGTACTGAGAAATTTTAGCAACTGTAACTTCCATGATGGGATTACTAGACATGGAAATTAGACTTGCAAGAAATCCTCAGTTGGTCAGTTCTTCCATTAATAAAGAATTTAAGAAGGATTTCTTGCTTAGAGCATTTAAAGCTACTACATTATACTTACCTAGTCAAAACTTTATGTCAAAGCCAAATTCTTGGAGGACTTCAATCCATTGCCTTTGTCTCATGTTGAGATTGGGTTGGGTAAAAATCCACTTGAGAATTTTGTGGTCTATCACAAGAGTAAATCTTCTCTGAAGCAAATAATGACACCATAGTTTTAGGGCATGAATGACTACTAAAAGCTCAAGGTCATGCATAGCATAGTTCTTCTTGTAAGGCTTAAGTTTGGGAGAATAATATGCCATTGGATATCCTTCTTGAGTAAGAATACACTCTAGTGCCATGATGTTGGCATTAGTAATCACCTTAAACTCCTTTGTAAAATCTGGAAGCTTTAGGATGGGGGTAGTAGTAAGACTTTGCTTTATCTTATTAAAGCTCTATTGCTCTCATTATTTGTAGATGATTTTTTCTTTCTTTTTAAGCAATTCAATGAGAGGTGTTGCTATACAAAGGAGTGATCTTTGATAAAAATCATATACCACATAGTGAGACCTAGAGATCCTCAAATATCTTTACATTCTAGGGTGGCTCTACCAATCTTGAACATCCTTGACTTTAGTGGTGTCTACTAATATATATTCCTTTGATACAATGAATCCTAGGTATTCATTTGTCATCTTGAAGAATGAACACATTTTCTTCAGGGCAAAAAGCTTGTTCTCCCTATGAAGAATTTCTAAGGCAATTTGTAGATGGCCACAATGTTCTTTCTCTATCCTAGAAGAGGTGAGAATGTCATTAAAAAATATGAGGAAAATTTCATCTAGGTATGGCAAAAAATATATCTTAGATTAGCATAAGCCTTGGTCAGTCCAAAAGAAATTGTGGTAAATTCGTAATGGCCATTCCTAGTGTTGAAAGTTATCTTTGGTATGTCTGTATATTGTATCTAGATTTGATAATATTGAAACCTTAAATTAATCTTAGAAAAGATCACTGCCCCTTGCAATTAATCCAGTAGCTCATCAATCCATGGAAAGGGATATTTATTCACATGCAACAAAAGCATATTTACCTAGCACGATTATTTTTTTCAAAGCATAATTTTAGGCTTCCTTCTCTTATAGTCTTCACACTACTTCATCCTAAGTATTTTCCATTTCACTATCTTAAGAAGCATCTCAACATCTTAGAAAACTCCAATTCACTCATAACACAACAAGAGGTTTTGGGATAATGCAAAACCTTTCCAAATCCTCTAAGGTATCTATGAAGACACTTCTATCACCAATGCTTTATTAGCTAATAGAAAAAGAAAATGGAAAGATTTGACCAAAGACCCTAGGGAATTCACTATATGTATACCCTCTATATCATGTGCATTCAAGGCCTATTTGTAAATATCCTTATTTGTGAAATTTTTCTCAATAAAACATAACCCTTTTCTATTCAATATATAAGTAACCTCTTTATATGGGACCCTTTTAAATGTAAAAAATTTGTAAACATGGTATTTTAAAAATCCCTTATGTTGAACCCATCTGAAAAATACATATATTTATGACTAAACTCCCTGGGCCAAAGATACAAGAATAACACCACCTTATTCTAATTATTCATCCTAAGTTTGTTGAGGTTAGATACACAGTGTTACAATATCCACCCACTCTAAACCTACTCATCCTCTCAATGTGCCACCTATGCAACCACTTGGATGATCAAACACCCAATTAACAACCTTCTCACTACACATGAACATAAGTAGTGATCCATTTGGTTCATAGATCAAAATGATAGTTCTTTGCACAACTCTAGCACCACATCAAGCACCCCTTCCAAGATCATAAGGCCTTGGGTAGGTCTCATATACTTGAGGATTTTGAACTTCCATAAACATATTATCAATGCACCTATTAACAAAGATAAAACAGGTCTAGGAAGGTGACTATGAGATACCATGATAGGGGTGTCACTCTGTTCATATCAAACTAGTTGTGAGACTAATGAACAACATCTCAGCATACACAAAAGCTCTCTTCATGTGACTCATCACCACTCTCTTCAAACAGCTCCTCTATCTAAATTCCCTATCCTTCAGTATCTACATAATCTATCTCTTTTGCTTTATGATGTTGATAATATCTTCATGAAATTTTCTCTTAGCGATTCCCAATATCTTGCCAAGAGTGAACTCTACTTTGCTTAAAATCTAATCCTCAAGAACCTTCTTAAGGTCAGTAATGTTCTCAATGTTAGAAAAAACTCTATAGTCAAGCTACTTTTTAGGCCATGTATCCTACTTCCATTCCTTGGCTGAACCTCATCCATAACTTGCTTTAGAACTAGTCTACAAGGGAGACCAAAAGACTCACCCCCTGTAATCTTCTTTGATGTAATAGGGGCCTCATCGTCTCATCTCCTCTTCTCCTCTACCTATATTTCAATTCCCTGGGTCTTTGCAAGAAGGCATAAACTAAGTGCAACCCAACAATTCTCTCTTCAAATTATCTGATCTATAATAGCTAACTTTGATTGTTGCATCTTCCCTTGAGGCAAAAGACCATAAAGCATACTTACCCAGTGAACTCTGCTCAACCTACCTACCACAGGTAGAAACATCACTTCTAGCCACATAAGAATTCTGAGCATTTATCTCTTCAAGCAATTGTTTCACACCTCTTTTGCCAACATTGGGCTCCATGGGCAACCCATTCTCTATTAGACATATTTTATTCTCAAGCTCGCAAAACACCAAATTCCTTGTCCTTGCTTCTTGGAAAGATTCACACTCCTTGTAATAATACTCACGACTATGTCACACTAAAGACATTACTAGTTATTTTTTATTCTTATAAATCTAGAAGGCAGAGATGCTTGTCTTTGTTGCCTTGTAAGTTTAGATACATCAAGTATTGGATCTTTTCTTTTTTTTTGTTTAACTAGTCGATAACATCATTATTGAATGGAGGTGGAGTACAAGCTAGTGATATAGTCAAAGGTATAGGAATTGGCATAGGCATAGGGGTAGAAACAGGTGCAATCATAGGAGATGAAGGAGATAAATATGCTATAGGAAGAAGAGCCATAGGGATAGGAGGTGTAGGCATGGCAAGAGAAGGTACAATAGTCGGTGTAGGTAGAGAGACTAGAGCTACAGGTGGAGTGGAAGAAGGCATAGTAGCAAGAGGGATCCTAGGTGACACAATGCCATTCTATAGCTGTGACTTTCACATTTGTCATGTTACCAAAGTGGTGAAATCATCCTTTGCATCCTACTAGTTAGTCTTCAAGCTCATAGGTTGCATCTTGTCCTCCAAAAGCTCTCTTAGGTATGCTTGTAACATGGGATCTATTGTTTGTAAGTCTAATAACTCTACCTTTTGAGGCTCTACATCTGCTCACCCTGCAACATCCATCTTATTAAATTTACAGTCAAACTCCCGAAGAAGCTCCAAACCCTTGTTTGGCTTATGTATCCACTTGCAGAAAAGCTACACCTCATATACATCCCAAGATCCTCAAGGAAAAATTCATCCTTTAAAGCATTCGTAAAAGCAGCCCAACTAGGACTCATAGCATACAAGTCATTGATGCAAAGCTTCAAAGAAAAAGTAACCAATCACACAAAAACCCATTAGCTCATCATGTGAGTAGGTACACCAAAGAACTTAGTCTTTGATGCATATAGCATCAAGTAGCTTGTAACATTGCGACCATGAAAAAGGTGACTCTAGCTTTCTATCACCTCCATGGCTTTCAAAGCAGTAGCTTCATATTGTGTGTTGGCATGTAGTTGCACCTGTTGTAGCATTTTTTGTTGCTGATGGTGTTGCTATTGTTGTTCTATAAGTATACATAGTAGTTGCTTTATCTCTTTAGACATTGATGAACCTTCAAAAAATGATGATTTTTTAATCTTACCAATAACTTGGGTTGTGGCTTCATGTCAGGTTCACTTGCGATGTTGAAGTGCTTTTTGGTCAAGCCACAAATCTATGGAGGATTAGAGCAAAGCAAGACAAAAGATGTCATGGAAGCTTTGATAGCTCCCTTCTCAAAAACACAGAGCTCTTGATGTGCTAATCTCAAGGTATTGTAATACAAGCTTCCATTGTTTTGATCTTAAAGGATTCAATAAGCTTTGGGCTCATGTTGATGACATTAAGGGTAAGGAGATAAGCTTTCTTATGATGATAGTGAAGCTTATGTTTTGGGAATTCAAGGATTACAATCACCTTAATACCAAATTATGGCATGGATGTACACGAACATGTTTGGGAACATGGAATTTAAGGATAAGAATACAAGAATAGGAAGGACCTCATCATGGTCTTCATCTTCAATAACTCCCAAGTAGTTAATGTGAATAGTTAGCTTCTTGGATTGACAATTCACTGCTAAGTGTCCAGGTCGTTGACACTTGTAGCAAATTATAGACTTGGCTTTGGAAACATTATTGGTAATGGCTGGAAATTGGGGTATATTGGGATTTGGCTAAAGAAATGGCTTAAGATTTGAATTTGTGAATTTGATGGTAAAGCAGGGGGTCGTGTCCAAGGTTTACGGAAAGAAGAAGGAACAAAGTGATTTTGATTGAATATTTGAAAGTTAGAATTGAATTCCTTCGTACCAAATTTACCGTTAGTTGAAAATTGTTGGGGTTGCTTTTTGTCAAGAATCGCGTGGTGGGGGGACTTGCTCAAGATGCTGTGCCGAACACACACAAAATGCACAAGGAGAAGCTCACTCAAGAGACAAGAAGAGAGATGGAGGCCAAAACGTTTTCTTGCTGATTTCTTCTTCTACTTCCACACTCTTTACAATGTACACAAAGTATAGATAAGATACAACATAAAAGGAAAGTGGCCTACTGAGTCAAACAATGCATAACCAACTACACTAGTCGACTGGCGCTATAACTATGCCAGCTGATGTAAATAGGTGTAACAACCTCAATATAATAAGTAATGAGTCAGTGGCCATGTGAGAGTCATAATGATCACTGACGTGCTAAGTGTAGACGTGTGGACCATCTAACCAAGCGGTCCATCATCAATGTCCGCATGTATTGAGCTTGTCATCTCAACACTTCCCCTCAAGCTCAACTGCATCTCTGCAACTCCAAGTAAGCTTCGAAAATTTTGAAGCTTCTCTGTACCCAATGCCTTCGTGAAGATGTCAGCTATCTGATCCTGTGTGTTGACATACACCAAGTCAATCTCACCTACTAGTACCTTCTCTCTCACAAAGTGGTAGTGTACCTCAATATGTTTTGTCATGGCATGGAACACAGGGTTCCTAGCCAACTGTATACTGCTCATGTTGTCACAATAAATGACAACTAGACCTTCCACCTACACATCCAAATCAGCCAATAACTTTTGCAGCCATACTACCTCACATGTTGCAACAGTAGCACCTCTATACTCAACCTCTGTACTTGACAAAGCAACTGTAGATTGCTTTTTGTTGCTCCAAGCAGCTGCTGCACTACCAAGAGAGAACATGTATCTGCTGGTAGATCTTCTATCATACATACTACCAACCCAATCTGCATCTGTGTATCCAAACACATATACATCTGTACCTGCCTCATAGAAAAGTCCATAATGTAATGTGGACTTCACATATCTCAATATGCATTTGACTGCATCCAAGTGTGGCTTTCTAGGTACTTGCATAAATTGACTCACAAGACCAACAATGTAGCTCAAGTCTGACCTTGTAATGGTCATCTAGATCATACTCCCCACTATCCTCTTGAACATAGTAGGGTCTTCTATCTCATCCCCAACATCAGCACTCAACTTTACATTCTGCTCCAACGAAACTGAAAGTTGTTTGCATGCTGTCATACCATACTTGGACAACATATCCAAGCCATACTGTCCTTGGGACAGCCATATACCATCATCACATCTGATCACCTCAATGCCAAGGAAGTATCTTAGCTCACCTAAATCCTTCATCTCAAACGTCTTCTTCAAAGAACCCTTGACTTCAGCAATCCCACTATCACTATCACCTGTAATAATCAAGTCATCCACATAGATGACTATGATGACCAAACCTGCATCTTCCTTTCTCACATAAAGTGAGTGATCAGCATCAGAAATATAAAATCCAATATTGACAAGATACTATCTAATCTTGTCAGACCATGCTCTAGGTGCTTGCTTGAGCAGAGTGCCTTCTTCAACCTACACACATATGTGGGATACTCTAAATCTTCATAACCTACTAGCTGATCCATATACACTTCTTCCTGCAAATCACCATGCAAGAAGGCATTCTTCACCTCCATTTGCTGCAACCTCCAATCTTTGGCTGTTGCCAAAGAAATCACACATCTGACAGTTGCCATCCTAGCAACTGGACTGAGGGTTTCATCATAATCTATGCCATATGTCTGGGCATAGTCTTTTGCAACCAGCCTAGCTTTGTACCTACTAATAGAACCATCTGCATTGTGCTTAATCTTATAAACCCACTTACATCCAATAGCTTCTTGCCCTTTGGCAATGATACTAGATCCCAAGTCTTATTGGCCTCTAATGCAGCCATCTCCTCATCCATTGGTGCATCCCAATGAGTATGACCAACAGCCTCCTCAAAACATGTGGGCTCAACATCCTCAACTAGTTTCACCATATAAGCATAATGGTGAGCTACATAACCTTCAAAACCAAATATTTTAACAAGGTATCTCACCCTGCTAGACCTGTGTACTACTGGATCACTCAATGGAGTCTTTGCATTAACGCGTGCTCTCTGCACACCTGGAGTCCTCACTGAAGGAATGCCAAGCTCATCATCCAATCTCTTTGAGCCACTGGAGTCTCCATCAAGAACTGCATCAATGCCTTCTGACACTTTATTATTTCCTTTGTCTTTACCTGTAGTGCTACTAGATGCACCCGAAGATGTAGAGGTACTCCTTAGTCTCTCAAACCAAGGACTACCAGATGATGTCTCTCGTCCACTAAGAGTTCGTGATTCTTGCTTTTCAGCCTACACATGAGTGTCATGATCATCATCATCATCCAATGCATCACCACTAGATGCATACCAACTGCTCATTTCATCAAAGATGACATCCTTGCTCACTCTAAACTTACATGTGGCAGGGTTATAACAACGATACCCTTTCTATTCTAAAGAGTATCCAATAAAGACACACTTTTCAGCCTTTGGATCTAGTTTCTTCCGCAACTCATCTGGCACATGAACATACGCAATGCAACCAAACACTTTCAAGTGTGAAACATCAGGCTTCTTACCTGTAAAACATTCTTCGGGAGTCATACCATGAACTACAGTTGTGGGAGTTCTGTTCATAATATAAACAGTAGTATGAACAGCCTCAGACCAGAAATGCTTAGGCATATTCTTTTCAGCCATCAAGGCACGTGCAACTTCTGCAATATGCCTGTTTTTCCTTTCTGCAACCCCATTTTGTTGTGGGATATACCTGCATGTGAACTGTCTCTTTATCCCATGAGACCTCAGAAAATCACTAAACTCATTTGAGAGGTACTCTCCCCCTCCATTTGACCTCAAGCACTTTACTTTCAAGCCCGTTTCTCTTTCAACTGCAGCCTTGAAAGTTCTAAAGTGCTCAAATGCTTCACTCTTTTCCTTCATAAAATATACCCACAGCTTTCTAGAACAATCATCAACGAATGTGACAAAGTATGAACTTCCTCCAAGAGATACATTTTGTGTAGGCCCCCAAATGTCTGTATGCACAACATCAAGGATATTTCTGCTTACATCTCTATCATGTGAAAAGGGTTGTCTTGCCTGCTTACCAAACTGACATGCTTCGCATACCTTATGAAATTTTGCAACTCTAAATGTAGGCAACCCTATAACGAACCTTTTGGACTGCATTAATTTCAGCCTTTGTACATTTGCATGTCCAATGTGTTTGTGTCAAATTTCAATATCTGCAACAACATATTTTCCTTTAGCATACATAGCAGCATTCATAGAAGGAATTCCAACATCTAAAGTAAACATACGTCCAACTCTACTTTCCTTTGCTACCAACCTGCACTTGTCATTGAAGTCTTCTACAAAGCAACCCTTTGCATTAAATCTGACTTGCAGCCCTTGCTCTACCATTTGACCGACTGACACCAAGTTCTTTGTAATAGATGGCACATGTAATACATCTGAAAGACTCTTTGTCTTACCATCATGCAAGGACAAGGAAACTTTTCCAATGTGTGAAATTGGGTGGCATGAATCATCACTTGTCTGCACATAACCTGCATTTTGCAAATCTTGCATCTCTCCAAACCATTCTATATGGCTGGTCATATGATTGGATGCACCTGAATCAACTTCCCTTTCCTGTAACATCATTCAGCATATGCTGCATAACAAACAAACGTTCATTTTTGTCTTCATTCTGTCGTAAAGACGATGCATAGTTTCCTTGCTGCAACTTACCACTCCGAATATCATCTTTCTTAGCATAACATTGGGTTGCAATATGACCTGTTTTGCCACAGTAGTGACACACAATACCAGAGTTGTTAGAATCTCTGTTCTGCCATCCACCTCTTCCTCTAAAGCTCCCCCTGCCTCTAAAGTTACCACGACCTCCTAAAACCTACATATCACCAAATTGCTGATTCAATCTGTTTTGTTGTTTGTCACTACCACGGCCTCTTGAAGAGAACCTGCCACGTCCCCTTCCTGAACTAGAGTAGAAAGCTTGGACCTGTTCACCACTTCTTTCAGATGTCTCACTCTGCATATTGATCTCTTCAGTGATCATAAGGGAGACCAACTCATCAAAATCTGGAAATGGCTTTCTGACATATAAGAAAGTTACAAAAGACTTTCAAGCCTTTTCATTGTTAAGTCCACCCAAGGTAGACAACACCAAATCATCATCATTGGGCATTGCTTCTATCGCTGCCACTGCATCTACAATGCTTCTTACCTTCAATGCATACTCATTGATAGACATCTTTCCTTTCTTTAATGTATTTAACTCTTGCTTGAGTTGAATATTTCGTGCTTTTGTATTTACAAAAGACATACTTTCAAGTATGGTCCAAGTTGCATATGAATTCTTTGCATTTCTGATATGTCCCAGCATATTATTGTTAATTGCTGCTAACAACCAATACATGACCTTCTTGTCTTTTGCATTCCATTCCTTCCGTGCCTTTGTCTCTTCTGCCGTTGGAGGATCACTCACCTCCGGCTCCTTTTCTTCACCTGAAACAAACTCGTAGAGACCTTTTCCAATAAGGAAGTTCGTGACATGGAACTTCCATGAAGGGTAGTTGTTCTTGTCGAGCTTCTCAATGATTGGGTTTCCACTGTTCTGTGCCATTATCACAAAATTAATACCAACAGCAAAGCAAATCTTCTGCAACCCTCGACCTGTAGTGTACAACAATATACCAGACAGCCTTTTTCACTGTCTACTCAACAATACATGCAATCTGCAACCTGTTTACAGATAAACCTTGTGTTTACTCACTGGTAAACACCTTTGAACTTACAGATCTGAAATATGTAACCTATGCACCCACTTTCGGTCAATACAATCGAAGTCACAGTGTACCCTTAAACTGTTGTCCGCAACCTTGCAGCTCTAAAACGGGCCCTGAAACGGCCTCAAATGCCCATAATAACTGCGGGGAAGCTTCAAAGGCTTGATTTTTAGAATACACAGCACTCTTCACGCACACCAAATCTCATTACAATTTGAGATTTTTGCTTTGCCCTGCTTCCGGTGCCTCCACAGGCACTATCCAAGAGAAAGAGTGGAAGGATGGGAGAGCTTCTTACCCGTGGCTTGCTTGCTCGAGCCTTGCTTCTTCTCCTTTGCTTCAGCCTTCAAAATCAGCCTCTCTGAGGTGGTGCGGCTTTGATACCATGTCAAGAATTGCATGGTGGGGGGACTTGCTCAAGCTGCTGCGCTGAACACACGCAAAATACACAAGGAGAAGCTTACTCAAGAGACAAGAAGAGAGATGGAGGCCAAAACGTTTTCTTGCTGATTTCTTCTTCTACTTCCACACTCTTTACAATGTACACAAAGTATAGATAAGATACAACATAAAAGAAAAGTGACCTACTAAGTCAAACAATGCATAACTGACTACACTAGTCGACTGGCGCTATAACTATGCCAGCTGTAAATAGGTGTAACAACCTGAATATAATAAGTAATGAGTCAGTGGCCATGTGAGAGTCATAATGACCACCAACATGCTAAGTGTAGACGTGTGGACCCATCTAACCAGGTGGTCCATCATCAATGTCCGCATGTGTTGAGCTTATCATCTCAACACTTTTCTCATCCACGGATTTTATCTTCAGTATCATGGGCCAAACAAATCATATCTTCCAAAGTCTTTGGCTTGAACATGTTCACTCCTGCATAGAAGTGACCAAGCAAACCAAACATATATTTGCGCTTGTGGATCACCCGAGGAACATCTTCAAGCATTCAAAGTTATAGTAAGGCACTCCAAGGATGCTCAATATAGTGCGGAATGGATTCACGATCTCTTTGTTGTAGAAGATCCCACTGTTTGATTGCTTTTTCATGAAATTGAGGTGGAAGAAAATTCTACAAAATTTTCTTTTGAAAAGTCTCCTAATTAGTAGGACAATCAATACTCTTCCGGACAACAGTTCACCATAACGATGCTCTGTCCACTAGATGGTCTCTTGCGGACAACAGTTCACCATAACGATGCTCTGTCCACTAGATGGTTAGTGACACATTTGAGTTTATCTTTTTCAACATACTACTCTTCATGGAAGTAATTATCAAACTGACTGATAAAAGGGAGAACACTTTTGCCGTCACGTAGCCCATTAAAAGTACTGAATTTGAAATTTCTTTTACTTATCTTGGCTTCTTTCCTAAGAGATTGTGCTTTGAGTGTCGCATCAATCGTACATCGTATAACATCTTTGGGTTGTGCTTCATCTTGATCAACAATGGATCGTTGAAGAGTAGCCAATTGTGCTTGCAAGGTTTGACGCGCTCTTCATTCCTCTTGAAGTTGAATCATAATTAGGTCCAATTTTTGCTCCATCATTGGTTCCGGCAAATCACATTCGGCCATAAAATCTTCCATGGTTTGATCTGACATCTTGCAAAATCTCAAACAACCTCACATACTCGAAATCTTGTTAGAGGGATGAGCGTAGCTTAAGTTTGGGTTTACAAGGCTTGCTTTTTTTAAATAAAACATATGGCTTTCTGCGATCTTGCTTCTTTTGTAGTTATGCTAATTGATGTTGGTCATCTTCCAAGCATATATGTCTTCCGTATAGTTTGTGTATGACAATCTGCTTGCTGGAAATTGAATTTGTCAAGGTGTAGGTACGAATTGGGGCTTGTTGGAGTTGCAAAAACTGGTTCAAGATAAGCTCAGTGTGGACACCCACTAAGAAGGAAATTTAAAGATTGAATTGTGACTTTAACAAAGCTTAGCTTTAAGCTTTAGATTTAAAAAAACTTGACTTAATCGTTTATCCAATGTGGAGGATGACGGCATGTTCTGGCTGGCGTCGATGCCGTTTAGTTCACGATGTCGCTGCTCATGATGAAGTTTGGGGCCTTAAGCTTTTCATCAAGCTTATTAAGCTTTGTAATTCTCAAACTAATTGGAAGTTTCCTATTTGTTTCCTTTGAGAATAAACATATTTATGAAGGAGCTTTCCGAGTGGTCCTCTCTTGACAACTTGATTCTAGCACCCAAGATAAGAGAAATCGTAGTACGCAGCCGCTTAGCGGTGGGCAGTAGACAGTTGAGGGGTCCACGGACTAGAACGCAAGCCGCTGAACCACAAAGACCCGATCGATCAGAAGTGAACAAGGAAAAAAACAAGGCACCCTAAACCCAGACTAAACGGCCGAAAAATGGATCCACGAGCCTATCAGGCCAGAAGCAAGCGAGAGTGAGTGGGGCGCTGAGGAATAGCCTACTGCACTCACCTTGAATTCTGCACTTGAAGTACACTTAAGGAAACTGAAAGCCTGATTGGGCACAAGTGCACAAGGAACAACACACTCATCGAGCGGCGGTAAAATAAGAATTGTATTCAGTGGTCAAGGGAACTCACTTAGATAAATCGCTCAAGGAACCCGCCAATAGGAGAAGACCCAGGACGTAGACGAACACGGAAAACGTAGAAGAAGAACCAAGCGAGGAGCGCCAACAACATGGGCCTATCACGAGTAGTGACCTGGTTGACAGTGCAGCGGGGCGCAAGGCTTCAACCATGACGGAGGAAGGCTCGGACCATCGGTTTACCGAGGAGCTCGACCTGAGCGCATACCCAGATGCTATACAGCAGATGGTGAGCAGTTACAATGCGCATGCCCGGTACGAGCACCATGGCAGAACGGCATATGCAATCATTGTAGACCTGGAGGAGGAGAGAAGGCTAGCCCGCAAGGCATTGCAGGGCATAGCCGAGTATAATAGGGATCAACAAGCCAGGAGCCTAAGGCAAAGAATGGAACTACATGAGGTGCAACGAGTGCTAAACTTGGCTGGCCGAAACCGTACGAACCAGAAGAAAGCACTAGAGGGAGACCTGACGCTGAGCGAGCTCCTCATGAAACAACTGCTCAATAACACCACGGTAGAGCAGAGTGCCACTGCGCTAGCAACGTTGCTGCTTGCAGGGTTGGGGGCAAACCAGGGCTCAAAGAGCCAAGCCAAAATACCTATTGTCGCCAAGCAACTCGACAAGTACCAGCCACCTGACGACCCGTACAGCTTTGTCGAGCAGTTTGAGCAAGTCTGCGAAGCCAATGGCCTCAATGACCAGGCTCAACGTTCGCAAGCATTCGGACTTTGCTTAAGCGATAAGGGTAGGACGTGGTATACAAGCCTGGACGCCATAGAACGAGCCAACTTCAATAACCTCAAGGACCTTTTTGTCAAGAGGTTTGCCAAACCCGGATACTCTAACAACCTGCTAGTATGCCTGATGAGCATCAAGCAGCAGGAGAAGGAGGGCATCCGCGCGACTATGTAATCCATGTGAGAAGCCTCCTTAAAAGAATCCCCTTAGGCGAGAGACCGATTGACAGGGCAGTATCGACTGTATTCATCATTGGAATTCGAGATAAGGAATTGTACAAGGCACTGGCAGGCAACTCAAGCTTGCAGCGAGACGTGGTGGATAGGGTTTTTGAGGAAGCCATCAGAGTCGATAACCAGCTGAAAGAGGGGAGCTCCAGGAGCTCAAACCTAGAGGAAACCAACCCACGGAGTTTAGAGAGAATGCCAGCCTCTAGTGAGTGGTCAAGCCCATCACCCCAAGACAAAGGGAAAGCCACCGAGGCAAACCCAGGCCTGGTAGAGGTCATGATGGAGTTAACCAAGATACAGGACCTACTGAGACGACCAACGCGCTCGAACATCCAATGCGTGTACTGTGGGGGAAACCACTTGCCGGCCAAGTATCAAGACCCTAGGTCAAGAACTTGGGCCACGATACCGCACAATGTAGAATCCCAAGAAGGTTTCCATACTCGCAACCCTACGGCCAACCTTATCTAGCTAACAAGCCGCAACCATTCTTCGGAAGGGGAGCTCCATTAGCTCTACCCGTGCCTAACGATGTGAGACCCGCCGCCCCTAGAATGGACATAAATCCCACCGGCATTCCTAGACCGCCTAGTCCCTATGTGGCCCACCCACCAAGCGACGCTCCAATTCATTACGTGGAGGAGCCAAACGATGAAGAGACCTACATCTACCCTTACGTCTCGCATGACGACGAGGGTAATGCGGTCCTCATGGATTATCGACCCGTGCCAGTGATGACGTTGGGAAGAGGACGGGGTAGCGGCCTAGGAGGGCAGCCACAGGATCCAGTCACTTGTTGAACTTGTGGACACCCCGGACATGTATCATCACGCTGCCCTAAAAGAGAGCAGCAAAACAGGGACAAGGCTGATCAAAGGTGCGCAGAGTGTGGAATCACCCATCTTTTCGTTGATTGCCCAAAGTGGAAGTCGTCCTCTAGCGCGGTTAATTTTCCATATGTCCCATTAGGGCTGTTTGGTGTCGAAAACCCTGATGGGGAGGCCACACCTATTCCCTTACGAGTTATGACCCAAGCCCAAACCAAGCAGGCCGGCATCTCTCTGCCAGGACCTAGCAACCTGGACGCGGCCTCACTAGGGAAGAAAAGCCACAGGCGAAAGAAGAAGAGGTTGGACGCTAAGGTTGCATTGAAGACCGAGGGTGCTACGACTTTAACCGCTGGAAAGAAAGTCTCAGATTGCAGAGGCAGAGACTTCGGCCCCCCTAAGATAGCCAAAAAGGGAAGCGCTAAGATAGGGGAATACTTGCATCCCAAGCGACAATTGGAGGCCATAGAAAAGGTGAAGGAATGGATGAGGGAGGCTCAACAGCACCTCAAAGATGCGGAACCCATCACAGAGGACGAGATCGATGATCTCTCCAGCATAAGCACGCCAAGGTCACAGCCCCCACCTAAGTCAGCTGAGGCTACTGGGCCACAAGCAGTGCCACTAAGACCAAGCCTGGACACAACAAAGCCGCAGATCAGCCACGGCCGTTGGCCCGGACAGTCTGGGATAAGGGAAGGACGAGTATTTAGAAATCTTCTGAGCACACTAGTGACCACCCTTGTAACATTTGCCCTGGGAGATCTGCTTAAGCAACACCCTGCCCTATGGCAATACCTTAAGCAGTGGGTTGAGGACTCACAAGAGCAGGTCGCGGTAGACCTGCAAGACCAGGATGTAGAAACACAATTGCCCAGCCTCACGCTACACTCTGTACCTAAACCCTTGCAAGTCAATGCCTTTTGGGAAGGCTCTGAGATGCACGCAGTCCTACCGGTCCTAGCCCTGGGTGACTCAACAAGGAAGGGAATCGTAGACACGGGAGCTGGGGTTAGTGTGCTTAGCCATGCAGTGCTGCAAACCTGGGAAAACCCTCCTGTTGAAGCTACTAGATTTAATGTTACGCTAGCAAACGGTATGAGAGTGAAGCCATTTGGGGTCCTGAAGAATTGGCCAGTGAAGATCGCAGGAGTCCAATTCTCCATTGACTTTATAGTCATGAAGGGAGTGGACTACAATGTCCTGTTAGGCCGACCCTGGATGCGCAACGCTAGAGTCATCGAAGATTGGGGTAATGGCTTGATCTTCCTTGGCAATAGAACTAACGCCATACCAATAGAAATGGACACTTGGATGACCTCAACAGTCAACTTGGATGCCATCTCTGCTGTGCTCAAAGGGAACACTCAGGTCAGGAAGCCCTATGAGTCCTTGACCAAGTATATCCCACACCCAGAGGATGAGCGGGATTGGATGTACGTCCTCGCTACAATTGACCTGCCATTCTCCGACTAGGGGGCATACGAGCAAGCTATCAAAGCGGTCGACAAGGCAAACGAAAGACTTCCTGCACCACTCTACATGATGGCAGCAAGCCTCCATGGAGGGCCGAAGCCTGTTACCTTCCAAGTGCCTTCCAACAAGAGGGAACTCCAGGGAATACTGGAGCACTTAATGGACCAACTGGCAGGCAATGCAGCCGCCAACCTCAAGCCACTCCAGGAGCTCTTGGAGGAGTCCGAGTGGAAGTGGACCAGGGTACATGAACTAAACCTCAGGTATAACTGGGCTTTGGTTCCCGACCAACAAGACGAGGCAAAGCAAGCCTTGGGAGATGATGAGCAGTCGAGCGATAAAGATTCCTGTGATGAATACAAAGATTGCCAATCCTTTGGTGATGAAAGTGAGGGTGAGGTGGATACCATAGAATATGACACCGAAGGACGAGAAATTGAGCAGATACGGGCAGATGCTAAGCCGCAGAAGAGACAAGCCCTTAGAGTGGACCAAGGAGTTATGTGTACGAAATGTGATCGTGCTTGGTTGGAACGGATAGGAGTAGTAGACCTTGAGCAAGCCGGCCTAGCCCAACCAGGAACGACAGCACTGCTTAGAACCGAATTGCCATTTGAACTGTGGCCACTAGGGGAGAACACCTCCTCTAGTGAAAATGGGGGGTTTAACTCTGAAATCGGAAGTTACTTCGAATAGTGACCCAGAAATCCCTAGGCCACCCATGACCAGACGCACCAAGGGGGACTTACCTGTCCACCTGAGGCGCAGACGGTTGTGGCAGGATGAGGCAAAGCGTCCCAAGGATGCACGATCAGAGGAACAAAGGAAGCCGCAAGACCTCCCTAAATGCTTCTCTAAATTCAAAAAAGGGGACAGGGTAGTGGTTCTGCTAAGTGCCAAGCGCCAAGGGCAAACCAGCGAACCAATCGAAGGGCCAGCCAAGGTGAAGGAGGTAAACCTAGCCCTGGAAGGGGAAGTGCCCTGACCAGTGTTCATTGCAGAGGACTTGACTACTGAAGAAGAGTCCAGTCTTGTCACTCTTTTGCGGGAGTGCATAGACGTATTTGCTTGGTCCTTAGATGAGCTACGAGGGGTAGATCCGAGTGTTGTGACTCACAACATACCCATGACGTCGGATGCAACGCCGGTCAAGCAGCGACCGTACCCTGTGAATCCAAAGCACACTCATGCTGTCAAGGAGGAAATCGACAAGCTGATGAGAGCTGGATTCATTTACAAAATTGAGCACACAGATTGGGTATCACCCATAGTCATTGTGATGAAGAAAAACGGAAAGATTCGAGTGTGCGTCAATTACAAGAAGGTGAACGCTGCTACAAAGAGAGACAACTACCCCTTGCCGTACACCGAGCACATCCTTGAGAGAGTGGCAGGTAAGGAAGCCTATAGTTTCCTAGATGGCTTCTCAGGGTACAATCAGGTGCAAGTGCATCCTACAGACAGGCACAACGCCACTGAGTGGGGCATCTTTGCGTATGTAGTAATGCCCTTTGGGTTAACCAATGCCCCCACCACCTTCCAACGCCTTATGTGCACCATATTCAAGGACATGCTTCGCAAGGAGTTGGAGGTCTTTGTGGATGACCTGTGTGTCCATTCAACCTGGATTGAACATCTAGACAAACTCCGCACAGTCTTTGAATGGTGTCGATTATACCGCCTTTCCATGAATCCCTTGAAATGTTAGTTTTGGGTGAAGCACGGATGCATCTTGGGACACGTGGTGTCAAAGAACAGCATTGCCACGGACTTCTCGAAGGTCAGGGTTATTGGAGCCCCGAGAGGAACACCAAGGAAAAGGGAATTCTCTTGCAAGAAAATCTATCTTGTAACATCAACAAGCTTGTTTATCATGTTTCATATGATCACAATGAAGAAAAGAACACCAGGCACAACAAATCTTCATGCAGCATCATGTAGATCTCCCACGGTTTTTAATAGAATCAACCATATTCTTCAACATCTTCACAAAATCCATCAATAGAACAAAGAAAGCAAAAGAATACACCATCTTTGAATGGAAATACATCACATGGTATTCATATTCAATATCTTCATAGTCTTCTCTCTCAATCTCTCATATACAATCACTTTGTTTTTGTAGAATTGACTATCTCTGACTCTCTCTCTCTCTCTCCATCAATAATACATCATATCCTCACTACAATCTCTCAAAAATTACTCTCAATAATCACTCTTAGGTCGTGGATACCCCTCCCAAGAGGTATGTCTGATATGAAGGGTCACCAGAGCCACTACAGTGTCTCTTCATAGCTCACTACTGTCACTTCACTCTAGTCTTCTCTTGAGTCTTCAACAGCTACTTCTTCCACTTCTTTCAGCTCTTTTGCACTTGTATTCACCTCTTTCCAAGGCTAGAAAACTTTCCCAAAGTCACACATACATTCCACAGAACACTTACAGAAGCATACAGAACAGTCTACAGAACAGTACCAGAACAGCTACAGTACAGAACAGAACAGAAACAGAACAGAAGCAGAAGCTCTACAGAAGACCTACAGAAGGTTATCAAAACCACATAAATCATTCTAAAATCATTCCAAACTCTCACAAACCATTCAATAAGCTTTCACAATATCTCATTCTTCATCAATCAATACTCCTTCCCTCCTTACAGAAGACAATCAGAACAAAACAGACCAAAACAGAACAAAACAGAAGATATACAGAACCATTCAGAACCTATCAGAACATCACAGAACCATCAACAAACATCATGAACTTCCAAAACACAATCAATATCATCCAAAACACTCTCAAACCACTTCCAAATCAATCAATCATCCCATAAAATCAACCATTCAGCTCTCAAAAACAACAAAAATCAGCCAAAAAACAAGTCATTTCAACACTCAACATATCCCCACACTTAATAAGGAAGCGTCCTCGCGACCCAGGAAAAAGGGAACACAAGTTCAGGGAAAAGCTCAACTTTGATCTTCAATATCTTTTCACAAAGAATCCATCCACCACGACCCCAACTTATAACCTGTTTCTGATATAAAAATACAAAGAAAGGAAAACTCTTTATACATTAACACCTCTTATCAAACTAAAAAATCACCACAAATTTGTAAAGGATATAAGAGTTTGCTTCTTCTTCATCAGCATCTTCTTCAATTCTCCAACCACGACCCCATCACCACAAATCTCCAAAACATAGCTCGTACACGAAATCCAATAGGAAACCACCACGTTCATTTGACATACATGAACTCACAACACAAACACTAATACACAACACAACCATCTGAATGACTTCTTCAAAAAGAGAGTTTTGCATTAAAAGCTTCCACCATACATTGGAAAGGTATCAATGAAGATGATCCCTCTTAAAATATTGATGTTGTCGGAATCGATCCATAGATAAGGATTCATCTACAAAGTTTTTAGGAGGATTTTGAAAAAATTGGAGACAGCACATCCTTTCCAACAGGACCAAGTATCTGCTAGGCAAACAGAGGGCATGAAAATACAATATCTCCAGTTGTTGGGAATCAATGCTAACATTGACATTCATGCACAACTTTGGAATAGGCTTTGAATCAGTATGAGAGTGCCTATGCATATACACCAGGTACCAAGCAAAGTGAGCAGTTAATCTCACTGAGGGATCTGCAGACTGTGAATACTGCTGGGCAAAATGAACATAGTTTTGATAAGCTTGACTGGAAGCTGTCCATTCTCCTAGAATTACTGGCCAATTAATCTGCGGTCCTGTAAGGCAATCATCCGAACTCCATCCCCTTCTTCTGGAAATCTGATTATCAAACCCGTCACAGTCACTAACCAACTGAGGTGGTTGAGATATGGAAGTGTTAGGAGAGGGTAATGGAATAAGGGAAAGTGGATGTAGGGAAGGATAGGAAAAATCATAAAAGGAAGAAAAGGTTAAAGAAGGAGTGGCAGAAATTTGTAAGGAATCACTAAGGAACGGTGTTAACTGATAAATAGGAAATGTAGAGGGAACATTTATGAGGGGTGAAGGACAGGGTGGAGAAGGGGAAAATACCCTATCCTCAATAAAGGAACAATAAGTGAAAATAGGAATTTGAGGGAAAGATGAAGGTTGGAAAAGAAGTGGTAAAATAATTGTGGAATTAGATTGACAAAGGGAAATATATATAGCATAGCGGTGAGTCATTTGTTGGTAATAGAGGAGGGTAGGAACAGAAGGTCCTAAAAGAGATCGTCTATGATAGGCATCAAAGAAGGTAGCATCAAACGGATTATGTTTGGAAAGATAGGTTAAGAGATCCATCCTCAGTTGGGTAGTACTCTGGGCAAAGGTAGGAGCTGTGTTTTGTCTTTGATTGAGGACCACCGAATCAATCATGGGATGCCACGAATTATCATGACAATCAGCCACTTTGGAGGAATAACTTTGGAACATATCAGCTATGCACAACTCCAAATGATTGACATATAAAACAGCCTGTAAGACCACATCCCCCACATACCATGCCATATCTACCTCATTTGGAATTAACAAATCTCCTCGGAGATACATGTATGACATCAACATGGTATCTGGCGTGACAGAATCTTCAAAGACCATTCTGACTACCTCTGTCAACAACTCAGCAGACCAAGCCCCACTCCAGCCATCCTCTGGAAAAGGTAAATCCATTGTGGAAAGCTTCATATAGAAGACCAACTTCTGTAAGTGGTAGTGGACAAAGAAAGAATGGTCAGGTAAGACATATTCCTGAAACTGTTCAAAGGTAGACCATAACAAGTCCATTCTGGACTGCAATCTTTCCACTTTATCTTGGAATAGAGGGCACAAAGTAGCCTGTCTCTGTAGGGCAGCCAAGTCCTGCTGTGAAAGAGAATTTATTAATGGAACAAGAGGGCTTGGAGGAACAGAGCGGGACTTTGCAAGCTGATCTTGCAACTGCTGGATTTGGGAGGCTTGGTTGGCCACTGTGTCATTAGCAGTCTGTAAAGCTGAAAGCTTGTCATCTAAAAGAACTTGGAATTCTTTCGCTTCGCTGGACATCCTCTCCGTCTCTGCTGAAAGTTTAGTAACTTGTGACTGAGCCTCGAATAACCGGGTCTTTAAAGAAGAAATCTCATCGCTTTGAGTGGCAACCAGTTGGGTTTGTTGTTCCATTTGCTTAAATAAATCTGCTAGGGTATCCTTAGCAGAAGCTAACTCAGATGTTGCCTTATGCAACTGGTCCTTAGACTGCATGAGCTCTTCATAGAAAGATGCGTACAGCTGTTGAACACAGGCTGTCACTGACAACTCAATGGAACTTTGAATATCCTTGCAGAGGAAAGGAATGGCATCTCCTGAGACGAGACTGTTCAGGGAGGGAACTGAGATCTCCAAAGATCCTTCTCGATGTGCTCTGAACAGGTTATTACAAGTGAGATACCCAGGGAGGTCACTGCCAGAAGTAGCAGGGATAGGTACTAAAGGAAGTACAAAAGGGGCTTTATCCGCTACCCGTTTTAAGAGTTTGCGCGGTATGACCAGGGGAGGCGGAGAATCATCATCCTCAATGTCAATAGGTGCTGACTCTTCTGAAGGTGGAGGAGGAGGTACTGGATCTGATGGAGGAGGTGGAGGTACAGTCTTCTGTAAACATGAATAGGTCAAGAAGGCAGACAAATATGATCCATAGGTAACATTGGTAACATTACCCCTGGTGACTTTAACAAAATGCTGATCCATTTTAGTAAGGAGGTATGTGCTCCAATCAATAGCAACGCCTTTCAGCACCATCCTGGAAGCTGTGAAAAGCTCTTTGGACAAATAGTGGGATGGCGTTTTGGCAGGCATAAACCTGTCCTGAAGGAACTGACAGATCGTCTTCCATACGGGATCAGTAATCATAGAAAAAGAAACTCCTGAAGAGTTTATCACCTTCTTAACATCAAGGACTTCCCTTGTCTGCTTTTGCAACAGCTTGAGAATCTCTTCATTAGAGAAGAGCTGACGAGTGGTCACAAAAGGTTCTCCTTTGAAGGGTAAAGACAGAGCCTTCCCTAAGCCTCGAGATGTCAAAGTCATAGACATGCCTTGGACTACTCCTGTCTTCTTGCTGTAAGAGGCCAGGAACTCATCACATAACGACGGATCTTCTGGAAGCAATGGAAAAGGAGTGGCCACAAAAGCAGCAAGTCCCGCCTTCGTAAGAGGCTCAAAAGTAAGTAGGGAAGAGTAATCCCTACTAACTAATGGGACGTACTGGATAGGGGGAGGAGCATGAGAAGGCGTCATTCAGATGGTTACACACACACCACAAACACAGACAATCAAGGAGAATGCCTGCAAAGCAACAGACAAAAAACCAAGGATAAGAGAATAACCAATAAAATGGGACACAACCAACTAACCCCAAGAAAACCACATCCTAGAAAAAATTTGACATGACCTTGAGACAAATGCGACCGAAAGCTTCATGCGATGCATCAGACAAACACCCTGAACCCCGTATCAGGCAACAAAAGAAAAAAACTGCATACCGTACCCGTAACCGTAACAAAGACAGGAAACCAAAACAAGACCACATTCGACACATATCAAAACTATATCTGTGATAAACCAAGACTGGACCATGGAAAATAACACTAAGAACTGCGCAAACCCATCCCACGAAACGGTTCATTAAAAAAGGGAATTAAGTGCAGTGAGGGGGGAATTAATATAATGAAGGGTTGATTTTAATTAATTAATAAAAATGGGTAAACTTTTATTAGGTGATAAACCTTAACAAGAAAACAGCGGTTCCTTATTAGTTATTAAATTACCCATTATTAAGTTAAACGGTGCAGTTATTCGATTCCCGGACTTCGATTCCCGACTGGGTCTCTAAATGCAATTCATTGATTACAAATTAAGGTGATGTGGAGCACTTTGTTGCCAGCGCGTGCTCATGTGACGGCTGGTTCTTTTTAATTTAAAATTTAAAGTGCCTCTGTAGCGCACATAGTGCGTGCTAAGTGAACGACTGGTTCTTTTTAATTAAAAAGTATGTGTGTTGAGCACGAATGCGCGTGGAAACTGCGGGTGAATTAAAGAATTCATTTTAACAATTAATTTGTGATTAAGGGGGAAATGAAAATAAATAAAGCACATAAAATAAATACCTGGAAGGGGTGTGTATGTAATGCAGAAATGCGCACGGAAGAGTCCACCAAAAGAAGGGAATCCAAGAAAGGAAAAGTAAAGATCACTGATGAAACAACAATGACAACACCTTAGCGGATGGGTGGATTTGGTTTATGTTGGTTGTTTATGTTGATTTTTATTTTTTATTTTTTATTTTTTTTTGTGTTAAGTTGTGATTATTTATGTTTGAATAAAGGAAAAATGATGAAGGGAGGTGAGGGGAATTTTTTAGAATTTTTTACTATTTGTAAATGAATTTTCTACATTGATTGGCAATTTACGGGATTAAAGGAGGAAATATTTAATTTTCTGAAATTTTAGGGTAGGCAATTTCCAACGGACAAATTCCCAAAAATTGGCAAAAGGCAAAAGGAATTTTTAGAAAATTTTTTGAATTTTTTTATGGAAAAATTAATGTAGTGAGTAATTAAGTCACCTAAATCACATGAATCAAATAAGTCAGTTAGGCATAAGTCAGTTAAGTCTGGTTAGTGGGGGTAAGTCATGTTAGTCTGCCCAAATCAAGTCAGGTTAGTCAAGGTTGCTTAGGTTAGTCAACTAGGCTAGGTTAGTCAACTAAGTTAAGTGAACTAGGTAGGGGTTAGTCAACTAGGTTAGGGTAGGTAACTAGGTTAACTATGGTGAGGTAACTAAGTTAACTATGGTTAGGTAACTAAGTTAACTATAGTTAGGTGATTAAGTTAACTAACTAGGGTTAGGGTTAGTAAACCTAGTTAGGGTTAGGGTAGGGCTAACTAACCTAGTTAGGGTTAGGGTTGGGCTAACTAACCTAGTTAGGGTTAGGGTTGGGGGGATGGTAACTAGGGTTAGTAAACTAACCGAAGGTGAGTTAACCAACTAACTAGGGTTAGTTAATTAGTGGTTAACTAGGGTTAGTTAGAGGTTAACCAAGGTGAAGTAATTGTTAACCTAACCTAGGTTAGTTGTAACTTAACTTAGGTTAGTAAGTAACTAAGGTTAGGTTAGTGGTAGTGGCAACCTGGCGGGGAGGTGGAGGTAGAGGAGGAGGAGGTGGCGTTGGCGGCAGATTCGGCGGCAGCTGCGAATCCGAGGCGATGGCGACCTGCGTGGCGGCTACTGCTGGAGGCGCGACCTGCGTGGCGGCTGGCGCTGGAGGCGCGACCGGCGTGGCGGCTGCGGCTGGAGGAGGAGGAGAGGGAGGAAGTCGGGGAGGGGGTAGGGAGGAGGGTGGCGGGCGCTGGGGGTAGGGAGAAGAAGGCGGACGGGGGGCTGGGGAGGAGACAGGAAGCAGGGCGAGGGGGTAGGGGAAGAAGGCGGACGGGGGCGGGGGAGGAGATAGGAAGCAGGGCGGGGGGTAGGGGAAGAAGGCGGACGAGGGCGGGGGAGGAGACAGCGGCGCTGGCGCTAGGGGGAGGGAGAAGAAGGCGGACGGGGGGCGGGGGGTAGGGAGAAGAGGCGGCGGCGCTGGGGGTAGGGGAAGGAGGAAGTCGGGGGGGGGCTGGGGAGGAGACAGCGGCGCTGGCGGGAGGAGAGAGAGAGAGAGAGAAAGAGAGAGAGAGAGAAAGAACGCACAGAGAGAGAAAGAAAGAGAGAGAGAGAGAGAAGGGCGGTTGGGGGGAAGGGGTGGGCAGTTGGGGGGGAAGGGGTGGGGGGCCCATGGGGGGGGCCATGGGGTGGGCAGGTGGGGGGAAGGGGTGGGGGGCAAGGCCGCGTACCCCCGTCCCGCGCTCGTGCGCGGGGTGGGGTAAAAAAATTTGCCGTGACGGGATTGAAATGACGCGGGGAAGACGGTACGGGTTACGCGGACACGACCGGGGCGCGTGGAGACTCGGAAAAGCGAAAAAGGGCGCGTTCACGCGCAAAACGGGCGCGAGAAAAAACGTAAAAATAAAGAAAAATTAATAACTCCCAATCCGGACGTCAAAACGAAATAGCGTAAAAATAAAAAGTGGGCAGGACGACAGGGGGAAAACAAGAAAAATATATGACGGAGGCTCCGGGAGGGGTAAAGGCGGTCACGTGCAAAAAACACAAAAAACGAATCAAAAAACGCAATTAAAAATTAATAGCAAAAGATCCGTACATCGGAACGAAGTGCAGAAAAAAGGAAAACTGTGCAGAAAGATGTGCCCAACAATTGTATCATGTCAAAACATAATTCCGACTGAGATAAGACACGTGCACATGGGAAAAACCCAAAAAACAAACCCAAAAATGGGATCGGAAATTAATATCGGACAAACCGTTCACCGGAATGACATGCAGCAAGAAGGGAAAATGTCCGCAAGAAGGGGTGGCACAGGGTTATCACGTTAAACCGCAGTTCCGATGGAAGTAAGAGGGGTTCACATGTGAAAAACTCCAAAAATACTCCCGAAAACACAGTTAAAAATTAATAAGTAAAAATCTAGAAGTCGAAAAAGGGTGGAGGAAAAAGGAAAAAGGTAGGGGAAGGCACCGGGGACATGTATGTCAAATCAAATTGGAATTCCGATGCAAATAGGGCAGGTTCACATGGAAAAATGTCAAAAATACACATGAAAAAGTCGTGAAAACCCGGAAAATTAATAACGGACAAACCGTGTATCGGAATGATGTGGAATAAAAAGGAAAAATGTCAGGGGAAAAGTGATGGTTAGGGCTAGGATGTCAGATCCTACTTCCGAAGCAAGAAAAGTGCTTTCACATGGAAAAACCGGCTAAATTGCGCAAAATGCTTCAAAAATTAATAACTCAAAAACTGTGCACCGGAATAAAGGTAGGTAAAAAAGAAAAATGGTCAGTTCAAAGGGAGAAATAGGGCTATAAGGTTGGATTTGGACTTCAGTGAACGTAGGGTACATTCACATGGCAGGACCTCAAAATCAAAGAATGAAGGAAAACTGCAAGGGAACAGCCCCAAGGGTGGGTGGAAAATAACCGAATGGGTGGGAAGGGATCCCATTAGGGTAAAAGCAAGGCAAGGCATTCATGCATGAACAGGTTAAGGCATATGCAGAAAAGTATGCACGGGAGACGCGCAGGGACGTGTCCCCACACTTAAGACCTTAACGGATAGGGTTAACCGAACATCAGGGACCTAGGACCACGCCACAGACCATCCACTAACTTCCCCACACTTAAAACATGAACGTCACAAAGAACCCAAAGTGGAGGGTTAGAAAAACTTGGCCCGTCTCATCAAGAATCAAGGTTGAGTGTCGACGGCACGTCTAGTGTGGTTGTCGGTGCTGGAGGGACCAAGGCATCTTCTCAGCGCACGTCCTTCATGGCAGGGACCACATGACAGTACCCAGGGAGGTAGCTGATGGAAGGAATCGCAGGAAATTTGTCGATGATGAGGAATACTACACTCAACTCGCAGTCACTCAAATGAAATAAAAGAACAGTCACTCGCCCCATGGCTAATATCACTTGAGGAAAAAGGAGTGAAACCCATATCGCGTACCCGGTTGAGGAATCGACAAGGGGAAAATGGTGCAGAAGGAGTATGCTAGGGTGCACAGTTGATGGTGCATTAGTGCATCCAACCCATTTGGCATAAGTGCAAGGAGGAAGGCAAGGGAGTCTTACAGTGCAGTGTACAGAACAGGGTGATGTGTCTTGTGTTGACGGTAAAGACCCATCCCGTGGGTGCATAGGGAAACGGGAACATACCTGACTCCAAGTGTCGTAACGTCCCTCAATCTCACCTCTCGGTAAATGATTGAAGAAACTCCAGTCAAACTCAACCCACCCTCTGTCTCACTCTCTGTTGATAGATACAGGAGGGCAGCCTTTTCTTGAAACCCATTGATATAATCCTTACAGTCACTTGTGCAAAGGTTGTATGCCTTGTGCGCATTTGATGGTGCAACTGTGCATCCCGCCCTAGTGCAAGAAGGAAGGCCAGGGAGCCTTATGGTGCAGTGCACAGAAAACAAATTGTGCTTTGTGCTTTGAGAGGCCCATTCCGTGCGTGCAACACTTCATTCACACTTCTCACCTCTCATTTGATTTGAAGGGAAAAGACTGGTCTCTCGCCCCACCCTCTGTCTCACCCTCTGTTAATAGACACAGAGGGCAACCGTACTCACTTCCCCATCCGGTTAGGATGAAAGCTCACATCACTCGATTGTTTGTCGATGAAGATCGCGTCATCAATTGTTGAAGAGGCGTACCCAAGGAGGTAGCCATCAAATTGATTATTGTATTGGATAGGAACATGTTGTCTGCTAGAGGACAGGTAGTCACTTTGCAGAGGGACCCAGGACACAGCGTACCAAGGGAGGCAGCTTCGGAACTGGATCCTGGGAATATCAATTAATGAATCCACTTTCTGGACTGCTGGGTGTTACCACCTTTTCCACAGCCAGCCTCTCGCCCAAGGATGTTTATCACCTTTTCTTGGAACGAGGCCTGCTATGACAGAGAATTGCTTCCTTTTCTCTCATAACAGATTTGTTTTTCTTGTTTTTTGTTTTTTCTTATTTAGGTTTTTTTTCTTTTTCTTATTTTCCCCTATTCCCGAGGGTGTTTCCACCTTTTCTCGAAGAATAGGTCGGCATGACAGGGACCTAAGTCCTTTTCTCCCATGACCGATATATTTTGTTTGTTTTTTTTTTCTTTTTCTTTTTTTCTCTTCAAATTGAGCAAGGGAATGGTAGAAAGACCATTTGTTAGAACCAACCTCGCCACTGTCGCTGGTGGAAAATAGAGGATAAGAGATCAAGGCTGAAAGGGGGTTTTGAGGGGACAGAGGGTTGCGTCCACTTCATCAGGACTGACTGAAGAACGGCTATCAGAAGTAGCATCATAAGAAGTACAGTGCCGCGCCAATGACGGAAAGGATCAAGTGTCCGTAATTGTCAAGATCCCCAAGGAGAAAAGTACTTCTTCAGGCGATATCCATTGATCAGAAAGGGATCATCAGAGGCATCAACGGTCTGTACTTGGATAGAGCCATTAGGGTTGACTGCAAGTACCTTATAGGGGCCCATCCACCGCTGTTGGAGCTTGCCAGGAAACTTGCCAAAGCGTGAATCATAGGCTAGGACCAAATCACCTTCTTTGAACTCCTTGTGCTTGATGAAGCTATCATGGTAAGCCTTACGTCGAGCTTGCGTGGCTTCCATGCACTGTAGAGCCATCCGACGAATTTCGTCCAAACATTCCAAGTGCAGGAGACGGCGTTGCAGTGAATTATCGTCCCCCAAACGCTCTTTGATAGCCACTCTCAAAGAGGGCAATTCCAGTTCAACAGGAAAAACAGCTTCTGTACCATACACCAGCTGGAAGGGTGTCTGTCCTGTTGCTGCTTTATGGGAGGTTCTATATGCCCAGAGGGCCTCTGTAATTCGATCATCCCAATCACGACGATGTGCGGTGATTGTTCTTGTCAGGATCGAGCAGAGGATGCGATTGGTGACTTCGACTTGGCCGTTGGCTCTGGGGTAATAAGGAGTGGACTTGCGATGGCGGATCTTATACAACTCTGCCAACTCTTCCATGACTTTGTTAAGGAAATGAGTGCCTCTGTCACTTACCAGCTCTAAGGGACTGCCAAAACGGGTGATGATATTCTCGTACATGAACAGGGCCACGCTGTTACCATCGTCCCGCTTAAGGGCTTTAGCTTCACACCACTTTGTGACATAATCCGTACATACGAGGATGTATTGGTTCTGTTTCCTTCTAGTAGGAGGATCGATGGGACCGACGAAGTCAATGCCCCACTTCTCAAACGGCTTCAAAGGAAGGATAGGTTGCAGTGGCATGGCACTTGTCTTCGTGGGTTTCCCCATTCTTTGACAAGCATCATATCTTTTACAGTAATCATAGGAATCTTTGTGGATGGTAGGCCACCAATATCCCGCTAGCAGAGCCTTCCTGGATGTAGCTTCTCCTGCAAAGTGACCTCCACATGGCTCGTCATGGCAAGCCTTCAGAACAATCCCAATCTCTTTTCTTGCAACACATCTTCTGAGTACTTCATCTTTGCCTTTCTTGTACAGTGCACCACCTAGCAGGGTGTAGGGGGCTGATTCTAGCATGAGCTTCTTCCTTTCCCGACTAGAAATACCAGGAGGGTACTGTTGGGTTGCCAGCAGATTGGCAATGTCTGCATACCAGGGAGTTACAGTCTCTACCAAGAATAGGGAAGCATCAGGGAGGTCTGGATCATCCTGCTCCTCGTCTGCAGTTTGTGGGATACGCGACAGATGATCAGCCAGAACATGGGAACGACCATGCTTAGTAATCACCTCAAAGTCAAACTCCTGGAATAAAAGGAGCCATCTCATCATTCGTCCTTTCACATCTGCTTTGTTCATCAAGAAGGACAGGGCCTCATGATCCACATAAAATTTAAAGTGGGTATATAGGAGGTAATGGCAAAACTTCTCCAGGGCAAACACCATTGCCAAGCACTCCAGCTCGGTCACTGTATAGTTCCGTTCCCTATCAGTGACTTTTCGGCTTGCATAATAGATCGGTTGATCCAACTTCGAGGAGCCCTTTTGGCAGAGGACAGCACCTAAGCCTTCAATTGATGCATCAGTGTGTACATGGAACTCTTTCGTCCAATCAAGAGGTTGCAGAATGGGTGCCTCTATCAGACACTGCTTCAAAGTGTGGAAGGCTTTGTCACATTCTTCTGTCCAAGTAAACTCTGCATCTTTCCTCAGGAGCTTGTGCAAGGAAGTTGCCTTTGTTGCAAAGTGGGCTATGAACCTCCTGTAGTAACCCACATGGCCTAGGGATCCCCTCAACTATTTGAGGTTGGTGGGTGCTGTCAGAGTTGCGATCTTTTCAATCTTTGCAGGGTCTGTTGATATCCCTTGTGCAGAGACAATGTGGCCCAACAGAACTCCAGAAGAGACCCCAAAGATGCATTTGTCGGGGTTGAGGGAAATCCCATACTCCCGGCATCGGTCAAAGCATTGTTCCAGGTGTTCCCAGTGTTCACGGATCAAGCTATAGACACAGAAGTCATCCAAATATACCTCAATAAAGTCGTGCAGATGATTTTAAAATGCGGCCATCATGACTCGTTGGAAAGTAGCAGGGGCATTGCAAAGCCCAAATGGCATCACCCGGTAAGCATAGGTTCCCCATTCTGTGGTGAAGGTTGTTTTGGATTGGTCTTCTTCCGCAATCTGCACTTGGTTGTATCCACTGAATCCATCCAGAAGGGAATAAAGCTCATGTCCTGCCACTGTGTCCAACAGTTGATCTGTGAAAGGGATAGGAAAATGATCCTTCTTCGTCTTGGAATTAAGCTTTCGAAAATCCACACATATTCGCAATTTGCCATTCTTCTTGGGTACAACCACGATGGGTGAAACCCATTCACTATTTGCCACTAGATAAATGAACTCGGCTTCTAGAAGCTTCAGCAACTCCGCTTTCACCAATGTGGAATAATTCGGGTTCATTCGCCTATGTCGTTGCCGTACTGGCTTGGCATCAGGCTCCAAGTCAATATGATGTTGACGTATTGTGGGATCAATCCCTTTTAGGTCTTTGTAGGACCACGCAAACACGTCCAAATTTTCTTTCAACAAGTTGTACAAGGTTGACAACTCCTCTTCTGGGAGGCTGCTACCCACCTTCAAGTGGCGTTCAATGCCTTCTGCATCCACAAAGGTTAACTGCCTTTCACCTTCTACTTCACAGATGAAGGTCCCACGGACCGCTTCTGGACACAGATCCGACTCCTTCAAGGGAGTGGTGTCCTCGTCTGATGTCCCACTAGAACCGATTTCTTCTTTTGGTGGAGACTTAGGTTGCTCCTTAAGACGTTGGAATGGGATTAGAGCTGTTTCGGGTTTGATTTCAAAATTAATTACCTCTTGGCTTGAAGACTCATCTTCTGATGATGACACATCCAGGAACGTCACATAACAGGGACCCTCTGATGCATGTTGGGTTTGTGGGACTGGTACTTGTTGGCATGGTGCATCATCATAATCTTTCTTTGGCAAGGATGGGTTAGGACGGCAGGAGCCACTGCTGAAAGACGGCTTGCTCTTCTTAATCCATTCCTTATAAATGTTTTGCATATGAGAAGATCCATTTACAAGACCAAATGGTACCATCACCATTCTGTCCCATAGCATGAGCTCATCGGCTTTTGATACTTCTGGAACTTCTTCCTCAAATGTATCCTCTTCAAGTGGGATAGATTCTTCTGGCTCACTTTCATAATCTTCTTCGTCCATATCATATCCATCCTCTTCTGTCTCTGTCTCTGTCTCTGCGTCTGCTTCTGTCTCTGCTTCTGCTTCTGCTTCTGTAGGAGCTCTGTAACAGAAGAACAGATTCTCCGTTTCCTCTCATGCCTCTGTCTCTGCTTCTGCTTATGTTCCTGCTGTGACCATGTAACAGGGAGAGCAGTACATCCATGCTTCTATCTCACTGTCAGAAGTGATTTCCGAAGTCATTTCTGGTTCAGGCAGGAAGTATTCACCCATTGATAATGGCTTTGCATCTTTTGGAAGTCGACTTACAGTATCCACTGTTAATGAATGTGCCACTGTTTTCTTGGGAAGGAACTGTTTGACAGCATCTTCGTCTGCTAATGTTCCATCCGTAACCTCATTAGGGGAGTCAGAAGATAATTCCAAGGAGGAGGATCCATGTCCTTTTTGAGAACCATACAGTTTCATCACCACTTTATTGGGTCCTCTGCCCAAGGTCAAGGTTCCTTTGAATCAATCCGTCCTTGCTCTGGCTTCAAAAAGCCATGGTCTGCCCAGTAACAGAGGATAGGATGTACCATAAGAGTTTGGCTTCACCACCAAATAGGTTAGCCAATAATCTTTTCCAGCCACTGTAGTCTTCACATATGGGAGAATGCCCAAAGGCTTGATTCTACTCTGATCCGCCAGTCTGATGAGCCATTGGGTGGGTTGCACACCTTGTAAGCCTAGATCCTTCATTGTCACATCCGTCATAATGTTTACTGATGAACCTCCATCAATCAGTGCATTTGCAATGAAGCAGCCTTCTATCCACACACCAGTCTCTGGAGTACCTAGATCTAGAAAAGCATTAGCCACATCCACTTCTTTTACAGGCTCTGGAGCCTTGTTGGACTTTGTCACTGTTGAGGGAGCAATCCTTAAACCACATCTTTTTGTCAGTATACTTTTGAATCTTTTCTGGCAACTGGGGGACAACATCAATAATTGTCGAAATGTGAGGTTTGGTCTAAAGGTATCTAGATCTCTAACCAGATCGTATTCCTTAATAGGATCCACTAGCTTCTCTAAACGATTAGGGAATGGGGCAACACCCATTTTCATTTTCCCTTTTTCTTCCAACAGAGGAATTACAAGAACTTCTTCTGCCACTTGTGGCACTTCCTCCTCTTCTGTATCCTGGACCTCTGGTTCTGTCTCTGTAACTGTCTCTGTAACTCTCTGTGGCATTGTAGGGCTCTGTACGGCACTGTTAGGCTCTGTTCTGTTCTGTTCTTCTGGTGGAAGACTGAACTTCACTATTCTGGCAGGAGGGTTATTTTCTTTCTGGACAGGTGGATCCTTCTGCTTTGCACGCGTGATGGCAGCAATTTCCAATTCCACCAAATTGGAGGTAGGCTCTTGGGCCTTGGCTGGACTATCAGTAGCACTGTTTTTCACTGGGGTTGGGCTTGGACAGTCTTTTGCAGTGTGGCCTTCTCCTTTGCATCGACTGCATAAGGGCTTGTAATCCACTGACCTTCGAGGATTTGGACAATTTGGTGAGATGTGTCCCTTTTCTCTGCATCTGTAACACTCCACTTCTGATCTCTGACCACCGCTAGACTGTCTTCCTCTGTAACTTTGGGAAGGAAATCTTCTGGGTCCGAAATTAGGACCAAACTCTCTAGGCTTGGGTCCAATATCTTGTGTTGTCATTTTGGATTCCAGCAGGTTGAATCTTGCGTCTTCTTCCTTCCTTCTCCTATCATGCAACTCCTTCAGAGAGCAAATGTCCTCTGTATGATTCTTCCGCAAACAGTAGGAACAGAAGGCTTCAGGGATAGTTGGTTTTCGTGTACATTCAGTGGCTAAATGGCCTACTTGATGACACTTACCACACCAAGTATTTGACCGCATCACATCTCTTCCTGCTCCTGCAACGTTGGATATGCTAGCGGTATTCACTTTCAGTGTCTATAGCTGCTCTGTAATCACATCCATTAACTCCTTTTTGATGTTTGCAACTGAGTTGGATAAATAATCCTTCAAGCTTTCTCCTCCGGACGTACTGGCAGGAGGGTTTTGAGGAGTCTCTGTAATCACTGCATAAACGGGTTGGGCTGGTACAGAGGGGTCTCTGTTCTGGTTCTGATTCAGTGCTCCTGTTTGAACTATTGGCTGTTGGCTCCAGTTGGTAGGATTCCACTGTTGCTGCTAATTCGTCATTGAGGAAATTGGTTGGGACCATTGTTGTTGTGGTTGAGCCATCATTTGAGGCATGGATTGTGGCCACTGTGGATTTGGTGCACTGTACTGTGATACCGGGGGCATTTGTTGGTAGGGATAGGGAACAGTCCCTGGAACTGCATTTGGTGGATACATCATTCCTGGCATCAGAGGAGGTAGGACTCCTCTTCCCGAATTCATCGCTAATCGAGCTTCCACTTCATCGTACAGTCTTGCACCTTCTGTCGCAGCTTGCAGTGTGGCTGGTCTTTGCAGCTCCACAAACTTACGGACTTCTGGTTGTAATCCTCTGAGAAACACTCCCTTCTGAATGCCATCATCTAGATTATGGTTAGTCCATCTCTTCAGGATGGATTCCATTCGTGAGACATAGGCTTCTACTCTTTCTCTAGAGGACTGACTTAGGTTCATGAATTCCTCTCTCATCCGCTCTTCAAAACCTTCACGTCTGAATTTAGTGAGGAAGGCCAACTTCAGGTCGTCCCATGTGCCAAAAGTTCCTGCTGCTTGTCTCTCATACCACTGAAATGCCGCGCCCTTAAAAGTGGCGGGGAATATCGCTAACCAATGCTCAGGGGTTCTGGCATTGTTAGCCACACACGCTACCATAAACTCTGCTACATGAAGATCGGGGTCTTCATTGTACTCTCCCTTAAAAACTGGCAATGGGACTACATTCGCTGGCCTGTCATCAATATTTCCAGGACGGATCTGGCTTGGAAGTGGACCTCCAGCAGGAGGAGGAAGGGCTTGATGTGCCATTGGGACTTCTGTAAGGAGTTCCGCAAGGGCGTCAAAGGCGGCTTCTGCTGCGAGCTCGCTCTCGGCTCTAATTCTTGCTTTCTCTCTTCTCACGTACCTCTGGACTCGTTCTAACACTTGCCTCTTTATTGCGTCATTCATCAGGGGGTTGGCTCCACTATGTTGTTAGTGCTCCACAGAGGGTTAACACAAGACTTCAGTCTCTGGAGGACTCTCTTGCCAACATTTCTTCTACTTCTTTCTTTTCAACGTCCCTGAATTCGGCTTTCATGCCACTGCACAGAGGAAGGTATTCGGTTCTGAAGGTGTCAAAATGCATACGTCTGAGCATTGTGGTGGTGCCATCATCATAGTAATGCCAGCTTCTGATGGTTTCAACAATGTATGTTGTGAAAAACACTTTGTCTACCAACTTCCAGTGGGTTTCTAATTGAACAAACAGAAGATTATCAGTACACCAAGCATCCCATGTATCTTGCTGTTGAGCGTCCACGAACAAATTCCAACTCTTTTCCTTCTTGTCCCTGTGAACCTCTACAGACCAAGACTCCTGAAGCTTCTTCACAATCTCCCACTTGATGTTGTCTGGAAACTTCTCAATGAATGCCAAATCTTCCATGGATGGTCATTCTCTCTGTTTTTGCTCTTCAGTTTGTTCCCAAACAGTTTGCCACCAAGATGCAAGTTTCTGCTGCTTCAACAAGGAGAGGAAACTCTCCACCACATAGAGCATGCATCATGATGGTGATGTGTTTCCGCCATTGTGGGATGAACTTCTTGTGGGGCTTTGATTATGAGAAATTCCAACTCTTCAGTGGAAGAAGGAACTTTACAAACATCCATTGAATTCTTCTCTTCTTGGCAATGCCAATTCCTTCATTTTCAGCCTCTTTTGGTGCTTGTTGATGGCAAGATTCCCCGACTGCGCACCAAAAACATGGAGCCCCGAGAGGAACACCAAGGAAAAGGGAATTCTCTTGCAAGAAAATCTATCTTGTAACATCAACAAGCTTGTTTATCATGTTTCATATGATCACAATGAAGAAAAGAACACCAGGCACAACAAATCTTCATGCAGCATCATGTAGATCTCCCACGGTTTTTAATAGAATCAACCATATTCTTCAACATCTTCACAAAATCCATCAATAGAACAAAGAAAGCAAAAGAATACACCATCTTTGAATGGAAATACATCACATGGTATTCATCTTCAATATCTTCATAGCCTTCTCTCTCAATCTCTCATATACAATCACTTTGTTTTTGTAGAATTGACTATCTCTGACTCTCTCTCTCTCTCTCCATCAATAATACATCATATCCTCACTACAATCTCTCAAAAATTACTCTCAATAATCACTCTTAGGTCGTGGATACCCCTCCCAAGAGGTATGTCTGATATGAAGGGTCACCAGAGCCACTACAGTGTCTCTTCATAGCTCACTACTGTCACTTCACTCTAGTCTTCTCTTGAGTCTTCAGCAGCTACTTCTTCCACTTCTTTCAGCTCTTTTGCACTTGTATTCACCTCTTTCCAAGGCTAGAAAACTTTCCCAAAGTCACACATACATTCCACAGAACACTTACAGAAGCATACAGAACAGTCTACAGAACAGTACCAGAACAGCTACAGTACAGAACAGAACAGAAACAGAACAGAAGCAGAAGCTCTACAGAAGACCTACAGAAGGTTATCAAAACCACATAAATCATTCTCAAATCATTCCAAACTCTCACAAACCATTCAATAAGCTTTCACAATATCTCATTCTTCATCAATCAATACTCCTTCCCTCCTTACAGAAGACAATCAGAACAAAACAGACCAAAACAGAACAAAACAGAAGATATACAGAACCATTCAGAACCTATCAGAACATCACAGAACCATCAACAAACATCATGAACTTCCAAAACACAATCAATATCATCCAAAACACTCTCAAACCACTTCCAAATCAATCAATCATCCCATAAAATCAACCATTCAGCTCTCAAAAACAACAAAAATCAGCCAAAAAACAAGTCATTTCAACACTCAACAGTTATCATTAACCTCCCACCCCCAAGTAATTACAAGGGAGTTCAATGCTTCTTAGGTCACACAGGATACTATCAACGGTTTGTACTAAACTACGCACTGATCGCTAGGCCATTATACAAGCTACTAATAGTCTTCGAGTGGACCGAAGCATGCCAATGGGCATACGAACAATTGAAACAGGCTCTAACAATGGCACCGATTCTACGAGCCTCGGGCTGGACCACTATCTTCCACGTCCACATTGATGCCTCTAAGTCTACCGTAGGAGTAGTATTGTGCCAACCGGGTGAGCATAACTTGGACTACCCAGTGAGCTTCGCTAGCAAGAAACTCACTGAGACGGAGATGAATTATTCCACGACGGAAAGGGAGGGACTAGCCATGGTGTTTGCCGTGAAGAAATTCCGGCACTATCTACTGGCCACACCTTTAACCTTTTTCGTGGACCATCAAGCCCTGCTCTACTTGGTAAACAAACCTTGTGCTACAGGACGCATAGCTCGATGGCTCCTCCTGCTCCTAGAGTTTGATTTCTCCGTGGTGGTACGAAAGGGAAAACAACATTACATGGCTGATCACATGTCCCGTATACCCACAGGAGAGGTAGCTGGACAAGGCATCAAGGACAAGTTACCGGATGCCCACGTATTCCACCTGTCCAGGGAGAGAGACCTATTCAAGGCTGATCTGATGCCATACTAGGCACATGAAGCCCCGCGGCATAGTACTCGCAAGCCAAGTACATCGTGGTGGCCACGGATTACCTCACAAAATGGGCAGAGGCAAGAGCAATATGAAAAAACGACGCTAGAACGACTGCCAAGTTCTTATGGGAACAAGTGATCTCGTGCTTCGGTTGCCCCATCGAACTCGTCAGCGAGACCAAGGCACACACTTCATCAATGAAGTGATAGCACATCTCCTATCCACCTTTCTTATCATCCATCGCAAGTCCTCGCCATACTACCTTCAGGCTAATGGCCAGGCAGAATCGACTAACAAGATTCTCATTAACATCCTGACTAAAGTGGTCTCCGCCTCGAGAAGCGATTGGGACAACAAGTTGATGGTAGCCTTGTGGGCTTACCGCAAAGCTTATAAAACAGTTGTCGATCAAACCCCCTTTAGGCTGACCTATGGGACTCAAGCAATTCTACCGGTAGAATTTTTTGTTCCTAGCCTGAGAATAGCACTCCAAGAACGATGGAAAGGACATGAAGCATGGATGCAACGCCTAACTGAGCTAGAACGCCTGTCAGAGACTCATCTTCTAGCCACCCACGCACTCATCTGTGAGAAGGCTCGACGAAAGACGTGGTTTGACAAGCATGTCAAGCAGCGAGACTTCGGACAAGGAGATCTTGTTCTGCTATACTCAATGAAGGGACACAAACAGAAGATGAAGTTCCGAGGACTAGGACCTTTTAGAGTATGCATGATTGGTAGAACCGAGAATGTTGAGTTGGAGACACTTGATGGCGAAGGAGTAGGCTTTTTTAATGGCAGTCGCGTAAAGAAGTACTATCCTCCTTCCCATCCATCACATGAGCCACCCATGCTAGAAGCCTCGTTGAACGTCCGAATGGCAACTGTAACCGATCTTACGGATCAGGACGAGGAAGCCGTAGCACCGGCGTATCTACGAATCACAGTCACAGTAGGCGCGGCGTGTTCTTTTGACGCCCTGATTGATGAAGGGGCCGACTACAACATCTTGACGCATGACCATTGGAGACGAATTGGTCAACCGATGCTACAACCCACTAATGCCAACCTCAACCCATTTGGGGGTGCCGCCTATCTACTCCTGGGGAAGTGCAAGGCACTTGTTTCCATCGAGACTGAAAGTTTACCAGCCTTCTTCCATGTGTTGCCTAACACTAAAGAAGCCGGTAATGTGTCACTATTGGGTCGCACCTTCAAACAGCTAACACATTGCAATGTGGATTACAACCTAAACCACATTCATCTTGCCATTGGCAGCACCCATATAGTAATGACCTTTAGCAAGGGCTGTCATGATCCCTCCACCATCACGACGCCACCGGTAGAAACCCCTAAAACCACGCCCCAGACCCAGTCTAAAGGGGCAAAACCTGTGGCTTCGTGCCACGCACTCGACCCATGGCCCAAATCCACCAAGAGTGTTAACAAGGCCAAGCAGCCCAGACTTATGTGGGTGCCAAAACGGCAGGAACTGCATTTGGGTACAAACACCCAAACAGGGTCCTAACCGCCAGAAACGTCAGCCGTCCTGGCCTAGAAGGTAGTATAGATGCTATTGCCATAGCCAAACAACCGTGTTGCGATGGATTCGTAAGGATCTCTTGCGGACACAAGGATACTACGAGGGCAACCCCTAGGTCTGGGTGCCTAAAAATGGCCAGCAAAAAAGCTCATCTACTTGTGATATCGCCCTAGAAAGGAAGGCTTGCACATGGGGTAACCAGCATATGATCAGCACACCATTGCCAGCAACGGCTAGTAAGCCTCAACTTATCTATCGACCAAAGCAACCGCCACAAGCCTTAAACCTGCTTAATCCAGAGGGCTTAAAAGAACCTATGACTGTTCATTCGAAACCCAGCCCAACCCTCAGACCCCCAGAGCTCCCTGCAGCACCTCAATGTGCTTCTGTGAAGAAAACCCAACCTGTGACACCGATGAGGGAGTCACCACTCTCCAGTCCAGTTGCACCAATCCCACCAGCAGGTCTTAGACCCTCATACGCGGTACGACCTTTCCTTTCCTTGGCTAATGACCTTGCCGCAACCTTTGGGGATGACTTAATAACCTGCATCATGATATTGGACGACACTTTCACCACATTCGCTAGAAGCTATGAGAGGCTAGACCTCGGCCTCCTGGATAGAACCCTTGCTTCGGAGGTTCATGCATTACCCTGCACATGGGAGCAATACGAACTCATAACTACTAAGTTCCCCAAGATCGCTGCAGAACTCATAGCAAACAATGAAATCTCAAGGGAGCAAGCGGCGCTCAGACGCCTAGTCACTTCATATCGAAAGCCTCCCCGCTCTGCTCCTATAAATGAAATGTACGAGCTCATGCAGTGGGCAAGCTCACCCTCCATGCTCTTACAACAGTGGTTTGCTCTACGAATCCAATGGGAGAAAAAAGGTTGCTAAATAATGACCAATACTGAACAACGCAGGGCAATTAAGACCATTGAATACGACCCCACTTATGTGGCACCCATCTCATTTAGGGTTTTGACCATCACCCGCAATCAGCACTTGGATGACCATGTGCTCACCCACCCCTATATTGACCAACTCCTCACCGAGGAGGAATTACATGTCGCTAGCTACCTTAATACTGGGGATCTCTTTCATGATGTCTATATCTCCCAAGTCTCTATCCAACCCGCTGCTCTCGATTGCCATGCACAATTGGAATACAACCCACAATTCTACACGTGGCTCCTTCACCCGTAACCTCCTACCCCAACCGCACCAACGCCACCCCTTAAATCCTAGGAAGGATTCTTCTCTCACCTGGAAGAAGGTGGTATGTATGTACGTACAAAAACCCGGTGAAAAGAAAAGAGGGAAATACGGTGGAAGGAATTAGATAGGAAGTGAACAAAATGGGGGTATGGTAAAGTAAAAGTGGCGACAGGCATAAGCATTAGCATGAGAAAAATGACTTCTAAAAAATTCAGTTAATAGTTTAAAAACAGCAAACTGCTATATGGAAAACACTAACGGAAGTTATGAATTGTGGCAGGAGCAGAAAATGTCGCAGCAAGACCACGCTCATCGACTCCCATTCACTCACGAGGAAAAGGAGCTATATTGCATCCAATTGGAAAACCGTGCCCTTGGCCAGCTGAAGTTCCGAACCATCCACAACATCGGAGTCGTGGTGGCAAAGGAGGAGGCAGCCAGAAGAGTGGTGGAACAGTGCAACCTGACAAAATATATTGAAAAATTCTCACAGGAGCCTGATCACTTCAAATGCATGGAATTCCTCAGGACATACAATTTGGACCAGGAAGCGGGCACTGTAACAGTGGGCCGAGGAGAGGGCGCAAATAAAGTACTGGTCCGATTGGACCCAGTCCTGGTGGAAAAAGATCTAGGATTAGAACCTAGGACAGAAAAGCGGCAAAAAAGGGATGTTTACGCCTTTCTAAAAATGAAGAAGGAAGAGGTACTTACAAACGACGACATAAGCATCCAAGACATCCCCGACACTGATGCCAGGCTACAAGCCAAGTTGGTGGACGTGCTCTTCTCCAGCCAATGATACAACTCTTTAATGCATCGGATGAGTGTGCCCATGTTGGAGAATATAGCAGCCCACACTCTAGATGAGGTGGATTGGAATGGCTACGTGCGGAAGACTATTGATCAAGCGGCCAAAGCACTAGCCCTGGGAAGCGCACCAACAGGAGCAGATTCTCCAGCTTCTAAGGTGATGGAAAGGAATAAAGCCTTCTCCAAGGCCTCTTTGATAGGCTATGGACGAGTCTTAACTGGATTAATTTAGGAGGCAGTAAAGGCAGCACAAGAGCCGAAGGAGGGAGAAGGAGAAACACCGGAGAAGTCGCCCCCTCGACAGGACAAAGACAGGTCCACTGACAGAACAGAAACAGAAGAAGAGGGGGGAGGACCAACTAGTAAAAGGACAATCAGGACAATGAGGAAAAAGGTGGCGCAGGGAAAGAAAAAGGGTGATGAAGGTAGAAAGAAAGAAAGGGAGGACTTGGAAAAGGCAAGGAAGGAGTCCCTGAAAGAAGTAAAAGAAAGAGAAAGGATGAAAAAGCAGGAGGAGCAGAGGGAAAGAGAGGAGTTGCAGAAAGCCAAGGAAGCATCCAAACAAGAAGCGGAAGCAGAGAAGAGGGAAAAGGAACAAAAAGGAAGAAAGCGGGAAGAGCAAAAGAAAAAGTAGGAGGAAAGGAAGAGGAAAGGAAGAGGAAAGCGAAGGAAGAAGAGGAGGAGCTGCGAAGGAGAGAGGAGGAGGACTTGGCAGAGGCCACACGATGGTCCATTGAACAACAGTGCCGGGCGGACGAACTGAGGAACCTAAGCCCATGCAGAGAGGAGGGGCATGGATCCAGCACACAGGTGCCAGAATTCGTGCCATACCCAGTCTCCGAAGGCAAAGGCAAGGCCCTGCTTCATCCAATCCCTACCCTCCTGGTACCTCCCACGGAACTCACCACTGTCACCCCCAGCATACCCACTAGCGCTGATGTGTCAAATTTCATGGCGTGGATGCAATATTTTATCAACAAAGAAATGGGCCACGGGCGGAGCATGGAAACTACGGCCACAGGATAGAAAAGGCCAGCCGCAGATGCAGAATCCAGGCAGGAACCCAAAAAGCAAAAAGTTGAAGCCTCCACCTCACCTATGCACGCAACGATGATGCCACCAGCTAATTACAACGAATATGTCATTGAGCTACTCTCCCAGTTGGAGAGAGCGAAGGAGAAACGCAAAACGGCCATGGCGGAGTTGGCAGCCGAGAAGGAAACCATGGCTTCCTTCCAGTTGGACAAGACAAGAATGGTGGCCTTGCAGCAGCGTGAAATTGCAGAGCTGAAACAGGAACTGAAGGCTAAGGATGAAAGAGAGGAACATTAGAGGCAGTTACTTGAGAATGAGACGCAAGAGTTGGTGAACATGCAAAGAGGGCACAAGCTTCTCATAGGGAAATACAAGGAGCTTGCTGCAAAAACCGCTAAGCTGGATGCACTCAGGGAAGAGCTGAATGCTAAAGACGAAGAACGGCAACGAGGCATGGAGGAGCAGGAGGAGGAGCTCAATCACCTAACAGATCAGCTGATCTATGAACAACAAGAACAAGAGAGGCTGGTCAGGGAACTAGAGGATTATGGACAGAAAATCATGATGTTGACCTTGAGACAAGGGGAAGGCCTGGAAGTGATGAACAAGAGGGTGGAGGAGTGGGCCATGCATAACGAGAGGAAGATGAAGATACTGGCTTGCCGCCTTGCCTTAACGGAAAAAGAGAAAATCATGGCGGAAAGCAAGGCAGAGGCAGCCCAAGTGGCCTTCAGTGCGCTCAATAGAAGATCTTTCTCGACACCATCTTGGACGCCACCCACACAGCACAAGGAGAATCGATGGAAGCAGTGCAGAGGAAGCTTGGCATGGCGAGAAGAGCTCTACACACTGGACTGCAAATGCCGCCACTGCTGGCATAGGTGAGGCTGAGTCTGGAGGAACAACGGAAATATCTGACGAGAGCCGGCCTCACCCCCAAAGAAATAGATGCCCTTGGGTTCCAGGAAGAATCAGTACTTGCAGAATGGCAGGGGGAAGAAGCTGAGCTAGAAATCGATGTGAATCGCTTCAGAGAAGAGGTGGTCCCACAACCCCCCTCGCCACAGGCCCAAGATCCACCGCAAGCAGACCCAGCTGTAGAAAGGAAAGCCATCTCTAAGAAAAGGTGAAAAAAGCTGGTAGAGAAGGCCAGACAGACGCTAAGAGCCAAACTAGCCGTGCTACCATCTGCGCCTCTCCCCCCGTGCCCAGATGATCTCCCGATAGGATTCCATGTAGAACTGGTGGTGTGGGAGGTGCAAGAACTAGCAAAGGATCCATTTTCCTTCAATTTCCTCCTACCCAACAATCTACGGAGGGTCTTTCCCCTCAAAGTGATGGACGAGGTGATCGCGGCCGGTGGGTGGCCAGCTAGGGAAAAGGTGGCTGGAAGAGTGGGAAAAGACCCCAACCTCTTGGGGCACCGAAGCAAACGACTACTGGTACGATAAGGTTGCTGAAATCCCCTACACTGTACAAAACTATAGGGACCAACCCCTGTGGAGGAGGCGAGTATGCGACATAAGCGTGCTCATCTGGATGGCTTTTTGTAATACCCTGCCATTCGAGTGGAACGACCCTACTTATATGGCGTACCCTCGAAGGGTAGGCGTCGATTTTGATGCCAACCTCCACGGGCGCTATTACTTCCCCGTCATTTATAACTCCACTGTAACATCCTACAACAATGCCCTTCTTTTTACCGCAGAAAGCCTAGACGAATCCATGGTATGCTTCCTTGCGGATTTTTCCTCATGCCCTGACCCCGCCTTCATAACCACCTGTAACTACCTTAGGCTACTTAGGCTACTCCTTAAGCAGGACTCGAATCCACAAGAGCGTGGCCTGCCTCCCCTATTCTTCGACCCTAATTCTATAGATAATTATGCCATGGCTCATCTCATGATGAGGGCTACTCTCCTCCCTTCTTTTTGCCTAGCCCTCCTAGAGGACATTAACGATAGCCAGCTTACTAGATGCAACCACCCCTTTCTCTCCACTACCTCCCTACACGCCCGCATGAATCTAAAGAATTACATGCTGCTGCATTACCAAGAGAGAACATGTATCTGCTTGTAGATCTTCTATCAGACATACTACCAGCCCAATCTGCATCTGTGTATCCAAACACATATACATCTGTACCTGCCTCATAGAAAAGTCCATAATGTAATGTGGACTTCACACATCTCAATATGCATTTGACTGCATCCAAGTGTGGCTTTCTAGGTACTTGCATAAACTGACTCACAAGACCAACAACGTAGCTCAAGTTTGGCCTTGTAATGGTCATGTAGATCAAACTCCCCACTATCCTCCTGAACATAGTAGGGTCTTCTATCTCATCCCCAACATCAGCACTCAACTTTACATTCTACTCCAACGGAACTGAAAGTTGTTTGCATGCTGTCATACCATACTTGGACAACATATCCAAGCCAAACTGTCTTTGGGACAACCATATACCATCATCACATCTGATCACCTCAATGCCAAGGAAGTATCTTAGCTCACCTAAATCCTTCATCTCAAACTTCTTCTTCAAAGAATCCTTGACTTCAGCAATCCTACTATCACTATCACCTGTAATAATCAAGTCATCCACATAGATGACTATGATGACCAAACCTGCATCTCCCTTTCTCACATAAAGTGAGTGATCAGCATTAGAAATATAAAAGCCAATATTGAAAAGATACTCTCTGATCTTATCATACCATGCTCTAGGTGCTTGCTTGAGCAGAGCGCCTTCTTCAACTTGCACACATATGTGGGATGCTCTAAATCTTCATAACCTGATGGCTGATCCATATACACTTCTTCCTGCAAATCACCATGTAAGAAGGCATTCTTCACATCCATTTGCTGTAACCTCCAACCTTTGGTTGTTGCCAAAGCAATCACACATCTGATAGTTGCCATCCTAGCAACTGGACTGAAGGTTTCATCATAATCTATGCCATATGTCTGGGCATAGCCTTTTGCAACCAGCCTAGCTTTGTACCTACTAATAGAACCATCTGCATTGTGCTTAATCTTATAAAGCCACTTACATCCAATAGCTTCTTGCCCTTTGCCAATGATACCAGATCCCAAGTCTTATTGGCCTCTAATGCAGCCATCTCCTCATCCATTGTTGCATCTCAATGAGTATGACCAACAGCCTCCTCAAAACATGTGGGCTCAACATCCTCAACTAGGTTCACCATATAAGCATAATGGTGAGCTGCATAACCTTCAAAACCAAATCTTTTAACAAGGTATCTCACCCTGCTAGACCTGTGTACTACTGGATCACTCAATGGAGTCTTTGCATTAACGCGTGCTCTCTGCACACCTGGAGTCCTCACTGAAGGAATGCCAAGCTCATCATCCAAGCTCTCTGAGCCACTGGAGTCTCCATCAAGAACTGCATCAATGCCTTCTGACACTTTATTCTTTCCTTTGTCTTTACCTGTAGTGCTACTAGATGCACCCAAAGATGTAGAGGTACTCCTTAGTCTCCTAGACCAAGGAATACCAGATGATGTCTCTCGTCCACTAAGATTTCATGATTCTTACTTTTCAACGTGCACATGAGTATCATGATCATCATCATCATCCAATGCATCACCACTAGATGCATACCAACTGCTCATTTCATCAAAGATGACATCCCTGCTCACTCTAAACTTACATGTGACATGGTTATAACAACGATACCCTTTCTACTCTAAAGAGTATCCAATAAAGACACACTTTTCAGCCTTTGGATCCAGTTTCTTCCGCAACTCATCTGGCACATGAACATACGCAATGCAACCAAACACTTTCAAGTGTGAAACATCAGGCTTCTTACATGTAAAACATTCTTCGGGAGTCATACCATGAACTGCAGCTGTGGGAGTTCTATTCATAATATAAACAGTAGTATGAACAGCCTCAGACCAGAAATGCTTAGGCATATTCTTTTCAGCCATCAAGGCACGTGCAACTTCTGCAATATGCCTGTTTTTCCTTTCTGCAACCCCATTTTGCTATGGGGTATACCTGCATGTGAACTGTCTCTTTATCCCATGAGACCTCAGAAAATCACTGAACTCATTTGAGAGGTACTCTCCCCCTCCATCTGACCTCAAGCACTTTACTTTCAAGCCCGTTTCTCTTTTAACTGCGGCCTTGAAAGTTCTAAAGTGCTCAAATGCTTCACTCTTTTGCTTCATAAAATATACCCACAGCTTTCTAGAACAATCGTCAATGAACGTGACAAAGTATGAACTGCCTCCAAGAGATACATTTTGTGTAGGCCCCCAAATGTTTGTATGCACAACATCAAGGATATTTCTACTTACATCTCTATCATGTGAAAAGGGTTGTCTTGCCTGCTTACCAAACTGACATGCTTCGCATACCTTATGAAATTTTGCAACTCTAAATGTAGGCAACCCTATAACCAACCCTTTGGACTGCATTAATTTCAGCCTTTGTACATTTGCATGTCCAATGTGTTTGTGCCAAATTTCAATGTCTGCAACAACATCTTTTCCTTTAGCATACATAGCAGCATTCATAGAAGGAATTCCAGCATCTAGAGTAAACATACGTCCAACTCTACTTCCCTTTGCTACCAACCTGCACTTGTCATTGAATTCTTCTACAAAGCAACCCTTTGCATTAAATCTGACTTGTAGCCCTTGCTCTACCTTTTGACCGACTGACACCAAGTTCTTTGTAATAGATGGCACATATAATACATCTGAAAGACTCTTTGTCTTACCATCATGCAAGGACAAGGGAACCTTTCCAATGTGTGAAATTAGGTGGCATGAATCATCACCCGTCTGCACATAATTTCATTCTGTAAATCCTGCATCTCTCCAAACCATTCTGCATGGCTGGTCATATGATTGGATGCACCTGAATCAACATACCAAACATCTTCATGTGTTCCCTTTCCTGTAACAGCATTCATCATATGCTGCATAACAAACAAACGTTCATTTTTGTCTTCATTCTGTCGTAAAGACGATGCATAGTTTCCTTGCTGCAACTTACCACTCCAAATATCATCTTTCTTAGCATAACATTGAGTTGCAATATGACCTGTTTTGCCACAGTAGTGACACACAATACCAATGTTGTTAGAACCTCTGTTCTGCCATCCACCTCTTCCTCTAAAGCTCCCCCTGCCTCTAAACTTACCATGACCTCCTGAAACCTGCATATCGCCAAATTGCTGATTGAATCTGTTTTGTTGATTGCCACTACTACGTCTTGTACCACGGCCTCTTGAAGAGAACCTGCCACGTCCCCTTCCTGAACAAGAGTAGAAAGCTTGGACCTGTTCACCACTTCTTTCAGATGTCTCACTCTGCATGTTGATCTCTTCAGTGATCATAAGGGAGACCAACTCATCAAAATCTGGAAATGGCTTTCTGACATATAAGGAAGTTACAAAAGACTTTCAAGCGTTTTCATTGTTAAGTCCACCCAAGGTAGACGAGATCAAATCATCATCATCGGGCATTGCATCAATCGCTGCCACTGCATCTGCAATGCTTCTTACCTTCAGTGCATACTCATTGATAGACATCTTCCCTTTCTTTAATGTATTTAACTCTTTCTTGAGTTGAATCTTTCTCTGCATTTCTGATATGTCCCAGCATATTATTGTCAATTGCTGCTGACAGCCAATACATGACCTTCTTGTCTTTTGCATTCCATTCCTTCCGTGCCTTTGTCTTTTCTGCCGTTGGAGGATCACTCACCTCCGGCTCCTTTTCTTCACCTGAAACAAACTCATAGAGACCTTTTCCAATAAGGAAGTTCGTGACATGGAACTTCCATGAAGGGTAGTTGTTCTTGTCGAGCTTCTCAATGATTGGGTTTCCACTGTTCTGTGCCATTATCACAAAATTAATACCAACAGCAAAGCAAATCTTCTGCAACCCTCGACCTGTAGTGTACAACAATATACCAGACAGCCTTTTTCACTGTCTACTCAACAATACATGCAATCTGCAACCTGTTTATAGATAAACCTTGTGTTTACTCACTGATAAACACCGTTGAACTTACAGATCTGAAATCTGTAACCTGCGCACCCACTTTCGGTCAATACAGTCGAAGTCACAGTGTATCCTGTAACTGTTGTCCGCAACCTTGTGGCTCTAAAACGGACCCTGAAACGGCCTCAAATGCCCAAAATAACTACGGGAAAGCCCTAATGGCTTAGTTTACAGAATACACAGCGCTCTTTGCGCACACCAAATCTCACTGTAATCGGAGATTTTTACTCTGCCCTGCTTCCGGTGTCTCCACAGGCACTATCCAAGAGAAAGAGTGGAAGGATGGGAGAGCTTCTTACCCATGGCTTGCTTGCTTGAACCTTGCTTCTTCTCCTTTGCTTCAGCCTTCGAAATCAGCCTCTCTCGGTAGTGCGGCTCTGATACCATGTCAAGAATCGCGTGGTGGGGGGACTTGCTCAAGATGCTGCGCCGAACACACACAAAATGCATAAGGAGAAGCTCACTCAAGAGACAAGAAGAGAGATGGAGGCCAAAACGTTTTCTTGCTGATTTCTTCTTCTACTTCCACACTCTTTACAATGTACACAAAGTATAGATAAGATACAACATAAAAGGAAAGTGGCTTACTAAGTCAAACAATGCATAACCGACTACACTAGTCGACTGGCGCTATAACTATGCCAGCTGTAATAGGTGTAACAACCTGAATATAATAAGTAATGAGTCAGTAGCCATGTGAGAGTCATAATGACCACCGATGTGATAAGTGTAGATGTGTGGACCCATCTAACCAGGTGGTCCATCATCAATGTCCGCATGTGTTGAGCTTATCATCTCAACACTTTTCTCATCCACGGATTTTATCTTCAGTATCATGGGCCAAACAAATCACATCTTCCAAAGTCTTTGGCTTGAACATGTTCACTCCTGCATAGAAGTGACCAAGCAAACCAGACATATATTTGTGCTTGTGGATCACCTGAGGAACATCTTCAAGCATTCGAAGTTGTAGTAAGGCACTCCAAGAATGCTCAATATAGTGTGGAATGGATTCACGATCTCTTTGTTGTAGAAGATCCCATTGTTTGATTGCTTTTTCATGAAATTGAGGTGGAAGAAAATTCTACAAAATTTTCTTTTGAAAAGCTTCCCAATTAGTAGGACAATCAATACTCTTGCGGACAACAGTTCACCATAACGATGCTCTATCCACTAGATGGTTAGTGACACATTTGAGTTTATTTTTTTCAACATACTACTCTTCATGAAAGTAATTATCAAACTGACTGATAAAAGGGAGAACACTTTTGCTGTCACGTAGCCCATTAAAAGTACTGAATTTGAAATTTCTTTTACTTATCTTGGATTCTTTCCTAAGAGATTGTGCTTCGAGTGTCGCATCAATCATACGTCGTATAACATCTTTGGGTTGCGCTTCATCTTGATCAACAGTGGATCGTTGAAGAGTAGCCAATTGTGCTTGCAAGGTTTGACGTGCTCTTCATTCCTCTTGAAGTTGAATCATAATTAGGTCTAATTTTTGCTCTATCATTGGTTCTGGCAAATCACATTTGGCCATAAAATCTTCCATGGTTTGATTGGACATCTTGCAAAATCTCAAACAACCTCACATACTCAAAATCTTGTTAGAGGGATGAGCGTAGCTTAAGTTTGGGTTTACAAGGCTTGCTTTTTTTTAATAAAACATATGGCTTTTTGCGATCTTGCTTCTTTTGCAGTTATGTTAATTGATGTTGGTCATCTTCCAAGTATATATGTCTTCTGTATAGTTTGTGTATGACAATCTGCTTGCTAGAAATTGAATTTGTTAGGGTGCAGGTACGAACTGGGGCTTGTTGGAGTTGCAAAAATTGGTTCAAGATAAGCTCAGTGTGGACACCCACTAAGAAGGAAATTTAAAGATTGAATTGTGACTCTAGCAAAGCTTAGCTTTAAGCTTTAGATTTAAAAAAACTTGACTTAATCGTTTATCCAATGTGGAGGATGACGGCATGTTTTGGCTGGCGTCGATGCCGTTTAGTTCACGCTGTCGCCGCTCATGATGAAGTTTGGGGCCTTAAGCTTTTCATCAAGCTTATTAAGCTTTGTAATTCTCAAACTAATTGGAAGTTTCCTATTTGTTTCCTTTGAGAAAAAACATATTTATGAAGGAGCTTTCCGAGTGGTCCTCTCTTGACAACGTGGTCCTTTGCGATTTGACAGCACAGCAAGGGGTTGTTCACCGCTAGGAACACACTGGTATTAATGGTTTGTTGTGAGATTGCCTATAGAGCCCGTTCATTCCAAAAGCTTTGCTCTTTGTGAAAGATGGTAAGCGATTGGAATCCCTTGATCTCACCTTTGCTTTGATACCGCTGGTGCACAAATCGGATGCTGGCGTGTGTAGCAAGCACCGAAAGGTCCCCAAGAACAAAGAACTCTACACAAACTCATAAAAGCAAGAAGAGAGTTTACACGACATGAAGTAAAAAGACAAATTGGATACAATCTTTCCCCATGCCTTATGTGAGCACTCCAGAAAGCATGTATTTATAAATTTATTAATCTCCAAGCTAAAAAATAGATCAATTTATAATTAGCATGCTTTGGCTTTTGTGTATGCTTTTGCCCAAATAAATAATAAAGCAGTTGGGCACCCCAAAAGTCGGAAATACAATATCCAATAATGAAATATTTAAATCAAGCACCTATGCACATACAAAATAATAAATATTTGTTAAGTGCTTCAATAAATAAGTGCACCTAAATAAATATTGACGTCCTGCCTTGAATGATAAGATGTTGTCGAAGGGTTTTCAAAAGCAAAGTTGCGACCACAGAGGACCTTCACGAATTTCAAGATAGAAGATCAATCAAGCAAATAAGTAAGATGGGAAAATGATGCCAAGTCTCTGTTTTATTTCTGCCAATAACAAATACAAGGTTCAAGAAGAAGAAATCACAGCGACCTCTCCGAATCCAGGAATGAAAATAGCAAATCCATTAACTCTTCATCTTCCATCATTGTTTAAGCCTTTTTCCCTCGATAAGATCGAGACTTGTGGATGATGGTAAGGAATCAAGGATATATTGTCCTTTGCCTGTCAAGATTGTGGGAGAGAAGGAAGGAGTCTCACTTGTAGCTTTCTTGCTTGCACAATGGGGGAATACACACAAAGGTGGAGGCTGAAAATAGTTTTCCTCTTCTTAGTTGTGTAAGCCAAAAGAACTCTAGTACAAGGAAATAGAAGAACCCTATATATGGGTCTCAAACCAAACTCAACTAACTAAGGTGGCATACTAACTAAGCCACGAACTAGAGTAGATAAGGATAGCTATCATGTAGCTATTATTCATGGGCAGTGTACCAACCGCATCTGCAAAACTGACAAGTCGGTGACATAAATGCACAATGGTCACCCTGGCATATCACGAGTGGAGCTCGATATCTCAACACTCCCCCTCGAGCTCAATCCCAATTCCTGCACACCAAGCAGGTCTCTGAACTTGCACAGCTTCTTTGCGCCCAATGCCTTCGTAAATATGTCAGCTACCTGATTCTCTATGCTGACATAAACTAGATCAATAAGACCTAGTAAAACCCTCTCCCGCACATAGTGATAATGCATCTCAATGTGCTTTGTTCTAGCATGATATACTGGGTTATTTTCCAAGTGTATACTACTCATGTTGTCACAATAAATGACAACTGGCCCATCTGTAGGCTGATGCATATCATAAAGTAGCTTATGCAACCAAGCTACCTCACATGCAGCCATTGCTACGCCCCTGTACTCAGCCTCTGTGTTGGATAAGGCAACTGTAGGCTGTTTCTTGCTACTCGAAGTGACTGCAGCACTCCCAAAAGAGAACACATATCCACTGGTAGATCATCTATCAGAAATGCTACCAGCCCAATCAGCATCAGTGTATCCATGCAACTGTATCTGAACCCCAGTCTCATAAAATAGTCCATACTGCAATGTGGACTTCACATACCTGAGTATGCGTCTAGCCGCATCCAAATGCGGTTTCCTTGGAGCCTGCATAAACTGACTTACCAATCCAACAGCATAGCTCAAATCTAGCCTGGTAATAGTCATATAAATCAAGCTTCCTACTATGCGTCTGTACATAGTAGGGTCTTCCAGAAGCTCACCTCCATCTGCGCTCAGCTTCACATTCTGCTCCAAAGGAACTGAAATAGGCTTACAGCCTGTCATCCCATATTTGGACAGCATGTCCAATCCATACTGCCTCTGCAAGAGCTGTATCCCACTTGGTGATCTAATCACCTCAATGCCCAAGAAATAACGCAGCTCTCCCAAATCCTTCATCTCAAACTTCTGCTTCAATAGCATTTTCACATGAAGGATATCTTCATCATTGTCATAATCAAATCATCAACATAAATGACAAGTAGCATAATACCTTTCTCTATTTTTCTCACATAAAGTGAGAAATTTGCCTTGGAAATCTGAAAGCCAATAGTGACAAGATACTGTCCTATCTTGTCAGACCATGCTCTAGGTGCTTGCTTCAAGCCATACAAAGCTTTCTTCAACCTGCAAACAAACTCAGGATGAACAACATGCACATAACCTGGTGGCTGCTCCATATAGACCTCTTCTTGCAAATCACCATGCAAGAAGGCATTCTTTACATCCATCTGATGTAAAGACCATCCCTTTGATGCAGCCATAGCAATGACTGCTCTTACGGTTGCCATCCTTGCAACCGGACCGAATGTTTTTTCATAGTCAATGCCATATGCTTGTGCATACCCCTTGACTACTAATCTTGCCTTGTATCTGTTCACAAAACCATCTGCATTGTGCTTCACCTTATAAACCCACTTACAACCAATTTTATTCTTACCTTTAGGCAAAGGTATCAATTCCCATGTAGCATTTGCTTCCAAGGCATCCATTTCTTCATCCATGGCTTTCTCCCATTTTTCTTTTCCCATGACTTGCTCAAAAGAAGTGGGTTCTGGTTCCTGTATCACTTTGACCATATATGCATAGTGAATGGCTGTAAATCCATCATATTTCAGCCTATCCACAGGATACCTAGCTCTCATAGACTTGCGCAAAGTAGGTTCACTCCCAGGTGCTCTCAAAACATCCCTGGTCTTCATTACTCCAAGTGAATAGAAGGAATACCCAACTCATCATCAATGCTCTGTTTTGAGCCACTGGATTCACCATCCACATAAGAGTGACCTGCATTCACATCAAACATGGGATGATCAACCTTCTCTTTTCCTTTTCGTGATACGTGCATACCACTATCTGCATTGCTTTGAGAAGATTCTCCTGATCTCAATCTGCCTGTCCATGGTGAAGAATGTGAACCACTGCTAGAGGACGCTCCAGGTCCACTAATATTTTGTGACTGCTGCTGTGAATTCTGTGCAGCATTACCATTTTGTGCATCTACATCATCAATCACATTTACTGGTTTATACCAGCTACTCATCTCATCAAAAACAACATCTCTGCTCACTGTAAACTTACGAGTAGAAGGGTTATAGCATCTATACTCTTTTTGCTGCTAATAGTAACCAATAAAGATGCACTTCTCAGCTTTTGGATCCAACTTGGATCTCAACTCATCTGGCACATGTACATAGGCAATGCAACCAAAAAATATTAAATGAGAAATATCTGGTTTCCTACCAGTATACCTCTCCTCTGGAGTCATCCCATGTATTGCTGAAGTGGGAGTCCTATTTATTATGTAGATTGCTGTAGCAACTGCCTTAGCCCAATAAAAATGTGGTAGGTCTTTTTCATTGAGCATGGCATGAGATACCTCTCCAATATGCATGTTTTTCCTTTCTGCAATTCCATTTTGTTGTGGGGTATGATTGCATGAATATTGCTGCTTTATGCCATGCTCCTGCAAGAACCTTGCAAACTCATTTGAGAGGTACTCTCCCCCTCCATCTGACCTTAGGCATTTTATTTACAGGCCTGTTTCTTTTTCAACCATAGCTTTAAGAGTTTTGAAATGCCCAAAAACTTCACTTTTCTTTTTCATAAAATACACCCAAACTTTTCTACTATAGTCATCAATAAAAGTGACAAAATAATGACAGCCTCCAAGAGATGCAGCTTTAGTAGTCCACACATCAGAGTGGATTAATTCCAATGGCTTCTCACTCTCTTGAACATGTCTAGGAAATGGTTTCCTTGCATGTTTTCCAAATTGGCAGGCTTCACATACCTTATGCATTTCTGCAACCTTGAATTTAGGCAATCCTGCAACAATATTTTGGGCCTGCATTGATTTAATTCACTGTACATTAACATGACCAATGCGTTTATGCCAGATATCAATATCTGCAACTACACCAGTCCCATGTGCAAACATTGCTGCACTCAGTTCAGGCATGTCTGCATCCAATGTAAACATTCTGCCCTTCTACTTTCCTTTTGCTATCAAGCGACCTTTATTTTTCATATCCTCAACAAGGCATCCATGAGGATTAAATCTGGCCTACAAGCCCTGCTCAACCATTTGACCAACAGAAACCAGATTCTTGGTGATATTCGGTACATGAAATACATCAGACAGGTATTTCTTTTTCCCATCTTGCATATACAAAGGAATTTTTCCAATCTGCACAATAGGATATGCAGTATCATCACCAGTCTCCACAAATCCTGGTTTTTTCATTTTCCTTGCATCCTCCATCCATTCTGCATGACCTGTCATGTGGTTTGATGCACCTGAGTCAACATACCACACATCGTTGCTTTCTTCTACACTTGTCACAGAATTGTTCATGTGCTGCACCATAAACAAATGCTCATTTCTGTCATCACCCTGTCTACTAGAAGATGCATAATTCCCTTGCTGCAATTTCCAATTCATGATGTCATTCTGCTTTTTATAGTAGTCTTTAGCCATATGACCCATTTTACCACAATAGTAGCATTCAACATTGATGTTTGCATTTTGGCCTCTTTGCCATCCACCATGACCTCTTTGGCTCCCCCTGCCTCTAGAGTTACCATGTTCTCCTCCATAGAACTAGTTTTCTTGAGTTTGCTGCATATTCTAATTTCTACCACGGCCTCCAAATCGGCCTCCTCTACCTCTGCCTCTGCCTCTTCCAGCATTTGAGTAGAAGACAGCTTCTTTTGAAGTTCCTCCTGAAGAAGATGCACCACCATTTCTTTGCTCCCTAGAAATTAGAAGAGCAATCAACTCCTCAAAATCAGGAAATCTTTCACGGACAGAAATGGATGTTCCGAACTGTGCATAATCCTTTTCTAGACCATTCAAGGTCACAGATCATATTTTCTCTTTGCACATTATGCAACTCTTGCTTGAGCTGCATTTTCCTGGCTTGCGTATTTGTGCTATATATTTTTGACAAAGTATCCCATGCCTCCTTTGGCGTACTTGCATTCTGAAAATGCACAATCATAGAGTCTGAAATACTGATAGACAACTAGTACATAACTTTCCTGGCTCTCTCATGCCATGCTTTGAATGCCTGTATTTGCTATTGATTGGGAACATCAGAAAGAACTGGTTCTTCTTCATTTCATGCAACAAATTTCCAATATCCTTTTCCCATAAGGAAATTCGTCATTCTAAACTTCCATGCTTGGAAGTTGTTCTTGTCAAGCTTTTCAGTTACAATCTGTGAAAGAGAATCAGATGCCATTACAGAATACTGCAAAAAATTCTGTCACTGCAAAGAACACAGCTTCAGCCTCACAAGGGCAAATTTGCAAAACTGACGAAAGTTGTATTTAACCACACAGTCACTTCCTAGTGATGATTTTGCATCAACAAGCAACAAGGATGATTCTGTAACTCCCAATGCCTCTGCGCACAGGCATACGATGCAATTTCTATAGTAACTTTTCACTGACCTGTAGAACAGTGGTCGCACAACATAAAACTGGGCCTTTTCGTGAGTGCGTGCAAAAAACTTCCGCCTCCAAAACAGGCCCCGAAATGGCCTCAAATCAAAAAACAGGGTCGCCAAGGGCTAAAGCCCTATCCTACAGCATATACTGCCCTCTTGCTTCACCGCGAAGGGCGTCTCAACCTGAGACAATGCACTCTTGCAATTTCCGGCTGTGCTACCTGCAGAGATCTGCTCCCAAAATAGAAAATGAAAGCAACACTGCTCCTCTTACCAGAACACCACGAGCTTGGCTTGCTTTCTTGAGCTCCTTACCACTAACAAGGCTCTGATACCATGTCAAGATTGTGGGAGAGAAGGAAGGAGTCTCACTTGTAGCTTTCTTACTTGCACAATGGGGGAATACACACAAAGGTGGAGGCTAAAAACAGTTTTCCTCTTCTTAGTTGTGTAAGCCAAAAGAACTCTAGTACAAGGAAATAGAAGAACCCTATATATGGGTCTCAAACCAAACTCAACTAACTAAGGTGGCATACTAACTGAGCTACAAACTAGAGTAGATAAGGATAGATATCATGTAGCTATTATTCATGGGCGGTGTACCAACCGCATCTGCAACTGACAAGTCGGTGACATAAATGCACAATGGTCACCCTGGCATATCACGAGTGGAGCTCGATATCTCAATATTGCCAACCAGCACAACCAGACTAGCTTGCAGTGGCAACTCCACAACATGCTCTCCACTCTCTAAAGTCCCCAGATTAAGCTATACAATTGAACCTTGTATTGCATGAAATAGATCAACAGCCAAAGCTTAAGGCAAGCTTTTGATCTTTATAATAGATTTACAGGTTGCAGACCTGTTATGACTCCAATGACCTGCGAACACACTTTTTGACTTTCCTGTTGTAGGAGGCAATGTCATTCTGGTATAATGAGGCAGCTTCTAAATTTGCAGGGCTTGCAGGATTCAGATCTGTCAGGAGAGACTGAATAGAAGTGAGAATGGTGGAGACATTATGACAAGGAGACCAAGCATCCTGAATAATATCCATACATAGTGTACCATCATTGTAAACATTAGGATGAAACATTTGAGAAGTGAAACACACGGGAGGAGGTTTCTTTGGATATTATTCTCCAAAAATCAAACGCAAGGAGGAAATTCCACCTTCCCATGTTGTGTCATCTGATCCAAATATGGTGGTACTCCACACAAAAAGGTTCTCATCACCACAAGGGCTTGCACTATAACCCCTGCTTTCAATCTACACAGCTGATCGGACACTCGCTAGGCAAGAGAAAATGAGAGATTGATGATCAGTGTAGCCCTGCACGGCTTCAATGCATGACAATAGAGGACAGATTGGCCTTGCTGAAGCAGCCATAGGTCTGTGAATGAACGTGGAAAAACTGTTCTGCACTATCACTGTACGGAGATTCCTTCTTGTTTCATCCAATCGTTTTATGAGAACCCTTCCCGTAATTGATCCTCCTCTGGTTCTCTACCGCCTATGTCGGCCACGGCACAGATTCTGGCAATAGGCAGTCGGAAGCTGCAATCAAGTCCATAAACTAGTCATGGCAAGTCTTCTACATCACAAAACGGGGCACTGCCCATATGGAAGATGGCAAGACTGTTGCACGAGCTTTCACTTCCTCCCTCCTGGAGACAGGCCTCCCTTCTCAATTCCACTCCCCAACTATTATGCCCATGTGCATGGCAAATCAAGCTGATAGATTTGGTGTAAGACCCAATGCTCTTAATTTCCATACTGAATGTTGTGTCGGCTTTGTTTTATGCTCACCAACAACCCCAAGAACAGGGACAAGGCTGACATGGATAAGGCCAAATTTCTCAAACCCAACTCTCCATTGAAACTGTCGCCCCAATCCTGCATTTTAGCTGCATCCCAATACTTGCCTGTATACAAAGTAAGATCCTTCACTTTGTGCTGCCTTTGAGACCATGTAGCTTGTACAATCTTGTCCTTCAAGTCGATGGTAGTTGCAAGGAACTATGCCGCAGAATGATGAACTGTTGCTCCACCATAGTCGAGCAGGTCATTCTGAAAATAGCAGTCCATCCAAGTTCTTTCTGCTTTCTTTGAGCTGCACATTGCTTTTCTTCCAAGTGGAGTTTTTCTAGTGTGGCTTTTTCCAAGTCTCCATCCTCCAAAGCATGTAGATCTGGTCATAACCGTGAATCTATCAGTGGTAATGCCCCTCTCAATTTGGGCATCAACTCATTAAGGCCAATGGTGAAACAAGAAAAAAAATATTGCTGCTCATAATCCTCAGGAGGTTCTGGGCAGTTCCACAAGCATTTGGGATTTCCATACACCTCTTTGCGACTCCACGATGGTTCTGGAATTATTGATATTTCTTTCATGTAATTACCATAGATGGAACACTGTGGAATCCCTTGCTTGTCAAAAACCTTTCCAATAAGACATCCCTATTCTCTGTTGCTGGCTTTCTGAAATCGAATACGACTAAATTCACTAGTTGAATGGTTTTTTATGGTGAGTTCCCCATAATTGTCAATCCATAACTTTCCAACAACCACATTATGAATGCAGGTTGTTATTTTGCTCCATGTGAAGTGGTCTCCAAACCTTGGGATGCAGAAATGCACTACTCCAGTTGGAAGAACCTCAACACTTTTGCCCCAGAACTCATTCTTGATTTCAACTTTGCCATATATTGTGTAATCTTCAAGCATATTCTCATAATGAAATGCCAATACAGGTAGATGATGGCTTACCTGTTCTGCAATAAAACGATATCTTGCATCTAGGGATTGCCATTCAAATGTTTCTCCAGCACACGGGTTTAAGACGATAACTCGAAACACACTTACGGGGTAAACTCGGATACATTGCAGTACGACATCCACTCCCTCTGATCCTGCGCATCCTTCGGATGGGCCAACTACCCTTGATCATTGTCGTCAAGATCCATGAACAGATCAATCTCTTCATTGACTATTTTCAGTATATCAGCAAGGTTATCTGTCATATCATCTGTCTCATCTACTGGAGTTTCTTCTCATTGCTCTTCTCTTGGAAATTCTTCCAATGCATAATCCTCATCATCTCTTTTCTTGAAAATCTTGATTATTCCTGCAATGGGCACTCTAAGCATTGTCCCATCCAATTCTGTCTGCTCATATGTTGCATTATCAAAGACATGACTGACTATGTACGGCCCAAACCATCTTTTCACCATCTTTCGAAGTGCAATATGCTGATTTTCAAGGCTGCTATCAAAGGCTAATACCCAGTCTCCCTCTTCTATTGCTCTAGGCCACAAGCGATGCCTACTGTCAAACCTGTCCTTATTTCTAAGTCTAGCAACCTTCAACCTGTCAATAGCTAGTTGAATATCCTCTGGTCTTTTCTCCAACTGCTGGATCCGAAGAGCTAAGAGCTCCTCTCTTGTCAAATCCTCCTGCCAAGGTAAAACTGGCCAAGTCAAAGCACAAGAATCAATCGGCATAACCAATTTCTGACCATACATCAACTCTGCGGGCATATATCTTGTGGTAACACTGTGAGTCGTACGATCAGCCCACAAAGCAAATGGTAGAAGTCTTGGCCATTCTCCAATCCATCCTCTACATGCTTTGGCTAATGCTTTCACTATCGACGGATGCCCTATTTCACTCTTTCCATTTCCCTCTGGATTTTATGCTGTGGTTACAGCCAACTTGATTCCTAGTTGAGAGAAAAACTCCCTAGCTTCATCTACATCTAATTCACCGCAATCTGCAATGATCTTACCCACACATCCATACCTGTAGAAAATTTCTTTCAATAAGAACTTACACACTGCACTAGTGTTCTTCGTTCTCAAAGGTCTGCCCTCAACATGATTGGTAAGATATTCTCTAGCCAAAACAATATATCTCATCTGCCATAGACCCATCGACATAGTAACCAAGTCAACTACCCACTTATAATGAATGCATAGCGGATAGGTCGAGTGAAGCTCGTCTCGATGACGCACTACGGAATACATCTGACAGCCTTTGCAAGTCTCTACAAAGCAAGAAACATCTTTGTACGTGCCTTTCCACCAATATTTTTCCTTGATTTTCTCATAAGTAGACAACATTCCTCTATGACCAGCCCAAGGACTCTCATGAAACTCTCTCATCACCTGTAACTGGGTCTCTTTATTGTAGACAACCCGCAAGGGTAATCCACCTCTTTTCTTCGGGTGCTTCCAAAGAAATCCGTCCTTGAGAAAATAACCATAGGCTTTTCTTCTGATCTTCTTGAACTCTTCATCCATCCATTCATCTCTTTTGCTTAGTGTACTAAGGTACTTGCCAATCTGCAACCAATCTCCAACATAGAGTTCTTCTATGAAAGCCACAATATCATAGATATGGCAAACATGATCAACCATAGCGGCTGAAATTTTTGCATCATCCTCTTCTGCAAGTAGTGTCTCCTCATCATCATATCTGGCTCAAGACAGCATATCCACCACTGGATTATCCTTCCGTGCTATGTGTTTAAATTCTGGATCTAATGACTTGATGGATGCGATCCATCTCAGCATAGCTATATCCGGAGTAGAGAAACTCATAATCATACCTATCAATGGCAAGCAATTTGTCTCTACCACAACTGGGGCTCCAATAAAATACTCCTTGTCACATTTGAGAGCAGTAACAATTCCCAATAATTCCCTCTTGATTTGCGGATACCTCCTCTGTCTCTCGTTTAGGACTTTTTCCCTGAACCAAATAGCATACCTATTTCCATCTGCATCATCTTGACCCATAGCCCAACATATGCTAATTGGACTAGTGTCAACTGTCAATACAATAGGCCTTCCGCAATTATAATCCGCTTTCCTGAGAGTAGGAGCAATCTGCAATAACTTTTTCAATTTCCGCATGGCTCTAGTGTGGCTCTCATCCCAATAAAATTTCTATCCCTTTCAAAGCAGTTGATATAAACAACTGCTATGTGTGCAAAATGGGGTATCCAAATCATGTAAAACACACAGGCTCCAATGAATCTCCGTACCTCTGAAGTGGTAGAACAATACTCCGTAATATTTCCTATAGCATCCACCTTTGCAGGTGAAGGTTTCCTGCCATAATACCCACACATATGTCCAACAATGATGACCACATTTACTCCAAAAATAGATTTCTGCCCTGATAGTGTCAAGTTCACTTCTTCTATCCTAGCCAAAATCTTTTCACAAGCTGCAATATGATCAGCCACAAAGTATCTGCATCCCTGCTCATTTAGACTCTCATTCTTCTCTTCTTCTGCACACCCTTTAATGGGCACATCATCCAAGAAAGGCATGGTAAGCTGAGGTATGTACTCATGAAGGACCTTATGCATGGCATTCATCATATGCGCAACAAAATTAGTGGCACCTTGAGGCAAGGTACACATCCTGACAAGCCCAATAGGAGTTCTCATAGTGGTTAGGTCCTTGCTTTCCAAGGCCAGCTGAAACTGATCATATCTAGAATACAAGTCACCTAAAGAATAGATGGCACGTCCAGCAAATGCTTCTGCAAACTCATCCACAACTGGATCTATACCAACATTCCTAATAGTAACTCTATTTACTGGCTGCATGTCCTTTATAAATCAGAGAGTACCATTCTTCTTTGGAACCGTAAACCACCTATTTGAGTATGGTGTAGATGACGGCTCTAGGATTTCTATCCTGGTTTTCTCATTCAACAAGTCAACTAGCTTTGGCAGGTGTGGCTAGGCACTGGAATAGGTCGGAGGTTCCATGGAATATGAGGAATAGTAAAGATCACCATAGGGGCAACAATATCAGAATTCACACATCCAATCTCATGTGAAAAGAAAGCAAACCCCCTTCCATGTTGCTCAAGCATATCTTGAAAGCACTGCTTCTCTGAGGGTAGTAAGAAATCACCATTTCCAATTTTTAATTCAGCAAGAGTCTCTGTTGAAAATTTATGGCCTATATGCTCTGGGTTCCTCAAAATTGGTTGCTTGGTAGCCCTCTCTATTTGCTAATCACTGTCAGGTGGAAGCGGTCCAGCTACCGGCTTCACCTTCTTATCCACAGTCTTGTATTTCGTGTCAACCCTAGCTTCATTATGATCCTCTGCATTACTCAAATCTTGCTGTAAATCAGCAATTTTGCCCTTTTGTGGGGTTGAATATCCTCAGCCCTCTACTCTATGGACTGCATAAGAATAGCCCTAAACTTTGGATGCTGAAATATTTCAGTAGTAAACTCTGTTGGCTGAAAGTTTTCAGCCCTCTGTGTCTCTATAGGCTGATCATAATAAGCCGAAAACTCTATTTGCTGAATTTCTTAAGCTCTCAATACTTTTTGCTGAGTCACCTCAGCCTTTGACTCTATCTGTGACACAAAATCTGAAATTTCATGAAACATGTCTAGGGACTGCACTGACACATTACTGAGACAACTCTGCATATCAGCTTTCAACATATTTTCCATCTCTATCATCGTATCTGCACAAACCATACTATCATACATCCCATCCATATGCTCATCATCCTCTAAAATACCTGCATTTTTCAAATATTTCTCCTTCCTGCACATGTACTGCCTAGCAGCTCTAGGCAAGTTAGAAATCTTCTGATAACTCATCGAATTGTTTGTTGAAATTCCAACAAAATTGGAGGACAAAACACTACTACTGCCAGGAGGTGAGAACTCCAATCTTCTCTGCTCTGTACCACTGTTGTCTCGCAGAATAGTGGTACCTAATGAAAACCCGAATCCCTCACAGTGGGCAAAGGCGCATCTCGAAGAGTATCCCTGTTTCTAGCATGATTTACACACATAGTCATAAACTAGACTGCTCTCATACCATCTTTACTGCGAATCCGAGCATAAGCAGATCCATCATCCATCTGCATCTCTGTGATGAATGGCTGTCCTAGGATTATGGGGTAAGAGCGTGAATCTTGCACAAAGAAATGGAAATCCTCCTCTACATCTCCAATAGAAATCCTGACACTGGGACATGCAGCATACAAATCACCTGCAGTGTTGTTGGTGGCTCTCATACGCCACCCATGCTCTGCATCCATAGGCCATCTATTACTTTCATAAACTCCACGAACTATGGGATTAATCTCTGAACCATGATCCATCAAAGCAACAAGAGGCACCTGTTTCTCTCCAATTTTTACCATTGTTTCTGTAGTTGCCCTAGCCCAATGACTCCGTGAAAAGTGACTGTGCGATACCAAGATAGGCTCATCAATTTCAGCATAATGCATAGGCTGAACCCTCTTCTCTGTCTGCGGAAAAATAGAAGCATTCTCGACCATAACCTCATCATCATCCTCATCCAACTCCCCAATCAAAACTCCCTGTGTATCAGTAGTAGGCAATGTATGTCTTTTTCTCTTCAAGACTTCTTGGAACTGATCTTGAAACTCTCTTTTCGAGATGCTCAAAACCTCAAAAATAGTAAAAGTCACCTCACTGCCAAGTATCTTGTCATTAAAGTTTTTCTTCATATCCGTAGATGTCTCAATATTAGACATTAATCTAAATCCTAGCTGCTTTCTCTGTCTAGGTTCCTACCTCTTTTCTTTCTTTTGAGTATCCTCCATTTGTCATTCTGACCCTGGTCTCGAAGACGGCCCTGCAATAGGTGGAGTAACAAACTCACCCCCTCTAGTCTTTTTAGCTGCATTTGGATTCTCTTCATCTCTCTTACGCTTCTCCTCAACAAGTACATATGCTACCTGAGACTTAGCCAAATAGGCATAAATAGTATACATGTCTCAACAGGCGAATCCCAACCTATCTCAGATCTGATGCTAGAACCTGCACTAGTCAAAACAGTCTGCTGGATTTTCCCCTTGTTTGCCGTCTCTATAGCATAGGTCCATAATGCTAACTGACTCTCTGAACCTTTCTCAAGTACACGCAGTCATGTCATCTACTAATTTTTTCATTCCACCTTTCCTAAAATTGGTAGCAAGCAGAGCTCCTGTTTCAGTCAACCTAGATCTTGCCATCTTGTCCCCAAAATACCAAATTCTTCCTCCTTGCATCTTGAAAAGATTCGCAATCCCTACAATGCTCATGATTCGTACTATCACACCAAATACATCTTCGATCTCTCCTAGGTGCACTAGGAGCACTAGAAGAAATAGTAGGCGCGATCGAGGCAAACTACTCTTTTGATTTTCCCACCAATTCTACTTTAACTGACTCAAGTGTCAAATCCATTATGCCTTTGATTATGTCATCAAGAGAGGAAGGAACCAAAGGAGCGGATGATTTTGGAGCAGAAGGAGCCGGCATCAGTCTTGGAATAGGAGGAACAGGAGGATTAGAAATAGTGGGCACTGGCATAGGCCAAGTAACTATCTGAGGAAGAGAAGAAATGATAGGGGTAGAAGCAGACATAGGAGCAGAAGACGGCGTCGGTGTCATAGATCCATTCTGTAGGCGGGTCTTCCATATCCGCCTCTTGGTCAAAGTCGAGACTGCATCCTGGGCGTCTTGCCAATCTATTCTAAGACCCATAGGCTTTGTGCGATCCTCAAGAAGCTCTCCTAATTCTCGTATCAATTTTTGAAGCTCAAGAAGCTCTCCTAATCCTCAAGAAGCTCAACTTTCTCAATATCCAATGCTCTTTGTTCAATGGCATCAAGTTGACTATACCTCTCTTCAACTTCTCGTATCAATTTTGAAGCAGCTAAACCTTTGTTTGGCATGTAGACCCACTCTCGGAATGACCACCGTGTAGCCATCCCAAAGTCCTCAAGAAAATACTCCTCTTTTAGGGGCTTCTTAAAATCTTGCCAATGCGAATTTTGAAGGAAGAGATCAGTCACTTTTACCCTCAAGGCGGGTGTGATAAGGCGACGAAAATATTTACTCATAAGTCCTGTCAGTACTCCAAAAAATCCCATCTTAATCTCATACGTCTTCAAATAAGCCAATATATTACGGCCATCAAATAGCTTCTTTTCATTTTAAATGGCTTCAGTCGCCTTAGTTGCGCTGATTGCATTCTCTTGCTCCGAATATAGTTGCCTTTGTTGAGACAACTGTTGTTAATGTAACTGCTGCTGCTGCTGCATATACAATTGTGTTTGCTGATTTTAAAAATGCATATGCATAGACATATTCTGCAAAATCTGCTTTAAATCATCCATAGAAGTACTTGAAGCAGAAGTCGATGATGGAGTTGAAGTAGAGGACAAAGTAGGAATCGTAGAAGGGGCTGAAATTGATGCTGAAGTATCTCCCATCCTGAAATTTTTTTAAATGCGATGCTTTCACGTTGGGTTCACCAAAGATGTTGAAGGGTTTTCGAAAGCAAAGTCACGACCACAGAGGACCTTGACAAATTTCAAGATAGAAGATCAATCAAGCGAATAAGCAAGATGAGAGAATGATGCCAAGTCTCTGTTTTATTTCTGCCAATAACAAATACAAGGTTCAAGAAGAGGAAATCACAGCGACCTCTCCGAATCCAGGAAGGAAAATAGCAAATCCATTAACTCTTCATCTTCCATCATTGTTCTAGCCTTTGCAAATTTCCCTTGATAAGATCAGGACTTGTGGGTGATGGTAAGGAATCAAGAATATGTTGTCCTTTGCCAACCAACACAACCAGACTAGCTTGCAGTGGCAACCTCCACAACACGCTCTCCACTCTCTAAAGTCCCCAGATTAAGCTATACAATCGAACCTTGTATTGCATGCAACAGATCAACAGCCAAAGCTTAAGGCAAGCTTTTGATCTCTGTAATAGATTTACAAGTTGCAAACCTATTATGACTCCAATGACCTGCAAACACATTGTCTAACTTTCCTATTGTAGGAGGCAATGTCATTCTGGTATAATGAGGCAGCTTCTAGATTTGCAGGGCTTGCAGGATTCGGATCTATCAGGAGAGACTGAATAGAAGTGAGAATGGTGGAGACATTATGACAAGGAGACCAAGCATCTTGAATAATATCCATACATAGTGTACCATCACTGTAAACATTAGGATGGAACATTTGAGAAGTGAAACGCACGCGAGGAGGTTTCTCTGGATATTGTTCTCCAAAAATCAAACGCAATGAGAAAATTGCACCTTCCCATGGTGTGTCATCTGGTCCAAATATGATGGCACTCCACACAAAAAGGTTCTCATCACCATAAGGGCTTGCAATGCAACCCTTACTTTCAATCTACATAGGTGATCGGATACTCACTAGGCAAGAGAAAAGGAGAGATTGATGATCAATGTAGCCCTACACGGCTTCAATGCATGAGAGTAAAGCACAGATTGGCCTTGCTGATGCGGCCATAGGTCTGTGAATGAACTTCGAAGAACTGTTCTGCACTGTCACTGTAAGGAGATTCCGTCTTGTTTCATCCGATCGTTTTACGAGAACTCTTCCCGTAATTAATCCTCCTCTAGTTCTCTGCTGCCTAAGTCTGCCAAGGCACAGAGGCTGGCAAACAGGCAGTTGGAAGCTGCAATCAAGTCCATAAGCCAGTCATGGCAGGTCTTCTACATCACAAAACAGGGCACTGCCCATATGGAAGATGGCAAGACTGCTGCACCAACTTCCGCTTCCTCCCTCCTGGAGATAGGCCTCCCTTCTCAATTCCACTCCCCAATTGTTATGCCCAGGTGCATGGCAAATCAAGCCGATAGATTTGGTGTAAGACCCAATGCTCTTAATTCCCGTACTGAATGTTTTGTTGGCTTTGTTTTCTACTCACCAACAACCCCAAGAACAGGGACAAGGCTGACATGGATAAGGCCAAATTTCTTAGACCCAACTCTCCATTGAAACTGTCACCCCAATCCTGCATTTCACGTTCATCCCAATACTCGCCTGTATACAATGTAAGATCCTTCACTTTGTGTTGCCTTTGAGACCATGTAGCTTGTACAATCTTGTCCTTCAAGTCGATGGCAGTTGCAAGGAACTATGCCAGAGAATGATGAACTGTTGTTCCGCCATAGTCGGGCAGATCATTCTGGAAATAGCGGTCCGTCCAAGTTCTTTCTTCTTTTTCCGAGCTTCACGTTGCTTTTCTTCTAGGTGGAATTTTTCTACTATGGCTTTTTCCAAGTCTCCATCCTCCAAAGCATGTAGATCTGGTCGTAACCATGAATCTATCGGTGGTAATGCCTCTCTCAATTTGGGCGTCAACTCATTAAGGCCAATGGTGAAACAAGAAAAACAATATTTCTATTCATAATCCTCGAGAGGCTATGGGCAATTCCACAAGCATTTGGGATTTCCATATACCTCTTTCCGACTCCAAGATGGCTCTAGAATTATTGATATTTCTTTCATGTAATTACCATAGATGGAACACTATGGAATCCCTTGTTTGTCAAAAACCTTTCCAGTAAGACATCCCTGTTCTCTGCTGCTGGCTTTCTGAAATCGAATACGACTAAATTCACCAGTTGAATGGTTTTTTATGGTGAGTTCCCCATAGTTGTCAATCCATAACTTTCCAACAACCACATCTGAATGCAGGTTGTTATTTTTCTCCATGTGAAGTGGTCTCCAAACCTTGGGATGCACAAATGTACTACTCCAGCTGGAAGAACCTCAACACTTTTGCCCCAGAACTTATTCTTGATTTCAACTCCACCATATATTGTGTAATCTCCAAGCATATTCTCACAATGAAATGCCAATATAGGTGGATGATGACTTACCTGTTCTGTAATAAAATGACATCTCACATCTGGGGATTGCCATTCATATGTTTCTCCAACACACGGGTTGAAGACGATAACTCAAAACACACTTAAGGGGAAAACTTGGATACGCAGCAATACGACAACGTGCGGCCATTAAAAATGAGAATTTCTTCTAGATAATCTGAATACACGCTAGATACACACTATCACCCAGTGCTTCCCAATGCCACCGCTGCCTACTCTACACATGAACTAAAGCATCCACAATTGTTAGAAAATAATAATATTAAATTGACAAAAGTGAATATCTAGCAATCTTTAGCTACAAAATAAATAAATAGGTTGGAACTTTGTCCTAACCTTAATTTAATACGAGTGCACTCTAAACTCATAAATTTCCATTAATTTAAATATGTATTTTGTGGAATCACTCGCTTTGGAATCACCCACGTGCACATTAAATCAATATGATGCCCGAAAAGGACAGGCGTCCCCATCAACTTCTCACACAAGGAATCCAACTTGTGTACGAGCCTCAACAAATCAATATAGTTTTGTGGAATCCATCGCAAAAGCTTACGGAATCCACCGTGGAATAAAAACCTCAAGGAATCCACAGTGATCTCATGGAATCCACCGTGGAATATGCCTTTTGGCATTAATAACACATGACACAATATTTGGATTTTTCTGGTGGACTTACAGAGAATCATTTGGACAAGGTAAGCCGAATGAGCTTTTTGGAGTAGGCCTATGTGGGTAATGAAATAAGCACAGGTGCATAAATGTATAGTAGGAACATGCACCTTGAGGTTATGATATGCAAGGGTTCTGCACATGTTTGATTATGGTATGCATTCCCCCCTGCAGCCCGTCGCTGTGCGACGTAAATAGCGATGCTATTAGCGACACAAATAGCGACGCTGCTATCCGCCGTCGCTAATCGGTGTCGCTACTATCTCAAATCCTTGTAGTGCAATTCAAGAGCAAAATAAATTTTTGCAAATTGCATCAAACAAACTCCTCTTTTATTCAATACATTCAATTCACATTATAGAAAGGTATGATAAAAATAAATGCTAAACAATTCCATGACTACACGGAAGGACTAAAAGAAAATGATACCCTAGCTAATGGTCATTACGGTACTTCATCAAAATGAACCCAAAAGTATTGTTATAGAAAAAGAATCCCTTAAATTGAGTATAGGATATTTTCTCTCAGGTCTTATGACTATGAGTAGAATTGATTGAAATAAATTTTATTACTATAGTTGATAAATTTCATAGATGGCATTAATTTTAATACGCGATCCTAGGACAAAAAAACCACATTTCTAAGATGCTTTTTGTTGAGACTGATTTATTATTAGACTAAGAGATCCTCAATGATGCTCAAAATGGATTACTTATACTCAAAGCCCTCTAGTACAGTTTTTTACAATAACGAATAATTATCTACCGGGACAAACAAATCCTTGAGCATGATACAAGGCCAAGATATAACATCGGAAAATCTCTCAACTACTATGTAACTTGACGTACATCTCCATAAAGCTATGGTCAACTTGACGTACATCTCCATAAATCTCTCAACTACTATGTAACTTGACGTACAATGGAAGATTTATGGTCAACTTGCAACTTGACGTACATCTCCATAAAGCTATCCATTTAAGCCTCGTTTGCTGTAATGTAGATAAGATGGAAAACAAAGAAGGTCTTATTGTTCAAGACCGCGAGACGTATCTTAATCAGTGTGTCCCATGTCCTTGCTCTCAATGCAAGTTGGCAATTAAACGAAAACACCGATTGTCTATAGAACACGCACGACGATTTGGCGAGTTTCAATCTGAGATAATTGATCAGGCGATTGCGGATTTTCAGCAAACGGTAATTTGAAGTTAATATTAATCAAGCATTGTACTCGCAAGCTAATTGAAAACCATACACAATAAGATTGGGTCTTGTTGGCAAATTTTCTATCTAGGGGGGTGATGTCTCGACCCAAGGGGGAGTGCACCCTTTGCGGCCAATTAGAAGAGTTCATGGACGTGCAATGGATGGATTGCAGGAGCCAATCCACCACTCGCAAGGCCCATCTATACCATCAATGCCAAAGGAGACAGACAACCTTGCCGACCTACCTACAATCTTGGAGCCTGAGATGGAGGCAATGATTGATGCATTGATTCCCATGGATGTTGAGACATCTGACCCGCTTAGAGAGGAAGCATCCATACCATTATATGATGGGTGCCAAGTTGTAATATTCCCACCCGTGAATATTGACGTCCCGCACACGACGTAAACCTTGTGCAAAGGTTATCTCTTGCATTGAAATTATTGGCAGTGTAATGTGTGACCCGCACGCGTGAAATGGGGTCCTCCGCACTGGTAAATCAAAACCGGGAGTTCAAAACCGCAAGTCTCACAAAAACACCCTCTTGGGAGGGGCAATTTGAATAATTCAATGCAAATTTTTTTTATTTTTAACCCTTTTCCTCCAGCCGATGCATGCTGGAGAAGAGGGAGTGTGGGGAGGATGGGGATATGGAAGTCGTGGCCTGCATGGGAGGGGGGGAACCCATGCAAGGGGGCCACGTGGTGGAGGCCTTCTCCCCCCCCCATGCCTATATAAACACCCCCTAGCTAGAGGGAGGGGGACGGGCTGGACGGGCTAGATGTGCTGGAGCTGCTGGAGGAGGTCGCCGTGCTGGAGGAGGTCGCCGTCGCCGTGCTGGAGGAAGCCGCCGCGCTGCAGTCCGCCAGTTCGCCAGTCCGCCAGTCTGCCATAGTCGCCGCCACGGCCCGCCTGACTGACACGGTCCGCCGCCCGCCTGGATCACGACCCCTTCCCCCCCCGACGTTGCTGCAGAAGCTTGGAAGCTCCTTAGAAGCTTCTTAAGAAGCTTCTAAGGGGGCTTTCTTAAGCCCCCTTCCCACTAGGTCCCATAAGCCCCGTTTCCACGAGCTTTCCGGGATCTTAAAAATCCATACCCTATAAAGGGGTATTCCTACATAAGGGAGAAGTAAACATATTTTGAGACTACTTGCCAAGACTCGGAGGAAATTTAGAGAGCGATAAAGGGTAAGGATAAACCCCGGAGCCCAAATCCTCTACATCTACGATGGCTCCAAAGCCAAAGTCACAAGGCGCACATGTGGAGGTCTCTTCCCCGAGCATACAAGTGGATATCTCCCCGAGCCCACAAGTCCAGGTTTTTTCGAGTTTATTCTCGCATAAAGAAATGTTTAGGCACACTTAATTTCATAAGGGAGAATGCATTTTACGCTTATTTTTAATGCATGTGGCAGTGTTAAAAATACATTTGATAAATTATCTCTTTAAACATTAGATAAGGTTGATGCATGTCATGAAATTGAAACGGTTGCATTTCGAGAGTTGTCCGCCTTAGAAGACTAGCTGCATGTTGCTATTTTGGAACATTATCATAGTAATGAGTCTAAACATATATTACTTAGGGCAAAGAAATGAAGTTGATAAGTGCATTTGGTTACTAGACATGGTAGGAATAAGCGTGTGCCGCAGTTTAGGCAACATCTTCCTTGTAATGATTCATAAGGAAGAGTTAACACCCATAAGATGTTATTCGAAAAGAAATAGAAGAGCACGAGAATGATCTATGGACTTGCAAGTGGCATGTAAAATGGAATAAGTTAACACTAGTTTTAGTTTTTGTATGAGCTTCATTAACTACATTGTAGCTAGGGGAAAGTTGCGTGTTGCATAGTCATCATGCAGAAATTTCATTCATCAGGAGCCATATTTAGGAAAGGTCGCATGGTTTATCAAAGCACGAGATTCTAAAGTGTAGACAGCAAGGTTGTAGGCATGATTAATTGATGTAAGTCCTAGTAGGTCCTAGGAAAGTTAGTACCTAGATTATCATGCATTTTTACGATACAAGGAAAGATAGAGTCATTGTGAACCATGTGATGCGTAGAGGCGATGAATCACATGTTTACATGTATTGTGGTAGTTGCAACTATTTTTCCTCTTTTAGATCTAGTTTATTGTCTCTAGGAAGGATTCATCCTTGTCGCAAGACAAGCATAATGAATTACCCAAATCACCTAGCCACAAAGGATTTCATATGAGCATGGTTCAGTCAAGACGATACATACCCCAAACACTAACTAGGGGTTGGCGCGCTAAGGATTCGGCCAAGTTTTCCCATTGTCGCTAAGTCAGAACCTTCAAACCCAATAGTCCTGACCATATTCCCAAAAATGTTGGGCTAATTGGATGCTCATGTAAACAATAATCTAGGATTCCTACCTTATGGACCAAGCATTCAAGATGATGAAACTCGATTTGAGTTGGACTAAACGCTGTCGATTTAGTGAAATTAAGGATGGGTGGGTAAAAAGACACCCTAAACCCTCCTTCTCGTCTAAAGTTAATTCCGTGACCTGAATACGCCATTCATTAGGAGAAATGATCTCTTAGAATGGAGGCGTCACTTGTGCAATAAACTGCAACGTCACTTAGCCTTGCGGGTTGATCGTAAGAAGTTTTGCCATTCCATGGATTAAGGTTGGCAGGTTCTTGCGCCAGTTTAAACTCGCAAGGGGAAAAGGGTAGTCGTCCTTTTACTCTATCCTCATTAGGGAAACTTTGTCAAAGTAAGGGAAGCTAGGCATTTGCTTGGACGCAAATGATTAATCAATAAACTAAAGCGACATGGTCGCCGGAATTTACCATAAACCAAACCTAAAGTATTGACAGGGTATGACCCTAGCCCAAGGACGATAGGAATCTTGCCAAGTTGCAATTGATTCCGGATCGAATGCAGGTTGCATTCGGAGAAAAGGAGTCACTCCTTAATAGTTTGCCAGCTAAAACGACCACTGGAATTGATTGTGCTTGTAACAGTTTAGAAAGCACTGTTTGCATTGTTTGCTCAATGAACTAAAGGATGAAACGATATCTAAATACTTCAGGTTGAAGGCCTGAAGGGAGAGGCAGCTTCAGTTACCCCCGACTGCCTGCCTGACCCTAACCAAGGGGGTTGTTAACCGCGCCGGGGACGTGGACCGAACCCGCCGTGAGAGGTCTCTCCGTTGAGTTCTACTTGGAGCAGGAGGACGCTTGGGTGCCAGAGGGGGCTCTGGCCGTAAATCCCTCGCCTTCCGGGCCCTGCACAAGAGGCTAACGTGACTCGGGATTGGATCTCGAGGCCCGCATACTAGTCTACGGGCAGAAGCTTGGATTAGTGATCCCTGGTGGATTACTGGATAGCCTTCGGGCGGATTATGAACAAGCCTACGGGCGGAACTCCTTGTATTTCAAAGATAAAAAGATAAAATGATAATAAAGAAGTTGTTTGACATTGTTTTCTTTATGTCCTGTGATAAGATTACGTGAAGGAACCAGTGCTTAACAGGGTTAATCAAAGAAGCTGTTTGTTATATGTCAAATTAATGTGGTAGGTAATTACATAACTAAAACAAACCGAGGAAAGTGCGGAGGATGGACCATGGGTCCGTCCTATGGATGGGTGGTCCTGGTTAGCCGGGAACTTTTCTCAAAAATCTTCAACGGAAAGAGGAATGATCATCATCCCCAAAGCAAATAACGAGAACGATGACTTAGATTTACCTGTTACCCGATTCACACTGTTTTAGGGGAACGGAATGGGACTATGCCTTATGGCAGAGAGGTTGAGCATTGCATCCCTCTCGTTTCCCATTCTCCTTGAACCAAGTGCAGCGTGAATCCGCTTCGGACCTGGCGTTTCTGCGTAAAGTAGTTCTCTCGGGTCTGACGCTAGATGCTGCTAGCTAATGACCAAACAGGAAAACCTTAATTCCGGTCGATCCTAAGTGGGGAACGGCCAGGACACTTCCGCTACGTGGCAGACGCGGAAAGACCTAGATTGCAAAACCCGTAACATTCCATGGGAGTGCCGGGCGGAGTTCTCTAGACAGCCTTTTCGATGGACTGCCAAGACGTGTCCTAGAAGATTCTTGCGGACACGTTACAGTTGGTATCAGAGCCGACCAACAATGGAATTGTTTTCATAAGATTTCATTAAAAATGAAGTAAAGAAATTGTTCCTGTCCAAACATTTTCTCATCTTCAATACTGTCTTGCAGAATTACGAGGCGTGGAACAAGTTTTTGGTGTTCCGGATCATGTTTATGACTGCAATGCATTCTTCGCATTATAGGCAGAGAATTGAAATGATGAACATCCTGGAGCAGATTTATAATCCATCACCTTTATATATAGAACGAAGATGGACTGGGTCTTCAGGAATCTACTACATAGCTGCCCACCGGTTCGCTTATCTACAGACCAACCTGAAGAGGATCAAGTGGTTGGAAGATTTGAAAGTCGTGAAGCTATTCATTTTTGTGGAAGCTCACGTAAATTCGACTTTGCATATTCGAGGTCGGAGAGTTGAATTGAACTCATATGTATATGAGGAAGTAACCCGTGTAATCCCAGCTGATAGGATTAAGGTATTGGGCCGCCATGGGAAGTATGGATTCCAGCGGAAAGGATATCCTGAACTTCCGATGAATTATCGATTCCTAAAGATTCATGACCCAAGACCCTACTATTACACAGTTCCTGTAGACAAATCCAATACAATGTTGTTCTCCCCAAACTAAATGTAATGATTGGATTATCATTACATGAGATGTTGTATAAGGCTACGCCATATAAATATAGATAAGGACTTCTTTTTATCACTATCCGATTGTGCATCAGGGTTGTTGCAAAAAGTTAAATAGCTTCATGATTTACGAGATAGCTGAACTAAAGATAAGCTAATGTCAATTATCATACAATAATGTTAAGAAAACTTTTACTCAGGCACAACCCCAGGTACAGGTTCCAAATTCGCCCCCTACATCAAGTACTACTGTGATCCAGGAGAATAAGTTCCTCCTCAAACAGATAAAGCCACCCGAGTTTGACGAGAGAGGCAGATTCGTCCAGTCGGATGCTGAGATTTGGATTGAATCTATGGAGGACTACTTCGAAGCAGCTGGTACTGCACCTACCAATCAAGCCATGCTCGCCAAATTAAAACTCACCGGTGAAGCCAGACTATGGTGGAAACAATGGTGCAGGGATCAAGGGATTTCAGAGGGGTCCGTTACCTGGGAGAAGTTAAAGCAAGCCGTGCAAGGTAGATATTTACCACCTGCATATCGTACACAGAAAATGAATGAGTTCTATGAGCTAAAACAGTTAGGACTCACTCTTGACGCATACTACTCTAAATTTGTCTCACTCTTAAAGTATGCGCCACAAATGGACACGACACAGCAGGTGTCCAAATTTTGCGCAGGCTTAAATCCACCTGTAAATACCCGTCTCGAATCTATGCGTCCATCAGATCTTCAGGATGCACTCATTCGAGCGGCACCTATAATTCAGGAAGTGCAAGCTAAACCAAGGGGTATTAAGAATTGGTCTTATAGCGACCCGAACAGAGGAGCATTCAGACCCCAGGTTAAGAGAGTTCAAGGCCACAATCAGGGACAAAGGAAGAAAGCAAGGACAAATAACGTCAACAACTTTGTTCCTACTCACGGTAATGGCCGAAACATCTGATGTTTCCACTGCAATGAACTCGGTCACTTCAAAAGGCAATGTCCCAAGCTTAGCGAAGGACTCCGTCAAGGTGCAGGCCGCGGTCAAGGAGCCGCCACCCGTGGAAGAGGAAGAGCTGCCTGCATTATCAATAGGCAAAGATGTGATGCAAAAGAAGGGGAAGATCCGACTATGGAAGCGGAATTCGAAAGAGCGACGGTCCATGCCGCTTTACACAAGAAGGGGCTGAATCGCCAGTTCTCGGTGATTCAAACACCGTCGGACTATCAAGGTAAAGGTTTCAAAACCTTGATTGATTGTGGCAGTACTCATTCCTTTATCTCACCAGCGTGTGCTAAGAGATTAGGAATAGCCACAGTAGAAGCACCTACCCTACTTGTGGAATTGGCAAACGGTCGTGAGGTAACTTGTACTAGGCAAACTGCTAAGGAGGAGTTCTATCTGGGAGGAAAGAAAACCTCAGTCAAATTCAGAGTCATGAACTTAGGTATCCATGAGTGCCTACTCGGGATGGATTGGCTTAAGCCTAATGACGCTCACATCCACTGTGGAAAGGGCCAAGTTTCCTTTCGAAACTCTGAAAGAGAGTTTGTTACAACTCAAGGTGAGGCAGGAGTGCCAAGGATCCAGTTAGCCAAAGTATCGCGGATCATAAAAGGGGTTAGGAAAGGATTACATGTTTACTTGATCAAACTCAACAAGTTAGATCAAAAGCAAGAGTCTCATGAGGGACCCTCTTGGCTAAAAGAATACGCTGACGTATTCCCTGAGGAATTAACTGAACTTCCACCTCCAAGAGAAGTTGATCATGAAATAAGGCTAATACCTGGAGCTGCGCCAATTGCAAAGAGACCTTATAGAATGTCTATTCCGGAAGCTATTGAGTTGAAGGAACAACTCAAGCAACTGTTAGATCAGGGTTACATCCGGCCTAGCAACTCACCATGGGGAGCTCCAGTCCTATTCCAGAAAAAGAAAGATGGGACACTTCGACTATGTATTGATTACCGTGGGTTGAATCAATCAACAGTCAAGAACAAGTATCCTATTCCTAGAATAGATGAGCTTCTCGATCGCCTTCAAGGTGCAAATATCTTCTCCAAAATTGATCTCAGGTCAGGTTACTATCAAATCAGGATCAAGGATGAAGATATTCCAAAAACGGCTTCAATACAAGATATGGGCACTTTGAATTCTTGGTTATGTCATTCGGGCTTACAAATGCACTTGCCACCTTCAATAGATTAATGCAGGATATTTTTAGACCATATCTTGATGATTTCGTGCTTGTCTTCTTCGACGACACTTTAGTCTATTCTAAACAGGAAGAAGATCATGAATCTCAACTTCGGATTGTCCTTGAGACAATGAGGTCTCATAAGCTGTATGCAAAAATGAAGAAGTGTGCATTCTTCAAACGTCAGATTGAATATCTAGGATTCATAGTATCATCAGAAGGAATATCAGTAGACCCAGCCAAAGTCGGAGATGTGCTTGAATGGCCAATACCAGTATCCGTCAACGAAATACGCAGTTTTCTTGGCTTGACAGGATGGTATAGGGTCTTTATCAAAAACTATGCTTTGATTGCAGCACCTCTTACCGACTTACTAAAGAAGCAGACTTCTATTACATGGTCAACTCCCGAGCAAAATAGCTTCGACCAATTGAAGCAATATTTGGTATCAGCACCTATTCTGAAACTTCCCGACCTCAATAAGGAGTTCGAGGTAGTAACTGATGCCAACATTCTTGCCTTGGGGTGTGTACTCATGCAGGAAGGTCATCCCGTAGCATAATCTTCAAGGAAATTGAAGAGTCATGAAAAGAATTATGCCACGCATGATCTGGAGTTATTAGCTGTCATCCATGCTCTAAAGCTTTGGAGACACTACCTGTTGGGTAACAAGTTTACTCTAGTAACAGATCATAAGAGTCTCAAATGGATTTTTACCCAGAACGAGCTCAACATGAGGCAACGTCGATGGATCGAAGTATTGGAGGAGTATGATTTTGAAATCAAGTATCGACCGGGGAAAGAGAATGTAGTTGCCGATGCACTCAGTCGCAAGGCATTCCTAAATTCCCTAATCTTGCAGAATCCATCAACGGCCAAATCTCTGGCTACAAAGGTATCTATGCCAAGCAACCCTATACTCGAACTAGCTAGAGAGGAGGCATGCCATGATTTGGCCTACCAAACCATGATAAAAGAAATAGCTACCAAAGAGCAGAATCTGAAGTCACAAGCTAAGTATCGGGAATTTTCCACTGATAATGGACTTGTTTATTACAGAACAAGGTTATGTATACCGACAAGCCAGTCACTTAAGCAAAAGATATTATGGGAAGCTCATGATTCCCCTTTCGCAGGACATCCTGGCTATGCAAAAACTCTTAATGCAGTTAGGAAAAGTTACCATTGGGAGAGGCTCAAAGGTGACGTCCTCAAATATGTCACCGAATGTTTGTCTTGCCAACGTATCAAGGCTGAACATGTCATGATGCCAGGAAAATTGCAACCACTTGACATTCCCCAAATGAAATGGGAATTCATCAGTATGGATTTTGTGGTGGGCTTACCCCAAGTCCAAGGAGGGTACAACTCCATTATGGTTGTAGTTGACATGCTTACTAAGGTTGCACACCTGATTCAAGTAAAGACAAACTATAAAGCCTCCGACATTGCAAGAGTGTTTATCAAAGAGATATTAAAGCTACATGGGCTACCTAGAAGGATCGTTAGCGATCGAGACTCTCTCTTCACTTCACACTTCTGGAGAGCTATCTTTGAAGCTATTAGAACTCAGCTCTGTTTTAGCACTGCCTACCATCCCCAAACGGATGGACAAACGGAACGAGTAAATCAAATCATTGAGGATATGCTTAGGGCTTACTGCTGTCGAGAGCCGAAGAGATGGATTCAATACTTGCCGTTAGTAGAATTTGCTTACAATGCTTCTTACCAGCAGAGCATTCAAATGACGCCTTTCCAGGCATTGTATGGTCATGATTGTCGAAGTCCCCTAAACTTTTTTGATCCTACCCTAAGGGTGGAAGCTTCAAGACAAATGTTGGAGGACATGGATGACCAAATGAAGTCAATAAGACAAGACATACAAGTAGCGAAAGATAGACAAAAGGCATATGCGGATTTGAAACGCCAAGAGAGGGTCTTCGGAGAAGGAGACATGGTTTTCATTCGTGTATGCCCCAAGAGGAGCTCTTTATCTCTAGGTGAATGCAAGAAGCTAAGTCCAAGGTATTGTGGTCCGTATAAAATCCTCAAATGCCTGGGACCGAATGCTTATAAATTACAACTTCCAGATAACCTAAAAGTTCACAATGTATTCCATATTAGTCTCTTAAAAAAATATGTACCCAACCCAAATCATGTACTTGATGACCAACAAGTTGTAATGCCTAGTCAAGGAGTCCTTGAACTAAGACCGGAAAAGATTTTAGATGTCAGGGAGAGACAATTGAGATCTAGAACCTTGAAAGAATGCCTCGTCCAGTGGAAAGATTATCCCGAAGAGGATGCTACCTGGATGGATGAAAACTCTCTCAATCTTCAATATCCCCAGTTTATCACGAGATGAGGACATCTCGATTCTTCTAAGGGGAGAGAATGTAATATTCCCACCCGTGAATATTGACGTCCCGCACACGACGTAAACCTTGTGCAAAGGTTATCTCTTGCATTGAAATTATTGGCAGTGTAATGTGTGACCCGCACGCGTGAAATGGGGTCCTCCGCACTGGTAAATCAAAACCGGGAGTTCAAAACCGCAAGTCTCACAAAAACACCCTCTTGGGAGGGGCAATTTGAATAATTCAATGCAATTTTTTTTTATTTTTAACCCTTTTCCTCCAGCCGATGCATGGCTGGAGAAGAGGGAGTGTGGGGAGGATGGGGATATGGAAGTCGTGGCCTGCATGGGAGGGGGGGAAACCCATCCAAGGGGGCCACGTGGTGGAGGCCTTCTCCCCCCCCCATGCCTATATAAACACCCCCTAGCTAGAGGGAGGGGGACGGGCTGGACGTGCTGGACGTGCTGGAGGAGGTCGCCGTGCTGGAGGAGGTCGCCGTCGCCGTGCTGGAGGAAGCCACCGCGCTGCAGTCCGCCAGTCCGCCAGTCTGCCATAGCCGCCGCCACGGCCCGCCTGACTGACACGGTCCGCCGCCCGCCTGGATCACGACCCCTTGCCCCCCCGACGTTGCTGCAGAAGCTTGGAAGCTTCTTAGAAGCTTCTTAAGAAGCTTCTAAGGGGGCTTTCTTAAGCCCCCTTCCCACTAGGTCCCATAAGCCCCGTTTCCACGAGCTTTCCGGGATCTTAAAAATCCATACCCTATAAAGGGGTATTCCTACATAAGGGAGAAGTAAACATATTTTGAGACTACTTGCCAAGACTCGGAGGAAATTTAGAGAGCCATAAAGGGTAAGGATAAACCCCGGAGCCCAAATCCTCTACATCTACGATGGCTCCAAAGCCAAAGTCACAAGGCGCACATGTGGAGGTCTCTTCCCCGAGCATACAAGTGGATATCTCCCCGAGCCCACAAGTCCAGGTTTTTTCGAGTTTATTCTCGCATAAAGAAATGTTTAGGCACGCTTAATTTCATAAGGGAGAATGCATTTTACGCTTATTTTTAATGCATGTGGCAGTGTTAAAAATACATTTGATAAATTATCTCTTTAAACATTAGATAAGGTTGATGCATGTCATGAAATTGAAACGGTTGCATTTCAAGAGTTGTCCGCCTTAGAAGACTAGCTGCATGTTGCTATTTTGGAACATTATCATAGTAATGAGTCTAAACATATATTACTTAGGGCAAAGAAATGAAGTTGATAAGTGCATTTGGTTACTAGACATGGTAGGAATAAGCGTGTGCCGCAGTTTAGGCAACATCTTCCTTGTAATGATTCATAAGGAAGAGTTAACACCCATAAGATGTTATTCGAAAAGAAATAGAAGAGCACGAGAATGATCTATGGACTTGCAAGTGGCATGTAAAATGGAATAAGTTAACACTAGTTTTAGTTTTTGTATGAGCTTCATTAACTACATTGTAGCTAGGGGAAAGTTGCGTGTTGCATAGTCATCATGCAGAAATTTCATTCATCAGGAGCCGTATTTAGGAAAGGTCGCATGGTTTATCAAAGCACGAGATTCTAAAGTGTAGACAGCAAGGTTGTAGGCATGATTAATTGATGTAAGTCCTAGTAGGTCCTAGGAAAGTTAGTACCCAGATTATCATGCATTTTTACGATACAAGGAAAGATAGAGTCATTGTGAACCATGTGATGCGTAGAGGCGATGAATCACATGTTTACATGTATTGTGGTAGTTGCAACTATTTTTCCTCTTTTAGATCTAGTTTATTGTCTCTAGGAAGGATTCATCCTTGTCGCAAGACAAGCATAATGAATTACCCAAATCACCTAGCCACAAAGGATTTCATATGAGCATGGTTCAGTCAAGACGATACATACCCCAAACACTAACTAGGGGTTGGCGCGCTAAGGATTCGGCCAAGTTTTCCCATTGTCGCTAAGTCAGAACCTTCAAACCCAATAGTCTTGACCATATTCCCAAAAATGTTGGGCTAATTGGATGCTCATGTAAACAATAATCTAGGATTCCTACCTTATGGACCAAGCGTTCAAGATGATGAAACTCGATTTGAGTTGGACTAAATGCTGTCGATTTAGTGAAATTAAGGATGGGTGGGTAAAAAGACACCCTAAACCCTCCTTCTCGTCTAAAGTTAATTCCGTGACCTGAATACGCCATTCATTAGGAGAAATGATCTCTTAGAATGGGGGCGTCACTTGTGCAATAAACTGCAACGTCACTTAGCCTTGCGGGTTGATCGTAAGAAGTTTTGCCATTCCGTGGATTAAGGTTGCCAGGTTTTTGCGCCAGTTTAAACTCGCAAGGGGAAAAGGGTAGTCGTCCTTTTACTCTATCCTCATTAGGGAAACTTTGTCAAGTTAAGGGAAGCTAGGCATTTGCTTGGACGCAAATGATTAATCAATAAACTAAAGCGACATGGTCGCCGGAATTTACCATAAACCAAACCTAAAGTATTGACAGGGTATGACCCTAGCCCAAGGATGATAGGAATCTTGCCAAGTTGCAATTGATTCCGGATCGAATGCGGGTTGCATTCGGAGAAAAGGAGTCACTCCTTAACAGTTTGCCAGCTAAAACGACCACTAGAATTGATTGTGCTTGTAACAGTTTAGAAAGCACTGTTTGCATTGTTTGCTCAATGAACTAAAGGATGAAATGATATCTAAATACTTCAGGTTGAAGGCCTGAAGGGAGAGGCAGCTTCAGTTACCCCCGACTGCCTGCCTGACCCTAACCAAGGGGGTTGTTAACCGCGCCAGGGACGTGGACCGAACCCGCCGTGAGAGGTCTCTCCGTTGAGTTCTACTTGGATCAGGAGGACGCTTGGGTGCCAGAGGGGGCTCTGGCCGTAAATCCCTCGCCTTCCGGGCCCTGCACAAGAGGCTAACGTGACTCGGGATTGGATCTCGAGGCCCGCATACTAGTCTACGGGCAGAAGCTTGGATTAGTGATCCCTGGTGGATTACTGGATAGCCTTCGGGCGGATTATGAACAAGCCTACGGGCGGAACTCCTTGTATTTCAAAGATAAAATGATAAAATGATAATAAAGAAGTTATTTGACATTGTTTTCTTTATGTCCTGTGATAAGATTACGTGAAGGAACCAATGCTTAACAGGGTTAATCAAAGAAGCTGTTTGTTATATGTCAAATTAATGTGGTAGGTAATTACATAACTAAAACAAACCGAGGAAAGTGCGGAGGATGGACCATGGGTCCGTCCTACGGATGGGTGGTCCCGGTTAGCCGGGAACTTTTCTCAAAAATCTTCAACGGATAGAGGAATGATCATCATCGCCAAAGCAAATAACGAGAACGATGACTTAGATTTACCTGTTACCCGATTCACGCTGTTTTAGGGGAACGGAATGGGACTATGCCTTATGGCAGAGAGGTTGAGCATTGCATCCCTCTCGTTTCCCATTCTCCTTGAACCAAGTGCAGCGTGAATCCGCTTCGGACCTGGCGTTTCTGCGTAAAGTAGTTCGCTCGGGTTTGACGCTAGATGCTGCTAGCTAATGACCAAACAGGAAAACCTTAATTCCGGTCGATCCTAAGTGGGGAACGGCCAGGACACTTCCGCTACGTGGCAGACGCGGAAAGACCTAGATTGCAAAACCCGTAACATTCCATGGGAGTGCCGGGCGGAGTTCTCTAGACAGCCTTTCCGATGGACTGCCAAGACGTGTCCTAGAAGATTCTTGCGGACACGTTACACAAGTATCTCGGTTGAAGACATTGCTTGCACTCTTAAGTGTGCAAGCAAAATACGGTTGGAACGATACGAGTGTGACTGAGTTATTCAGGTACCTTGCACATAGGCTTCATTGAATTTTTTTTTTTACAGTATTATTGCAAACATTTGTGCTTTTTCAAGGTGTTTTATGATTTTTTTCAGGTTATTTAAATATAATATATTACCACCTGCAAATACCATGCATGAGTCTCGTGATGATGCACGACATGTTTTACGAAAGCTTGGCATGGACTACAATAATATCCATGCATGTATCAACGATTGCATACTGTTTCGAGATGAATACGAGACTATGGAGACATGTCCAAAGTGTGGTGCTCACAGGTATCGACAGGACTTGCAAGGGCAAACCATCCCTCAAAAAGTTCTCTGATACTTTCCGCTCATCCCCCGCATAAACCATATGTTTCGCACGTTTGGCATGGCAAGCTTGACAATGTGCCATGTGCAGAATAGGTCCACGGATGGAGTTCAATGAATATTAGTGAATTCGCGTGCATGGAGCCACATTGACTCTACCTTCCCAAGCTTTGCGCGAGAGCCAAGGAATCTTCGGCTCGGTCTCGCCATGGATGGTGTGAACCCATTCGGTCTGCGCTCGACTTCTTATAGTGTGTGGCCTATAGTGCTTGTCAACTACAACATCCCTCCATGGCTTTCTACGAAGAAAGGACATCTCATCCTTAGCTTGCTCGTCCCGGGCCACTACAAAGTAAAAAATATGGACGTGTATCTTCATCCATTAGTCGATGAGCTTAAGATTTTGTGGGAGGAGGGGGTCACTGTGCAAGATATGAGCAGGCACGATGGTCGGCGGTCAGCCAACATTTGAGCCATTCTCATGTGGACGATGCATGACTTTCCAGGATTGGGAGAGTGCTCAGGTGAGCAGACCTCCATTCTCGCTAGTAATATCTATATTTTATTTCATTCAATCAAGTATTCACTAGGTCATGGCTCGCCTTACAGGTCTGGTTACCTCAGGTTATCATGAATGTCCATTGTGTGGGCCGCAGTTAGACTCCCGAAGGTCACGAACTATGAAGAAGATGGTATATCAAGGACACGCCACTTTCTTGCCGGAGGATCATGAACTCAGGGAAGGTTTTCTTGGACAACCTCCAACACATATGAACGCTGCAAGCTGGTATGAGTTGAAAATGGTAAACCCAGAATCACATCCAAATGGAATGCGATGATTCTCAATTTTCTACGAGTTGCCATATTGGACCCACTTACAGGTCAACTATTTGTTGGACCCCATGCATATTTTCAAGAATGTGGGCAGCTTGCTATGGGACCACATCACAGGAAAGAGAGATACTATAGGGTCACGAATGGACTTGAAGGAGGTAGGTAAGATGGAGGCACTTTGGCCGCCGTAGTCGAGTGCTGAAGGGGGAGTGCAGCTTCCTCGCACTCCCTGGGTTTTGTCTACCAAAGAAGAGCACATTGTGAAGCAAGTAATCAAGTCTATTCGCACTCCGACGGGTATGATGCGTTCTCTCAGGTCCGCATTTTTCAAAGATGACCAATTGTCTGGGCTAAAATCCCATGATTGGCATAAGATATGTCAGGTTTGTGAACATAATGGATTGTAATTAGCGTGGACATTTTGCAATTTGAAAAGTGGCCATTATTCATAATGCTTTCTCATTTGTGGCAGTTTGTCCTACCGATCGCGATCGCAGGATGCCTTACTCCAAAAATTCGCGGGGCCATTTACAAGTTGTCGACTTTGGTGCAATGGATCTCACAGAAAGAGATTAAGACGTCCTCTATTGAATCCGCAAGGCGGGGAGCAGTTGAGATGGTCTGTCTCTTTGAGAAATACCTGCTCATTAGCATGCTCACGATACAAGTTCACCTTCTTGTGCATCTTATGGACGAAGTGGAGATTGCTAGACCTGTCCATACGTGATGGATGTTCTTCCTGGAGTGCTTCATGAAAACCCTCAAAGGCTTTGTGCGACAAAGAGCTCGTCTAGAAGGTAGCATGGCGGAAGGTTGGTTGGTGTCAGAGGCATTAGTGCATATCTCACAATGGCTACCAACGGTGGAACCGGACAATGAAATGCTATGGACGCTGAAGGACGATGATAGACTGATTGGAGATGTGGTGGTTGGAAATGGGGTAGAAAAAAGAATGGATGCCTCAATGGAAGAGAAGGTGAATCGCTTTTGTATGTTGCACCATGCCTCCATGGAGACGTGGCTCGCCAAGTACCAGATTGCAAGGCAAGATCACGAGGAAGTGCGAGCTGAATTCCAAAGCAGTACGCGTCACCGACCGATTCGATATCCCGAAGGCATGGAGGAGATGCCGTGGTTTATGTCAACACGATGGTTGCATGGAGCCTTGACCGCCGCAGCATCCAGCGAAGGGACAGAGGTCTCAATGGAGGAGTGGGAGTTCTCGAGGGGATGTAGTCCAAAGGTGATGAGGGGTTTAGAATGTGTTGTATCTAAATTTTCTTGCTACATCTAATTTGAGTGTTTCAAATATGCAGTACAAAATATATAGTGCAGCGTGGTCGCGCGGACGGCATTTTCACGTGGAGCGTATTGACAAAATGCGCTCCACAATGGACTGTGGTGTCATGGCAAGGTTTGAGCAAGAGAGCCCGCGAACAAGCAACAGATCCGAACATGGTTGTGGATGAGATGGAGTATTTTGGGAACTTGCAAAGTATTATTACGGTGGATTATCGTAGCTTCTCCATGATACTATTCGATGTGCAGTGGTTCAAAGTGGTACTTGGAGGAGCTGGAGCAACAGTTCGACGAGGTCCATCTGGATTTCTCGAAATAGATTCCGAAAAAAAATGGACGGATTTGCGCGACACCTTTGTGTTGCCGGCCCATTGTGAACAGGTGCAAAGAGTCATTTGCTTGCTAATTGTAATACGACATGGTTTATGTCACAATGGTTTGAACTCGCTTTGTACGTGTTTGTGAACAGGTAATCTTCTATCCAAACCCCCGACAACCTCGATGGTGGTATGTTATACCTTCAACTCCTCGAAGTGCGAGAGTATATGATCAAAGCGATGTTCCAGGCATAGATGAAGAAAATATGCAAATAGAGGGGTTGATATTACAAGGGGTGGAGACCACCGCAAGTTTGGAGCCCGCATCGGCTAACAATGATGGAAATACAGAAGTCCAAGAATTTTTTGAGAACGAGGCAGACTCGTTCTTTTGTGGTGACATGTCTATCGACCTTCCAGTGTATGCAGAGTTGTGTCAAGAGATTAACATGGGACCATAGAATATTTCATTCTTGGAGAATTGTATTACTCAATTCGTTGTTTAGATCTTCCATAAAGGTACATAAGATATGCATTTTAAGAGGGATTTTTCAAAAATAATTTATATTACTGTGCTTTGTATAGTTTAAATTGATTATTCTAACACCATTTTTTATCTGTGTAGGTGACATTTTCAGGATGAGTCAAGGGATGAGCGATGAGGAGTTTCAGGACATGATGGCACGCATGTCTCCAGATCAACTCGTGAGATTCAGAGAGATGGCAGACCAGGAGCTGTCTCGTTCTTCGTCAGGGCGCTCTACTAGATCTGCTTCAGCGCGATCAGATGCTTCAGCTTCGAGCAAACAATCTCGACGCTCACGACTTGGGCCAAAGGGAGGGACTGCATCGGGATCAGGGGGTGCTGCTGTGGAGACACGGACGCGGTGTCTCCGTCTCGTCGTTCAACTAGAGCTGTGTCACCTCTAGGATTTGTCACACCTGTGGGGATGTCTACTCCACTTACTCTAGCTTTTGCGCAGCCGTCAGCAGAGGTGGCACCCCTTTTGTTGGCACCCTCTTTGGTGGCACCCCTTTGAGTGGCACTCCGAGAGAGGGTACCCCCGTCGGTACACCGGATGTACAGGGGTCTCTTGGATATGCCCAGGAGCGTGAATGGAGATGGGAGAGGACCCATCTTAGGCAGACTCCTAGGGGTTATGGATACCTAGTTGATAGTAGGTCAGGAGCGGTTATCATGAATGATAAGGGGAGGAGGGTGATGGCTCGCATGAGGGAGTTGTGCCAATAAGTTTTTCGGCACAACGTCCTGGATCATTGGAAGAACATACCAGAGGGGAGCAAGGACTACATAGAAGCATCCTTGCACGAGGAGTTTCCGGTGCCAGCCGCAGTAGATAGATTCTCTACGGGCTGGATGATGGATTGCATGAGTGCATACATGTCACATAGACGATCCGACGCACGCAAGGCAATCAAGAGTGGAGCTGCAAAGCCCGAGTGGTTAGATGCAGACGACTGGCACCGATTGAGGGAGGAGGCTATAGATTCGCCAGGACGTTGGAGTCAGCACTGGGAGGCGGTGAGGGCACGACTCGAGGCTGGAGTGGTGCATCATCTTGGGAGTGGCGGCCACAGGACATATTTGGAGGAGTTTGTAAGTTTCTCTTTTGTTTTGCTTACTTGTTTTTTTGAAATATTCTTTGTACTGACAATCATGTTTCTAACAGTTAGCATTTTGTTTTCTTTGCAGCACTCCATTACAAATCGCTATCCGCAAGGCCTTGAGACTCGATATGCAGAGAGGCACGGTCTCAATGCATTGATTGACCGATTGTATAGACGCGGTGACCCTATAAGTCACTCATCTCTCTTCTCCGTAGTTACCATGAGATATTTGAATGCATTATTGTATGGTGGATTGATATGTTGTTTCTTTTTCTGCAGAATCCATTCAATGCTCCTTTGCGGCAGGACGAGCTTTCGGGGGACGAGGATTTGTAGCTCGCCCTTGGATCCTTGGAGCTCACACACCTTTAGTTTTTAGTCGCCTGATCTATGTAGACATTTTCTATGTATTAGTGATATCCTTTCATGATTGTACCAATCGCATTTTATGCGATCATGTATTTATTTCATGTATCAATTTTATGATTTCAGTATACATTCTTTTTGTTTGCAAGCGCTTTGTATGCAGTAGTGATGCCCTGCCACAAAATTTTTTTTCCCTGTTACCGTCTCTATTTGCGTCGCAAATTTACTGCTTGCGTTGCTATTGACCTCGCTATGAGCGTTGCAAATTTATTGGTAGCGTCGCTATATGCGTCGCTATTTGCGAAATGCGATGTATATAGCGACGCATATTGCAATGTTTCTATGGTGTCGTCAATAACGACGCTTTTTGCGATGACGGGGGCAAATTTTGTTGTTTGTATTCTCGTCACTTTAAATGTCAGTATAAGGTCTATTTCTTGTAGTGTTGCTAGTTTTTTAGAGCCACACGAGAGCAAGATAAGAAGCCCAAATATTTACAATTGGTTTCCTGCTTAACCAAAAATAGGCTATTGGGGGGGGGGGGGGGGGTGAGGGTGGTAGAAATGTGTATGTGTTTCTTAATTAGGCCAAACACAAGTGCATACAAAATTGTAAGAGCTTATTCCAAGTTGAAATTTTAGACTTTGTGGGAAATTTAAGGGGTTTTTTCAACACACTTTTGGCATGGAATGAGTATATACACATGTAATCTCTTTTGGTTTGAATTGTTCTATTTTCAATGTAAGAAAGATTTTTTCCTTATGGATTTATTTCATCAATCATTTTTTGAATAGGTGTTGAGGCGTGAGAAAGACCTCATCTATCATTGATAGTTGAGGTGGTAGTGGAGCACTTGTAGGGGTAGCTTATGAAGCCTTGCAAGAAAAGACCTTTCAAGCAAGTATACCTAGATTATAAGAGGCCAATGATTGGGATATACTAAGGAGTACTAGTAACAATATATCAATGGATTGTTTGCATTTTGTACTCCCCTTGTTTATATATCATTTAATGTTGCATTTCTTGGGAATTTGAAGAAAATTTGCTAACAAGGACTACCAAGAGAGCTTAACCTCCTTTCTATATAGGTTATGGAAGACTTTGATGGATTTACATTTAAACAAGCTTTGGCCTACCACATTTTCTTGTAGCCTTTCCAAATTCAAATGAGCCTTAAAGGATGTACCCGCAACAAATACGGGGAGGAATGTATAGCAATAGATGCTAAATAGGTATGTACCCATATTTATTTGTATCAAACATGTCTCTGGAGCCAATTGTTGGTTTTCTCTATCTTGCTTTTGACTTCCTTATTCTTATGGACATCTTTAGCCTCATAGATGAAAACTAAATAAGGTCCTGTTAGTTGCAACAAAAATAGTTTGTGTGTGCAATGCTTTTAGTAATGACTAGTTTCTAGTGCATCATGCATTGTACTTTGCATCACCTATTATTTGCATGATCTAAAGTCATTAGTGCATGCATAAACAATTAAATTCTATGCTTTACGTGAGATGTCTGCAATTATTTTCTTGGTCTAGACCTCTCTTTCTGCTTCTTTCTTCTCTCTCCTTTTTTCTTTCATGTTGACCTTGAGAAGCAATTCTCTCTAAACACTAAATCCATGCATGTTCACCAACCATATCAAATATCCCATGTGTTAGAGCTCCATGTTTGAACATGTGACTTCTTGGATGAAGATATATCAATCCTAGGATCATTGAAGTGTTGCTTTTAAAACTAAGATTAATTCTTATTGCTCCTACATTTCTAGTCTTATGAAATGTATTCATATTCATGAAAACTATTCTAGAGTTACAACAACTTCAAATGAAGTAGCAAAACTAAAGTTATAAAATGGTCTATAATTTTCTTGAGTGTAGGGTAAGGGTCCCTATTTCAAAGGTTACTATCAAAGTGCAATGAATGTGGAAGTGTATGACTGGATTGAAAGGAAGACATGAACATAGAGAGAAGAGAGAGAAAGAAAGTAAATTATGATTTAGGATGCCTAGTCCATGTTAATGCATGGGCACTATCTTGTCTTACACATTTGCTCTATTCTTGGGTTGCATGCTCAATGCTGTTGAGAGGACAATGTTGTATGACAACTTGCAACACAATGACATCATCTGAATACTCAATCCATCTACACATAGCCATAATGAAATATGTACCAAGCAAAGATGATATCCCTAGACATTATGGTCTTTCCAAAATGTACACTTGTCAAATGTGTTAAAGATTATTGGATGAAAGGACAAATGGATCAAAGTGGCCTATAAAAGGACATGTCATGCATTGGCCTCTCCATTACTACATCCTAGCCTTTTCATTACCATCATCTTGGTCATTATCCCATTTTCATCACTGCTTCCTCATCAACTACATTTCCAATTGAACCTACATTAATAGCAGCCAACCATCTGCACTTGGCAACTTCTCTCCTATTGATTGACATGAAACTTGATGTTTCTCAAGGTTTGTTGCTACTATTTCCTATTGGTTTTATAAGTCCCACTAAGACCTAAACTATTGTGTTTTCACCTTGGTAATTCTACTGCCGTCTCCAATGATCTTCTTTAGTTTGCCATGCTAACAACAACCAGCCATCATAGTTTTTTTTTTTTGTCTAGATAGCCACACAACTAGGCAGCATCATTTTCAAATCATAGATGGATCCATATTGGGTACAACACATTCTTAGACCTGCTTCAAAAGTCATCAACTCCACCATAAACTCAATTTCCCCAATCCTTGAGATGTGGAGGCCAAGGGCTCATATTATTCTTATTTTTTAATACACACTTCTCTCATTGAGAATTTATTATAGAGTGTTATTGTGTGTTATACATTCATGCACTCTTTACTTGCCCCACTACTTTCCATCCCTTGGAAGTAGGACTTGGAAGTAGTTTAGAAGTCTAGGAAAAAATATTTCTACATGAGTAGATTTGAATAGATGCAAGTGAGAGTGTATATAGACTTGTGGGCCTACATTTCTCAAGCGTTGATGGTTACAATTAGATATTTGATGATGTCATGGAGAAGATGTACCATGCATATTAGTATGACTAAAACTCTAAATTGGTCCTAGATTTTAATCATTGTAAATTAGAATTGGAGATTACATATTTATTATGATTAGGATGCTCCATATTCATCTCAAGGTCTTAGCATCTTAATTTATAATACTAAGGATAAATTTTAATCATTGGAATTTTTTCTAATATGTCTCATTCATCTCAAATTCTCTCAATCACAACTATGTACATCATGTGCTTTATACTAATAATGAAATTATACTATTTATCTGATCTCACTATAGAGCAAAGACATCATTTGGTAATTGCTTTACTGGTCTACAATTTTAATAGTCTTTGTCTACAAGTAGTAGGTGTCTCATGTTGCTAAAGATGAATCTTCTCATGCATGTTATATCATTCTTTAAATGGTGATATTGGTCTTGCTTTTTAGTACTAATAGTCAAAATCTTATGCTCTTTCTTTGAGCTCACTAGAATCAGCACATAATTCAATACTTGCTTGTAGGTCTACAATTTTAAAAGGTTCTAGTTACAAGCCTTAGGTGTTTCATGTTACTAGTGGTGAATACTCTTATGTATGCCAATGTTTAAAGCTTCAGTGTGATTGCAACATCTCAGAATTGTAGGCCTTATTGGTGTTCACTAGGTTTATTTTTTAGTATTGTTATGCTTCTCATCCTTCGAGTGGTGATAGATTATCATTTTATTTAGTGAATGAAGCTTTATATTGGCCTTGTTAGTCCAAAAATGCAATTCTAGAGGTGTTAAGAGTACTATAGTAGGTATGTTATAGTAGTTATAGATAGATTGCCCTCTTGATCCATGGCATTCCTGATCAATTCCCTAGTTTAAAATACACATAAGTAGGGAAAGTAAATAATAGGGAAAATGGAACATTTCCTATTTAGAGAAACTAGGGAATTGCATAGGAAATTTTCATTAGTAGGGAAATTTTCCTATGTAGGAAATTTCCTAAGTGATTCCCTAGTTTCTGTAACTAGTGAAATTCTTAGGTAGGGAAATTTCCTATGTGATTCCCTAGTTTCTCTAACTAGGAAATGTTCCATTTTCCCTATTATTTAATTTCCCTAGTTATGTGTATTTTTAACTATAGAATTGATAGAGGGAATGCCATTTTTTTTTCCTATATAGGGAATTATTAAAAGTTCTATGAGCTTCTTGCAAAAACATGTTGGGATTGAGTAGAGAAGAGTGGGACTATAGAGCAGATGGTGAGGCTTGAGCACGGACAGATAGGTTGAAAAAGTGCAAGGTGAGTCCATGACAATCATGCTAAGGTCTAATAGGGTGAGGGTTGAGTCTGAGAGGGGGCATCTAGAGCTAAAGACGATGGGTCCAAGAAAAGGATGGGTGTGCAGGCGGGGTGGGGCAGGCTAGGGTAGGGATGAGGCATGACTCTGAGAGAGAGAGAGAGAGAGAGAGAGAGAAGTAAAAGATATTTTCTTTAGAAAAATAAAGAAATTTCAAGTATTATTTTTATTATAAAATCTTACTTTTATCACAAAAATACAGAAACAAATAGAGTAATAAGGAGAAAATATAATTTAGAGAGACAAAATGAGAGACATGAGAGAGAGAATGTTGAGAATAGAAACTGATGCTTGATATGAATGCCCATAGAGGCTAGATGTGTGCCCAAAAGAGGCTTTCCCATAAGTGGCTTTCCCATAAGTGGCTTTGTATGAAAGAAATAAAAAATGATGTATGCTCTAGGAAGAGATGTCCTGAATTCCATATGCATAATGAGGAGTGTGGAACAACCCAACTACTATAAAGCATTGTACTTGACACTTTCAAGATGAATAATGCAATATCATGATGCTTTGTACTTTTAGTTGGTGTCATTGTCATTGTCAGTCTCTTACACCAGTCCAAGCTTCCATCTTGGAACCTAATTCACTTGTGTAACAGTTGGTCCATGTCACTATGAATCTAGTTTTCATCTTCCAACCTCCATAGTAGCCATGCTCTAGATCCATGTTTTGACATGGTATTAGAGCCATGGTGAGCATGGCACTGTTAGATATGATCAATGCCCCACCCTCATTAGGTGCTACCAATGATCCATGGTGCTCAAAGTTGTAAGGCCCCCATTATGAGGAGAAGCCAAATGTGAGCCCGGACATTGGTTGAGTCCTGACTTGTATATCAGATGAGGTCTATGTGACCGGATGGCAAAAAGGTGACTGTTGTGGGTCTAATCTTTGGGTTAGACGGAGTGGTCAAGCTGGTAGCAACTCGAGGCGCATTGCATTGAGTTGCGGCCCGATGGTAAAGGGAATATTCCCTGGAATATTCCCTGGCCGACTAGTGGAGGCTCCTATGGTAGGTCGGTCAGCAGGCCGACCTAACGACCTTCGCGGGCTATAAAAGCTAAACCCCTTCGCAGCCATCCTTCACTTATCTTTCACCCAGTCAGAGTTGTTATTCTAGCTAGCCTTAAGCTCTTCACCTATCTTCTGTCTAGATCGCCATCTAAGCTTCACACAGTGGAAGCGCACGGGTGGACAGAGCCATCTTTGTATCAGTTGTTTGGAGTTAAAGAATTTACTGATTCTCCTCTTATCTGTTGTGTACTCTCTATCTCTTTCTCAGATTTCGTTCGCTGTGCCGTGTAATATTTTACATGGTATCAGAGCCCAGGGGGCCCTAGAGATTGGAGAGCGTGCAAGAGGCAAAGGCTTCAACAGCAAAGAGAAACTATGTCGACTTCGAGAAGCGGTTCTGGCGCATCAGGAAGTGGTGCAGGAGGTGGTGCTGCTGTACCGGCTATTCAAACACTGAGGATTCGTCCACCAAGCTTCAGCGAAGGCAAGTTAGATGGTACAAACTACACCTTGTGGAAGTTCAAAATTACAACTATCCTTGATTCTTATGAGCTTCTGGAGACTGTGCTGGGGACTGACATAGAACCACAGCCTACCCCCGACCCATCAAATCCTAGTGTGATGATTCCTCCGAATGCAGATCTTCTACGAGCTTGGAAACGAAGGAATGCAGATGCATTGTGTGCCTTAGTTACAAGCTGTTCTGACAGTGTTTTGACTCTGATTCAGTATACAACCAAAGCTTCAGATGCTTGGAATGTACTAAGGAGTCAGTATGAAACACGAAACCAAACAAGGATTCAAAACTTGGAGAATCAACTAGCAGCGGAGAAGTTTGCTAAAGGAGAGACGGTTGAAGCATTCATCACTTGGATTAAGAATCTGCACGACCAGATGGCTGGCGCTGGGATACAAAAGACTAGTGAAGAGCTAGCTCGGAGGTGCCTTCGGATTTGTCCACAAAAGTTTGATGGACTAGTAAGTGCCCTTAATACTCAGGTGAGACCTCAAGCTTTGACTTTTGAGGAGTTTTGTGCATTATTAATGGAGGAGGAGTTGAGGCTGAAAGCGCGAGAAGGAAGCAACAATGGAGATGCTGCATTCTCTGCCAATGCAAAAGGCAAAGGTGTTTCCTCCACCAAAAATGATGGTGACAAAAAGAAGAAGGGCGGCAAGAAGAAGTTTCAAGGAGAGTGCTTCTACTGTAAGAAGAAAGGACATGCAATTGCAGATTATCGTGTCAAGAAGGCAGATGAAAAGAATGGTACCCTTAAAAGTAAAGGGAAAGAGACAGCCAATACGGCTGAAGCAGAGTTGGAATTATTCATGGCGACCATTGAGCAAGTGTGCTCCTTAGCGCAAGAAGAATCTACCACTGATTCATGGGTGTTGGATAGTGGGGCCTCCCATCACATGACCAACAAGAAAGGTCTACACAGTTCTATGCAACCTCTACAAGAATCCATCACTGTGACGGTTGGAAATGATGCTAAATGCCCTGCTGCGGGCACAGGTACTATTTCTTTTGTTGTTGCAAATGGTGAAGTCAAAAAGCTTTCAAGTGTGTTATATGTTCCCGAAATCAGGAGAAATCTCTTATCAGTTGCTGCCATAACTGATCTTGGTCATGAAGTGAGGTTCAAGAAGACAGGTGCAAAAATTATTGATAGTGCTGGCACAATTGTTGGCAAAGGAGAAAGAAGGAACAACCTGTATGAGCTAAGTGCTCTTATAGCCATCGCTGGAGTGGGCACAAGTAAGCTTTGGCATGAAAGGTTTGGACACATCGGACTTGCAGTATTGAAGGAGATGCAAAAGCAAGGTATGGTTGCTCACCTACCTACAATAATTGAATTGAAGGAACCATGTGAAGCTTGTATGATGGGCAAGCAACAGAGAAAGGCATTTCCACAAGAAAGCAAGAATAGAGCACAGGCTCCTCTAGAGTTGGTGCATGTTGACTTGTGTGGTAAGATGCCTACACAGGCCTTGGGGGGATCTTCTTATTTTATGTTGATTGTCGACGACTATAGTAGGAAGATGTGGGTGTACTTCCTTCGTGATAAGGCTCAAGCTTTTGGTAAGTTTAAAGAATGGCTAATACTTGTTGAGAATGAAACAGGGAAAAGTGTGAAGAAATTTAGAACAGATGGTGGTGGTGAGTTCAACTCAAAGGAGTTTGAAGGCTTTTGCAAGAGCAAAGGGATCAAGCTTCAATTGACGATGCCTCACACACCTTAGCAGAACGGTGTTGTGGAACGCAGGAATCACACCATTGTGGAGATGGCAAGATGCATGCTAAAGGGCAAGGGATTGCCTAACCATTTTTGGGCTGAAGCTGTTAATACTGCAGTCTACATTCTAAATCAGAGCTATACAAAGGCTCTCAAGAGAAAAACACCTCATGAGGCTTACACTGGTAAGAAACCATCTGTCTCACATTTCAGAATTTTTGGATGTGAATGTTATGCACATGTTCCAGATGAGAAGAGAAACAAGTTACAACCAAAAAGTAGAAAATGTATCTTCTTGGGTTATAGTGATGAGTAGAAGGCTTACAAATTATATGATCAAGAGGCAAAGAAGATCATCGCGAGCTGTGATGTGGTGTTCAAGGAGGAGCTGCATACAGTGGAGGAGGAGAAGGCAAGTTCTTCCACTTTATCATCAAGCGAAGAAGTAGTCCACTATGAACCTATCCCGAGAGCTATCCCTATCCTTAACGAGGAGGAAGCATCATCTTCAGATGATGAGGAAAAAGTTCACCAACCTGACATTACCCCACCGGAAAAGCCATTGCGGTGCTGGGTGAAGCAGCTCTATGACCAGAATAATCCTATGCTTGCATCTGTTGAGGAGAAGGCAGACGGGGACCAAGGAGGTCTCAGAGAATAGAGGAGCAAAGGAGGGCTTTTGCTCACATAGTCAATATGGCCTTGATGGTTGATATTATGAGAGAAGTAAAGGAGCCAACTGACTTAGAAGAAGCACTTGCAGATCCATCATGGAAGGCTGCTATGCAGGCGGAGTATGACAGCATAATGAAGAATGACACTTGGGAGCTAGTGGATCGACCAGCAAAGCAGAAGGTTATTGGCACCAAGTGGATCTGGAAGGTAAAGTACAAGGCTGATGGTACCTTAGAAAAGTACAAAGCTAGACTGGTTGCCCAAGGATTTTCACAAGTTGAAGGGTTTGATTTTCAAGAGTCATTTGCCCAACTGCTAGAATGACCACTATTCGCACGGTACTTGCAGTGGCTGCCCACAAGAAGTGGCCAGTGTACCAAATGGATGTTAAGTCAGCATTCTTAAATGGTGACCTCAAGGAGGAGGTGTACGTGGCTCAGCCACCAGGGTTTGAGGTCCCCCATTCTGAGAGCAAAGTGTGTAAACTGAAGAAGGCATTGTATGGGCTGAAACAAGCCCCCAGAGCATGGTACGAGCGGATAGATAGGTTCTTTTTGAACCTATACTTCAAAAGATGTGCCTCAGATGCTAACTTGTATGTTTACAGGGATGGTAAAAAGTCTGTAGTGATTGTCCTATATGTGGACAACCTTCTTATTACAGGTGACTATGAAGATATGATCAATCAAACTCGAAAGGCTTTGCATTCTGAGTTTGAAATGACTGACTTGGGCTTGCTGCACTATTGTTTGGGGATTGAAGTCTGGCAAGAGCCAGGAAAGATCTTCATCTCTCAGAAGAAGTATGCATGGGAGATCTTGAAGGCATTTGGCATGATTGAGTGCAAGGAGATAGCTACACCTATGGAGGTGAATGCAAAGTTATTCGTCGAGGATACATCAGCACTAGCAGACATTGGGAGGTATAGGAGGTTGGTCGACAGTCTGATCTACTTGTGTAACACCAGACCAGATATCAGTTTTTCTATTGGTGTTTTGAGCAGGTTCTCAAACAAACCTCATGAGAGTCATTGGAAGGCTGGGATGCGGGTGCTTAGATACTTGAAGAAAACTCTTGACTATGGTATCACATACAGTTTCGGAACCTCTCTTGTGGGGAACTGTGACTCAGATTGGGCAGGAGACATTGATTCCAGAAAGTCAGTTTCTGGTTATTATTTCTCTTTGGGTTCAGGAATTTTCTCTTGGATTAGTAAGAAGAAACCAACAGTGGCATTGTCTTCTACCGAAGCAGAGTACAAGGCAGCTTGTTTTGCTGCATGTGAGGCCGTATGGCTGAGAAGGATTCTATGGCATATGGGAGTGCAGGATGAAGAACCAACTGTGCTGAGATGTGACAATCAGAGTTGCATCACCATTGCCAAAAATCCAGTGTTTCATGCACGCACCAAACATATAGAGATCCAGTATCACTATGTGCGTGATTTGATGGAGGATGGGATAGTGGAATTGGTCTACTGTCCAACAGACGAGAATGGAGCAGATATCTTCACCAAAGCACTTATGAAGGATCTGCTTCAAGTTCATCTTCAGAGACTTGGCATTGGGACGAGGAGATAGTTCACCTATGGGTGGACATTGAGGGGGGGTGTTAGATATGATCAATGCCCCACCCTCATTAGGTGCTACCAATGATCCATGGTGCTCAAAGTTGTAAGGCCCCCATTATGAGGAGAAGCCAAATGTGAGCCCAGACATTGGTTGAGTCCTGACTTGTATATTAGATGAGGTCTATGTGACCGGATGGCAAAAAGGTGACTGTTGTGGGTCTAATCTTTGGGTTAGATGGAGTGGTTAAGCTGGTAGCAACTCGAGGCGCATTGCATCGACTTGCGGTGATGGTAAAGGGAATATTACCTGGAATATTCCCTGGCCGACTAGTGGAGGCTCATATGGTCGGTCAGCAGGCCGACCTAACGACCTTCGCGGGCTATAAAAGCTAAACCCCTTCGCAGCCATCTTTCACCCAGTCAGAGTTGTTATTCCAGCTAGCCTTAAGATCTTCACCTATCTTCTGTCTAGATCGCCATCTAAGCTTCACACTGTGGAAGCGCACGGGTGGACAGAGCCATCTTTGTATCAGTTGTTTGGAGTTAAAGAATTTACTGATTCTCCTCTTATCTGTTGTGTACTCTCTATCTCTTTCTCAGATTCTGTTCGCTGCGCTGTGTAATATTTTACAGGCACAACTCTATAAACTGCTCCTTCAACCTCTCTTCACTTTTTCTCAGCTCAGGTTGAGTTTAGGACTCCATCTCTCCACTTGAATCACACTCTCTCTACTTAGTAGCCATAGCCAACCTACACCCTGCCTACTTTGAGCTCTTGGATCTCCTCATACATGCTAAATTTCTTGAAGCTTCCTTATGGAAAAGTGTTTCGCTGCTGACGGTCTGGCCCTCAAATACTCTCATGGGCCCTTTCTTGACCCTCTCTTGATGATGCTAGGAGGCATATTTCACGGTGGATTCCGTGCCACGGTGGATTCTGTGAGGTTTTACGGTGGATTCTGTAAACTTTGATGACCGGGGCTCATACACAAAGTGGATTCTTTGTGCGAGAAGTTGATGGGAACGCCTGTCCTTTTCGGGCATTTCATTAATTTAGCGTGTACATGGGTGATTCCATAGCGGGTGATTCCACAAAATGCATATTAAATTAATAAACGTTTATGAGTTTAGAGTGCGCACTCGTAATAAATTAAGGTTAGGATTTATTTCTAACCAGTTGATTTATTTATGTAGCTGAAGATTGCTAGGTATTCACTTTTGTCGGTTTAATTGTATTATTTTACTAACGATTGTGGATGCTTCAATTGATGTGTAGAGATAGCAGCAGTGGCGGAGGAAATCATTGGAGGATAGCGAGTATTCGATTTATTAATTATATTTTGATGGGTGCATACTTTAGGCATGACGCCTATATTTTGTCATGCCTATTTATTGAGGCGTTGGATATTTATTATTATTTTCTATGCGCATGGGCGCACGATTATGTTATTTCTACTTGGACATTGTATTGGGTATGCCAGATTCTTTGGGCACTGCCCATTAGCTTTATTCCTATTTTGTGCTAAAGCAATCTCAAAAGCTAAAAGCTTGCTATTTTGTAATTTGGGCTATTATTTGAGCTTGAAGATGAATAATACATAAAATACATGCTTTGTGGAGCGCTCACACAAGGCATGGGGGGAGATTGCACCCAATTGGTCTCTTGTTCATGTCGTTCATGCTTTTTACATTGAATTTTGTGCAAAAAGTAGAGTTCTATTGTTCTTGGGGACCTTCCGGTATTCACTACGCAAGCGTACAGCAACCGATTTGCGCACCACTTGACGGCATCTAGGCTCTAGAGAGGCACTAGACCCATTCCCCAACATTGCCATTTCACCAACTCAACACATCTCGAGACACCCCAACATGACACGAAATGTGACACGTCATGCACAATGCTCAGAGTTTGCAGAATGGCCCATCTTAAGGGTAGAAAGTCATATTCATCAAGAAAGATTATGTAGAAGGTAGCCGAAGGCACAACAAGGGACTTTGTCATGGGTGGAGAGTGGAGCTATCAATGCGCTACAACACAAGTCAAACCACATGGGGTGAGGGAGCTACTGAAGCTTCTCTATGGTACTTCAAACATAGACATTGCCCTAGCTATAGCTCAGCATTGGCAAAATTCGAGCACACTATCGAAACTGCAACTTCTGGTCATCCATACGCATGTTCTTTGTGAATGCAATGCGATTGATATTGAGAAATAAAATGAATGTATGCCCATAGAGGCTGGAGAGAGACTTTCCCATAAGTGGCTTTGTATGAGAGGTAGACAATGATGTATGCTCTAGGAAGAGATGTCCTAAATCCCATAATCATAGTGAGGAAGAGTGGACCCATTCAAAAGCTATGTAAGCATGTACTTGGCTCTATTTTCAAAAGAAAATAACAAACCATCATTTTGTGACACTCAAGATTGTGTTTATGAGTCCAAGTTAATCTATCTTGGAACCTTATTCACTTGAGTTACAATCCTTTATCTCAGTCATGTTTTATGTGTATAACTTGGGGTCCGCCATAGCTAGCATAGCTCTAGATCCGTGTTTCTCAACATGGTATCAGATCCATGGTGAGCTATGTCTAGCCACACCCATTCTCTCTTCTACTTCTATTGCCTCATTTTTTTTTGGTCCTCACAGTAATGATAGTGGTTTAGCTTAGAAGGAGTAGAATCAGCTTGGTGATGTAGGAGAGAGAGATAGAGGCTTTCTATTGAGAGAAATTGGAGGCCACTGGCCTAAAGCCCAAGGTTTTCTTGGCTTAAAAGAAAGGAGCCTACCTCTATATCGGAGAGGTGTGAATGAAGAAGATTTGGTTTTGCATTATAGTTAGAAAAAGGGACGTCTCAATCAACTTCAATTCTGCACTTGAAAGATCTGTTCTTGTTACTCAAAATATGATGCTTCTTCTTGTGTGAGCGCTGATAGCAAAGTCTTGGTAGGAAATCTAGCGCAATATGCAATGATCACCCACGCAAATGCGAGGAGTAGCACAAAGCACTACTGTTAATCAATTGACCTTTTATTAAAGCATATCCCTAGAAAAGGTGGCGAGAGTTTAGAAGCCTCCTAAGAAAGCAAGTTCAAGAGAAGGAAATGGGAAATTCTGGGATGCGTCTTTCAAATTGCACCGTCTTTTCCCTTTTTATGTAGCCCTACAACAGAAAGTAGAGATCAATGGTGGCAGAAGCAGAGATGAGAAGCAAGATCCTAGCGAGGCTTGTGAATGAGGGCGAGGGGTCTGGATTGAGATGGGAAAAGTGCAGGCTTGTGCATCATCAAGGACTTTGTGTCGCGCAACATCATGGATAGGATTTGTGGCCATGGAGCCCTGTCATCCCCTACTACTCCCCACTCACTATGTAGGAACTGAGTGGCCTTCTTGAGTAGCTACCACATCTCTCCTAAAATACCTAACAAGCATTTCCCGTGCCTTTAAAAAAGACATGACTTATTTGCACTACTGAGCAAGCCCAAGAGCCATGTAAAGAAAAATGGACTCACCTTGCATGCCCAAAACATAGTGATGAGTCAAAGGACAAAATCCTAGGTATCCCAAGTTCCATGCTCAACTTATGTATGTTAGGAAAGGTATGTCAAGCCAAGGAAATGTACCCATTTTTATCTATCTTAAACTCACTGAACAAGGGATTACATCAAGAAAACTAGACCATAAGCAAAAGCATCCACAAAGAGAATGAAGAACAAAAACATGAAGACAAAGAATACCAAGGATAACAAAAAGAACACCATGAAGACCAACAAATAAATAAAATAAAAATCAAAGATTGGATCAAGAAATCAAGAAGAAGAGAACCATAAAAAAGAAGATGAAAAATTTGTTGTTGATGTGCGAGGAATTTAAGAAGATTCTACACACTGGGTATATCGTTGAGCCCTTGGGAATAGCATGAGTAGGAGATGATTGGTTTGAGCATTCCGAAAAGCATTGTTCGAGGGTAGCAACATATATTGATGGAATATTAGTGGACCATGCCATTGTGGACACAAGATTCTCTATCAATATTATGAGTTTGAAATTGATGGAGAGACTAGGATTAGAAATAAAAAAAGATGCCTTCATGATCCTCTGAATGGTGGGTTGATGATATTTTAAGACAACCCAAATGTTGCATTACTAAAGTCCATGTGACGGTTGCCAATGTAGAATGCATTCTAGACTTTAGGATCATTAGGTTTGCAAGGCGACCTAGCTATAAACTATTGCTAGACAAGCCATGGAACTTACAAGCAGATTGTTAGATTCATATAGTCGTTGATTGATTGATCCTTGGCTGAGGTGCTAGACGTATACTAGTAGACCCCTATCCTGAATCTCCTCAGAGTGAGAGAGTTGCTTTATCTTCATCAGATTTTGATACGCTAGATGCTCCATCTGCTAGTAAGATGTCATCAAGTGACGAATCTAATGATGAGTCCACTACAAAGGATATTTACCACGTGACTTTGAATAATCCAATAGAGGCTCACGAGAGGATAAGGGATGTGGATGTAATTGAGCTCGACCTTAGTACAATGGATTATTGACAAAAAATTAAATTAGGGTCCATGCTTAGTTTCGAAGAAAGAAAGGAGTATGTGTCCTTGATTCAAGAATTCCGCAATATTTTGCTTGGAGTTATGATGAGCTGAGAGGCATTCCTCCCATCCTGGTTGTTCATACAATTCCTTTGAAGCAAGGTAGCCACCTTGTGCAATAGAAAGTAAGGCATATGCCTTTAGAATTAAGGGACGGGCTATTCGAAGAATTGACAAAGCTACAAAAGGCTAGTCTAATATTTCCAGTTCAACACATAGAATGGTAGTCACTAGTTGTTATCAAGAAGAAGAAAAAAAATTAGATTCGGCTTTCCGTAGATCTCAAAGAGCTTATTAAGTAGATGATTAAGGATAAATACACGTTGCCATTCATTGACCAAATTTTGGATTAGCTAGCGGGTAGGGAAATCTATTCGTTTATGGATTGCTTTATTGGATATCACCAGATGGCTATTGTAGAGGAAGACAAATTAAAATTTGATAAGACCTTTGGTGATATCTCCCTAGAGGAGTTAAAAGTCTTTATTGATGATCTGGGGGCAGCCACCACAAGGGAGCAACAACTGATTATTCTGAGGAAATGTTTTGAGTGATGTAACAATTTTGCATTGCTCTTAACCCTAGAAAGTGCGTATTTGGAGTGCCCTATGGGTTGTTACTCGACCATGTGGTTAGTTCAGCTGGTATTGTGACTAACCCTTGAAAAGATAAAGGTTATTGTCTCTATGAGCCCACCGCGTACTCCACAAGAGGTGCACAACTTTCTCTCATCAGTGGGATATTATTGAAGATTTATCAATGCATTGGCAGAAAGAGCATTTCCATTGACAAACCTTCTATCTTTTAACTATCTGTTTGAGTGGAATGAAGCCTATCACGTATGCTTTCAGGATGTGAAGCATGAATTACCAAAAGTGCCAATCCTAAAGCACCTAGAAGAGGTGAAGTTTTCTATATATTTTTAGCAATCACAATGCATAGTATCAACTGTTGTTTAGCTCAAATTTAGGAGGAAAAATGGTATCAACCAATTGCCTTTGCTAGTAGGAATTTTGGGATATTTAAAGTTAATTATACGTACCTGGAGAAATTGTGCCTTGGAATGGTCTTTGCTATGAAGAAATTTAGGCATTATATTCTCTATGAGAAGGTAGTATTCTTTATGAATGCGGAAGGACTCAAATTATTGCTGAACAAGTTACAGCTGCCTAACCATTTAGCAAAGTGGTTAATCACTTTGCAAGAGTTAGATTATGAGATTAGGAGCAAGCCACCAAAGCTACAAGGTATTGTAGAATGTCTTATGGATTTTGGGGAGCCAAAGGAAATTCTAGCTGAAGGAAGTGATATTGTAGGTCTATTTAAAATAGATACAGCTTACATCCCTTCCTGATATGCGGCTATAACACATTATTTATTTATGGGAGCATTTGGGGCTGCTTTATCAAAGTATGAAAAGAGAAAGATCAAACAACAATCATTATGATTTTTTATTATAGTGGGTGTCTTGTATCGGAGAGGAGTAGATTATATCTATCGTCGTTGTGTAGTACTTGAGGAGGTACCATTTATTCTTGAGGAGTGTCATGGCTCAGCGTGTGGGGGACACTTTTCTAGCCGGATTACCACCCAAAATCTCTCCGTGCTGGGTATTTGTGGCCATTGATTCTCCAAGGTGCTTTTAGTTAAGTGCTGTGATGCTTGTCAAAGACACGATGCGAGGGAAAATCGTAGGTGACCTCTAAATCCCATTTTGGTTATGTTACCATTTGAAAAATGGACTATTGATTTTGTGGGGCCAATATACCATTCATCAACTACGCGAAAGTGGTATATTATTGTAGCAAAAGACTACTGTACAAAGTGGTCTGAAGCTCGAGCAATGATGAAGGCCAATGCTAAGGAGACAACTAGTTTCATTATGGAGCAAATTTTTTGCCATTTTCGGTCCATCAAAGGAGATTGTGCCTGATCGAGGGAAGCACTTCTTGAACAAGGTTAGAGTGGCCCTAACTGAAGCTTTGAAGATTAAGCACAACAAGACTATCCCATATAATTCTCAAGCGAACAGCTAGGTTGAGAGTACAAATAAACAACTAGTGGGAATCTTATCCAAGGTAGTATCAAAAAGAAAGCGTGAGTGGGTCCATAAGAAATTGTATGTGGCAATGTGGGCTTACAACATGACATTCAAGAGAGCCACATGCCACACCCTATTCAAGCTATTGTATGGGGATGAGTGTTTTTTGCCATTAGAAATAGAGCTCCCCAGTGTGCGTTTTTCCCTCAATCATTCGTTAGGAGAGGGAGAAGTGTTACAGGAATGGTATACTTCTTTGACACATCTTGAGTGATGAGATTCAGTTGAAGGCTTTATTACATCAAGAAGTAGGGAAGATGAGAATAAGAGCCCTTCATGATCTTCGGGCTAAGAAGTACAAATTTGCGAAAGGTCAATTAGTGATGTATTATGATGCTCGTCTCGGGAGCTCTTTCCAAGAAAATTAAAACCTAAATGGGATGGACCATACAATATTGTAGGTTTAGGGAAGAATGGCCCTACGGCCCTTCTAGTAGATTTATAGGGGGTAGAGTTTAAGACTAAAGTCAACTTTAATAAATTGAATCTTTACTATGTGTAAGGGTTGACATTGGGCTTGGTGCCTATGTAGGTCCTTCAGGATTCAGCTTTAATGTGCAGTAGGTACCAAGACGAGCGGATGGGACATATCATTCCCTATCTAGAGCATATGTATCTTGAGCAATGTTACCACCAAGGTAGAGTGATTTGGTGTAGCAAAGGGTATGAGGTTATTGAGTGGCAAGATGGATCCTTTACGTGGGAAATCAAGGTCTACTACCACCAATTGTCAACTGCTTCTAACTAGCATACCTATCAAGTTCTGCGAAGGAAGGAGGGATTGTGCCTATTATATATCCTCTCTCTCGACTTGATTTTGATTATCATACATATGCGTGAGCTGATTATTATGGCATTGGCCTATCAATGAAGCCTGGGTTTATACTCTGTATTTTGACAGAGCTTCCATAGGGCCAACTAAACACGCGAGAGTTGGTGTAGTCATTAATGATCCCCGATGTAGGGTTGTCATGAAGATGGGAGTCTATTTAGTACCCTCTTTTACTAATAATACAACTGAATACCATGCCTTGATCATGGGGCTGAATGTAGCCCGCTATGGTGATATTTGCCAATTATTGGTTAAAGGTGACTCACACTTAGTAATCAATCAGCTAAATGGGGCTTACAGTGTGTGGGATCCCATCTTATGGATGTACTATCATGCAGCCTTGGATATGTTGCATATCTTTGAGATGGTGACTTGTCAGTTAGTTCCTCGACAATGGAATCACTTTGCCAATTCCCTACCTAATAATGCTTTCACGAAAGATGTCTTTTTCAATTGTGGTCCAGGGAAGTCCTTACAATTACCTCGTAACATTAGCCCTAGACAACTTTGGGGTCTTCTTGTTGATACGCCATATTTTAGCCGCCAATGGTTAGTTTGGGTTATGAGTCAAGTCGCAAGTGAGCAACTTCTAACTCTGTCATGGATGCGTAGGATTGTGTATCGTCATATTTGTCAAAAACCCTTTGCTATTTATATAGAGGGTTAGCTAAAAACTTGATGCACTTAGTATAGGGCCTAAGAGGCCTTATCCTTGATCGATTTTGTGCTTTAGTAGAGTAATGTTAGGATCAAGGGATAGTTTCACAACTATGATGTGCTAAATGGTAGTAAAATACTTTATTTCATAAGGCCAAGAGGGCCATCTCTGTCGAGTTCAAATGTTTTATTTCATAAGGCTAAGAGGGCCATGATGTTGGTTGTGAAATGTTCTATCTCTTTAGGCCAAGAGGGCCATGTGTCTGTTTGATGCATGTACATTTAATGGTTTTCTATTTTAGTGATTGCATCGCATAAGTTAGATGAAGTGCCAGGAGGGAGCCTTTGCTGTGCAGGAGCTTCTTGTGGCCATTCCAGGTGGTGTCATGGCCTTTCTGAGTTTTTCTCTTGAGCTAATAGTATTATATGTGTATATGGGGGTTATTTTCTTTTTATTTGTGGAAACTGGCAATCAAGGCATAAAATCCTAGGGTTTGGTTAGGTATATCTAGAGGAGGTTTGAGTAGTTGTCTACCTCCTGTTAGGACATTGTCTGGCATTAAAGACCTGTGATAGATGGTAGTCCTTGTGACCCTGTCCTTCCTGCTTGCTAGACAACTGTCCTAGAAGTCCCTACTAGTGTGAGGCACTTAGAAAAGCCTGCCAAAATAGCAAAGAAGAGCAAGTTCTAAATATATCAAAAGATAAAAAATTATAGAGGTGTGTAAAAAGGGATTCTAACCCCTCAGTTAGAAAAGAAAAAAATAAAATTCCTACAAGCAGTTGATTATCGTCTTGCAGAGGTATGGTAGGTTTCTGGGAATGAGTCAGACCCGTGGCGTGACCCGGGGCGCAAACCCGCGGCCGAGGCCTTTTATTCTTAGGGGTAGCAGCTAGTCGAAAAAGAAATAAGGAGGATTGGAGTGAAAATAAAAGTGAGAGAAAGAAAAGGATTAAGTGTCACCTCGGGAGAGCTTGGTAGGTTCTTAGGTATCAAATCGGGACCTGAGGGCGATGCCCTATTCTCATTAGGTCACTCTGTGTGCTCAGCTCCCTCCTTTTTACACACCCGAGTATAGAAACCTTAGGAGGCAAATGTGCTACAAGAAAACTATGATGACCATGCTATAGGAGTCCTTGTCGAGTAGGAGGTCCTGGTAGTACAGTTGTCCTTAGTCAAGTAGGTAGTCCAAACCACCACACTAAGATGGCCTCTTTGATAGGTTCTTTAGCCAATCCGTGTTAGAGCAGTTGGTTAGTGACTTGCTCTAGATTTTTGTCAAATTATGCTGGGCCTATTCCTTGTGGATTCTCATGCCTCGATTCTATCAAGGGGTAGGGTGAGAGCTGTTCTTGTGCTTTGTTGAGTATTTTTTTTGTGGCAGCTTGATGCTTTCTCTAGTCATTGTTTGTGTAGATCAGTGTGTAGGATTCAACGGGCTGAGTCGTCCTATCGCCTGGTCGCCAATGAGAGTAGATTTTAAAGACCCCTTTTGAAGCGGAAAAGAGCTCAAGAGGCCATAAAAGACCAAATTTTCATGCAAAATGAAACGTTTGTATATCAATAAGATAGAGTTTTCCTAGATGGATTTTGATGCTAGGAGCTCAACGCAAGTCTCGGTTCATCGATCAGAGTTCATTTGACCTTCCATTTAATTCTCGCAAGGTTTCACATTATGAAGTAGCTATATGATCCCGGAGCCAAAAAGTGTGTGGTGGGTGTTATTTCATAGATTTTAATGTCAGAAAGCTAGCCGTCCAGATGGATCTCGAATCCAAGCTCATTTGCCCTCCCGAAAGTAAACAATCCACTTGCCTACACTATGAAAACTTGAGGATTGAACTAGATATTTTAATATTAAGCCTTAATAACTTGATTAAGGGGACATAAACACAAAAAAAGGTTTTTGGAGGGAAGGGGGCACCATTTTTTTAGTGCATTCTTTCTTGGCCAAAAATGATGTTTTCTGATCATGGGAATCAGGAGGAATGCTCTAGGGCATGAGATCCTAAATTTTTTCACTCGTCATTGCTCCAAAAATGATCGAATTTAATGCATTACACAAAGAGATCTATTTTTAGTATTTCTCTCTTCTCTTTCCTCTCTCCTGTTATTGCTTATTTCTATGGATCAATTCATTAGAGAAGGGGTGGGATTTGATGATGAAAGATGTTGATGGAATAATGGCATTGAAGTGAAGGAGATCATAAATCCGGGTTGTGAAAGAGCATCAATGGCCAAGAGAGGGCGTCAACAGCCTCCCAACCTCGGAATATGTGTCTCTAAAAGTGTGATTCTATGCGTAACTATTAGATTCCATTTGTTTTATGATAGATATTTGATGAAATTTCTTGGAAATGGTTGCCTTTGGTTCTTAATGATGAAATTTATCAGAAATCTTGAAGAAAACTAAAAAATTTATTCATATTATAATTTATATCAAAGCACACAAAACCCGCAATTATGCAGTTTTCATAAAAATAATAAATTTTGGGGGTTATGTTGTGATTTTGGGATTTATGTGGATTAGAAATGAATATAAAATCAATTCTCAGTGATCATGATGAGTCCCAATCCATAAATCAAAAATATTAAATTTTAATTTAAATAAATAAAAATGATAGTAGAAAAATGAGAAAATTTAGGATTTTTTCATTAAAATTTTAAGAAAAAATATGATTTATGTTTGTGGATGTATGACATGGCTAGAGCATGAGGGATAAGCCTTAGTTCACTCTTGTGTCTATATTAAAGTATAGTTTCTACAACTTTAATAAGAAAATTACATTAAAAAATGTCTTGTACACTTATCAACCCATACATAACCGAAATGGTACGGAAAAGGAGGGGTTTTGAGGGTGAGTAATGGCTCATAAGGTTCTAAATTCCGATCTATTTGCTTGTTCATGGCATATAATACGCTTATGATTTAAGTTTAAGAGGGTCGAGCAGCACGAGAATGCTTGATGTGTTGATCCTTAGCAATAGAACATTACATGTAGGCTAAAATCCATTAGGACCAAAAAACGTTAAAAATTACACTTTTGTTAAGCCGCGGATTAAGGAAAGGTCTAAAGAGATTTTTCCACGTGGACAAAAATATGGTATTCTTATCTTCTCTGCTTTTGAGGTAGTACATTTCATTTTGTGATTCTTCCCTCCTATTTAGCCGAAATCTTCAAATCCTAACAAGTTTTGGTAGTCCCAAAAGGCCTTATTAACTAATAAAAGCTAACAAAACCTCTAATAAATACACGAAAAAGTTAAGTTAATTAAGACCATTTTGAAAATCGTGAGAATTTTCAAAGTTCTTGGCACTCGTAGTATTTTTACTTTATCTCTTTGTCCTCTCTCTTTAGGTTTCTTTCTCTGCACATTGTCTGCATACTCGTTGTCTTTTACATGGCATCCACAAGGTGTCATTTTCATTCCATAAACTCTTGCACCTTGTATAGAAAGAGCACAAATGGAGAATGGGAGCCCAAAAAATTTACTATAAATGATTGGGTTACAATGCTACCATCTTGTAGGGGCCAGGTTTGGTTTGGTGCAACATGTTTACATGGGTAGAGATATGCACTTGGCTCCACATGAATGTTTTTCCCAGGAAGCACACTGTAAGTTTGAGTCGTACAATATACGTGAGTATATAGTTTTGTTTGAAGCATATGCTAAATAATGGATTGTTGGTTATATATATATTTCCATCACAAGTTTTGAGTGGCAACCTGTGGAGAGCCTCAACGGAAAATTCCATGCCATTCATAAAGAATTTGCAAACATTATTTATGCCGATCAGACCATGAGTTTTTTTCATGAAAGTGGAATTTTTGTGTATTATGCACAATATGTGGTTCCTTCAAGAGCAATTGTGTATGGATACCTTGAATATTTGTAGTTATCAAGCCTCTCATCTTTGGATTGGGAGATGTGTGATGAAGCAACAATGGAGAGTTTTAAACTCAAAATTACTCAATATATTCAAAGGGCTATGACTCTTGGAAGGATCTCGAGAAGAGTATGCTTATCATGGTTTTTACCCTTGCATGTTTTTGTAGGTTGCTTTAAAACAACTTGTTTACAATGGACGAAGGTTTCATGGCTAAACAAAAAAATTTCGGAGGAAGATTTGTACAAAATTTTAGGTCTATGCTGAAAAGTCAAGGAATTTGACCACAAAGGTGACTTTATAAGGTGCAATGTGTGCCATCAATCATTGGTTTAATCCTATAATACATCTAGACACTCTCTTATCATAGGTTTTGATTATAGAAGATACAAACTTAGATTGGGTGCTTGGGTTCCTTTAGATTCAGATATTGATTGTAAGACATTGAAACTTACAGTGCAAGTTGCCGCACAAGAAGTAAAGGAGGTGAACATTACTTCAAAGTGGAGTCTTAAGGATGTAAGAGACACCTTGGAGTTTCTAGACAATGTTACTCTTGGATATAAGTTCAAGATAAATGGTGTTGTAATTGGAAAAAGAGCTAAGAGCTTTGTATCATGTATGAGTTGTTTACCTCCTAGTGTTGTGAGTTTCGGACCATAAATATTCATGTATAAATAATTTTGAATCTTTCTTTTCCTCACAAATATTACTGTCAGAAACATGGAATTATACACATTAATAAGTACTATTTAGAAAAATCTTAGTATAAGCTTTGCAGTGATTCTGTGAATAACAAATCGTCATTTGTGGACCAAAATGACTTCATTATATCATGAGTTACAAAATTTCAGTATAATTTAATAGGAAAGACGGTACAAGCTTTATAATTCTCTATGATTCTATGAACAAAAAATCGTCTTTCATGGGTAAGATCAAAATGACATATCATCACATTTCGGGTCAGAATATTGCAATACAAATGTATATACAAGGGAAATGTTACTTCAGTACAAATAGACAAACTGATAATTATAAGGCTATTCTTTAGCTTCTCTTTGATCTTTGGCTTCTTTATCCTTAGGCTTTTCTTTAGCTTCTCCTTGATCTATAGCTTCTCCATCCTTAAGACTTCTCTCCTTCTTTGGCAAAGTTGCTTCATCTTCCATACTTGCATTCGTCATCACTAGTTTCCTCTTAGTAGGTGCTTTCTTTGGTTGCTCAAAGCACTAAATTACCTTAAGCACTCTTTTCTCCTTGGGCTTTAGAGGACATGGGTTAAATTTCAATGGTGAAAGCTTAGGCATGCCCTTCATTTTGGGCCCCTTTTGTTTGGACCTTGGAGACTTCTTTTTCTTGGTGGTTGCCATTTTCTTGCCTTCGCCCTCCGTTGTTGCCTGTCCTTTGGAATTTTTAGCTAGGAGAGGGGAATCTGGGTCCACCGATGTAATTTCCCTATCTAAAACTAGTTCAATACATTTCTCTCATATCCACCACATGTATGCCTCATGGTAGTCTCTCCACTGTAAGAAAGCACACAAGTTATTTGAAGTAGCAAGAGACTTTCACTTTAAAAAGGATAAAGCATAGGAGACTTACATTCACCCCCTCTGCATTCAGTAACTTTGAATCTATTATCCTCAAAGCATTTTAGACCACTCTCCAGACATAACTATGTACGTCATTTTGCAATGGGACTTCTTGAAGCAGAAACTTGAAAGGTCTCTGAGGATCAGGAATGCTTTCAAAGTTGGTGTCCAAGTGGGTAGTAACAAGTCTAGCACCACTGCATATATTAATTTATTAGCGAATATTATAAACTTTATCCAATAAAAGATAAAATAAAGAGTGTTTATTGACAATATATCTTTGATTGGCCATGGAATCCTAAAAGAGAATTCATAAAAATGGCCTCTGTTGCAAGAATGTTGATATAGATTAGGCTACATTGTCCTTTGCAAACCAAAACACAAGTGAGCAATAACCCTAAAGACAAATCATCAAGAGATAGAATGTTGAAGAAAGTACCTTTCAATATATGGAAAAAAAATGTGATGGTTTGTGACACTATCAAAGTGCTTAAAAAACCTTGCAATATTTGAATTGGATTTTGAAAACAAATCCACAGAGAGAAGTGGATCAATAACAAATATACTCTCAGAAATATCAATGCTAAGAGAAGTAACATATGACTTGTATACAAGGTAAAGAATGAATAAGAGAATGAGTGCAATATAAGGACCCTTGGAAAAATTCATTATAAATAAAGAGAAGAAAAAGATCTTACCTCAAATAACAATAAACTACTCAATCTATTAGTTGAGTATCCTTTTTCTCAAATAAGATCTTATCCTTTGGAGAAATGCTAAGGTAGTCTTCTTTCTCGGGACTAACAGAAACATTCACAACCATTTTGCCGTACACTTTGCCCATCCTCTCGTAGTTCACTGGGCCAAGAGACAAAATCTTTCTCTGCCAGATCAGGTCCTCATTTTCTATTACCTCTTTCCTTTTCTCCTCCAAGACAACCTCGTGCTCACTTGCAACCCTTGTAGGATACAAATGGGTAACCTCTTCAATCTTTGGTACTGGTGGCTCTTTTTTCTTTCTCCTAGGTGGAACATTGAGAATTTCAAATGCCTTTTGATCAATCGATGGAAGAGGCTTCAAAACTTTGTCAAACCTATATCAATGAGGTGACAGGTTGACTTTTGAGCTTTCATGATCTCTGCAAAACACCTTTGCATGTAAAACCATCTAGACTTTCTCTTTTTCCTCATAGGGGCTTCCTTGGAGAGTTGAAGTTGAGGGCTCAAGCTTACCAGATGACTTGTTCTCTAAGGATTCACCTTGACATAATTTACTAGCTGGTGTAACAGGGACAACAACTTCTTCAACAGTCTCCTCAACAATTTTCTCAACACCTTCTTCACCAAGACCTTCCTTGTAGTTTGTTTTGTCCTAGCCATTGAAACTAACATGACACAATAAGGAAGCTAAATACGAAGACAACTGACTCCTATCACGTTGAAATAGAGAGTAGATGGGAGCCAAAAAAATGCCTAGGCCTTGAACTCCTACTCCTCGCTTCACACTAAAGGTTGGCCCAATACAATGCGATAGCACGAATTGCAGTTCCTTCTTTGCCCTTATCGCTTCGTATTGGGGGATTCCAACACAATGTGAATGCACGCATTGCTTGTTTCTGTTTGCACACCCTTGCTTTTATTTTCCCTACTCGCAGTGTAGCACAAGAAGACAAGAAGAAGCTCCTTCCTCGCTCCACTTCGCTTCGTATTCTTGACAACTCCAATACAACATGATGAGGGTTATTGCTAAAGTTGGTGAAGTATGCTTTTGTGCTATGTTGGACAACTTGACAGCCTTCCACATCACCAACGTCGAACGTACGACACCTTTGTCAATTGGATACATCAGTACTATCGAATGAACGATAGTCGTGATGTAAGGTGTGAATTCGCATTCACACCAAATGGGAAGTTCTTATGTACTCGCGGATGCTAATGTCCATGTGTCATGTTCTCATTGGCTGTATATTAGGGTTTCTAGAACATTCCTTCTTTCCCCCTCATGACTATTTAAGGCCACCCAAATTTATTCACACACTTTTCTTCCCCGTTTCCTCACGTGTTGAACATCTCTCTCTCCGCCTTGCTCAATGCAACATCTCTAACTCCATCTCCGTCTCCATCTCCTTCTCCTTCCCCTCGGCTCCCACCCCCTGAAATATCTATCTCCATCTCCCTCTCCGTCTCCTTCTGCTCTCAGCTCCTGACCAACATCGAACCCATCTCCTTCTTAATCATTGACACCCCCTCCATCCATAATCCCGTTCCCAACCTCCACATCACCCCCTGCATCCATACTCTATTACCCCCTCCACCCATACTCCACATTCCCAACTGCTCGTCAATACGGCCACTACACCATAGAAGTCAACACAGCCCTATTGGCATCAAACCACAACATCTCAAACCCCACAGCCTTTAAGTCAACTTCCACATCCTCCTTGTCAAAGTTATCCTCCACCACACACCTCAGCACATTTCGAAAGTCTAGCTGCAAGGCAAAATACACCAAAACAACATGAGAAGATAAATAAAAAGGTTTTGGTTTTCTTCTTATTGCATCGTATTTGCCAGTCTTTCCACATGGAATGATAAAGGTATTTTCTCACATAAATTTTCCTATCCTTGCATCATATACTCCCAACAGACTTCCAAATCTGAAACGACATGATGCTCGCATTTGGAGATTCCTAAATGCTTCTATTCATGTTGTATTACTTACTCATCCAACATGGAGTGAGGGCTGCACTTCAAGAGGCTTCAAGGTTGATGCTCACGTTGCATAGGCAAGTAGTCAAAAGCAAAGCTATTGTACCTCAAGAAGATGTCTAGTATAGAGATGTCACGCATGTTTGCCTCCACATCTATAAAGAGGAAAAGAGTCATTGAGCCCACAATGACAAAGGAGTCAGTTGCCTCAGATGTTTTAATAGCACCTCATATGTCAGTGACAACTAAAGGTTCAAGCAAGGCTTCAAAGAAGGGAAAGGCTTCAAAGTCTCCTGTGAGGATCCCAAGGCTATCTCAAATTACAGATGTCACAGCCCCACTGAGAAGCTTTTGGACTTTCTCATAGAAAACAATATTGATATTGCTTTCTATCCAACAGCTGGGGAGATTTTCAATCCAGAGTGGGACCTTGATCAAGTTCTTAATTTCTCAAAGGACTTTTGTAAGGAAGATTTTGCACAATTTGAAGAGTTGGCATATCATGTTGTTTAGTTAGATTCCAAGGAGTATGTTCACACCCCTGTTGGAAGGTCAGGCATTGAGAAGTCCTTGTTTACCAAGAAATGTGGTTATCATTCTCTTGATAGATTTCATGCATCTAATTTATGCTCTTTATACCCAAAAAAATGCAATCTTATGCTTAAGTCTACTGCATTCATTGTATTTGCCCTTGTGAAATGCCCTCTAAAATGAAAAGCGTAAAGAAACCTCAAAATTATCTAGCTGTTGCCTTCTTGAAGAGATAGTAGATGAAGTTGATGTTAAGGAGCAACTAGACACCCAGATGGAAGCATTAGTTGCAAAGGACCTAGATGTTGTTGAATTCAAAGCAGAGACAGTAATTGAAGAGACCACTATAGAGGTTGATGAGCCATCTAACACTCCTTCAAGCCTTATCATTCCATCTTTGCCTACTTTCCCAATTAAAGACAATGAGTACATATTATTGTATGATCTCCAATTTCTTTTCAATTTGAGAGAAGATTATTGTTTGTCAATTATTGCAAATGCATCTGTAGATGCAAAAGACATAATGGATGTTGAAAATGAGTCCAAGGAGGACTTAAATTAGATACTTAAATGTCTGATGATAAGTTTATAGATGCATCAAATGCTTTTTCCATATGTTTAAGCAAGGTTAAAGAAGCTAAGAGAGAGTTACAGGCTGTTGACAAAAGAGTTTGACCAATTTCAAGAGAAGATTGGAATCTCCAATTTCGGAAGGGAGGAGTCATAATATGTAAATGAGCTCAAGGATATCAAGGAGACATCAATTAGTTTATGGAATCCAAGCAAACTTGAGAGTGATAAAAATCAAATGGTAATGCATTCTTTTTTTTGTGTGGAACCACATACATACTTTCATTTTTTTGTAGAAACCTGAACGCAAAAGGAGCACAACCCCTAACCCTTACCCTAAAACAAGGTGCTACTCTAGAGAGGTGATCTAATATTAACCCTATTTTGTGTCTATATAAGGTGGGAGGTCTCAATTTTATTTACCTTTTTGGTACATCCATGCTGCAAAATCTTTGCCAATGCAACTATTAAAGCTTTCTATTCTATCACCTTGCCTCCATTATTGAGACTGAGTAGTAGAGAAAGTGTGTGAGAGGTATGTTGATTGAGGGACTGAGGGAAGTTGAAGCTCTTCATAGTCTTTTTGGTTTTCTCTTCTACTCTACATTCTTCTAAACTGATTGGTATGCTTAGTGGTGGATGCAAATAAGTGATGGCATCAGATCATGTTTCTTAGTTCCTAGAACCAATATCGAGCCTTCAAGCTTTTGGACTACAATGGGAAAATGTAAAATAGGTGAGCTTGCTAAAAACTCAATCCTAGTCTTGTGTTATTGCTTTCTTGGTTTGGGGAGAAGGATGTATGGTTAGTTAGAGTGAAGTGTTGAGAGACAAGGTAAAAGATTGTCATTAGAGCAAGTTGCAAGTTTTGGAAACTATAGAAGTCCCGTCCAATGATGTCTCTAGTATTGTGTATCTAGTTGTAGTTAGGTCTAAGTTCTAGTTGTGGTTGCCAAGTGGCTAAACCAATATAAAATAAAATTTTCATCCTTTCCTCCATAAAATTAGAAAATTGGAAAGAATTACAACGCATTTTCTAGTCCTTGATTTGTTGAGCATCAAATACACCCCTTAAGATTTGAGCAATATGATCATCATCTTGTGTTGATTTTGTTGACATTTATGCTCTTGAAGTGACCATATGACTACATTTAAATAATGTTGAAGAAGATCAATTTATTTTTGCAAAGAAATTTTCCAAAGAGGTGATTTGATGTTCTCCATATTAACTTCTTCAGTGTTGGAAGGACCTGATATAATAGTGTTGAGAGATAGGCATGTGAACCCTATATATGCAAGGGTGGATAAGGGTAGCTAGTTTTAATGGACTAGAGGGTAGGGGAGAACCCTAACCTTAGCCATCTAGAGGCTATTTAAATAGCCAAGAAGTCACTCTCAAATTGGGGGAGGGTATATTGGTTGCAATTCTGAGCAACTCATTAAGTAAGATCTTCTTCTTGTACTTGAGCTCTCTCTCCCTCTTATGTACACTTTCTCTTGCTCACTCTGATATTGAAACATGGTATCAGAGCCATCTTTGATCTGAAAATCTTCCTTAAACTTCATCTCCAGTAAGTGTACATGAGCATGTTATTTCCTCACTTGAACATCTCAACCTCCATAGCCAAACTAGAGCTGTAAACATTGGTGAAGCTGGTGTGGCCAAAGGAGGGCATATCTTTCCTTGGTTTCTTCTATAGATCTCTTTCTCAACTCATGAGATAACATCTTGGCATAAAATAACCTAACATTGTTGGCGCAGTAGGACGACATTGCAAAAAATGCAGATTGGTGCACTTTCAGATAGTGTGAACTTTGAGCTGCACCACGGGCAACATACGGTGCAATCCCTTGAGCCACTATAGAGAATGTGTCGCCCCTCAAGTGGAATATCTCCACCGTAGAGGGTTTCTAGAAAAATCATGTCTATTTCTTACATAGAGCAAAACCCAAACTGTATACCTTGTTGGAAGCCATAGCTAGAAAGCTTCAAGTTTTCTTCTTTCAATATTAATCACACTAGGTAACACTAACAGTGATGCTAATCATTTATTAATATCGGTTGGAGTGTTGGAGCCCCAAGAGAGACACCAAGGAAAAGGGGTTTCTACTACAAGAAAATATATCTTGTAACATCAAAAAGCTTTTATTTCATTCTTCTGAGAACCACAACAAGGAAAACAACAAATCTTCACGCAGCATCATAGTAGATATCTCCAACGAATTTAATAGAATCAACCATAATCTTCAATATCTTCACAGAATCCATCAATAGAAAAAGAAACACAAAGGAATACACCATTTTTGAATGGAAATAATATCACATATGATTCATCTTCATTGTCTTCAGATTTCTCTCTCTATCTCTCATAGTAGATACATTGTTTTTAGGCATAGAAGTGTTTTCTCTCACTTCTCTCTCTCTCACATACCCTTGTTCTCTCCATAATAAATTATATCCTCACTACAATACTCTAGAATGGCACTCAATTATCTTCTCTTGGTCGTGGATACACCTCCCAAAAGGTATGCCTGATAAGAAAGGGCACCAGAGACATCATAGTGTCATGTGAGATCTGGCTTCTGTTACTGTTCTTCTGTAACCTTCCGTGAATCTTCATCAACTACTTCTTCACTTCAATTAGCTTGAATAGAGCTTCCATTTTCTAAAACAAAAACACTTTCCAAAACATCCATACATCCAACATAACACTCAACAAAAACGAATAGAACAAATCACAAAGCAACAGAACAATAGAAGAACAGAACTACAGAAGCTATAGAGCTTTACAGAAGATCAACAAAGACCATAAAAACCATAAAAACCAAACCAAGACAAATTCAATCTTTCATAAACTTTTCAACACAACCTCAACCATCTCTCAAAACATTCATTCAACAATCTCAACTACCAAAACAAAAACAAAACAGAAGAAAATCAGACCTTACAAACTAAATAGAAAAAATTATGAAATCCTACAGAACAATATATCCTCATCAAAAACCATCATAAAGCCTTCAAACATACTCAAACCATTCCAAAAACTTCAAAACATCTTCAAATTCAAACAATCCATCACAAAAAACAACCATTTAGCAACAAAAACAACAAAAAATCAGCCAAAAAAATATATCATTTCAGCACTCAACATATCCCCACACTTAGAAAGGAAGCGTCGTCGCGACCTTAGAAAAAAAATGAATAAAATCTTTAATATTTACTAAAAAGAATCTTCAATCCAGTTCAAATCACTAGCTACTATCATGACCCCAAGATATCATCCTCATAGAACCTATATCTAAAACACATATGAAAGGAAAACCAATAACACCAAAAACCATTCCAGTACCATAAAACCAAAATAACTCAAACTATTAAAGGATATAAGGGTTCAACATCCAAATTCTCACTGCAACTATGTTATAGCCATCATCAACAATCTTCACAACTTCATCTTCATCAACTCCTCACAATATAAAAAACAAACAAAACCCAACATAAAAAATACCCATATACAAATATAGTCTGAATGGCACAAATCCCCAAAAATTTGGAGAGAAAGAAGAAGTTTCCATCAAGAAAGAGAGGATACAATCATGAAAACCCTCCTACTAAGTAGGATGAAGGTATTTTTTCTTCAATTGCATACTAAATTTAAGACGGTCTAAGGCTTTGTTCTCATCTACAAAGTATTGAGGTACATTTTGGAGGAATTGTAGACAACACATCCTTTCCAATAAAATCATGAACCTATTAGGGAAGGCATGTGCAAAGTAATACATAACATCCATGTGAGCAACAGCTACATCCTCATTTGGATTAATCAGCAATTGTGGGATACTCTTTCAAGTATTTAGGGTGGACTGCTAATGCATGAAAGCAAGATGCCAGAAAAAATGAGCTGCAAGGCAAACAGTGGTATCCCCAAAAGTAACATGTACTTTAGCAAAATGGAGGTAAGAGTTCGAACATGCTGTAGAGGTATTCCAGGACCCTGGAATAAAAGGCTAGTTAAACACCGATCCTATCACATAATCATGTAGTTTCCATTGTCGTCGACGAAGTATGTCACTATCATACCCTGGGGGTATCTAGCACTGTCAGAGGAGAAAGGTTAATGTAATCGGATGGAGAGGGCAATGGAATAAAAGAGGAACATTGTAATGGAGGATAGGATAGATCATTAAATGAAGGTAAATGAAGGGATAAAAAAGGTGGAAAAGATGGAGAATACATCAAAAAGGTATGAAGGGATTCTACTGGAAAAATAGAAGGAATAAGAGGAATGGTAGGTGGAGGTTCAGAAAGAGTAGGAGATAATGTAGGATCAGCAATGAAAGGACATGTAGTAAAAACAGGAATATGAGGAAATCCTGAAGGGGTAAAGGATAAGAGAGAAATGGTATCAGGACTAGATGAAAGGAGAAACATAAAGAGGGAAACAATAAGACATGAGGGAATAAGAAAGAAGATCTGCAGGATCTAAGGGATAAATAGAACAATGAAAATTAAGGTCTTGAAAAAAGGACTCAGTAAATAACGGGTGATCAGCAATAAAGCCCAATAACTGAGATTGTAGAGGTTGGAAATGAGATTTATGAAAAACATTTCTGAGTCGACGAGGCTCCAAAGCAACATCCTCCAAAGGTGGATGCCAAGCATGTCCCTTACAACAAATGTCTGCTCATGATAGGTTTGCAAACTCTTTGCTAGCAGAAGCTCAACTGAGTGCACATACATCATTGCTTGTAAGATGGCATCTCCCACATAAACATTCAAATCTTCTTCATCAAAGATCTGCAAATGACCTGTAAGATACATGAAATATAGTAACTGGACCTCATGGGAAATCAGCTCGTCCACAAAGTGATGAAAAATAGCTCTCAAGAGATTCAGAGGCCAGAGACTTGACCATTCATCCTTTGGAGGCTCTAAATCCACATTACTTAAGGATATATATAAAGCAAATCTCTGCTGGTTATACTTCACCCAAAAGGAAGGAGGAGGTGACACCAATTCAATAGAATGGACAAAATCATTTTGCATGCAATCCATACATTGCTGAAGGCATTCAACCTTAGTTGAAAACCCATCACATAGTTTAGCTTTTTGTTGCAACTGATCAAGCTCGTCTTTGGAAGACAAAGCAGAAGATACAGGAGCGAGAGGAGAAACAGAAAGAACAGCCACTCTTTGATTAAGTTCTTCAATAAGTTTCTTTTGGAACTCTACAGTTTCTTGAGAGTGCTACAACTGTTCCTCACTAGTAGAAAGTTTACTAGTCAAAGTGACCATTTCCTCAAGGGCAGAGTTTTTCTCAATCCTCAGAGATGCATTCTCCTCCTCCAATTTAGCAATCTTAGATTCCAGCTCTTAAATAGTTACCTCTGTGAATCCATTAAGGCTGTGGTAGTAGTCATTTGGTTATGGATATCACTGAGTGTAGCCCTTTCGAAAGACCGATCCTCCAATGCCTTACTCAACTGACTGGTTAAGGAATCCACCTTGTCTTGCATGGAAGTGTAAACACTTGTGTACAATGTTTGAAGGCAAGAAGTGAGGGAGGTTTCCAAAGTAGACTGGACATTTGAAACCATCTGTGAAAGCATAGGTCCATATAATATGGCTTGTAAAGATGAAGGAATCTGCAAATCTAACTGTCCTTCCTTTTGGGCTGCAAATAGATTGGTACAGGAGAGGAATGAAGGAAGGGCACTGCCAGAAACAGCAAGAGTGGATGTTTGTACCAGGGAATCTAATACAGGAGGATTGGAAGGACCCTTCGTGCAAAGGCATTTCTTACGAGAAAACAAAATAGGGGATTCTTCATCTTTTGAATTAGGTTGCATAGGCCAAGGAGAAGGAACTAAAGATGTAGGCTGCACTGGTAAAGGAGCAGGATCGAGCACTGGAACACCACCAAGAGGAGGTGCAAAAGTGAGGATTCTATGTAATAAGTCACCATAGGAGGTATTGCTGTTTTGACCCTTCCATATTTTCGCTGGAAATGTTGATCCATCTTGGATAATAGGAAGCCTGCCCAATTGAACTTAGCACCCTCTAGAATCTGCACACAGAAGCTGTGAACAGTTCTTTGGAAAGATACTTGGATATAGACTTGCTCGTCCTCGAGGAATTGACATAGCTACTTCCATATGGGAGAAGAGATATGGGTAACAGATATCCCTGAACTATTAATGAGCTGGTTAAGGAGCAAGGGGGTAGAAGTTTCCTTCTTCATCAGCGTAACAATCTCTTCAGTAATGAATAACTGGTTACCGATGGGCACAAATGAAGCAGAAATGGGCAAGCACAGTGCTTCACTGATATTAGCTACAGATAAATATAAGGTGCGGTTATAAACAAGACCATACTGGTTTTTGTAAGAAGCCAAGAAGGAGTAACAAAGTTTCTCATCCACAGACGGCAATGTGAGGGCAACAAATGGGCGGAGGCCTGCACATCGGATGTAATCCGTCTCTAAAAGGAGGGAATAATCATTGATTGCGAGGGGAACATGCTGTACCACAATTAGAGGGGTAGAAGTAGGTGCCATTCAAACTATAGCAAAAAACCCACACACACAAAACCAGAAGACAAAGAGAAAACATGGCAATGTGTGGGTGGACACGTGCAAGGTCTGAAACCACATCCTCCAAAATGGAATGTGCAATCCATGCAAATCCACAAAAATGGACAAAAGTTCCGACTGCCAATAGTCGTCTTGTTGGATAGAAAAAAAACAAAAACTAAGTAACACCTTAACTACACAAGAACAATGATACACAAGACCAAAATAAAGAAGAAGATGTGAATTGCAATTTTAGTGGGATTTTTTGATTTGTGTGATTTTCTTGTTTTTATTTGGTGGTTTTTTTCGTTTTTTTTTTTTAATATTTATTTTTTTTCATTTTTTTAATAAATAGTAAATGAAAATGAGGGTTTGTTTCTGTTTGTTTCGTTGGTTTGGTTTGTGTTTTTTTTTTTGTATTTTGTTTTGTTTTTGTTTGATTTTTTTTCAAAGAATAACCAAGAAACCAATTTGTCCCACTATGAGGGCTGAAAACCATTCTTTTTCGATGTGATGGAAAAGTTATTCTCATATTTGGGAGTTTCAAAGGATGTGTTTATGATTATTACATTGTCATAAGATTTTTCCACAAAAGAAGTATTTTTTAAAAAATATTTTAATAATTTTTTATTCTTAAAAAAGTCCAAAATGGGAAAGAAAATGAATGAGATTTTTTGGAATTTTTATTTTTAAGTAATTTTCTGGAGTTTTTATTAATTTTTATCATTTTATGAATAATTTTAGGCAATTTGAAATTTTCAGTAATTAATTAATGGCATTTTTCATGATTTTTTTTTCTAAACTATGGAAAAAAGTTTCAGTGATTTTGTGTAAATTTTTGGATTTTTTAAATAAAAAACTGGTTGGTTTTTATGGTTAATTTTGTGGTTGGTTGTTTTATTATTATTTATTTTTTTCCTTTTTAATGTTTGTAAGGTTGTTTTTTGTTTGTTTTTTAATTATTTTATTATTTAATTTCTTTTATTTTGGTATTTTTTTAAATTAAAAAAATAAAATTGTTGTTTTTAATGTTGTTTGTTTGTTTGTGTGTGTGTGTTTTTTTTTTTTGGTGTTTTGTTGTAATTAATTTGTGGTTTTTTTTTTAAATTTAGTTTTGTTTGTTTTATGATTTGGGTTTGTGGGTGGGGAAATTTTTTTTTTTTTTAAGGAAATGAAATAAAAGAAAAGCCCGTAAAAGGGGAGCGCGCCCCCTTTCAGTGCGTATGCACGGGCGGGGAGGGGGGTTTGCATGGACGGGATGGAACATGACCAGGACATCAGTACGAAAGGATGTGAAGGCAACGGGGCATTTCGAGGCGCGTAAATTCAAAAAGGCGCGCGTTCACGCGCAAGGCGAGGCACGCGAGAACACGACAAAACAAAGAAAAAATAGTAACACACGAACCGTTCATCGGAACACAATGTGGTAAAAAAAAAATTGGGTTGGAAGGTGAGGGGGAGATTGCGGAAAAGTACAACGAGGTGTCGGGGAGCAAGTCTAGGTGGTCCCATGGGAAAAATGTAAAAAGTAGGCAAAGGTTGGATTTGGATTTCGATAAACGTAAGATGTGTTCACATACAAAACGTCAAAACAAGGGATAAAGGGAAATAGTGAAGGAAGGGCCCCAAGGGTGGGGTAAAGTTGGACGGGTGGGTAGGAAAGGAATCCCATGAGGGTAAAAATAGGTCATGGCATACATGCATGATCAACTTGAGGCATATGCAGAGGGGCACATCATAGACGCGTAGGGACGCGTCCCCATACTTAAAACCTACCTGACAAAGTAAAATGCATCAAGACAACCTAAGACTCGTCAACCGACTGGACTCTAACGTCCCCATACTTAAAACATTACATACACTTGCAATCATAAAGATAGGGTTAGAAAAACTTTGGCCCATTTCGCCGAGTATTGCAATTGATGGTTGATGTCACATCTTGTGTTGCAGTTGGCTCTGCACGAGGTACCAAGGTGTCTTCACAACATACATCCAATGAGGCAACAATAGCACCTAGGGAGGTAGTTGATTGATAAAGCCCGTCTGGTAGGTGTCGTGGACAAAGGATAGTCTCTCAGCTCGCACCACTCAGATGAGAATGAATGAACAGTCACTCGCACCATTACTGACATCACTCAAGATAGTATTGATGGAAACCCAAATCTCACACCTGGTTTAGAAATCGACAAGGGGAATGGTGTAGAGGGAGTACGCCAAGGTGCACAGTTGATGGTGCATTAGTGCGTCCAACCTTGCCTAGCATAGGTGCAAGCAGGAAGGCCATGTAGCCTTGTAGTGTAGTATATAGAATAGGGTGACGTGTCCTGTGATGGTGGCAGAGACCCATCCCATGTGTGCATAGGGGAACGGAAACGTACGTGACTCCAATTGTCATAACGTCCCTCAATCTCACCTCTCGGAATGAATTGAGGAGAAGCACCAGTCATACTCAGCCCACCCTCTGTCTCACACTCTGTTGAAAGATATAGAGGGTAACCCATTCTTAAAACCCATTGATGTAATCCTTACATTTACTTGTGTAAAGGTTGTATGCCTTGTGTGCATTTGATGGTGCAAGAGTGCATCCCGCCCTGTGCCGATATACAGTGCAAGAAGGAAGGCCATTAAGCCTCATGGTGCAGTGCACATGAACTGATCATGCATTGCACATTGAGAGGCCCGACCCGTGCGTGCAACACTCCATTCACACATCTCACCTCTCATTTGATTTGAAGGGGAATACTGGTCACTCACCCTACCATCTGTCTCACAATCTTTCGATAGATATAGAGGGCAGCCCATACTCATGTCCCCATCCTATTAGGATGAAATCTTGCATCACTCAAGGGGTTGGTGATGAAGATCGTGTCAGCTATTGTTGTCACCAGAGTGTTGAAGATGATGCGTACCCAGGGAGGTAGCTGACATGTCTAGTACTTCGATGATTTATATGAAAGATCGTATGTTAAGGAGGATAGATGAACTGATATTGTAGAGACAATGCACCAAGGGAGGTGGCTTCAAATTACTTATGGAAAGGATATGCTGGTGAATCAGCTATCCTCAGCTACAGGGTGTTACCACATTTTCCACAGTCAGCTTCCCGCTCCCAAGGGTGTTTCCACCTTTTCTTGGAAGGAGGCCTGCTATGACACGGAATTTCTTCATTTTCTCCCATAACAGTTTTCTTTTCTCTTTTTTTTTTCTCACTTTTAGAAGGGAAATTGTAGAAACACCATTTGTCAGAACCATCCTCTCCACCATCATGGCTAATTAAAAATAGAGGATAAGAGATCAAGGGTAAGAGGTGGGCCGGAAGCAACAGAGGGTTGCATGCACCTCTTCAGGAGTGGCAAAAGAACGGCTATCAGAAGTAGCATAAAAAAAATTACTGTCCCACACCAATGGGGAAAAGGATGGGGTGACTGTGTCAAGATTCCCAAGGAAAGAAGTACTTCTTCAGGCGATAGCCATTAATCGAGAAGGGATCATTAGAGGCATCAATGGTCTACACCTAATCAGAGCCATTAGGGTTGACATCAAGTACCTTGTACGGGCCCATCCAACGTTGTTGAAGCTTGCCATGAAACTTCCCAAATCTCGAATCATAGGCCAGAACTAGATCACCTTCGTTAAACTCCTTGTGTTTGATGAAGCTATCATGATAGGCCTTGCGTCGCGCTTGAGTGGTTTTCATGCACTGTAGGGCCATCCACCGAATCTCATCTAAACATTCCAAATATAGCAGGCAGTGCGGGAGGGACTCATCTTCTCCAAGGCGTTCTTTAATTGCCACTCACAAACATGGCAACTCTAGCTCAACAAGGAAGATAGCTATTGTACCATATACCAGCTAGAAAGGGGTCTGTCCTGTAGCAACCTTAAGGGAGGTTTTGCATGCCCATAGGGCCCCTGTAAGTCAATCATCCCAATCATGACGATGTGCAGCAATCGTTCTTGTCAAGATCGAGCAGAGGATGTGATTGGTGACTTCAACTTGACCATTGGCTCTGGGGTAGAAAGGAGTGGACTTACGATGGCGGATCTTTTACAGCTATGTTTCCATGATTTGTTTATGAAATGAGTATCTCTGTCACTTACCAGCTCAAGGGGATTGCCAAAATGGGTGATAATGTTCTCATACATGAATAGGGCTACGCTGTTACCATCATCTCACTTTAGAGCTTTAGCTTCACACCACTTTGTGACATAATTCGTACATATCAAGATGTATCTGTTTTGCTTCCATCTGGTGGGTGGATCAATGGGACCCACGAAATCAATCCCCCACTTCTGGAACGGCTTTAGGGGAAGGATAGGTTGCAGTGGCATGGCACTTGTTTTGGTGGGTTTTCACATTCGTTGACAAGCATCGCATCTCCTGCAGTAGTCATATGCATCATTGTGGAGGTCGACCACCAATATCTTGCTAATAGAGCCTTCCTGGCTATTTCTTCTCCTGCGAAGTGTCCACCACATGGTTTGTCATGGCATACTTTCAATACTATGTCGATTTTGTCTCCTGCAACACATCTTTGCAATACTTCATCTTTTCCTCTCTTATACAGTGCACCGCCTAGCAAGGTGTAGGGGTTGATTCTAACAGAAGCTTCTTCTACTCACGGCTTGAGATACCTGGAGGATATTATTGAGTTTCCAGGAGGTTGGCTATGTCTGCATACCAAGGAGTAACTATTTCGACTAGAAACAAGGAAGCATCAAGAAGGTCTAGATCATCTTGTTCCTCTTTTGCAATTTGAGGGATCCATGATAGATGATCAGCTAGGACATGGGAACGTCCAGGCTTAGTGTCCACTTCAAAATCAAACTCCTGGAACATGAGCAACCATATCATCATTCGTCCTTTGACATCCGCTTTGTTCATCAGGAAGAACAGGGCTTCATGATCCACGTAGAACTTGAAATGACAGTAGATAGTGTTGAAACTTCTTCAATGCAAACACCATTTCTAAGTACTCAAGCTCCGTCACTATGTAGTTCCGATCTCGGTCAATTATTTTCTGACTGGCATAATAGATTGGTTAATCTAATTTAGAGGGGCCCTTTGACATAAGACAGCACCTAACCCTTCAATTGGTGCATTTGTGTGCACATGGAACTCCTTTGTCCAATCAGGAGGCTGCAAGAGAGGTGCTTGGATGAGGCACTGTTTTAGGGTATTAAATGCTTCTTCGCAATCATTAGTCCAAAGGAAATGTGCATCTTTCCTTAGGAGTTTGTGCAAAGGGGTTGCTTTGGTTGCAAAATGTGTAATAAATCTTATGCAATAGCCCACATGGCCAAGAAATCCTCTCAATTACTTGAGGTTTGTTGGTGCTGTCAAGGTGGCAATCTTTGCCGGGTCTGTTGCAATCCCTTGTGTAGAGACAATATGGCACAGAAGAACTCCTGATGAGACACCAAAGACACATTTGTCAGGGTTAACAGAAATCCCATACTCTCGACATCTGTCAAAACATTGCTCTAGGTGTCCCCAATGCTCACGGATTATGCTAAGACACAGAAGTCATCGAGATACTCCTCAATGAAATCATGCAAATGATTCTAGAAGGTAGCCATCATTACTCATTGGAAGGTGGCAGGAGCATTACAGAGCCCAAAGGCATCACTTTGTAAGCATAGGTTTCCCATTCTGTTGTGAAGGTTGTTTTGGATTGGTCCTCTTCTGCGATTTGGACTTGGTTATATCTGCTGAATCCATCCAAGAGGGAATAGAGCTCATGACTTGCCAATGTGTCCAATAGTTTGTTTGTGAAAGGGATAGGGAAATGATCCTTCTTCATCTTCGAATTTAGCTTTTAAAAGTCCACATATTTTCAAAGTTTCATGTTCTTCTTGGGTACAACCATAATGGGAGAAACCCATTCACTGTTAGCCATGGGATAAATGAACTTTTCTTCAAGGAGCTTCAATAATTCAGCCCTCACCAGAGCAAAATAATTGGGATTCATAAGCCTCTGTCTCTGCCTCACCGGTTTGGCATCAGGATCTAGATCAATGTGATGTTGGCATACTATAGGGTCAATCCCCTTTAGGTCTTTGTACGACCAAGCAAACACGTCTAAGTTCTTCTTCAGTAGGTCTTGCAAGACCACTAATTCTTCTTCTGGAAGATTGAGACCCACTTTCAAGTGACGTTCAGTACCGTCAGTATCCAAGAACATCACTTGCCTTTCACCTTCCACTTCGTGGATAAATGTCCCATTGATTGCTTTTGAATAAAGGTCTGACTCTTGCAAGGGATTAGTGTCATCATTTGATGTTCCACTAGAACCAGTGTCCTCCTTTTAAACAAATGACTCATTTGTCTGTTGAGATTACTGGAAGGGTATCAGAGCTTTGTTTGTTTCTATGTGAGTGGTGATTTCTTCTAGACTTAGGGATTCATCTTCAGAGGATGCGTCTAGGAATGTCACATAGCACAGACCTTCTATAAGCCGTGGCTCTGATGGCTCTGGCTTCTACTGATAAGGGGCATCATCATAATATTTTCTTCAGAATGAATGGTCAAGGCGACAAGAGCCACTAGTAAACCTAATTTTTATACCTTTGATCTATTTCTTATGCAAATTTTGCATACTGTGTGGTCCATTGGTCAACCCAAATGGTACCATGGTCATTCCATCCAATACCCCGAGATCTTCGGCCTCTAAGGTCTCTATAGGGACATCAACAAGATTGTCTGCTATTAGAGAAACTTCTTCCTCTGCACTTTCATAACCTACTTCGTTTTCTTCCTCATCATTTTCATCCTCTTGCTCTGGAGGCTTTGTCTCTGCTTGTGTAGAGGCTTTGTCTCTCCTTCTATAGAGGCTCTGTAGGAGAATAACAGATCCTCCATCTCTGTGTTTGCTTCTGCTTCTACCTCTGTCTCTGGCTCTGTGTCTTCTTCTGTCATGTAACAAGGAGAATAGTACATCCATGTTTCTATTTCACTATCAGAGGTGATATCAGAAGTCACTTCGAGTTGAGGTAGGAGGTCTTCTCCCATGGACAAAGAATTTGGTTCCTTCAATAGTTGGCTTACAGTGCCCACTATTAGGGACTGTGCCTCTTTTTACTTGGGAAATATGTGCTTAACAATCTCTTCGTCTCCTAATGTACCATCTGTTACTTCATTGGAGGATTCTGTTATGACTTCGATGGATGTGGATCCATTTCCTTTTTGCGATTCATACAATTTCAACACCACTTTATTGGGTCCTCTGCTAGGGTTAGGGTGCCTTTGAACCAATCCGTCCTGGCTCTTGCTTCAAAAATCCAAGGTCTTCCCAACAGCAGAGGGTATGAAGTCCCATAAGAATTTGGTTTGACCACCAAATATGGCAACCAATAGTCTCTTCTTGCAAGGGTTGTTTTTACATATGGGAGGATGCCCAACAGTTTAATTCTACTTTAGTATGCCAATCTGATAAGCCACTAGGTAGGTTGCATTCCTTGCAAACATAGATCCTTCATTGTCACATCCTTCATTATGTTTATTGATGATCCGCCATCAAATATTGCATCTGAAATAAAGCATCATTCTATCCATATACTAATCTCTGGAGTTCCAAGATCTAGGAAGGTGTTAGCCACATCTACTTCCTTCACAGGTTCTGTGGCTCTGTTGGACTTTATTGTTGTTGGAGGAGCAATCCTTAGGCCGTGTCTTCTTGTCAAGATGCTTTTGAATCTTTTTTGGCAATTGGGGGATAGCATCAGCAACTATCAGAATGCTAGGTTTGGTTTAAAGGTGTCTAGGTCTTTGACCAAATTATAATCTTTGATAGGATCCACAGGCTTTTCCAATTGGCTGGGAAATGGGGCCACACCCACTTTTATCTTCCCTTTTTCTTCCAGGAGCAGCAACATATGCGCTTCTTCATCATGAGGAGGGACTTCCGTACCCTCTATTTCCTAGACCTTTGGTCCTTTCTCTACAACAGTCTCTATAGCTCATTGTGGCTCTATGGTGCTCTGTACCTTCTTATTTTGGATTGCATTGTTCTGTTTTTCCCGAGGGAGGTTAAACTTCACAGTCTTGGCAGAAGGAATGTTCTCTTTTGGAACTACGAGTTCTCCTTTCTTTGCTCACGTTATTACGGCCACTTCCAATTCCACCAAATTGGAGGCAGGTTCTTGGGTCTTTTGTTGGGTATTAGAAGTAGATTTGATAGGGGTTGTACTTGGACAATGTAATATATTAAATACTGAAAACCCATATATGAACCCCCTATTAAGGTTAATGGGAAAATTTTCTTCTTCTTCTCCCGTCGGCGACGGACGTGTTGGAGGGGGAGAGGGATATAGAAGGGCTAGCAAGCTCCTTGTAGGAGCTTGCTTAGCCTCAATGCCATGCCGCCTAACACGTTAGGGGAGGGAGGATCCCCCTCCCCTCCCCTATTTAAATAGGAGGAGGTGCTGCCAAGTGGGGAGTTGAAATCAAGAGGAGGAGACGAAAAGGTTGCGCTTGCTATTGCCGTGAGGTACAAGAGACGAAGGAGTGGAATACGTGAGGAGTGAGGGCCGCCTCGTCGCCACTCTGCCCAGACGAGGCTGTCGAGCCGTCGCTGCCACCTGAAGTCGCTGTCGGACGGCTAGTTACCCCCCTACCATGTGGAAGCTTTAGAAGCTTCCTGAGGGGGGAAGCTTATAAAGGGCCTTCTTAGCCCCCTTTCCCCTAGTGTTAATTCCTGCCCCTCACACCCCCGTGTTTAACCCTTAAAGCCCCCTTTTACCCTCGTGCTTAAACCCCTTTCCCTTTCCCTTGGAACCATTCCCTCCCCCCCTCCCCCCCCGGTTTTAACTCCTATAAGCCCCTTTTCCATGGCGTTTTGGAACCCCCCCTATTGTTCTTAATTCTCCTTTAGCCCCTTACTTTTGGCTTCGAAATCATTCCCCCCCCCCGGTGTCCATGTTTTAACCCTTAAGACCTTCCTTTTCAGCTTGAAACCCCCTCGTATTTAAAGTTCATAAGCCCCCTTTCTTTTGGGTTTATCACCCCCCCCCCCCCCCCCCCCCCCCGTATTTAAACCCTTTCCTTGTCCTATGCAAATACCCTTAGGCTTTGTTTTTCCCCCCACTCGCTAATGGAAAGAGAGTGTTGAGGATCTTTTAACACCTCCCTTTCCCACACAAAAACCCTCATAAGGGATTCCACCCCTTTTCATTTCTCGTTTGAACGAGTCATTACAAGGCCATTAATCCTTTCCCATAGCTTAATGAGTTTTAGTCCTGAAAGATTCTGAAACACCCCTTTCAAATTCCCGACTCCAAGAAGGAAGCCTTCTAAAACTGCTTTCGACGGACGATGCAAGTTATTGAGAAAGAGAGCCACAGTGGAATATAAAAAAGGAGTTGTAAAGCTGCTCCCACGGTGGAAATGCCTCCTAAGAAAGTCCAAAGCGTAGCCGCGGGAGGGTCGTCTCCCGACATCCATGTGGATATCTCACCCCAAACACAGGTTTTTCTTCCTAATTTTTATTTGATATTGTTGTAATTCAATCATACAAGGTTAATTATTAGAAATAGGATATATTTTCATCCTATGTTCACGACGAACGAACTTAGTTATCAATACTTTTTAATGAAACATGCAAATTAAGAAAGTATAAACACATTTCTAGCAAATAGCTTATGCATTGAAATGAATTATAAGACTAGATTATTATCCATCAAAATAGTATACTTCGGTTAAGCCTAGAAGTATAAACTGCATCTCGCACTATTAACCCATATCGCAATGAATCATCATGGAAAGTGCAAAGCATGAAACAATTCTTACGATACATAAACTCTATGAAATTATCGTTGTCAATTGCATAAATTAGCAAGAAAAAGGTTGCTTATTTAGCATGAATTTTGTTTGCTAAGAAAAGGGAAGATTAGTTGAGATTAACCTAACCTATACCTGACCTCAAACCAATAAGTTAAGGTTGAAAAATCAATTTACGTATAGACAATGAATCATATGGAAGTAACCTCGAAATTATCTTCTAGAGTTAACCAAATTGGCATAAATCTAAAACACCTAAGTCGTGGAGTACTCGATCGGAATAAGTTAAATTCCAAGAAATGCCTATACCTTAAATACTTGCCCACATTCACTGAATGTAGAGACAGTGAAATGCAATCGTAAACTGAGTTAGGATTTGTCCCTAAGAATCTTACAAGATGAAACTTGGAAACCCTAGGTCTAACGATGCCAGCCTAGTAACCTGAAACAGATTGTTTCGTGACTCCATTGTCTCATAGTTCGAAGCGACACTTGCGCAACAAGTGCGGAGTCATACGATCTTGTGATTGGATCATAAAGGAATGGCCAAGTTCTCGCAATGAAGTTGGCATGTCCTTACGCAAGTTATCTTGCAAGAGGATGAATAACTATCCTAATTTAGTAGTCTTCCTTGAGTAAAGAAGATTGATTGGAAACTAAAGACTAGCCAATAAACTGAAGTAACCAATGAACTTAAGGTTTGACCAAGTTGGGTTAATAGGGTACGCCCTAACCCAGGATATAGGGGATCTTGCCAAGTTGCAAGTCATCCCAGATCGAGTGCTGGACGCATTTGAAAGGAGGGATTCATTCCTTAGCAGTTTGCCAACAAAAACGATCAATGGAAATATTTGTGCTTGCTACAGATTTTAGAGCATTGTTTGGCTTTATTTGATCAATGAATTAAAAGATAAATGAATATCTATACTTCAGGTTGAAGGCCTGAAGGGAGAGGCAGCTTCACTTACCCCCGACTGCATGCCTAACCCTACCCAAGGGGGTTGTTGACCGCGCCGGGAAAGTGGACCGAACCCGCTGCGAGAGGTCTCTCCATTGAGCGCTACTTGGAGCAGGAGGACACTTGGGTACTAGGGGGACTCTGGCCATAAATCCCTTGCCTTCCGGGCCCTGCACAAGAGGCTAACGTGACTCGGGATCGGATCTCGAGGCCCGCATACTAGTCTACATGCGGAAACTTGGATTAGTGATCCCTGTGGATTGCTGGATAGCCTTCGGGCGGATTGTGGATAAGCCTACGGGCTGAACTCTTTGTATTTCAAAGATAAATATGATAACCTGTTAATTAGGAACTTGTCTGATATTGTTTTTCTATGTCAAGTGATAAGATTACATGAAAGAACCAGTGGCTAACGAGCTAATTAAAGAAGCTGATTGCTACCTGTCCAACTAATGTGTTAGGTAATTAAATAACTAAAACAGCCCAAGGAAAGTGCGGAGGATGGGCCATAGGTTCGTCCTACGGATGGGTGGTCCTAGTTGAACAAGAACTTTTCTCAAATCACGTTGAACAGTAGGAAGATCATCAAAGAACACGAACAACAAAAGCGTTGACCTAGAGTTATGATTGAACCCGATTTACGTTGTTTTAGGGGAATGGAATGGGACTATGCCTTATGGCAGAGAGGTTGAGCTTTGCATCCCTCTCGTTTCCCATTCTCCTTGAACCAAGTGCAGCGTGAATCAGCTTTGACCCTAGCATTTCTGCGTAAAGTAGTTCACTTGGGTCTGACGCTAGTTGCTATTAGGAAATGACCAATCAACAAAATCCTAATTCAGGTCGATCCTAAGTGGGAACGGCCGGAATACTTCCGCTACGTGGCAGACGCGGAAAGCCCTAGATCGCAAACCCCATAACATTCCATGGGAGTGCCGCGCGAAGCTTTCTAGACATCCTTTCTGATGGACTGCTAAGACGTGTCTTGAAAATACAAGTGGACATGTTTCAGATAATCTTTTGCAGTATGGCCTTCTACTTTATTTGCATTAGCTGCATAAGGGCTTGTAATCCATAGATCTTCTAGGGTTTGGACAATTCAGGGAGATATGACCCTTTTCTCCACATCTGTAACATTCCACCTCTGATCTCTAACCACCGCCAGACTCTAATCCTCTGTAAATTTGAGAGGAAAACCTCCTTGAACCGAAATTAGGACCAAACTCCCTAGGCTTTAGTCCAATGTCCTCTGTTGTCATTTTAGATTCTAGTAAGTTTAATCTTGTGTTTTCATCTTTCTATCTTTATCCGTGCATCTCTTTCAGAGAGTAGATATCCTCTGTATGGTTCTTCCTCAAATAGTAGGAATAGAAGGCTCCAAGAATGGTTGGTTTTCAAGTACATTCAGTGGCTAAATGTCCCGCTTGATGGCACTTTCCGCACCATTCCCAACTCCCACAAGAGTAGATATATTGGCGGTATTCACCTTTAGCAACTGTAACTGCTCTGTAATCACATCCATAAGCTCTTTCTTGATACTTGCCGACTGAGTTGGATAAGTAGTCCTTCAGATTTTCACCTCGTGGAGTACTTGTAATAGGATTTTGAGAAGCTTATGTTATTACTACATACATTGGTTGGGTTGATCTAGAGGGTCCTCTGTTCTAGTTCTTATTCCGAGCTCTTGTTGGAACTTGGAGCCGTTGATTCCAGTTAGTAGGGTTCCACTATTGTTGAGTCACTATTGGAGGAATTGTCTGAGGCCACTGTTGTTGTGGTTGAACCATCATTTGAGGCATTGTTGTCTATGGCCATTGTGGATTAGGTGCATTGTACTGTGGTAAATTGTATTGTGGCATTGTTTGCATCTGGGAATAGGGGTAAGGAGCTGTCCTTGGGACTGCATTTGATGGGTATATCATTCCTGGAATGGAAGGAGGTAAAACTTCTCTTCCTGGAGTCATTGATAGCCTTTCTTCAACTTCGTCATACCATCTTGCACCTTCCACTACAACTTGCAGATTGACTAGTCTTCTCAATTCCACAAACTTACAAACTTCTAGTTATAGGCCTCTGAGGAACACTTCTTTTTGGATGCCTTCATCCAAATGATGGTTAGTCCATCTCTTCAGGATGGATTCCATTCGCGAGACATAAGCTTCTACTCTTTCTCTAGAGGACTAACTTAGATTTATGAACTCCTCTTGCATCCGCTCTTCAAAACCTTCATGCTTGAATTTAGTGAGGAAAGCCAACTTTAGGTCGTCCCATGTGCCAAAAGTTCCTGCTACCTGTCTCTCATACCATTGAAATGCCATGCCCTTGAAAGTGGCAGGGAATATCGCTAACCAATGCTCAGGGGTTCTAGCATTATTAGCCACACATGCTACCATACACTTTGCTACATGAAGATTGGGGTCTTCATTGTACTCTCCCTTAAAAATTGGCAATGGGACTACATTTGCTGGCCTGCCATCAATATTTCTAGGATGAATCTGACTAGGAATGGGACCTTGAGTCGCCATGGGGACTTCTGTAAAGAGTGTTTTTAGGGCGTCAAAGGAGGCTTCTGTTGCAAGCTCGTTCTCAGCCTTGATTCTTGCCTTCTCTCTTCTCACGTACCTCTGGACTCGTTCTAGCACTTGCCTCTTGATTGTGTCATTCATCAGGGGTGGCTTCAACCACTTGATTTGTACTCAATAGAACAGAATCAGAGGGGGCTTCAGTCTCTAGAGGACTCTCTGGCCAACGTTTCTTCTACTTCCTTCTTTTCAACATCTTTGAATTCAGCTTTCAAACCACTACAGAGGGAGATATATTCCATTTTGAAAGTATCAAAACTCATTCTTCTTAGGATCATTGTTGTGCCTTCATTATAATAATGCCAGCTTCTAAGGGTTTCAACATTGTACATTGTGAAAAACACTCTATCTATCAACTTCTAGTGGGTTGCTAATTGAACAAACAGAAGATTGTGAGAACACCAAGCATCCCACGTATCTTGTTATTGAGCATCTACAAACATGTCCCAGCTTTTTTCCTTCTTATTTTCGTGAACCTCTATTGACCACGACTCCTGAAGCTTCTTCACGATCTCCCACTTGATGATGTCTAGAAACTTCTCAATGAATGCCAAATCTTCCATGGATGGTCATTCTCTCTGTTCCTAGCCTTCAGTTTATTCCCAAACAATTTAGCCACCAAGATGCAAGTTTCCGATGCTTCAACAAGAAGAGGAAATAGTGCACCATATAGAGCTTGCATCATGATGATAATATGTTTTCGCCATTGTGGGATGGACTTCTTGTAAAAAGTGGCTTTTACAATAAGAATCTCTAACTCTTCAATGGAAGAAGGGATTTTGCAAGCATCCATTGAATTTTTCTCTTCTTGGCAATGCCATTTTCTTCATTTTCAGCCTATTTTGATGCTTATTGATGGCAAGTTTTCCCGACTGCACACCAAAAACATGGAGCCCCAAGAGAGACACCAAGGAAAAGGGGTTTCTATTGCAAGAAAATTATCTCGTAACATCAACAAGCTTTTATTTCATTCTTTTGAGAACCACAACAAGGAAAACAACAAATTTTCTCGCAATATCATAGTAGATATCTCCTAGGGATTTAATAGAATCAACCATAATCTTCAATATCTTCACAGAATCCATCAATAGAATAAGAAATACAAAGTAATACAACATTTTTGAATGGAAATAATATCACATATGATTCATCTTCATTGTCTTCATAGTTCTCTCTCTATCTCTCATAGTAGATACATTGTTTTTAGGTATAGAACTGAGTTTCTCTCACTTCTCTCTCTCACATACTCTTGCTCTCTCCATAATACATCATAGCCTCACTAGAATACTCTATAACGGAACTCAATTCTTGTCTCTTGGTTGTGGATAAACCTCCCAAAAGCTATGTCTAATATGAAAGGGCGCCAGAGACATCATAGTGTCTTGTGAGATATGGCTTCTATTACTATTCTTTTGTAACCTTCTGTGAATCTTCATCAGCTACTTCTTCACTTCAATTAGCTTGAATAGAGCTTCCATTCATCATTTCTGAAAACAAAAACACTTCCCAAAACATCCATACATCCAAGATAACACTCAACAAAAACGAATAGAATAGACCACAGAGCAACGGAACAATAGAAGAACAGAACTATAGAAGCTACTGAGCTTTACAGAAGATCAACAAAGACCATAAAAACCATAAAAACCAAACCAAAACCAATTCAATCTTTCATAAATATTTCAATACAACCTTAACCATCTTTCAAAACATTCATTCAACCATCTCAACTACCAAAACAGAAACAAAACAAAAGGAAACAAAAGAAAATGAGACCTTACAAAACCAAATAGAAAAAATTACAGAACCCTACAGAACAACATATCCTCATCAAAAACCATCATAAACCCTTCAAAAATACTCAAACCATTTCAAACACTTCAAAACATCTTCAAATATAAGCAATCCATCACAAAAAATAACCATTCAGTAGCAAAAATAATAAAAAATCAGCCCAAAAAACATATCATTTCAGCACTCAACAAGTGTGTTGCTGATTTAGAAGCTTCATATCAAGTCCAAACATACTTTGTAGATATCATTAAGCTCATAATAAAGCTAACTTGTATACATACACCTGTTGAGATATCGAGCTCCACTCGTGATATGCCAGGGTGACCGTTGTGCATTTATGTCACCGACGTGTCAGTTGCAGACACGGTTGGTACACCGCCCATGAATAATAGCTACATGACAGCTATCCTTATCTACTCTAGTTCGTGGCTCAGTTAGTATGCCACCTTAGTTAGTTGAGTTTGGTTTGAGACCCATATATAGGGTTCTTCTATTTCTTTGTATGTGAAATTTTTTTTGGCTTACACAACTAAGAAGAGGAAAACTGTTTTCAACCTCCACCTTTGTGTGTATTCCTCCATTGTGCAAGCAAGAGAGCTACAAGTGAGACTCCTTCCTTCTCTCCCACAATCTTGACATGGTATCAGAGCCTTGTTCGTAGTAAGGAGCTCAAGAAAGCAAGCCAAGCTCGTGGTGTTCTGGTAAGAGAAGCAGTGTTGCTTTCATTTTCTATTTTGGGAGCAGATCTCTGCAGGTAGCACAGCCGAAAATTGCAAGAGTGCATTGTCTCAGGTTGAGACGCCTTTCGCGGTGAAGCAAGAGAGCATTATATGCTGCGGGTGAGGGCTTTATCCCGTGGCGACCCTATTTTTTTTATTTGAGGCTATTTCGGGGCCTGTTTGGGAGGCAGAAGTTTTTTTCATGCACTCAGAAAAAAGCCCTGCTTTATGCTATGCGACCACTGTTCTACAGCTCGGTGAAAAGTTACCACAGATATTGCATCGTATGCTCGTGTGCAGAGACATTGGGAGTTATAGAATCATCCTTGGTTTCTGTATATGCAAAATCGTCACTAGGAAGTGACTGTGTGGTCAAATACCACTTTCGCCAGTTTTGCAGATTTGCCCTTGTGAGGCTGAAGCTGTGTTCTTTGTAGTGACAGAATTTTTTGTAGTGTTCTGTAATGGCGTTTGATTCTCTTTCACAGATTGTCAATGAAAAGCTTGACAAGAACAACTTCCAAGCATGGAAGTTTAGAATGACGAATTTCCTTATGGGAAAAGGATATTGGAAATTTATTGCAGGAAATGAAGAAGAACCAGTTCTTCCTGATGTTCCCAATCAACAGCAAATGTAGGCATTCAAAGCATGGCATGAGAGAGCCAGGAAAGTTATGTACTGGCTGTCTCTCAGTATTTCAGACTCTATGATTGTGCATATTCAGGATGCAAGTACGCCAAAGGAGGCATGGGATACTTTGTCAAAAATGTATAGCACAAATACGCAAGCCAGGAAAATGTAGCTCAAGCAAGAGTTGCATAATGTGCAAAGAGAAAGTATGAGTATCAATGACTACCACATGAAGGTGAAGAAGATTGCAGATGCACTTGCTTCCATTGGGTCGCCAGTGGAAGATGATGATTTAGCTTTTGTGACCTTGAATGGTCTAGGAAAGGATTATGCACAATTCCGAACATCCATTTCCATCCGTGAAAGATTTCCTGATTTTGAGGAGTTGATTGCTCTTCTAATTTCTGAGGAGCAAAGAAATGGTGGTGCATCTTCTTTAGGAGGAACTTCAAAAGAAGCTGTCTTCTACTCAAATGCTGGAAGAGGTAGAGGCAAAGGTAGAGGAGGCCGATTTGGAGACCGTGGTAGAAATCAGAATATGCAGCAAACTCAAGAAAACCAGCCCTATGGAGGAGGACGTGGTAACTCTAGAGGCAGGGGGAGCCAAAGAGGTCGTGGTGGATGGCAAAGAGGCCAAAATGCAAACAGTAATGTTGAATACTACTACTGTGGTAAAATGGGTCATATGGCTAAAGACTGCTATAAAAAGTAGAATGATATCATGAATGGAAAACTGCAACAAGGGAATTATGCATCTTCTAGTAGACAGGGTGATGACAGAAATGAGCATTTGTTTATGGTGCAGCACATGAATAATTCTGTGACAAGTGCAGAAGAAAGCAACAATGTATGGTATGTTGACTCAGGTGCATCAAATCACATGACAGGTCATGCAGAATGGATGGAGGATGCAAGGAAAATGGAAAAACCAGGATTTGTGGAGACTGGTGATGATATTGCATATCCTATTGTGATGATTGGAAAAATTCCTTTGTCTATGCAGGATGGGAAAAAGAAATACATGTCCGATGTATTTCATGTCCCGAATATCACCAAGAATTTGGTTTCTATTGGTCAAATGGTTGAGCAGGGCTTGCAGGTCAGATTTAATCCTCATGGATGCTTTGTTGAGGATATGAAAAATAAAGGTCGCTTGATAGCAAAAGGAAAGAAGAAGGGCAGAATGTTTACGTTGGATGCAGACATGCCTGAATTGAGTGTAGCAATGTTTGCACATGGGACTGGTGTAGTTGCAGATATTGATATCTGGCATAAACGCATTGGTCATGTTAATGTACAACGACTTAAATTAATGCAAGCCCGAAATATTGTTGCAGGATTGCCGAAATTCAAGGTTGCAGAAATGCATAAGGTATGTGAAGCCTGTCAGTTTGGAAAGCAGGCAAGGAAACCATTTCCTAGACATGTTCAAGAGAGTAAGAAGCCATTGGAATTAATCCACTCTAATGTGTGGACTACTAAAGCAGCATCTCTTGGAGGCTGTCATTATTTTGTCACTTTTATTGATGACTATAGCAGAAAAGTTTGGGTGTATTTTATGAAAAAGAAAAGTGAAGTTTTTGGGCATTTCAAAACTCTTAAAGCTATGGTTGAAAAAGAAATAGGCCTACAAAGAAAATTCATAAGGTCAGATGGAGGGGGAGAGTACCTCTCAAATGAGTTTGTAAGGTTCCTGCAAGAACATGGCATAAAGCAGCAATATCCATGCAATCATACCCCACAACAAAATGGAATTGCAGAAAGGAAAAACAGGCATATTAGAGAGGTATCTCGTGCCATGCTCAATGAAAAAGACCTGCCAGATTTTTATTGGGCTGAAGTAGTTGCTACAGCAGTCTACATAATGAACAGGACTCCCACTGCAGCAATACATGGGATGGCTCCAGAGGAGAGGTATACTGGTAGGAAACTAGATATTTCTCATTTGAAAATTTTTGGTTGCATTGCCTATGTACATGTGCCAGATGAGTTGAGATCCAAGTTGGATCCAAAAGCTGAGAAGTGCATCTTTATTGGTTACTCTCTGCAACAAAAAGGGTATAGATACTATAACCCTTCTCCTCGTAAGTTTACAGTGAGCAGAGATGTTGTTTTTTATGAGATCAGTAGCTGGTATAAACCAGTAAATGTGATTGATGATGTAGATGCACAAAATGGTAATGCTGCACAGAATTCACATCAGCAATCACAAAATATTAGTGGACCTGGAACGTCCTCTAGCAGTGGTTCACATTCTTTCCCATGGATAGGCAGATTGAGATTAGGAGAATCTTCTCAAAGCAATGCCGATAGTGGTATGCAGGTATCACGAAAAGGAAAAGAGAAGGTTGATCAGCCCATGTTTGATGTGAATGCAGGTCACTCTTATGTGGATGGTGAATCTAGTGGCTCAGAACAGAGCATTGATGATGAGTTGGGTATTCCTTCTATTGTTACACCTGGAGTAAGGAAAACCAGGGATGTTTTGAGAGCACCTGGGAGTGAACCTATTTTGCGCAAGTCTACGAGAGTTAGGTATCCTGTGGATAGGCTGAAATATGATGGATTTACAGCCATTCACTATGCATATATGGTCAAAGTGATACAGGAACCAGAACCCACTTCTTTTGAGCAAGCCATGGGAAAAGAAAAATGGGAGAAAGCCATGGATGAAGAAATGGATGCCTTGGAAGCAAATGCTACATGGAAATTGGTACCTTTGCCTAAAGGTAAGAATGCAATTGGCTGTAAGTGGGTTTATAAGGTGAAGCACAATGCAGATGGTTCTGTGAACAGATACAAGGCAAGATTAGTAGTCAAGGGATATGCACAAACATATGGCATTGACTATGAAGAAACATTCAACCCGGTTGCAAGGATGGCAACCGTAAGAGCAGTCATTGCTATGGTTGCATCAAAGGATGGTCTTTACATCAGATGGATGTAAAGAATGCCTTCTCGCATAGTGATTTGCAAGAAGAGGTCTATATGGAGCAGCCACCAGGTTATGTGAATGCTGTTCATCCTGAGTTTGTTTGCAGGTTGAAGAAAGCCTTGTATGGCTTGAAGCAAGCACCTAGAGCATGGTCTGACAAGATAGGACAATATCTTGTCACTATTGGTTTTCAGATTTCCAAGGCACATTTCTCACTTTATGTGAGAAAAACAGAGAAAGGTATTATGCTACTTGTCATTTATGTTGATGATTTGATTATGACAGGTGACAGTGATGAAGATATCCTTCATGTGAAAATGCTATTGAAGCAGAAGTTTGAGATGAAGGATTTGGGAGAGCTGCGTTATTTCTTGGGCATTGAGGTGATTAGATCACCAAGTGGGATACAACTCTTGCAGAGGCAGTATGGATTGGACATGCTGTCCAAATATGGGATGACAGACTGTAAGCCTATTTCAGTTCCTTTGGAGCAGAATGTGAAGCTGAGCGCAGATGCAGGTGAGCTTCTGGAATACCCTACCATGACAGACGCATAGTAGGAAGCTTGATTTATATGACTATTACCAGGCTAGATTTGAGCTATGCTGTTGGGCTGGTAAGTCAGTTTATGCAGGCTCCAAGGAAACCACATTTGGATGCGGCTAGACGCATACTCAGGTATGTGAAGTCCACATTGCAGTATGGACTATTTTATAAGACTGGGGTTCAGATACAGCTGCATGGATACACTGATGCTGATTGGGTTGGTAGTATTTCTGATAGACGATCTACCAGTGGATATGTGTTCTCTTTTGGGAGTGTTGCAGTCACTTGGAGCAGCAAGAAATAGCCTACAGTTGCTTTGTCGAGCACAGAGGCCGAGTACAGGGGTGCAGCAATGGCTGCATGTGAGGTAGCTTGGTCGCATAAGCTACTTTATGATATGCATCAGCCTACAGATGGGCCAGTTGTCATTTATTGTGACAACATGAGCAATATACACTTGGCAAATAACCCAGTCTATCATGCTAGAACAAAGCACATTGAGGTGCATTATCACTATGTGCGGGAGAGGGTTTTACTAGGTCTTATTGATCTAGTTTATGTCAGCACAGAGGATCAGGTAGCTGACATATTCACGAAGGCATTGGGCGCAGAGAAGCTGCGCAAGTTCAGAGACCTGCTTGGTGTGCAAGAATTAGGATTGAGCTCGAGGGGGAGTGTTGAGATATCGAGCTCCACTCGTGATATGCCAGGGTGACCGTTGTGCATTTATGTCACCGACGTGTCAGTTGCAGATGCGGTTGGTACACCGCCCATGAATAATAGCTACATGATAGCTATCCTTATCTACTCTAGTTCGTGGCTCAGTTAATATGCCACCTTAGTTAGTTGAGTTTGGTTTGAGACCCATATATAGGGTTCTTCTATTTCTTTGTATGTGACTTTTTTTTGGCTTACACAACTAAGAAGAGGAAAACTATTTTCAGCCTCCACCTCTGTGTGTATTCCTCCATTGTGCAAGCAAGAGAGCTACAAGTAAGACTCCTTTCTTCTCCCCCACAATCTTGACAACACCATGAGATGAGTGCTTGTAAGGACTAATGCTCCATTAGATCGATGAGATGGAGACACTGCATTGCTGCCTCCACAGCATCCACTTGAGCTAATCTCTCTAGAATCGGTATGACAGTGAGGAGTAGTAACCCTCTCTATAATGGACCATGGGCTCATAGAATCTACATATGCACAACACCTCCCAAAACCTTCTCCATCCGAAGCTATTCTAGAGTGTCACCCTCACCTACTAGAGATTGAAGTGCTTGCTCATGTATTCCATAACAACCCCCTCCTCCCACAAAATCTTAAGCTTATCAACTAATGGATAGAGGTAGACATCCATGTTCTTGACTTTGTGGTGCCCAAGAATGAGCAAGCTAAGGATCAAGTGTCCTTTCTTTGTAAAAAGCCATGGCATGATATTATAGTTTATAAGGACTATAGGCCACACACTATAAGAAGTTAAGTGGAGACCGAATGGATTCACGCCATCCATAGCAAGACAAGTTGAAGATTCCTTGCCTCTCATGCAAAGCTTGGAAAGGTGGAGTCAATGTGGCTCCATGTGCATGAATTTACTAATATTTTTTGGACTCCATCTGTGGATCTATTTTGCATATGCCACATTGTTAAGCTCACCATGCATGACGTACCAAACATATGATGTATATGTGGTATAAGTGAAAAGTTTTTGAGAATCTTCTCAGGGACAATTTTTCCTATCAATTCCTATCAATACCTGTGAGCACCACACTTCAGACATGTCTCCATAGTCTCGTAGTCTCCTCGAAACAACACACAATCATTGACACATGCATGGATGATGTTATAGTCCATGCCAAGTTTTTGTAACACTAATCATGCATCATGAAACTTGAGCATCGTGTTTCTAAGTGGTAATATGTGATATTTTAGCAACCTTTAAAAAAATGAAGCACTCTTGAAGAGCACAAAAAGCATTTTTTATAATGGATTCAAAATCAATGGAGCGTAGGATGTATCTCAACAACTCGGTGACACTCGTATCGCTCCACTTTTACTTGGCTTGCACACTTAGGAGATGGATAAGTCTCTTCTTGATGTTGACACTTTGAACCAAACAGCTTGGTCTAATACCAATGTTGCTTGCCTTCACCATGGAGTAGCCAATATTTGAGAATAAAATAAGAAAGTAAAAAATACTATGAGAGAAGAGAATTCTAAGATTTGCACGATACAAGATTGACTACAATCTCCCCACATGTATATAAAATCTTCTTTTACTAACCTATTAAAAATGGGTAGGGAAAAACTAAGCACAGGACAATCCACCATTCATACAGGTATCACAATTAATTGTTTCATAATAAGGACCAGGTTTTCTCTAGGGGTTTGTGTCAAGGGAAATTACACTCCCACTCAAAGTAGACTAACTTTTGGAGAAAAGGGGAATGCTTAAGCTTTCTTCTCCTCCTAACGGAAAAATTGGGATATTTGGGTTAGTAAGACATCTCACTCTTAGTGATATTGGACTATTACGCTTAGGAGAATACCTTCTAAGGATCTCTACTATTCATTTAGCACTTTCAGATATTTCTTGACATTGAATCTAACCTTGAAGATTTGTATAAGGATATATTGAACTAGGTCCAGCCAAGGTTTGAGAACTATCCCTTGTTAGTAAGCTGCTGACAAAGATACCACGTATCTGCACCAAAAATGGTCCTGACACTAGCTCTATCAGTAGTCTCCTACACACACTAAACAATCCTCATGGCCTCAAGGCCAGGAGCATCTAGATAATACAAAATGGTTTACCTAACTAATGTGTTTGTAGACATAAGTTTCAAAGTGTAGTCCAATAGTTTACCCATTTGGACTCCTAGCATAGGGAGCTTTCCATACATAACTGACTACTTCACCTTGATTTATACACACAGAGGGCACCCCTCTGCTAAATCTTGTGGCTCCTATGGCTCTCCCATTTGGACTCCTAGCATAGGGAGCTTTCCATACATAACTGACTACTTCACCTTGATTTATACACACAGAGGGCACCCCTCTGCTAAATCTTGTGGCTCCTATGGCTCCTATAACCGCTTGCATTGCCAATAGGAAAATGTAAGAAGAAGAAGAAGAAGAAGAAGATCCGACCATGGAAGCAGAGTTTGAAAGGGCGATAGTCCATGCCGCTCTACACAAGAAAGGCCCGAATCGCCAGTTCTCGGTGATTCAGACACTGTCAGACTATCAAGGTTAAAGTTTCAAGACCTTGATTTATTGTGGCAGTACACATTCCTTTATCTCACCAGCTTGTGCAAAAAGATTAGGAATAGCCACAGTAGAAGCACCTACCCTGCTTGTAGAATTGGAAAATGGTCGTGAGGTTACATGTACCAGGCAAACTGCTAAGGTGGAATTCTTTCTGGGAGGAGAGAAGACTTCAATCAAATTCAGAGTCATGAATTTAGGTATCCATGAGTGTCTACTCGGAATGGATTGGCTTAATCCTAATGATGCCCACATTCACTATGGAAAGGGTCAAGTTTCCTTTCGAAACCCTGAAAGGGAATTAGTCACAACTCAAGGTGAGACTGGAGTGCCAAGAATCCAATTGGCCAAAGTATCTCGAATCATAAAAGGAGTCAGAAAAGGATTACCTTTCTACTTAATTAAGCTCAACAAGTTAGATCAGAAGTAAGAGTCTAATGAAGGACCTTCTTGGCTAAAGGAATACGCAGACGTATTCCATGAAGAGTTGACAGAACTCCCGTCTCAAATAAAAGTGGGTCATGAGATTAAGTTAGTACCAGGAGCTGTGCCAATTGCAAAGAGACCTTATAGAATGTCCATACCAGAAGTAATTGAGCTCAAAGAACAACTCAAGCAACTGCTAGATCAGGGCTACATCCGTCCTAGCAGTTCACCCTAGGGATCACCAGTACTATTCCAGAAAAAGAAAGATGGGACACTTCCACTATGTATTGATTACCGAGGATTGAATCAATGAACGGTCAAGAACAAGTATCCTATTCCTAGAATAGATGAGCTTCTTGATCGTCTTTAGGGTGCAAAGATCTTCTCCAAGATTGACAAGTTACTATCAGATAAGGATCAAGGAAGAAGATATCCCCAAGACTGCCTTCAATACAAGATATGGGCACTTTGAGTTCCTAGTTATGTCGTTCTGACTTATGAATGCACCTGCCACCTTCAACAGGTTAATGTAGGATATCTTTAGGCCATATTTGATTTCGTGCTTGTCTTCTTCGACGACACTTTAGTCTATTCTAAACAAGAAGAAGATCATGAACCCCAACTTCGAATTGTCCTTGAGACAATGAGGTCACATAAGATGTATGCTAAGATGAAGAAGTGTGCATTCTTCAAACGCAAGATTGAATATCGAGGTTTCATAGTATCAGCAGAAGGAATCTCAGTGGACCCAGCCAAGGTTAGAGATGTGCTTGAATGGCCAATACCAACATCTGTCAAGGAAATATGTAGCTTTCTTGGATTGACAGGATGGTATAGGGTCTTCATCAAAAACTATGCTTTGATTGCAGCACCCCTGATGGACTTACTGAAGAAGCAAACTTGCATTGCATGGTCAACTCTCGAACAAAATAGCTTCGACAGATTGAAGCAAAGTTTGCTATCAACACCGATTCTAAAACTTCTAGGCCTCAATAAAGAGTTCGAGATAGTAACTGATGCTAGCATTCTTGTTTTGGGGTGCGTACTCATGCAGGAAGGTCATCCTGTAGCATACTCTTCAAGGAAATTGAAGAGTCATGAAAAGAATTATGCTACGCATGATTTGGAATTGCTAGCTGTCATCCATGCTCTAAAGCTTTGGAGGCACTACCTATTGGGTAACAAGTTTACTCTAGTAACTGACCATAAGAGTCTCAAATGGATCTTTACCTAGAATGAGCTCAACATGAGGCAACGTCGGTGGATTGAAGTGTTGGAGGAATATGACTTTGAAATCAAGTATCGACCAGGAAAAGAGAATTCGTTACCGATGCACTCAGTCACAAGGCATTCCTTAATTCTCTAATCTTACAGAACCCATCAACAGCTAGATCTCTAGCTACAAAAGTATCTATACCAAACAATCCAATACTTGAGTTAGCTAGAGAGGATGCATGCCATGATCCAGCCTACCAAACAATGCTAAGGGAGATCTCTATAAAATATCAGAATAAAAAATTGTAGGCTAAGTATCATGAATTTTCTATCAATAATCGACTTGTCTATTATAGAACAAGGCTGTGTATACTAGCAAGCCAGATACTTAAGCAAAAGATATTGTGGGAAGCTCATGATTCCCCTTTCTCAGGACATCCTAGCTATGCCAAGACTCTTAATGCAATTAGGAAGAGCTACCATTCGGAGAGGCTCAAAGGTGACGTTGTCAAATATGTCACCAAGTGTTTGTCTTGCCAACGTTGTCGTACTGCTGCGCATCCGAGGTGTGAAATCCACCAAAATGTTGTGTGTGTGGCATTTGATACTTTGTACATATTTAGTTGTTGTGTTTGCATTTGTTTTACGTGGGCACTATAGTGAAGAGGGTTTGGAGCAAGAGGAACTTATCTTTAATGCTCTAGTTGGCATATATGCTAAGTATGGAAACCTACTAGATGCTGATGCACAAAAGTGCAGTTTTCTTTCAGATATGTTTCTCTGTATATGCATATTTTAGTCAGACGAGTACGATTCTGAATGCTTGACGAGATGAAGGATGTACTATTGGAATTTGGACTGCTTCAGCCAATGGCTGATATGTTTTGGGAGCATTGAAAGGGAACTAGTGATGCTGAAGGGTCTGAAAATGAAGATAATAATCTTCTGATGGTGAAACAAGAGCTTGAGAAAGGTGGAATTACACTACCTAAGAGGATCAGTGATGATGAGCTTGAAAGGTTCTTTGTAGCAGCCAATGGGAATGTGAAAAAGTTAATATGCAAGGCGTATGTGGGGCAGGTCACTTGTGTCATGCCCTCTCATGAATTTATGGCCTAACATCAAGTTATTATGTGCTCCTTTACTCTATCAGGGTTGAATTTGGAGTTACGTAGTTGGTTCAGACACATGATCCAAGGATAACATCTGTAATGGATTGTGAAGGAACACCTGCACTTGGTTTTCCTGTGAACATCCTGAAGTTATGCTATGCTCGAGTTCAAGAAAATTATCCGACTTGACTTGATGCACTCTTTGTTATCAACCTTTCCCCAGTTGTACATATGATTGCACATGCCATTATCCGAAGCTATCTACAGTCACGGAGGATCAGATCACAGTTAACAACGATTTAATTAATGGAGATAGTGCAATTCTCGGCATTTTGACACTCTCACCTGGGGGAGAAAAAGCCGCTTTTCTGATGGCTATTGTGGGGGGAAAGGTAGCTTTTCTGGAAAAAGGGAGGAGCCTAAAGAGGAGAGGATCGAATGTTCTCTGGGAGAGAAAAAAAAAACAAAGGCGGAAGACGAAAACGATAGAAAAAAGAATTAGAGGGATATTTTCAAAGAATCGAAAGCGCAGGGATGTGCCGTTTTGGGGAAGATGGAACAGAAAAGAAGGAACATGGAGAAAGGGAATTTGTGGAGGGAGGTGTCCATTAGAGGCAGACTTCAAAGGGAAAGCTCCAATGTCTGAGTGAAATTTCTAAACCAGGGAGACGACTTTAAAGCGGTTGAAGCTGAGAATTGGAGCATACAGACGTCCAAGAAATTGATCGAGGCATTCTTTCAACAAGCTGTTTAACATGAAAATTACTGGTAGGGATGGTTTTTGTGATATTTACAGGGTGGAGGAAAAGGCTTTTCCATTCAGTGAGCAATGGTTTTCTGAGGACGCAACGATCATCCAACAAAAACTGGCAGACATTCGCTGAAGGAAAAACCAAAGCGGTAACACATGAAGAGTAAAGAAGAAACGCAGGAGAGCTCAGATGAAAACGAAGACGAGATTGTTGTTGTGACATCTAGTGAAGAGTGGAGAAATTGGCAATTTCGTTGGACTATGATGGCAGACTGAAGCTGCTAGTACAATACGTGCGGGAATCAGAAACGACACACAGCTGTGAGTGATGAAGAAGCTATGAATGAAGAAAAAGCATCTTCGGAATGCAACGACGGATGACATGGAGCTCGGAGGTAAGAGAGAGAGATCTTTGGTGACAATTGAAGGATGCTGCGACAACTAAGGTGAAGATCGATGAAGGAGGAGCTAAGCTATGACAATCTTTATTGACCTGAAGTGCTTCTTGTCGAAGCCTTCCGAGGAGGATGCCTGTATCAGAAAGTTACGAATTAAGCTGATTTGGAAGTCATGCAGCACAAGATGGGACCTGCTATGAAACAAGGGAAGAGGATCAAATGCTAGGAAGAGGAAGGAAGACGCAGAAAATCAGAGGGAATTGCAGTGGATGAAGGGCTGACAAGGCGAAAGATTTAGCCGTCTTGAAAATAGATGCACTTCCTGAGTTACTACAACCTATTACTGTAGAACAATCATCAAAAGTGAAAGTTGGATAGCGATGCCTTGCAATAGGAAATCCATTTGGGTTCAATCACACATTGATTGTAGACATAGTTAGTGGGCTGAACAGAGATATCTACAACCAAACTGGTGTTGTCATTGAGGGAAGCATTCAAACAGATGCTGGAAACAGTGGTGGACCTTTGTTGGACTCTGGAGGAAGGCTGTTTGGCATTAACGCAACCATTTTCACAAGAACTGGAACTTCTGCTGGGGTAAGCTTCGCTATTCCTGTAGATGTGGTATCTAAACTGGTACCTCAACTGATGCTTTACGGCCTGGTGTTAATGTTGAAGCAGGCTCATTTGCTATGGTCCATGTACAGGCTGCTTTTAAGGAGATGTTGCAAATTTAAACCAAGTAGAGTGATATGTTGAGTTCACTTCTTCGATGCAAAGATAAGGATTGTGAAGATTTAGCTATAATGGGACTGGAGCAGCTTCCATGCTTAAACGGATTGATTGTGAAAGATCATGAGCACTAATGGGTTGGTTGTTTAGTGCTATATAATTGTGTTCTACGTTTTTCAACAGAATGTTTACTCGGTTATTTTCAAGGACTCTCTCTCACTCTAAGGTAGAGTGGGATTGCAACTGAGGCTTCACATCTGAAGGGTCACATTGCCCATACTTGTTGCTATGTGTATTGCAAGAGTCTAGTCTTCAGCATACAGATTATTTTGGTGTTTCCTATATAGTACTAATCAGCAAACAACCTGCAAAGTGTTTCTTTTTGAAATAGCAAGAAGGGATGCGAGGAACTTCAATTCTTGAGCAGCCAGTTTATAAATCAGATTTGTCTCCTTTATGAAGCTGAAGCTGTTGATGTTGAACATGTTGATTATAGGACCATTATCTGAAATTGAGGTGATCTTCTTTCAAATTGAATCGTGATCTTGCTTGATTAATCTTCTATCCTGAAATTAGTCAAGGTCCTCTGTGGTCATGACTTTGCTTTTGAAAACCCTTCGACATCTTTGGTGAACCCGACGTGAAAGCATCGCAGAAATTTCAGGATGGGAGATACTTCAGCATCTATTTCAGCCTCTTCTACAGTTCCAGCCGCGTCCTCTACTTCAGCTCCATCAATGACTGCTACGTCAAGTACTTCAACAGATGATCTAAAGCAGATTGTGCAGAATATGTCCATGTATATGCAGCTTCAAAATCAGCAAACACAATTGTATATGCAGCAGCAGCAGCAATTGTATCAACAACAGTTGTCTCAGCAAATGCAACTATATTCAGAGCAGGAGAATGTAAACAGCGTGACTAAGGCGATTGAAGCAGATGAGAATGAGAATAAGCTATTTGATGGCCGTAATGTTTCAGCATATTTGAAGACATATGAGATCAAGATGGGGTTTTTTGGAGTTCTAGCTGGACTTATGAGTAAGTACTTCCTTCGTCTTGTCACACCCGCCTTGAGGGCAAAAGTGACTGATCTTTTTATTCAAAATTCACATTGGCAAGATTTTAAGAAGGCCCTGAAAGAATAGTATTTCCTTGAGGACTTTGGAATGGCTACATGACGGTCATTCCAAGAGTGGGACTACATGCCAAACAAAGGTTTAGCTGCTTCAGAGTTGATTCGAGAATTTGAAGAGAGGTATAGTCAGCTTGATGCCATTGAACAAAGAGCATTAGATGTTGAGAAAGTTGAGCTTTTCTTGCAAGCTGCAGATCCTGGTCTTTAGGAAGAATTGGGAGAGCTTCTTGAGGATCGCACGAAGCCTATGGGTCTTAAAACAGATTGGCAAGATGCCCAGGATGCAGTCTCGACTTTGACCAAGAGAAGGATATGAAAGACTCGCCTACAAAATGGTTCTATGACACCGACACCATCATCTGCTCCTATGCCTGCTTCTATCCCTGCTATTTCTTCTCCTCCTCAGCCAGTTTCTTGGCCTATGCCAATGCCTACTGTTTCCACGACCGATGCCAGCACCTTCTGTTCCAAAACCATCCACTCCGTCGGTGCCTACCTCTCTTGATGACATAATCAAAGGCATAACGGATTTGACACTGGAGTCAGTTAAAGTGGAGTTGGTGGGAAAATTGAAAGAGCAGTTTGCTTCGACTGCACTACTATTTCTTCTAGTGCTCCTACTGCACCTAGGAGTGCTCCTAGTGCACCTAGGAGAGATCGAAGATGTATTTGGTATGATAGTACGGACCATCAGCATTACAGGGATTGTGAATCTTTTCAGGATGCAAGGAGGAAGAATTTGGTATTTTGGGGACAAGATGGTAAGATTTGGTTGACTAAAACAGGAGCTCCGCTTGCTACCAACTTTGGTAAAGGCGGAATGAAGAAGTTAGTGGATGACATGGCTGCACGTACTTCTTATGTGGCAGCTAGAGGAGATGCTTCTGCATATGGAGTTCAGATTGAGAAGGGATCAGAGAATCAGTCAGCATTATGGACTTATGCTATGGAGATTGCAAACAAGGGAAAAATTCAGCAAACTGTTTTGACTAGTGCAGGCTCTAGCATCATATCTGAGACAGGTTGGGATTCGCCTGTTGACAGGTACTCTATTTATGCCTACTTGGCTAAGTCTCAGGGAGCAGATGTACTTGTTGAGGAGAAGCGTAAGAGGAATGAAGAAAATCCAAGTCCAAATAAAAATACTAGAGGGGGTGAGTTTGTTACTCCACCTACTGCAGGACCGTCTTTGAGACCAGGGCCAGAACGACAGATGGAAGATGCTCAAAAGAGAGAAAAGATGCAAGAGCCTAGAGAGAGAAAGCAGCCAGGGTTTAGATTGATGTCTGATATTGAGACATCTACAAACATGAAGAAAATCTTTAATGACAAGATACTTGGCAGTGAGGTGACTTTCACTATTTCTGAGGTTTTGGGCATCTCGAAAAGAGAGTTTCAAGATCAGTTCCAAGAGGTCCTGAAGAGGAAAAGACATGCATTGCCTACTACTGATACACAGGGAGTTTTGATTGGGGAGTTGGATGAGGATGAGGATGAGGTTATGGTTGAGAATGCTTCTGTTTTTCCGTAGATAGAGAAGAGGGTTCAGCCTATGCATTATGCTGAAACTGATGAGGCTGTCTTGATACCGCGTAGTCACTTTTCGCGGAGTCATTGGGCTAGGGCAACTACACAGACGATGGTAAAAATTGGAGAGAAACAGGTGCCTTATGTTGCTTTGGTGGATCATGGTTCAGAGATTAATCTCATAGTTCGTGGAGTTTATGAGAGTAACAGATGGCTTATGGATGTAGAGCATGGGTGGCGTATGAGAGCTGCCAACAACACTGCAGGTGATTTATATGCTGCCTGTCCTAGTGTCAGGGTTTCTATTGGAGATGTAGAGGAGGATTTCCATTTCTTTGTGCAGGATTCATGCTCTTATCCCATAATTCTTGGACAGCCATTCATCACAGAGATGCTCATGGAAACAAAGGTAATGGATGATGGATCTGCTTATGCACGGATTTGCAGTAAAGATGGTATGAGAGTAGTTCAGTTTATGACTGTGTGTGTGAACCATGTTAGAAACAGGGATACTCTCAGAGATGCACCTTTGCCCACTGTGAGGGATTCGGGTTTTCATTAGGTATCGCCGTTTCGCGAGACGACGGTGGTACAGAGCAGAGGAGATTGGAGTTCTCGCCCCCTGGCAGCAGTGTTTTCTCCTCCAGTTTTGTTGGGATTTCAGCAAACAGTTCGATGAGTTATCAGAAGACTTCTAAGTTGCCTAGAGCTGCCAGGCAGTACATATGCAGGAAGGAGAAAAATTTGAAAAATGCAGGGATTTTAGAAGATGATGAACATATAGATGGGATGTATGACAGCATGATTTATGCATATACGATGATAGAGATGGAGAATATGCTGAAAATTGATATGCAGAGTTGTCACAGTAATGTATTAGTGCAATCCCTGGACATGTTTCATGAAATTGCAGATTTTGTGTCACAAATTGAGTCAGAGGCTGAGATGACTCAGCAAAAAGTGTTAAGTGCTGAAGAAATTCAGCAAACAGAATTTCCGGCTGATTATGATCAGCTTATAGAGACACAGAGGGCTGAAAACTTTCAGCCAACAGAGTTTACTGCTGAAATATTTCAGCATCCAGAGTTTAGGGCTGTTCCTATGTAGTCGGTAGAGCAGAGGGTTGAGGATATTCAGCCAATGGAGTGCAGAATTGCTGATTTACAGCAAGATTTGAGTAATGCAGAGGTTCATAATGAAGCCAAGGTTGACACGAAATACAAGGCTGTGGATAAAAAGGTGAAGCCGGTAGCTGTACTGCTTCCACCTGACAGTGATCAGCAAATATAGAGGGCTGCCAAACAGCCAATTTTGAGGAATCCGGAGCATATAGGCCATAAATTTTCAGCAGAGACTCTTGCTGAATTGAAATTTGGAAATGGTGATTTCTTGCTATCCACATAGAAGAAATGCTTTCAGGATATGCTTGAGCGACATGGAAGGGGGTTTGCTTTTTTTCCGCATGAGATTGGATGTGTGAATCCAGATATTATTGCTCCTATGGTGATCTTTACTATTCCTCATATTCCATGGAACATCCGACCTATTCCAGTGCATAAGGCACACCTGCCAAAGCTGATTGATTTATTGAATGAGAAAATCAGGATGGGAATTCTTGAGCCTTCATCTGCACCATACTCAAACAGGTGGTTTACAGTTCCAAAGAAGAATGGTACTCTCCGATTTATACAGGACATGCAACCAGTAAACAGAGTTACTATCAGGAATGTTGGTGTAGGTCCAGTTGTGGATGAGTTTGCAGAAGCATTTGCTAGACGTGCCATCTATTCTTTAGGTGATTTGTATTCGAGATATGATCAATTTCAGTTGGCTTTGGAAAGCAGGGATATAACCACCATGAGAACTCCTATTGGGCTTGTCAGGATGTGTACCTTGCCTCAAGGTGCCACTAATTCTGTTGCGCATATGATGAATGCCATGCATAAGGTCCTTCATGATTATATACCTCAGCTTACCATGCCTTTCTTGGATAATGTGCCCATTAAGGGGTGTGCAGAAGAAGAGAAGAATGAGAGTCTAAATGAGCAGGGATGCAGATACTTTGTGGCTGATCATATTTCACCTTGTGAGAAGATTTTGGCGAGGTTAGAAGAAGTGAACTTGACACTATCAGGGCAAAAATCTATTTTTGGAGTGAATGAGGTTGCCATTGTTGGACATATGTGTGGATATTATGGCAGAAAACCCTCACCTGATAAGGTGGATGCTATAGGTAAGATTACGGAGTATTGTTCTACCACTTCAGAGGTACGGAGATTCATTGGAGCTTGTGTGTTTTATATGATTTGGATACCCCATTTTGCACACATAGCAGATTGTTTATATCAGCTGCTTCGAAAGGGGCAGAAATTCTATTGGGATGAGAGCCACACTACAGCCATGCGGAAATTGAAGAAGCTATTGCAGATTGCTCCTACTCTCAGGAAAGAGGATTATAATTGTGGAAAGCCTATTGTATTGACAGTTGACACTAGTCCAATTGGCATAGGTTGGGCTGTGGGTCAAGATGATGCAGATGGAAATAGATATTCTATTTGGTTTGGGGCGAAAGTCCTAAATGAGAGACAGAGAAGATATCCGCAAATCAAGAGGGAGTTACTGGGAATTGTTACGGCTCTCAAATGTGACAAGGAGTACTTTATTGGAGCCTCAGTTGTGGTAGAGACAGATTGCTTGCCATTGATTGGTATGATTACGAGTTGCTATACTCCGGATATAGCTATGTTGAGATGGATTGCATACATTAAGTCATTAAATCCAGAATTTAAACACATAGCAGGGAAGGATAATCCAGTGGCAGATATGTTGTCTAGAGCCAGATATGAAGATGAGGAAATACTACTTGCAGAAGAGGATAATGCAGAAATTTCAGCCGCTATGGTTGATTATGTTTGTCATGTCTATGATATTGTGGCTTTCATAGAAGAACTCTATGTTGGAGAATGGTTGCAGATTGGCAAGTACCTTAGTACACTAAGCAAAAAAGATGAATGGACAGATGAAGAGTTCAAGAAGATCAGAATAAAATCCTATGGTTACTTTCTCAAGGACGGATTTCTTTGGAAGCATCTGAAGAAAAGAGGTGGATTACCTTTGCGAGTTGTCTGCGATAGAGAGACACAGTTACAGGTGATGAGGGAGTTTCATAAGAGTCCTTGGGCTGGTCATAGAGGAGTGTGGGCTACTTATGAGAAAATCAAGGAGAAATATTGGTGGAAAGGCATGTATAGAGATGTTTCTCACTTTGTAGAGACTTGCAGAGACTGCCAGATGTGTTCGGTAGTGCGTCATCGAGATGAGCTTCATCTGACCTATCCGCTATGCATTCGTTATAAGTGGGTAGTTGACTTGGTTATTATGCCTATGGGTCTATGGCAGATGAGATATATTGTTTTGGCTAGAGAGGATCTTACCAATCATGTTGAGGGAAAATCTTTGAGAATGAAGACCACTAGTGCAGTGTGTAAGTTCTTATTGGAAGAAATTTTCCGCAGGTATGGTTGTGTGGGAAAGATCACTACAGATCGCGGTGAATTGGATGCAGATGAAGCTAGGGAGTTTTTGTCTCAACCAGGAATCAAGTTGGCTCTAACCACAACATACAATCCAGAGGGAAATGGGAAGAGTGAAAGAGGGCACCCGCCAATAGTGAAAGCATTAGCCAAAGCATATAGAGGAAGGATTGGAGAATGGCCGAGACTTCTACCATTTGCTTTGTGGGTTGATCGTATGACTCACAGTGTTACCACAGGATATATGCCTACAGAGTTGATGTATGGTCAGAAACCGGTTATGCCGACTGAGACTTGTACATTGACTTGGTCACTTTTACCTTGGCAGGAGGATTTGACGAGAGAGGAGCTCTTAGATCTTCGGATTCGGCAATTGGAGAGAAGACCGGAGGATATTCAGTTAGCTATTGACAGGCTGAAGGTTGCTAGACTAAGAAATAAGGACAGGTTTGACAGCAGGCATTGCTTGCGGCCTAGAGCAATAGAAGAGGGAGACTGGGTATTAGTCTTTGATAGCAGCCTTGAAAATCAGCATACTGTACTTCGAAAGATGGTTAAAAGATGGTTTGGGCCGTACATAGTCAGACATGTCTTTGATAATGCAACATATGAGCTGACTGAATTGGATGGGACAGTGCTTAGAGTGCCTATTGCAGAAAAAAGAATCAAGATTTTTAAGAAAAGAGATGATGAGGATTATGCATTGGAAGAATTTGCAAGAGAAGAGCAACGAGAAGAAACTCCAATGGAAGAGACAGATGATATGACAGATAATCTTGTTGATATACCGGAAATGCACAATGAAGAGATTGATATGTTTGTGGATCTTGATGATAAGGCCCATCCGGAGGATGTGCAGGATTACAGGGGGTGGATGTCGTACTGCTGCGCATCCGAGGTGTGAAATCCACCAAAATATTGTATGTGTGACATTTGATACTTTGTACATATTTAGTAATTGTGTTTGCATTTGTTTTGCGTGGGCAGTATAGTGAAGAGGGTTTGGAGCAAGAGGAACTTATCTTTAATGCTCTAGTTGGCATATATGCTAAGTATGGAAACCTACTAGATGCTGATGCACAAAAGTGCAGTTTTCTTTCAGATATGTTTCTCTGTACATGCAGATTTTAGTCAGACTAGTACGATTCTGAATGAGTTGACACTACCTAACATTATTTTAGTTCATGGAAAGGAGACATTGAGAAGGCTATGGTCCTTGTAGAGGCAAATTATGAGGCCTTGATGGCCCAATTAGAGCAAGGTTCAAAAGGATTGGAATAGGCTGTAATGCTTGATGTTTTGATTCAATTATCTATTGGTTTACGAGATCTAGAAGCTATCCAACAAATGCTTGACGAGATGAAGGATGCACTATTGGAATTTGGACTACTTCAACCAATGGTTGATATTTTTTGGGAGCATTGAAAGGGAACTAGTGATGCTGAAGGGTCTGAAAATGAAGATAATAATCTTCTGATGGTGAAACAAGAGCTTGAGAAAGGTGGAATTACACTACCTAAGAGGATCAGTGATGATGAGCTTGAAAGGTTCTTTGTAGTAGCCAATGGGAATGTAAAAAGGTTAATATGCAGGGCGTATGCGGGGCAGGTCACTTGTGTCATGCCCTCTCATGAATTTATGGCCTAACATCAAGTTATTATGTGCTCATTTACTCTATCAAGGTTGAATTTGGAGTTACGCAATTGGTTCAGACACATGATCCAAGGATAACATCTGTAATGGATTGTGAAGGAACACCTGCACTTGGTTTTCTTGTGAACATGCTGAAGTTATGCTATGCTCAAGTTTAAGAAAATTATCCGACTTGACTTGATGCACTCTTTGTTATCAACCTTTCTCCAGTTGTACATATGATTGCACATGCCATTATCCGAAGCTATCTACAGTCACAGAGGATCAGATCACAGTTAACAACGATTTAATTAATGGAGATAGTGCAATGCCCGGCACTCTGACACTCTCACCTGGGGGAAAAAAAGTCGCTTTTCTGATGGCTATTATGGGGGGGAAGGTAGCTTTTCTGGAAAAAGGGAGGAGCCTGAAGAGGAGAGGATCGAATGTTTTCTAGGAGAGAAAAAAAAAAGGCGGAAGACGAAAACGACTGAAAAAAGAATTAGAGGGATATTTTCAAAGAATCGAAAGCGCAGGGATGTGCTGTTTTGGGGAAGATGGAACAGAAAAGAAGGAACATGGAGAAAGGGAATTTGTGGAGGGAGGTGTCCATTAGAGGCAGACTTCAAAGGGAAAGCTCCAATGTCTGAGGAGTGAAATTTCTAAACCAGGGAGACGACTTTAAAGCGGTTGAAGCTGAGAATTGGAGCATACAGACGTCCAAGAAATTGATCGAGGCATTCTTTCAACAAGCTGTTTAACATGAAAATTACTGGCAGGGATGGTTTTTGTGATATTTACAGGGTGGAGGAAAAGGCTTTTCCATTCAGTGAGCAATGGTTTTCTGAGGACGCAACGATCATCCAACAAAAACTGGCAGACATTCGCTGAAGGAAAAACCAAAGCGGTAACACATGAAGAGTAAAGAAGAAATGCATGAGAGCTCGGATGAAAACAAATACGAGATTGTTGTTGTACATCTAGTGAAGAGTGGAGAAATTGGCAATTTCGTTGGACTATGATGGCGGACTGAAGCTGCGAGTACAATACGTGCGGGAATCAAAAACGACACACAGCTGTGAGTGATGAAGAAGCTATGAATGAAGAAAAAGCATCTTCGGAATGCAACGACGGATGACATGGAGCTCGGAGGTAACAGAGAGAGATCTTTGGTGACAATTGAAGGATGCTACGACAACTAAGGTGAAGATCGATGAAGGAGGAGCTAAGCTCTGACAATCTTTATTGAGCTGAAGTGCTTCTTGTCGAAGCCTTCCGAGGAGGATGTCTATATCAGAAAGTGACAAATTAAGCTGATTTGGAAGTCATGCAGCACAAGATGGGACCTGCTATGGAACAAGGGAAGAGGATCAAATGCTAGGAAGAGGAAGCAAGACACAGAAAATTAGAGGGCATTGCAGTGGATGAAGGGCTGACAAGGCGAAAGATTTAGCCGTCTTGAAAAAAGATGCACTTCTTGAGTTACTACAACCTATTACTGTAGAACAATCATCAAAAGTGAAAGTTGGACAGCGATGCCTTGCGATAGGAAATCCATTTGGGTTCAATCACACACTGAATGTAGACATAGTTAGTGGGCTGAACAAAGATATCTACAACCAAACTGGTGTTGTCATTGAGGGAAGCATTCAAACAGATGCTGCTATCAATGCTGGAAACTGTGGTGGACCTTTGTTGGACTCTGGAGGAAGGCTGTTTGGCATTAACACAACCATTTTCACAAGAACTGGAACTTCTGTTGGAGTAAGCTTCGTTATTTCTGCAGATGTGGTATCTAAACTGGTACCTCAACTGATGCTTTACGGCCTGGTGTTAATGTTGAAGCAGGCTCATTTGCTATGGTCCATGTACAGACTGCTTTTAAGAAGATGTTGCAAATTTAAACCAAGTAGAGTGATATGTTGAGTTCACTTCTTTGATGCAAAGATAAGGATTGCCAAGATTTGGCTATAATGGGACTGGAGCAGCTTCCATGCTTAAACCGGTTGATTGTGAAAGATCATGAGCACTAATGGGTTGGTTGTTTAGTGCTATATAATTGTGTTCTACGTTTTTCAACAAAATGTTTACTCCTTGGTTATTTTCAAGGACTCTCTCTCACTCTAAGGTTGAGTGGGATTGCAACTGAGGCTTTACTTCTGAAGGATCACATTGCCCATACTTGTTGCGATGTGTATAGCAAGAGTCTAGTCTTCAACATATAGATTATTTTGGTGTTTCCTATATAGTACTAATCAGCAAACAACCTGCAAAGTGTTTCTTTTTGAAATAGCAAGAAGGGATGCAAGGAACTTCAATTCTTGAGCAGCCAGTTTATAAATCAGATTTGTCTCCTTTATGAAGCTGAAGCTGTTGATGTTGAACAAGTTGATTATAGGACCATTATCTGAAATTGAGGTGATCTTCTTTCAAATTGAATCGTGATCTTGCTTGATTAATCTTCTATCCTGAAATTAGTCAAAGTCCTCTGTGGTCGCGACTTTGCTTTTGAAACCCTTCGACAACGTATCAAAGCCGAACATGTCATGATGCCACGGAAACTACAACCGCTTGATATTCCCCAAATGAAATGGGAATTCATCAATATGGATTTTGTCGTAGGCCTACCCCAAGTCCAGGGAGGATACAACTCCATCATGGTTGTGGTTGACATGCTTACTAAGGTTGCACACATTATTCCAGTAAAGACAAACTATAAAGCCTCAGACATTGCAAGATTGTTTATCAAGGAGATATTCAAGATACATGGGTTACCCAGAAGAATCATTAGTGATCGAGATTCTCTCTTCACATCACACTTCTGGAGAGCTATCTTTGAAGCTATTGGGACTCAACTCTGTTCTAGCACCGCTTACTATCCCCAAACGGACGGCCAAACAGAGCGAGTAAATCAAGTCATCGAGGATATGCTTAGGGCATACTGCTGTCGTGAGCCAAAGAGGTGGATTAAATACTTGCCTTTGGTTGAATTTTCCTACAATGCTTCTTACCAACAAAGCATTCAGATGACGCCTTTCTAAGCATTATATGGTCATGACTGCAAAAGTCCCCTAAACTTCTCAGATCCAACCTTAAGGGTTGAAGCTTCAAGGCAGATGTTAGAAGAGATGAATGACCAAATAAAGTCAATAAGACAAGACATCCAAGCTGCCAAGGATAGACAGAAGGCATACGCGGACTTGAAGGATCAAGATAGACTCTTTGAAGAAGAAGACATGGTCTTCATTCGTATACGCCCTAAGAAGAGATCCCTATCCTTAGGAGATTGCAAGAAGCTAAGTCCAAGGTATTGTGGGCCGTATAAGATCCTCAAATGGCTAGGAACTAATGCTTATAGATTGCAACTCCCTGAGAACCTAAAGGTTCACAATGTATTCCATATCACCCTATTGAAGAAATATGTACCTAATCCTAACCATGTACTTGACGACCAACAAGTTGTAATTCCTAGTCAAGGAGTCCTTGAACTAAGGCCTGATAGGATCTTAGATGTTAGGGAGAGACAATTAAGATCTAGATCCCTGAGAGAATGCCTCGTCCAATGGAAAGATTATCCCAAAGAGGATGCCACTTGGGTAGATGAAGGCACTCTCAACCATCAATATCCCCAGTTTATCTCGAGATGAGGACATCTCGATTCCTCTAAGGGGGAGAGAATGTAATATATCAAATACTAAAAATTCATATATGAACCTCCTATTAAGGTTAATGGGAAATTTTTCTTCTTCTTCTCCCGTCGGCGACGGACGTGCTGGAGGGGGAGAGGGATATAGAAGGGCCGGCAAGCTCCTTGCTGGAGCTTGCTTAGCCTCAATGCCATGCCGCCTGACACGTTAGGAGAGGGAGGATCCCCCTCCCCTCCCCTATTTAAACAGGAGGAGGCGTTGCCAAGTGGGGAGCTAAAATCGAGAGGAGGAGATGAAAAGGTTGTGCCTATAGTTGTCGTGAGGTACAAGAGACGGAGGATTGGAATGCGTGAGGAGTGAGAGCCGCCTCGTCACCACTTTTCCCGGACGAGGTTGTCGAGCCGCTGCTGCCACCTAAAGTCGCCATTAGATGGCTAGTTACCCCCTCCCAGTTGGAAGCTTTAGAAGCTTCCTGGGGGGGGGAAGCTTCTAAAGGGCCTTCTTAGCCCCCTTTCCCTTGGTGTTAATTCCCCCCCCCCCCCCCCCCCCCTCACACCCCGTGTTTAACCCTTAAAGCCCCCTTTTACCCCCGTGCTTAAACCCCTTTCCCTTTCCCTTGGAACCATCCCCCCCCCGTCCACCGGTTTTAACTTCTATAAGCCCCTTTTCCATGGCATTTTGGAACCCCCCTAGTGTTTTTAATTCTCCTTTAGCCCCTTACTTTTGGCTTCGGAATCATCCCATCCCCCCTCCCCCCCCTCCGTGTCCATGTTTTAACCCTTAAGACCTTCCTTTTGGTCTTGAAACCCCCTCGTATTTAAAGTTCATAAGCCCCCTTTCTTTTGGGTTTATCACCCTTTCCCCCCCCCCCCCCCCGTATTTAAACCCTTTCCTTGGCCCATGCAAAATACCCTTGGGCTTTGTTTTTCCCCCCCACTCGCTAAAGAAAGAGAGTGTTGAGGATCTTTTAACACCTCCCTTTCCCACACAAAAAGCCTTGTAAGGGATTCCACCCCTTTTCATTTCTCGTTTGAACGAGTCATTACAAGGCCATTAAGCCTTCCCCATGGCTTAATGAGTCTTAGTCGTGAAAGATTCTGAAACACCCCTTTCGAATTCCCGACTCCAAGTAGGAAGCCTTCTAAAACCGCTTTCGACGGACGGTGCAAGTTATTGCGAAAGAGCGCCACGGTGGAGTATCTTGCACAGTGGAAATGCCTCCTAAGAAAGTCCAAAGCGTAGCCGCGGGAGGGTCGTCTCCCAACATCCATGTGGATATCTCACCCCAAACACTGGTTTTCCTTTCTAATTTTTATTTGATATTGTTGTAATTCAATCATGCAAGGTTAATTATTAGAAATAGGATATATTTTCATCCTAGTTGTTCATGACGAAGGAACTTAGTTATCAATACTTTTTAATAAAACATGCAAATTAAGAAATTATAAATGCATTTCTAGCAAATAGCTTATGCATTGAAATGAATTATAAGACTAGATTATTATCCATCAAAATAGTATACTTCGGTTAAGCCTAGAAGTATAAACTGCATCTCGCACTATTAACCCATATGGCAATGAATCATCATGGAAAGTGCAAAGCATGAAACGATTCTTACGATGCATAAACACTATAAAATTATCGTTGTGAACTGCATAAATTAGCAAGAAAAAGGTTGCTTATTTAGCATGAATTTTGTTTGCAAAGAAAAGGGAAGATTAGTTGAAATTAACCTTGCCTGACCTCAAACTGATAAGTTTAGGTTGAAAAATCAATTTACGTATAGACAACAAATCATGTGGAAGTAATCTCAAAATTATCTTCTAGAGTTAACCAAATAGGCATAAACCTAAAACACCTAAGCCACAGAGTACTCCATCGGAATAAGTTAAATTCCAAGAAATGCCTATACCTTAAATACTTGCCCACATTCACTGAATGTCGGGACAGTGAAATACAATCGTAAACTGAGTTAGGGTTTGTCCCTAAGAATCTTACAAGATGAAACTTGGAAACCCTAGGTCTAACGACACCAGCCTAGTAACCTGAAACAGATTGTTTCATGACTCCATTGTCTCATAGTTCGAAGCGACACTTGCACAACAAGTGCAGAGTCATATGATCTTGTGATTGGATCACAAGGGAATGGCCAAGTTCTCGCAATGAAGTTGGCATGTCCTTACGCAAGTTATATTGCAAGAGGATGAATAATCATCCTAATTTAGTAGTCTTCCTTGAGTAAAGAAGATTGATTGGAAACTAAAGACCAGCCGATAAACTAAAGTAACCAATGAACTTAAGGTTTGACCAAGTTGGGTTAATAGGGTACGCCCTAACCCAGGATATAGGGAATCTTGCTAAGTTGCAAGTCATCCCGGATCGAGTGCTGGACACATTCGAAAGGAGGGATTCATTCATTAGCAATTTGCTAACAAAAACGATCAATGGAAATGTTTGTGCTTGCTACAGATTTTAGAGCACTGTTTGGCTTTGTTTGATCAATGAATTAAAAGATAAATGAATATATGTACTTCAGGTTGAAGGCCTGAAGGGAGAGGCAGCTTCAGTTACCCCTGAATGCCTGCCTAACCCTAACCAAGGGGGTTGTTGACCGCGCTGGGAAAGTGGACAGAACCCACCACGAGAGGTCTCTCCGTTGAGTGCTACTTGGAGCAGGAGGACGCTTGGGTGCTAGGGGGGGCTCTGGCCGTAAATCCCTCAACTTCCGGGCCCTGCACAAGATGCTAACGTGACTCGCGATTGGATCTCGAGGCCCGCATACTAGTCTATGGGCGGAAACTTGGATTAGTGATCCCTGTGGATTGTTGGATAGCCTTCGGGCGGATTGTGGATAAGCCTACGGGCTGGAATCTATGTATTTCAAAGATAAATATGATAACCTGTTAATAAGGAACTTGTCTGATATTGTTTTTCTATGTCAAGTGATAAGATTACATGAAAGAACCAGTGGCTAACGGGCTAATTAAAGAAGCTGATTGCTACATGTCCAACTAATGTATTAGGTAATTAAATAACTAAAACAATCCGAAGAAAGTGCGGAGGATGGGCCACAGGTCAGTCCTACGGATGGGTGGTCCCGGTTGGCTGGGAACTTTTCTCAAATCACGTTGAACAGCAGGAAGATCGTCAAAGAACGTGAACAACAAAAGCGTTGAACTAGAGTTATGATTGAACCCGACTTACACTGTTTTAGGGGAATGGAATGGGACTATGCCTTATGGCAGAGAGGTTGAGCTTTGCATCCCTCTCGTTTCCCATTCTCCTTGAACCAAGTGCAGCGTGAATCAGCTTTGGACCTGGCGTTTCTGCGTAAAGTAGTTCGCTTGGGTCTGACGCTAGTTTTGCTATTAGGAAATGACCAATCAGGAAAACCCTAATTCAAGTCGATCCTAAGTGGGAACGGCCGGAATACTTCCGCTACATGGCAGACGCGGAAAGTCCTAGATCGCAAACCCCATAACATTCCATGGGAGTGCTGGGCGAAGCTTTCTAGACATCCTTTCCGATGGACTTCTAAGACGTGTCCTGAAAATACAAGTGGACATGTTTCAGTTGGTATCAGAGCCAACCAACAAGGGAATTGTTTTATGAAATCTTGATAAGAAGAAGTAAAGCAAATGTTGATGTTCCAAACATTTCCTTACCTTCATTGCTGTCTTACAGAATTACGAAGCATGGAACAAGTTCTTGGTATTTCGAGTCATGTTTATGACTGCAATGCATTCTCTGCATTATAGACAAAGGGTTGAGATGATGAACATCCTAGAGCAAATCTATAATCCATCACCTTTGTACATGGAACGAAGATGGATGGGTGCTTCAGGAATCTACTATGTAGCCATCCACCGGTTTGCTTACCTACAAACCAACCTAAAGAGGATCAAGTGGTTGGAAGACCTGAAAGTCATGAAGCTGTTCATTTTTGTGGAAGCTCATGTAAACTCAACTTTACATATTCGAGGTTGGAGGGTTGAGATGAACTCATATGTATATAAGAAAGTAACCCGTGTAATCCCCGCCGACAAGATTAAAGTGTTGGGCCGCCATGAGAAGAATGGATTCCAACGGAAAGGATATCTTGAACTTCCAATGATTTACCGATTCCTGAAAATCCATGACCCGAAACCATATTACTATATAGTTCCTGTAGATAAATGTAATACAACGTTGTTCTCCCCAAACTAAATGTAGCAATTGGCTTATCATCTCAAGAAATGTTGTATTCTGAAAGGGCTATGCCCATATAAATACAAATAAGACTTCTTTTTATCAATGTCTGATTGTGCATGAGAATTGATAAAAAGTTAAGTAGCGACATTGCTTACGTGATAGTAGAATTGAAGATGTAATATAAATCAATAACGATTATCATATAATAACATTAAGAAACCTTTATCCAGGCACAACCCCAAGTACAGGTTCCTAGTTCGCCTCCTACATCAAGTACTATTGTAATCCAGGAGAAGAAGTTCCTTCTCAAGCAGATTCAGCCACCCGAGTTTAACAGGAGAGGCAGATTCGTCCAAGCTAATGCTGAAATTTGGATTGAATCCATGGAGGATTACTTCAAAGTAGCCAGTACTGCACCCACCAATCAGGCTATGCTCGCCAAGTTAAAGATCATCGGCGAAGCCAGGCTTTGGTGGAAGCAATGGTGCAGGGATCAAGGGGTCGCAGAGGGATCCGTTACATGGGAGAAGCTGAAGAAAGCCGTGCAGGGAAGATACTTGCCACCTACATATTGCACGTAGAAAATGAATGAGTTCTACGAGCTAAAATAGCTGGGACTCACTCTTAACGCATACTATTCTAGATTCGTCTCACTTTTAAAGTATGCGCCGTTGATGGACATGACACAGTAGGTGTCCAAATTTTGTGCAGGTTTAAATCCACCAGTAAATACCCGTCTTAAATCTATGCGTCCATCAGATCTTCAGGACGCACTCATTTGAGTGGTGCCTATAATTCAAGAAGTGCAGTCTAGACCAAGGGGTAACAAAACTTGGTCTTATAATGACCTGAACAGAGGAGCATTCAGACCTTAGATAAAGAGAGTTCAAGGTCATAATCAAGGACAAAGAAAGAAAGCAATGACTAATAATGTCAACAACTTTGTTCCTACTCAAGGCAATGGCCGAAACCTCCGTTTTTTCCACTGCAACGAGCCCGGTCACTTCAAGAGGCAATGTCCCAAGCTTGGTGGAGGACATTGCCAACAAGTGCCTTTCCAAGGAACAGGCCATGGTCAAGGAGCCGCTAGCCGAGGCAGAGAAAGAACTGCTTGCATTTCCAATAGGCAAATGTGCAAAGAAGAAGAAGAAGAAGATCCGACCACGGAACCAGAGTTTGAAAGGGCGACAGTCCATGCCGCTCTACACAAGAAAGGCCCGAATCACCAATTCTCGGTGATTCAGACACCGTCGAACTATCAAGGTAAAAGTTTCAAGACCTTGATTTATTGTGGCAGTACACATTCCTTTATCTCACCAGCTTGTGCAAAAAGATTAGGAATAGCCACAATAGAAGCACCTACCCTGCTTGTGGAATTGGCAAATGGTCGTGAGGTTACTTGTACCAGGCAAACTGCTAAGGTGGAATTCTTTCTGGGAGGAGAGAAGACTTCAATCAAATTCAGAGTCATGAATTTAGGTATCCATGAGTGTCTACTCGGAATGGATTGGCTTAAGCCTAATGACGCCCACATTCACTATGGAAAGGGTCAAGTTTCCTTTCGAAACCCTGAAAGGGAATTAGTCACAACTCAAGGTGAGGCTGGAGTGCCAAGAATCCAATTGGCCAAAGTATCTCGAATCATAAAAGGAGTCAGAAAAGGATTACCTGTCTACTTAATTAAGCTCAATAAGTTAGATCAGAAGCAAGAGTTTAATGAAGGACCTTCTTGGCTAAAGGAATACGCGGACGTATTCCTTGAAGAGGTGACAGAACTCCTGCCTCAAAGAGAAGTGGATCATGAGATTAAGTTAGTACCAGGAGCTGCACCAATTGCAAAGAGACCTTATAGAATGGACATACCAGAAGCAATTGAGCTGAAAGAACAACTCAAGCAACTCCTAGATCAAGGCTACATCCGTCCTAGCGGTTCACCCTGGGGAGCTCTAGTACTATTCTAGAAAAAGAAAGATGGGACACTTCGACTATGTATTGATTACCGAGGATTGAATCAATCAACGGTCAAGAACAAGTACCCTATTCCTAGAATAGATAAGCTTCTTGATCGTCTTCAGGGTGCAAAGATCTTCTCCAAGATTGATCTCAGGTCAGGTTACTATCAGATAAGGATCAAGGAAGAAGATATCCCCAAGACTGCCTTCAATACAATATATGGGCACTTTGAGTTGCTAGTTATGTCATTTGGACTTACGAATGCACCTGACACCTTCAACAGGTTAATGCAGGATATCTTTAGGCCATATTTTGATGATTTCGTGCTTGTCTTCTTTGACGACACTTTAGTCTATTCTAAACAGGAAGAATATCATGAACCCCAACTTCGGATTGTCCTTGAGACAATGAGGTCACATAAGCTGTATGCTAAGATGAAGAAGTGTGCATTCTTCAAACGCAAGATTGAATATCTGGGATTCATAGTATTAGCGAAAGGAATCTCAGTGGACCCAGCCAAGGTCAGAGATGTGCTTGAATGGCCAATACCAACATCTGTCAAGGAAATACGCAGCTTTCTTGGATTGTCAGGATGGTATAGGGTCTTCATAAAAAACTATGCTTTGATTGCAACACCCCTGACGGACTTACTGAAGAAGCAAACTTACATTGCAAGGTCAACTCCTGAACAAAATAGCTTCGACAGATTGAAGCAAAGTTTGGTATCAGCACCGATTCTAAAACTTCCAAACCTCAATAAAGAGTTCGAGGTAGTAACTGATGCTAGCATTCTTGCCTTGGGGTGTGTACTCATGTAGGAAGGTCATCCTGTAGCATACTCTTCAAGGAAATTGAAGAGTCATGAAAAGAATTATGCTACGCATGATCTAGAATTGCTAGCAATCAAAGTCGTTTTCTTCCATCTTCATTCCGTAAATCTTGGACACGATCACTTGCCTTGCCTTCAAACACCAATCCAAAACCTAAGCCATCCTCATAGTCAAACCCCAACATTCCTAAACTTCCTGACATTACCAATAATGTATGTAAAGCAAAACCCATAGTTTGTTACAAATGCCATCAACCTAGACATCTAGTAGCCAATTGTCAATCGAAAAAGCCACCTATCCATATCAATTATCTTGGCGCAATAGAAGAAGAAGAACGTGAGGAAATATAAGACTTTATGGAAGATGATGACGACATTGATACTACTTCGGATACTTTGCCAGGTATGCCAACTCCCCATTCTTTGTTAACAATGAAATGTTTTGTGCATGGTAAAGAAAAGACTATTTTACATGATGATGGGAGCACATATGACTTTATTTCTGCAAAATTAGTCGAAGAATTGAATTTAAAAACTGTTTCTACACATTATCGCATCAAGGCTGCATTCCTAGGAACGAGATATAATGGAACACAAGAGGTGCATAATTTTAAAATTAAAATTGGTGAATATACTGAACAAAGAAATTTCCTAGTGTACCTTTGCAGTCTAGTGACATTATCTTAGGAATGCCTTGGCGACATCAATACAATCCTAACACAGATTATTCTACGCATTCAATTAAAATTTATTTTCAAAGAAAACAAATCACATTGCATGGAATGTACGCTTTCAATAACTTTCCACTGCTTACTCATACTCAGGCTAAACGTGCATTACGTAAAAGTAGCAAATCTTATTTAATATGGGTGAATGAAATTCAAGCTAAAGAAAAACAAATGCATCACAATTTCTTGTCCAATTTCAGGATTGTTTTGCCCTGATTTACCACCTGGATTACCACCTTTACGTCCTGAAGATCACAAAACAGATTTAATTCCTGGAACACAACCACCATGTAAAGCACCATATAGACACAACCAAATTGAACAGAAAGAAATTCAAAATTAAATAGAGGAATTGCTTAACAGAGGATTAAATTAGACCTAGTAGTTCTCCATTTGGTGCACCTGTTTTATTAGTGAAAAAGAAAAATAATACTTATCGCATGTGCATTGATTATCGTGCCCTAAATAAAATTACTGTTAAGAATAGATATCCAATTCCTAGGGTAGATGATCTTATGGATAAGCTACAAGGATCTGCCATATTCAGTAAGATAGATCTTAAATCTGGCTATCATAAAGTAAGATTGGACAAATATGATATATTCAAAACTGCATTTAGAACACAATTTGGACACTATGAATTCTAGTTATGCCTTTTGGTTTAACTAATGCACCAGCCACATTTAGTCCTATGATGAATCGCATATTTTTGAAACATCAGTATTGTGTTATAGTTTTCTTTGATGATATATTAGTATTCAGTAAAAATGAGAATGAGCATTATGAACATTTGTCTTTAGTTTTTATGATGTTAAAAGACAATCAATTATATGCTAATCTAGAAAAGAGTGAATTCTTTCAAACAGAAATTGAATATCTAGGATATATTATTTCCTCAGAAGGTATTAAAGTCGACCCTAAAAAGATAGAAGCAATTTTAAATTGGCCCATACCCAAAAATGTGCATGAATTACGTTCTTTTCTAGGTCTTGCTAGCTTTTACAGAAAGTTTGTGAGGAAATTTTCATTACTTGCATTACCTTTGATAAAATTTTTAAAGAAAGGTATTGTGTATAACTGGTCTAACAATCAACAAAAATCCTTTGATCTATTGAAACATGCTTTAACTCATGCTTCTGTATTACAACTAGCTGACTTCAATAGACCATTCTTCTTAGTAGTTACTGGCGCTAGTGGATTTGGAATAGGAGCCGTTCTTATGCAAGATAATCATTCCATAGCCTACTCTAGCTGTAAACTCAAACCATTTGAACTTAAATATTCTACCTATGATAAGGAATTGCTAGCCGTAGTACAAGCCTTACGTCAATGGAAACATTATTTAATGGGATCTGAATTTATGATCAAAACTGATCAACAAAGCATTAGACATCTCCTTAATCAACCACAAATATTTGACCGACACATTAAATGGGCCGCTTTTATTCAAAGTTTTCATCCCCTTATACAATATCAACCTGGGAAAGAGAATGTTGTAGCTGATACTTTGAGTAGAAGACCGACAATTCATAATATTTATGTGATATCATTTGATTCCCTTATCCATATGAAAGATACTTATCATCAGGATCTTACTTTTCAAGCTGATTGGAATAAACTAGTTGCAAATAATTGGATTCCTATTGATTCACTGTTTTACAATAATGGATTCATGTTTTATGAAAAAAGATTATGTGTGACAGTTCCATTTCGATCATTTGTTTTGAATGAAATTCATTGTCCTCTATATCAAGGTCATAGAGGAATTATATCTACTTTGTGTACATTGACTGAAGATTTTTATTGGCCACATATGGACACTGATGTATCTAACTTTGTATTTGAATGTTTAGTTTGTCAACGAGTTAAAAGACACCATGGTAAACAATATGGTTTATTAATGCCATTATCTATTCCATCACAACCATGGGAACAGATTTCAATGGATTTTATCACTGGTTTACCTAACACTAAAGCTAACCATGATATGATTTGGACTATTGTAGACAGGTTTAGCAAACAAGCATATTTTATTCCATGCAAGAAAACTTTAACTACATCTCAAGTTGCTCAATTGTTTTTGAATTTTTTTTTCACTAACCATGGTTTACCAAAAGTCATTATTTTTGATCGTGATTCTAGATTCTGCAATAATTTTTGGATTACTTTGTTTGCTAACTTAGGAACAAAGATTGATTTTTCATCTACATTTCATCTTGAAACAAACGGTCAAACAAAAACTACTAACATTACTATTTTAGATCTTTTGCGTGCTTACACCATTTCAAAACCACACACATGGGATACACATCTATATTTACTTCATTTTGCATATAATAATACACCACATACAGCTACAAAAAAAAGCACCATTTGAAGTTATTTATGGATATCGATTGCCTACACCTGTTGCATCATTATCAAACAAAATTCAATATTGCTAATCTGCATGCCACTATTTTTGATAAAGTTAAAGATATGATTGCCAAAGCCCAGCAATCATATACGAAACAAGAAAATAAGAAAAGACAGGCTATGAATTTTAAAGTTGATGATTATGTTTGGTTACGCATAGAAAAACAAAGATTACAAAGTGTAGATAAATACCTAGTTGTGAAATTAGCACCTAGATTTTATGGACCATTTAAGATCATACAAAAAATCAATGACAATACATTTAAACTAGAACTACCACAACATTGGAAAATCCACAACACCTTCCATATCCATTTATTATGACCTTTTAGAGGCCAATTACCTGTACACCCTGTCTATGAAAACCCTTCTTTGTTAGATGATGAAACTGAAATCCTTAAGCCTGAAACTATTATAGATACTGACTTTATGACCACTAGAACTGGCCGTAGATATTCTAGATATTTGGTCAAGTTTAAAAATCATCCTTTTGAAGAGGCCCAATGGATACACGCTAGAGACTTAAATGCTTTCCCCACTTTGTTAGCTCCACATTGAGCTAATAGCAATTGAGGACAATTGCTATCCCACCCCGGGGGTATGATGCTAGGAGGCATATTCTACAGTGGATTACGTGAGGTTTTGCGGTGGATTCCGTAAAATTTTATTACCGGGGCTCATACACAAAGTGGATTCTTTGTGCAAGAAGTCGATGGGGACGCCTATCCTTTTCGGGTGTTTTGTTAATTTTGTGTGTACATGGGTGGTTCCATAGCAAGTGATTCCGTAAAATACATATTTAAATTAATAAACGTTTATGAGTTTAGAGTGCGCACTCGTGATAAATTAAGGTTAGGATTGATTTCTAACCAATTTATTTATGTAGCTGAAGATTGCTAGGTATTCACTTTTGTCGGTTTAATTGTATTATTTTTCTAATAATTGTGAATGCTTCAGTTGATGCGTAAAGCAAGCAGCGGTGGCAGTGGAAAGCATTGAAGGATAGCGTGTATTCAAATTATCATCGATTTTTTATGGGTGCGTATTTTAGGCATGGCGCCTATATTTTGTCGCGTTTATTTATTAAAGTGCTTGATATTTATTTATTATTTTTGTATACGTATGGCGCACGATTTAAATATTTGTATTGGACATTGTATTTGGGTACCGCCTGACTTCTTGGGCTTCCATTAGCTTTAATTCTTTATTGGCACAAAAGCAAACTCAAAAGCTAAAGCGTGCTATTTTGTAATTTAGGCTATTATTTGAGCTTGAAGATGAATAATATATGAAATACATGCTTTGTGGAGCGCTCACACAAGGCATGGGGGGAGATTGCATCCAATTGGTCTCTTGTTCATGTCGTGCAAGCTTTCTTCATTGATTTGTGTGCAAAAAGTAGAGTTCTTTTGTTCTTGGGGACCTTCTAACGCTCACGACGCGTGCATACGACGACCGATCAGTGCACCAAAAAGTAATAATCTTTGATCTATTGATTAATTTAGAGGCTTAATTGATCAAGAATCTCCCATCAACAAGTGAGAAAGCTTAGAACATGTGGATATTGAGAGATTTTTACAGATTAAGCACGTGAAATATATTTATTGAGAAATATTCAGATATTAAGCATGTGAAATACCTTTATTGCTTTCAAGGTTCCAATTAAATCAATCCCAACATGCTTGAAGACTATTAAAATTCCTAAATAATCAATGCCTTGAGTACTCTTGAACACTTGAATATCAAATACTTAAGATCTCTGGCCAAAATCTTTCCAATGTCTTCAAAATTGAAGCCCATCTTGCTAGCAAATGATAGTATAGAAGCCTTAGAAGTTGGAAAGAACCAAATATTGAAGAAATTATGCTTTAAACTTGTGGCTATGGCTACTGTAGTGGTTTTTGAGGGTTTTGAGCAAGGAGGATGAAGTTTAGAAATTAAGGCTTGCTTTTGGTATACCACAGAGTCTTGTGCCTCAAGATTAGTTATCAACTTGATTTGTAGAAGGTAAAAAATCATTGCCCCATGCTAACAGATAAAGAAAAAGTGGCTATTGATCAAGAGAAAAGAATTTTTGCTATCTACCATAGAAAATTCAACAAGAGCTTGAAAAAAAGAGAAAAGAGAAAATATGTCTTGAAAAGTAACTAGACTATTAACCAACTAATTCTATTTTCCCCTTCTTTTGCAATTTTTCCTTCACAATGGCCTATTTCTTGTCCAAGACCTACCATTTTGTCCATAATGCCTTTAGCTTTTTCTTTATTTGCTACAATTAGCACTGGCTAGGCTTTCCTGAGTCTCCATACCTATCCAGTTCCAAGCTGACACCATGTCCTTCAGTAACCAGAATGTAACTAATCTCCGAAGGAAATCTAGAGAACTATTGAGCCAAATGGATCAAAGACCAATGCTTTGATACCAAGTCTTGGCAAGACAAGGGTTGAGAGGCCATGAGAGAAAGGAGAGTAGAAGAGAGAGAAGATAGGAGAGAGAATGAGTAACGAGGAGAGAGATATACTAGAAAGATAGAAAAGAAGAGTGAGAAGCCATGAAACCTATGAAAAAGAAAGTGAGATGAGAAACAATAATTGTATTATTGTCAAAAAGATGTCAAAAATTACATTTCTCACACATTTTATAGGTATACGAGTGTGAGAAGGTATTATTAATAATCTCACACTAAAACACTTTGTCTTCCCTACTTCTTATAGTTCTTATATTTTTGGTAGATAGCATAACACAATATTAGTGAGTTTGGGAATCTCCCAATTCCCATTTTTTGAATACTAAAAAGGTGGCACCTAGATAACATGCCCATAAGTTTCTCAAAACTATATGATGTGGCCTATCATTGGAAAACGCTTGAAAAATAGAATCTATTGAGCTATAGAGTGCTCAATTTGGAGTTATAGTGTTCAAGTTATGACAAATCCAAAGATTTGACCATGTGTCCTAAACTTATGGGAAATTTCCATATTCCCCAATATGGTGTTGCATGTGAAAATCTACCTCAAAGTGCATTTAAATATACAATTAATACTATAGGAAAATTACTATCAAATCACATTTAAATGATATTTAGTGCTAAGCTTGTAGCATGCAAAATACACAAAACTTTAGATTCAAGTCACTTGATGCATGGAAAGGCTAATCTATAGATGCATTTGTAAGTCTTTTTAGTTCATAAGATACATTTATTCCCATGTCAAATAGACTTCTCATAGTGTGAGGAAGGAAAGTTCCATGCTATTTTCAAAAGTAAAGTCTTTATTGGGGGGGAAATATAGAATCTTAGAGTAGAATTGATAGTACTTATAGTCAAATATAATAGACAATTAGACTATAAATAAGTATACTTATACATATTTAATTTTTAGCTAAACTAAGATAGGGAATTGGTGTTCCATTAGGGAAGACAATCAGATAACCAAATTCATGTGTGAGTCTAGAGCTTTGGTAATTCTCAATGTTGTATTAGGGGTGGCACATGAATAGATAGTTTGGATAAAGATATTCTCAATTTTATTATGTAATTTGAGAAGGTAAAACTCAATTCACGCTGAATAGAGTTGCCAAAATAAGACACGAGGATATCAAAAGGAGTTAAATATGGGAAATGAAGTAAAGTAGTGTCTAATTAGGAGTTAGAGAGAAGGAAAACAGATAATAAGAGTAGACTTGGTCCTTATTAAAAGTGCAATACATAGTTATATAAAAATTCATAATGATGTTATATATACTATTTGATTTGAGATAATTGGATTTACATGCTCAAATGCATTGTAGATATTATTAGAAGAGAATAATCGAATGCATAAATACATGTCCACTACTTAACACACTCTCTCAATGCATTGGATATATCCTCTCATGATTTGGAACGTTCAATATGGCATATAGAGCCTAAAAGAATAAGGGAGTTAAATACAAATGAAAAAAAAATTGAGATAATAATTAAAAATTGAATATAAGAGTAAGAGAGCCTTATATGTCATGATTGAAAGGTGTGCCCATTATAGGCAACCCACTAGGAGACAATTGTAGTAGAGAAATCTAGAAAACTTGAAAAATACAGTACATTAGGTACCTTCATAACTAGGTTACATAATTATAGATTGAGCAAGAAAGGGAACATGTTAGATTAGTAAATTATTACATTTCCAAGTAACATTAACTAGGGGTTTAAACTAAATTTAAAAGTATGGTATATTAGTTTTCTATAATGAGTTTTTATAGATTTGCAATAAAACTTCATAGCCCTTTGGAATACTTTGTGGACACAAATAGGAAACCTCACATGCATGTGATTGAAAGTAGAGATCCCAAGACAACTAAAAGCATATCTCATATATATGTGCTCAAACATTCAAATACTAAATTCAAAATTTTTCTCCTTTCTATGAATGGTAAATCTAAAAGTGAAATACACGATTTTCCAACTATCTTGTGAAACCCTTATTAAAGAAAGTAGGTCATGGTGGTCCCAATATTATTTGTTCACAAGTAGGCATAAAAGGTTCCCTCAAGGTTACATTTTGAGACTCAATTTTTAGTACCAAAAGATACATTATTAATATATATGGTTTGGCACATCATACATAATCAAACATAACATGGAGTATGATTAAGATAATCAAAAGAGATTTAGTTGGATGTACAATAATTATCATGTGCTTATAGGGGCTTGTCATATGATAAACATAGACATATAGTTTTTTATTCTCCATGTGTATTTGGATATGTGGAGAAGGAACATAGTTTTGAAAAGTTATTAATTGTGAAAGGCACATGTAACGTGTCCACTTGTTGTCTTCAGGACATGTCTTAGCAGTCCATCGGAAAGGATGTCTAGAAAGCTCTGCCCGGCACTCCCATGGAATGTTACGGGGTTTGCGATCTAGGACTTTCTGCGTCTGCCATGCAACTGAAGTATTTTGGTCGTTCCCACTTAGGACCGACCTAAATCAGGGTTTTTCCTATTGGTCATTTCCTAAACGGCAACTAGCGTCAAACCCGAGCGAACTACTTTACGCAGAAACGCCAGGTCCGAAGCGGATTCACACTGCACTTGGTTCAACGAGAATGGGAAACGAGAGGGATGCAAGGCTCGACCTCTCTGCCATAAGGCATAGTCCCATTCCGTTCCCCTAAAACAACGTAAATTAGGATTATTTTTACTTAGATTTAGGTCAACGCTCTTGCTGTTCGTGTTCTTTGAACGATCTTCTTGCTGTCCATCATAATTGAGAAAAGTTCCCGGCCAACCGGGACCACCCATCCGTAGGACGGATCCATGGCCACATCCACTGCACTTTTCTTAGGTTGTTTTAGTTATCTAATTACCTACCACATTTAGTTGGACATGCATCAAACAGCTTCCTTAATTAGTCTATTAGGCACCGGTTCCTTCACGTAATCATAGCACTTGGCATAGAAAAGCAATGTCAAACAAGTTCCTTTTCAACAGATTATCATATTTATCTTTGAAATACATAAAGTCCAGCCCGTAGGCTTATCCATAATCCGCCCGAAGGCTATCCAGCAATCCACAGGGATTACTAATCCAAGATTCCGCCCGTAGACTAGTATGCGGGCCTCGAGATCCAATCCCGAGTCACGTTGGCCTCTTGTGCAGGGCCCAGAAGGCGAGGGATTTATGGCCAGAGCCCCCTCTGGCACCCAAGCGTCCTCATGCTCCAAGTAGTGCTCAACAGAGAGACCTCTTGCGGCGGGTTTGGTCCACCTTCCCAGCGCGGTTATCAACCCCCTTGGTTAGGGTCAGGCAGGCAGTCGAGGGTAACTGAAGCTGCCTCTCCCTTCAAGCCTTCAACCTAAAGCATTAGATATCTTTTCATCCTTTAATTCTTTGAGCAAACAAAGCAAAACAGTGCTCTTAAACTGTTACAAGCACAATCATTTCCATTGGTTGTTATTTGGCCAACTGCTAAGGAGTGAATCCTTCTTTTCGAATGCATCCAGCACTTGATCCGAGGTCAATTGCGACTTGGCAAGATCCCAAAGGATTTGTTTATTAACCCTTATATCATTGGGTTAGGGCCATACCCTATTAACCCAACTTAACCAATACCTTAGGTTCTATTAGCAGTAAATATGTTATTCCAATTTACTAATTGGTCTTTTGCTTCCAAGCAAATATCTAATCCCCGTATTCTTGGTCACTTTACCCAAGAAAGGTACTATATCAGGACGATTATTCATCCTCTTGCAAGATAACTTGCGTAAGAATTTTCCAATCTCATTCGGAGGAATTGGCCATTCCCTTGTGATCAAATCACAAGATCATGCGACTCTGCAACTTGTTGCACAAGTGTCGCATCAAAACTATGGGACTATTTACCCCATCGAATGTAGTCTTATAATCACGAAATCATGATTAGATATAAAAATCCGTTCCTGATTGCATTAGGCCGACATTGTCAGTCCTAGGATTCCAAGTTCAAATCGAGTTTCGTCTTTTTTAGCGAGAGATTCTTAGGGTAAAAACCCTAGATCATTTCTCGCAAGTATATCCTACTATCCCTACATTCCGTGAATGTGGGCAAGTCTTTAGGGTATAGGAGTTTCAGCTTTGGCAATGAGAGTGATTAGGTAATGTCCTCAACGTGCTAACCCTAGTTAGCTCTTTGGGATATGTTGCATTGAATTAACCCTTCCTAAACGAGTACCTCGCAGTTTTAGGTGTTTAGGTTTAAACCAATTTAACTTGTCTATTCTTGAAGATAATTACGCTATCATTTTCGTAACCACATGATTCATTACCTACATATAAGTTGATTTACAAACCCTAACTTTTCGGGTTAAGGTCAAAGCATAGGTTAAGTTATAGCATAATTCCAATTTATCATCCTATAACATGCAACAAGATTCATGCTACTAAGCTTTAGGATTTTATGTTTAAACAAGCAACCTTTTTCTACTTTCATTTCTGAATGAATTTGTCGTATGCTGAACTTTCATAACCTTTCGTTGAATTGAGTTTTTAGGCCACTTGCCTAGAGTTAAATCTTCTTCATGCAGCCCTAGTAATTTCCTACGGTTGCTAGTAACTTTCTTTAAGAATCATTTTGAAAAAGATATTCAATAATACGATATGCGGTTTATTCCTTCCATGCTTAATCGAAGTGTACTATCATAATTCCGTTTTTTAAAAATGGACATTAATTAATCTAATTTCGTTACTTTTCAATGCATAAAAATGACTTGCTAGAAATGCATAGAAATCTAATGCTCACTTTATTTTTTTCGTTTTATTGAAAAATACTAATGATCGCATCCCTCAATTGTGATCTATTAGCCAAATTATTTTCAATCGAAAAAATATGCATCATTATTCCTCAAATGATCCATGCATAATTGAAATATTACAATGTTAATCAAATTTAGGAAGAGGAACCTGGACTTGTGGTGAAATATCCACATGGATGTTAGGAGACGATCCTCCTGCGGTTGCGCCTTGTGCTTTCTTAGGAGCCATCATGAATTCGGCCTTTCCGTCTTGGATGCAGGTTTATGATGTTGGCCATCTCCTTTGCACACGAAAATCCCTTTGTGATTCCACCGTCCTTCAGAATCGGCTTTAGAAGGCTTTATAGGTTTTCTCCTTAAATTTGGCTAATGGGAACTTGTGGGGAACCTAAGGGGGGAAAAAGGATGTTTGTGAAGGCCAATAGAAAGAGGGATCTAAGGGACCCCGAGGTTAAGATGAACCTTGGTGTAAGAATGCGGGAGGGGGGGGGGGGGGAACTTAATGGGCTTATAAAAGCTTGGATGGGACAACACGGGAAATGGGGCTTTGAAGAAGGTCCACAAGAAAGGATTAAGGGGGCTTTCAATATGAAAGGGCTTAAAGGACCCTAAAGCATTTTATGGGGGAAATAACCACGGGGAGGGTTTTAAATCCCGTGGAAGGGGGTTTTAAAATCTTTCGAGAGTAAGTCTTATTAAAGCCACAGGAAGGAGACTTTGGATTTCAGGGGGGGGATTTATCAACCCACATGAATAAGGGCTAGGAGGAAGCCCACAAGGAAGAATTTTGGGGGGGGGGGGGGGGTGTAATATGAAAGGGGGCTTAGATCCCTCCCTTTAGAAGCTTCCAAGAAGCTTCTTGGAAGCTTCTTTGGGTGACAGCTATCCACGTGCACGAAGAGGAGACCATCGAATTGGCTGCTCACGGGATCCTTGGCTTCAGGCGGCGGCGCTGGCGTACTCCTCACGTAGAGAGATCCTCTATTATTCCTCCTCTCCGGCAGCCTTCCGACTACCCAGCTCCCCTCCCTTATGGCCAGCAGGGTTATGCTCCTCCCTCATGAATCTCAGCTCCTTCCCTCACATGCTTTTGACAGCCTGTGGCGGCTATACTTTCCCACTTCTCCCCTTTCAGCAGCGTGACGGCTCTTGCCTCTCCACCACTCTTTTCTTCTCCTCTCCCACAACTACACACACCTTGTTTTTCTTATAGCCGTGAGGGAGAGGTACCTTGCTATTCCCCTCTCCTCCAGCACGACAATCGGCTGGGGGAAAAGGGGAATAATAATAATAATAATTGCCATTATTTTATCCTTTTGGCCTCCTAAGAGGAGGTTCATATGAAGAATGCAGTTTTTTTGATGTAGTAGATCTACTAGTTGCAATATACCTTCATCACCATGCACAAATTTATAAAGATAAGCAATACATTAGGAGACCTTCATTTTTGTACACATTGCAAATACTGAATATCTTCATTGTGAATTCCACATAAAACACATACACTTTACTCATCACTAAATCATAGTCTATAATTTCTTGATTAATACTTTTTGGTTGGAAATCACATGCCATCACACATGCTCTATGAAGAAATGGAGCATTCAAAAAATCACCCACTAACATTGAGGGCATGAATATGGGACATGTTGATTGAAATATGTCTCCTAATCTCCAATATGTCCATTCTTTTTGCCACTCATTTTTGGTATTGTATACTTGAGCTCAAAGTTTTTTGTACTACTCTCTTGCTTTATCTGTGACTTTCTCTCATTTTCTTACTCTCTTACTTAATCTTTCTCTTTATCTTTGACTTTCTCTTGTTCTCTTACTCTCTTACTCTTTCTCTTTCTAACTCGCTCTCTCTAGCTCTTTCTCCCTCCTTCCATCAATCTATCCCTCCCTCTCTCTCTTTCTCACTTGTTCTTTCTATTTGGCTCCTTTCTCACTCACACACACACACACACACAATTTCTCTCTTTCTTTTTCCCTCTCTCCCTTACTTTCTCTCTTCTCTTTGTTTCTCTTTTAACCTATTCTCTCTCTCTCTCTCTCTCTCTCTCTCTCTCTCTCTCTCTCTCTCTCTCTCTCTCTCTCTCTCATCTACTCTTCACTTTCTCTCTCTCTCTTCCTCTTTCTCTCCCTCACTATATCCCTTACTCTCTTACATACTCTCTCTTATTTACTCTTGGTCTCTCTCTACTTTCTATATCCTCCATTTTTACCCCTTTATCTCTCTTTGTCTATTCCTTTTCTCTTTCCCTCTTTCTATCCTCATCTATCCCCCTCTCTATTTCTCTCCCTACCTCTCTTTCCCTTTCTTTATTTGCCTCCCTTCATCTTTCTTTGTTTCTCTCTTTCCCCCTCTCTCTCATTGTTTCTCTCTCTTCCACCATCTTCCCTCCACTCTCACTTCCTTTCCCTTCCTTCTTCTCTCTATGTCTCTCTCTTCATCCCTTCCCACTCTCACTCAATGCATCTTGTTACATCAAAATCAAAGATAGAAAATAAAAAACTTTAAAAACAAGGATATTGAAAGACTCTATCTCCCTACCTCTCTTTGTCTTTCTCTTCTCCCTCCCCCTTTATTTTTCTATCTTTCCATTCTCTCTAATTCTCTCACTATTTCCCTATTCCTCTCTTTTTCTCTCTCTTTTTGTCTCTTTTTCTCTGCCTCTCTCTCCCTCTTTCTCCCTCTTCTTTTCACTCTCCTTTCTTTACCTCACCCTTCTTTTCTATGTCCTCTCTCTCTCTCCCTCTCTACTTATCTTCTCCCTCTCCTTCTTTCCCTCTTTCTCTTTTTTTCTCTCTTCCCTCTCTCCCTCGTTGTTTCTCTCACATATTTTCCACTCTCCCTTCCTTCATATCTCACTTCTCTCTTCATCTTTCTATTTGTTATCTTTCTCCCCTTTCTCTCTCTCTTTCTCTATTTCTTTCCCTTCCTTCATCTCCCCCCCTCCCTTCCTCCCTCTCTTTTAATGAATTTCATTACAAATAAAAGAAAAAAAAAGGAAACACAAAAACAAAGTAAGAAGAGGCAATGTATCTACCTCAAATACCTCAAGATGAATTATTTTGTGTCTCTTCTTCATGGCTTCCCTTCTTTTTTCCTTGTGCACTTCTCCCTCTTCTTCACATATGATGGCGATGGCAGCAGCGACGGCAGCAGCGGAGGTGGTGATGAGGAGCTCTCCATCTCTCTCTTTCTCTCCCTCTCCTCTTTAAGTGGCAATCTCTATCACTTCCTCTTTTTCTCTCTCTCTCGAAAATGTTTGCAACAAATGTCGTGCTCGGGTTTTTGGCACTTCCTTTTTCTAAAATCGGCATCACTATTTGCATCGTAATTAGTCCTTCTAAGTGTCTCTATAAACAACAATATCGATATCACTAAGCGTCACTATTGGTGTCACTAAGCATCACTATAATTTGTGTCGTATATAGCAACACTTATAGCAAGGCTACTATTTCACATTGCAAATTGCCATCACTATCGCCCCATTCCCTTGTAGTGCATGAGGCATCACAAAAGAATCAATGGTGCTAGCCAATCCTTCTTTCCCTCTCTATATGGAAAAACCACTTATATAGTGAAACCCACTAATAAAAGTAGTATTGATGCTGGTCTCATGGTTTGGTTGGAGAAAACGAAGAGAAGAGGACATTGTGTGAAACCTTTAAGTAGTATTTTTGGCAACCTTTGTAACCTTGTATCTTGAAAACTACCCTTCTGCACTTTATCCAACAAATTAGAGTATAAAGCTTTTTTCTATTAGATATTTTGGTGATGCTTGATATGAATGAGCATGTAGTCTTCAAGATGGATGGATAAACCTCTTCTTGATGTTGATAGGAAAAACCACACAGCTTGCTCTAATACCAATGTTGCTTGCCTTCACCATGGAATAGCCTCTAATTGGGAATAAAATAAGAAAGTAACAAATAGTATGAGAGAAGAGAATTACAAGACTTGCATGATATAAGGTTAAGCACAATCTCCCCACATGCATATAAAATCCTCTTCTACTAACCCATTAAAAATGGATAGCGAAAAACTAAGCGCATACAAATCCACCATTCATACAGGTATCGCAATTATTTGTACCATAATAAGGACTAGGTTTGCTCTAGGGTTTTGTCTCAGGGGGGATTACACCCCCACTCGAAGTAGATTGACTTTTGGAGAAAAGGGAAATGCTAGAGCTTTCTCCTCCCCCTAACAAAGAAATTGGGATATTTAGGTCAATAAGACTTCTCACTCTTAGTGATATTAGATTGTTGCACTTAGGAGAATACCTCAGGATCTCTTCTCTTCGTTTAGCCCTTTGAGATCTTTCTTGATGTTGAATCTCAGCTTCATGATTTGTATCAGGATTTATTGAATCTATCTTGATACTATTTTGCATACAATAACCAACTAGGTCCCTATCAGTCAAGCTTCAAGAACTATCCCTTATTAGTAGCTCTTGACAAAGGCATCACTTATTAGGATAAAAAATGGGCCCAACACTAGCTCTATTGGCAGTCTCCTAACATAAAACAAACAATCCTCATGGCGTGGAGGCCAGAAGCATTTGGATAATACAAAATGGTTTATCTAACTAATGCGTTTGTAGACATAAGTTTTAAATTGTAGTTTAATATTTTATCCATCTGGACTCCCAACATAGTGAGCTTTCCATACATAGCTGACTACTTCACCTTGATTTATACACATAGAGGGCACCCCTCAGCTTAATGTTGAGGCTCATATGGCTCTCCTATACCCTAGGGAATTGGCCTTGGGGAGATAAGTCATCTTAACATATAAATAACAATGAAACATACTCCTCTCTTTTTATTTTGTCAATCCAAGATATTTATTATTTTCTCACATAAATTTTCTCCAAAAACAACCACTCTGATCTATAGCAAAAGAACCTTTTTCACTCAATATAGGTCAATAATTTGATAGACAAGTGCTATACATCCAGGAGTTCCTCTTTGATACCACATCATGAATCACATCGTGGGGAGACTTGCTTGAACCACTATGCCAAACACACACCATAGATATAAGAGGAAGCTCGCTCAAGAATACAAGAAGAGAGATAGGGCCCAAAATATTTTCTTGTTGATATTTTCTTCTATTTTCATATAATATATAATGTACAAAAAGTATAGATATGATATAACATAAAGAAATGTGGCCTACTAAGTCAAACAGTGCATAACTAACCATACAAACTGATTGGCACTATAAATATGCCAGTTTTCTAGGTACGTGCAACAAACTAAATATAGTAAGTGATAATTCAATGGCTATGTGAGGATAATAATGACCATTGACATGATAAGTGTAGACATGTGGACCCATCTAGCTAGGTAGCTCATCATCAATGTATGCACGTGTATTGAGCTGGCCATCTCAATTGTCCACATAGGTCAAATAGAAATTCATCAACAATCTCATAAGACTTATCCGAATCAAGATCCTCATCATGCTCTTCAGATTTAGCTTGTGCACTCATAGGTGGTTCTTTAATGATCTCTTCATTCACATCCTCAAGTACTATCATATTGCAATTCTTGGGTTTGGTATTCTTATAAGTGCATTTAGATGCATGATCAACTATATATTTTTCACCACAATTGAACATAGATTCTTCTCTTTGTGCCCTCTAAAAAGATCCATAAATATGAACTTGCTACTGGTTGCTTAATAACTTCTAGGTCTATTATCACCTTGCTTATTGCTACTTTGAAGCACTTTTCTATATAGGGACTCTCAAACTACTAATTGAAGTTTTGGACCCCCTTAATTGCCACCAAAGTTTCCTTGTTTATTGACAACCCTTTGTGGTCCAAAAGATTATTGCATGGGAATATCCTTCTTGTACTTATGAGCATATCTCTCTACTAGCTTAATAGCATGGAATAGTGTGGAGGGTTTCTAGGCCATAATATCAACTTAGAAATTAGCCTCTAAATCATAAAACTATTTATGTAACTTTGCATCATCACTCACACTCTCTACATGCATTGTATGGTAATATTGAAGAATTCGTTGGTATACTCTTCAACTCATAGGCTTTTTTCATCCAATTGATACCATCTTCTAGCCAACTTTTCTTTCTCAATGAGAGAGACAAATACTTGAGCCATCTTAGCTCTGAATTCCTCCCAACCAACTTATGAACTTGTTGATTTTTCCTCTTTATATACCACCACCATGTGTGAGCAAATCCCTTAAGGTAAAGTGTATCAAAATGAATCTTTTTTTCATCTGACCTTTTAAAAAAATTAAAATAAGATTCTAACTTTGAAGTCTACTCTTGCAAATCAACCAGTGATGATGAATGGCCACTATATTTGGTCAACACAATATTATCACGAAGTTTCCTCTTAACAAATCCTTGCTATCCATTGATTACTTGGGGCTACATATCCATGTAACTACCAATGGGGCTTTTGAAATATTAGAAGCCCTCCTTATGATAATTGGTTTGAAACCTAGTTGGAGGAATAGGTAACCAACTTCTAGCTCCGAGAGGAGGTTTTGACCCATGAATACTAAAAATCAGCTGATCATCAGCCCTAATTGGAGGAATGTGTAGCTGACTTCTAGCTCCTAGAGAAGGATTTGACCCATGAAAACTTAAAGTAGGCTCATCAATCCTAAAAAAAGTCCCCCCAATCTCATAAGTGGTATATGGTATACCCTTATTCCTAATAATATGAGCTTGAGGGTTTTTGTTTGATGGCTAAAAGGACTATTTATATCTACTCTCTTTGTGTCCCATTTGTGCTAGAGATTTGAGCACTAAGCTTGACGTCCCATGAATCCCTAGTAGAAGAGGAAAAACTCTTCAAGGAATCCTTCGTAGAGCAGGCCATCTACTTCATGGCTTCCTTGGTTTGAATATTAGATTAAACCATCTTTTCAACCACTTAATCCAATTTAGATATTAACTCCATATGTTTGATAGAATGCCTAGTCTCATGGTTACAAAGATTGGCATTGAGAGTTGTAAGTGATTATTGAAGAAAAGCACTAATCTCTGATCTATTGATTAATTTAGAGGCTTAATTGATCAAGAATCTCCCATCAACAAGTGAAAAAGCTTAGAACATGTGAATATTGAGATATTTTCAAAGATTAAGCAAGTGAAATTCCTTTATTGAGATTGAAGAAGATGATTGATTCATTTGGCATCAAACTTTAGTCCATTAGTACACTTGAATACCAAAATACTTAATATCTTTGGCCAAAAGCTGCAAAATACGACTCCATTATGTACTCCAAGAAGCTCAATATGCTAGAATCTTTCCAATGTCTTCAAACTTGAAGCCAATCTTGCTTTGATAGTAGAGAAGCCTTAGAACTTGGAAAGAGACAAATATTGAAGAAATTGGTGCTTCAAACTTGTGTCTATGGCTATCGTAGTGGTTTGTAAGGGTTCTCAAGAGGATGAAGATTAGAAGCTTTAAGAGGTTAATCCCTATTGAGAAGGTTGCCAAGTACTTGTCGGAGGAGTAGAAAAACTATAAGTAAGTGATAAATGGTTTCCTTAACTATGGATGAGGAGCAATAATTTAGTGTAAAATGCACCACAAAATCTAGGCATGATTCTAGTATACCACAGAGTTCCATGCCTCAAGATTGGTTCTCAACTTGATCAATAAAAGGTAAAGAATCATTGGCCCATGCTAACACAGAAAGAGGAAGCAGCTATTGATCAAGATAAAAGAATTCTTGTTATCTACAATAGAAGCTTCAACAAGAGCTTGAAGAAAAGAGCAAAGAGAAAACATGTCCTCAAAAGTAATTGGACTATTAACCAATACTAACTCTATTTTCCCCTTCTTTTACCATTTTGCCTCCAAAATGGCCAGTTTCTTGTGCAAGACCTACCTTTTTTCCCATAATGTCTTCAACTTCTCCTTTATGTACTCTAGTTAGCATTGGCTAGGCTTTCCTTAGTCTCCTTGGTCTCCGTACCTATCCATTTATAAGCTGGCACCCTATCCTTGATGAGTAACCAGAATGTAACTAATATGTGAAGGAAATCTAGAGAACAATTGAGCCAAATGGATCAAAGACCAATGCTTGGATACCACTTGGCAAGAAGAGGGTTGAGAGGTGAGAGAAAGGAGAGTAGAAGAGAGAGAAGACAGGAGAGAGAATGAATGAAAAAGAGAGAGAACGATTAGAAAGATAGAAAAGAAGAGAGAGAAGCCATGAAACCTATGAGCAAAGAAAGTGAGATGAGAGACAGTAATTGTATTATTTTCAAAAATATGTAAAAATTTACATTTCTCACACCTTTTATACCTATGCTAGTGTGATAAGGTATACATATGTGTTCCCTACTTATTACAGTGCTTATATTTTTGTTAGATAGCATGTGAAAATTTACCTCAAAGTGCTTAAATATACATTTAATGTTACAAGAAAGCTACTATCAAATCACAAGTGTTAATCTTATAGCATGCAAAATACACAAAACTTTAGGTACAAGTCACTTGATGCATGGAAAAGCTCATCTATAGATGCATCTGTAAGTCTTTTTAGTTCATATGATACATTTATTCAAATGTCAAATAGACCTCTCATAGTGTGGAGAAGGAAAGTTCCATGCTATTTACAAAATTAAAGTCTTTATTGGGGGGAAAATATAGAGAATTAGAGTAGAATTGATAGTACTTAGAGTCAAATATAATAGACAATTGATCTAAAATTAAGTATACTTGTACATCTTTATTGTTTAACTAAAGCAAGATAGGGAATTGGTGTTCCATTAGGGAAGGCAATCGGATAGTAGAATTCATGTGTGAGCCTAGAGATTTAGTAATTCTCAATGTTGTATTAAGGGTAACATGAGAATAGATAGTTTGGATAAAGACAATAGGACATCAAAAGTATATAAATATAGGAAATGAAGTAAAGTAGTGTCTAACTAGGAGTGAAAGAGAAGAAAAATAGATAATAAGAGTAGAATTGGTCCTTATTACAAATTGCAATACACAGTTATATAAAAATTCATAATGATGTTATATATACTCTTTGATTTGAGATAATTGGATTTACATGCTCAAACGCATTGTAGATATTATTAAAAGAGAATAATCAAATGCATAAATATATATCCTAGTTGCACTACTAACACACTCTCTCAATGCATTGGTTATATCCTCTCATGATTTGAAATGTTCATTATGGCATTTAGAGCCTAAAAGAATAAGGGAGGTAAATACAAATGAAACTAAAAATTGAGATAATAATTAAAAATTGAATATAAGAGTAAGAGAGCCTTATATGTCATGATTGAAAGATGTGTCCATTATAGGCAACCCACTAGGAGACAACTGTAGTAGAGAAATCTAGGAAATTTGAAAAATACAGTACATTAGATACCTTACTAACTAGGTTACATAAGTATAGATTGAGCAAGAAAGGAAACATGTTAGATTAGTAAATTAATACATTTCCAAGTAACATTAACTAAGGGTTTAAACTAAATTTAAAAGTATGGTATATTAGTTTTCTATAAGGAGTTTTTATAGATTTGCAATAAAACTTCATGTTCCTTTGGAATACTTTGTGGACACAAAATAGGAAACCTTACATGCACATGACTGAATGTAAAGATCCCAAGACAACTAATAGCATATCTCATATAGATGTGCTCAACCATTCAAATACCAAAGTCAAACTTTTTCTCCATTCTATGCATGGTAAATCTAAAAGTGAAATACATGATTTTCCAACCTTATTAAAGAAAGTAGATCATGGTGGTCCCAATATTATTTGTTCACAAGTAGGCATAAAAGGCTCCCTCAAGGTTACATTTATAGTTCTTAAATAAGCTTTAATTTTCCATTGTCACTTTTGTTTCCCTCCATGGTTTTTGGAATTTAAGAATGACTAGCTTGAAATCATATGGATAATCACGCTCAACATTCTTAACACTAGTCTTGAAATTTATGATCAACATGTTTCTAGCTCATGTCTTATTTCAATATATTGGAAATAGCATGTGCCTATGATATTGCAATTGGATGGGACTTTACCAATATCATAACATAATATACTAAACAATTTGGAATAATTTCAAGTGGAATTTTATTCTTTTCAAAAATATTTTTTTTAAGTGCATGAAAATTTGTCAAAATCAAATAGAGGAGATCAATCATGTCCATCTTTTGAGAATAAGTCAACTATCGTCATTATATGTAAGATGTAAGTCTACTTTAAAGAGAATATTTGATGTTACACATTGTAGATAAGAGCTAATAGCATTTGTAATCCAAGATGTCATGGAGACTCGCTTTTTAGTATCAAAAGATACATTATTAAGATATATGGTTTAGCAATGATTTAGAGCATCGAAAGAGATTTAGTTGGATATACAATAATTCTCATGTGCTTATAGAGGATTGTCATATGATCAACATAGGTACATAGTTTCTTATTATCCATGCGTATTTGGATATGTGGAGAATGAACTTAGTTTTGAAAAGTTATTAATTGTGAAAGGTAAAGTAGAAGAATTGCTTGGGTGCTCCTTACTTGGCATGCCTACAAAGTATTTTCATGAGATGTAGTAGATCTACTAGTTTTATAAAGATGAGCAATACATTAGTAGACCTCCTTTTTTGTGCACATTGCACATAGTGAATTTCTTCATTGTGAATTTCACATAAAGCATATACACTTTACTCATCACTAACTGGTAGGTAGTCTATAATTTTTTGATTCATACTTTCTAGTTGGAAATTACATGCCATCACACATGCTCCATGGAAAAATGGAGCATTCAACAAATTACCCACTAACATTGAGGGCATGAATATGGGACATGTTGATTGAGATATGTTCCTTGATCCCCAATCAGTCCATTCTTATTGCCACTCATTTTTGGTATTGTGTACCTAGGCTCAAAGTTTTGTGTACTATTCTCTTGTTTTATCTTTGACTTTCTCTCATTCTTACTCTTTTTCTTAATCTTTCTCTTTATCTTTGACTTTCTCTCATTCTTCTAGTCTCTTAGTCTTTCTCTCTCTCTCTCTCTCTCTCTAGCTCTTTCTACCTCCTTCCCTCCCTCCCTCTTACTCTTTCTATTTGGCTCCTTTCTCTCTCTCTTTCACACACACACACAATTGCTCTCTTTTTTTCCCTCTCTCTCCCTTACTTTCTCTCTTCTCTTTGTTTCTTTCTTAACCTATTCTCTCTCTATCTCTCTCTCTCTCTCTCTCTCTCTCTCTCTCTCTCTCTCTCTTCCTCTTCCTCTTTCTCTCTCTGTCTCTCTGTCTCTCTGTCTCTCTCTCTTCCTCTTCCTCTCTCTCTCTCTCCTACTCTCTTACATAATCTCTCTTATTTACTCTTAGTTTCTCTATGGGTCTCTCTATTACTCTCTCTCCCTCCCTCCTTTGTTTTATAACCTATTCTCTCTCTCTCTAAGTCTTTCACTCATTGTCTCTCTATCTCTATCTCTGAGACTCCCTCTATCTTACTACTCTCTCTCTCTCTCTCTCTCTCTCTCTCTCTCTCTCTCTCTCTCTCTCTCTCTCTCTCTCTCTCTCTCTCTCTCTCTCTCTCTATTCTCTAAGTCTCTGTCTCTCTCTATTTATGTCTCTTACTCTCTCTCTATCTTCCCCTTCTCTCCCCCCTATTCTCTTTCTATATCTCCCTCCCACACACACATACACACACACACACACTCCCCTATTCTCCTCTTTTTATGTCTCCCTTCCACCCCCTATTTCCACCCCCTGTCTCTCGTACTTTCTCTCTCTCTTACCTTCTCTCTCTCATCCCCTCACTTTGTCTCTCTAAATTATATTTTCACGCTATTACTCTATTTGTCTCTGTATTTCTATGATAAGGATAAGATTTATAATAGAAATAGTACTTAAAATCACTTCATTTTTCCAAATAAAATATTCTTATGTTGTTGCTCACACACACACACACACACACACAATTGTGCCTTAGCCGTGCCCTAGCCTCTACCCGCCATAGCCATTGCCAATTGGATAGTTGAAAACAATCCATTCTTTTCTTGAATTCATTCAAGCACATCCTGCTTAGCTTTGGCATTCTAGTGGTTGGCTGCCCTTGAGAAGATAGGCTACAACCAAATCTCAAAGATACGATGGGAAACCCCAAGAAAAGCTAGATATCCCCAACATCCAGCAGCTACACTATAGGGGAGAAGAGCAAGAAATACTCGGTTAATTCTTTGTGGTAGCATAATCAAGGTGATAGATTCTCAAGTGAAGAAGGGCCTGCGGACACTCTGAGACATATACAAAATGTAGGATTAGGATATGGGAAATATCAAAGAGATAATGGCAACAATGTGTGATGAGGCCATACAAGAAATATGGGAGGAGATGGCTAAGAAGGTGCAAGAATGGAAAAATAAAATAAACGAGGAGAAAATACAACACGCTTCACCTCTTGAAAGGCAGGCATCGAATCTTCTCTCCAGGAGAGAAATAGGATCATTGAATAACTCTAAGCAAATATTGGAACCAACCTGACCTCTCAAGGAGATTGAAGTGAAAATCACCAAAGCGATGCCTAACAATGTTGAAATAGATGGGCTGAAGATGCATATGACAAAGGAGATTAATAGATGGGTGACCATAGTCAAAATGCTACGTGTATATGTTTTGAACTTGTGCAACTCCTAGTTTATGAAACATGCAACTCTTATTTTATGGTTTATGTGTTATTTAATTTAGGAACATGATCTTATGAAGCAAAGCTAATCCTCATGATGAGTAAAGGCTATTTTAAAACTTATTTAGAGCTATGTGGCTACTTATAAATGCAGGACTCTTGGTATCTCTCTAGTGAAAAAGGAAAGACAAATGAAGTATTCTTGGTATCTTTGTATTCTATTTCACTTAGGAACATGATTCCGTGAAACAAAGCTAATTTCATGATGAGTTAAAGCTTAATTGGAGCCAATATGGCTAGTTACAAAACCAAGAACTCTTGGTATCTCTCTAATGGAAAAGGAAAGACAAATCAAGAAGGAATGGCCCCATTGAGAAATCTTAAGAATAGAAGGGCACATGTCTAAGATAAGAGATTATATATGAAGCTCTGATCTCGGTAAGCAATTATCAACTTTAAGGCGTTGCACATGCTCTAAAATGGGGGGGAGAATTTTTCACTCCAAGATGCCATGGATTGCTTTTTAACATCTAAAAGGGGAGGAAGGATTAGGATTTTTCACTCTAGCAGAGCATATTGGAGCATGGTCTAGAGCATCCAAAGAGATATGGTTGGACACACAATAATTAGCATGTGCTTGTGATGGCCTCTCATGTGAGTTTATGGACATCCATAATTGCTCATTATCCACGTGTAGTTGGAGATGTGGAGAACTTCACCCCGTATCGAATTCGGAGATGCGAAAGTGGCAGACTCTGCCTTATCTCTCGAAGGCAAATAATGTGAGAGGGCATTATTTGCGATGATTATGCTAAATAATACGCGTGGGGCCAGGCATGTATAAAAGGGCAGGTTGTGACATTGAACTGGTCGCGGGCTCTCCACAAGTCGAGGATAGTTCCTCCACAGCGCAAGCGCGCAGACACGCGGAGAGAGAGAGAGAGATGGCTCACGTCCCATATTATGCCAGTCAAGTATCATGCATAAAGAAGCAAGCGGCCGGATGGCAGACCATCACCTTAAGCGCTCCCAATTTTGTTACAAATGTGGAGCCACAGATCGACTGCAGCGAGACAGCCTCGCAATACATTGTCTCAGCCTTCGTAGATAACGGTAAATTAATGTTCTCATAACATGCAAAACTGATGTTTAATGTTGCACGAGCCTATGACTCGTTGAGACAGTACCTTAATACTAAGGAGGATTGCATAATGCGGCGTTCGATGAGTGGTGAAGATGTCGTTGCTAATTTCCGGTTCATCTTGCTTGCTGCAGCGCTTCGAGGGGAGCTGCGAGTCGAGGTGGATGACCACAGCCAGACGTTGTACGTTTGTGGACCCACCTTCACCAAGCCCGTCTCGCTGCCCCCGAACCTCCTCACCAGCCACACCCACGCGGCTTGGCACAAGGACGGCCGTCTCCTCATCACCATCCCGAGAAGAAAGTCGCCCGCTCAGCAGCGTCGCTCTGCTCCTGCTAACAACGTCCTGAGGCATCTCAAAGTCTTCTTCGTGAACTAGCCTACTTATGTGTAAACGAACACCTTACGCTTGTTTGTCCTAGGTTTTTAGACTCGATCTTAGGCGTTCCATCGCATGTCATGTCTGTTAATTCATGTCAACATATCCACCTCTACACTAAGGCGGCTTCCTTAATTAATTGGGAGTCCTCGGGCTTCCTCCATGGCCGTCGTCTACGCCTTGGACCATGTCGTCAGGACCTACGTACGCATGTTGCGAGAGATTAGGCGTAAAAACTTGGAAATGCAAATGTGCATAAGCTGACCTTGCATTTAAATGCACATGTACATAAGTTATCTCTATCTCTCCTTCCTTTTACTTTCTCAAAGCAACTCATCTTACCACCGGGTTCTTTCATGTTTGCCCACACGTTACATTTTGCTCACTTTGTCAGAATTGCTCCACTCTTGAGGTTTCCTACATTGTTTTAACATGGCCGTTTAATATTCACACTATCATGCCATTTTGCTCTTAGATATGCATACATTGTGCTTCACCACTTGTCAATAGGAAAGAGAAGAATACGAATTCACTTAATATCCCACGTCGCCAAGTTCTCTCAACTATTTGAAGCTTAAGAGTATGCTTGGAGAATGCGCAAGCTCACGTTTGGAAGGAAATCCATGTGCATTATAAAACACAAGGGTAAGGTAGAGATGAGATCAAAGCTCAGGTTGATAGATATGTAAATGGCGCATGCTGATTGTTGAGATGTCGAGCTCTTCATAAGCCGGCATCCATTACGCGTCTTGGTGATGTGGCAGGATATTTGAACGAAATCGAAGTGCATTATAAAACACAAGAGCAAGCTAGAGATGAAATCAAAGCTAAGGTTGATAGACATGTAAATGGCACATGATTCTAATAAGGAAGAGAGCTTGAAGAGGCATTGCTCTAGTAAGACGTGAGACACAGCGACACAAAGCTTTGCCTAACGAACACCACACTTGATTCGTCCACCTTTATTGTTCTACATGCATTTTATATGTAGGACATAACCAATCTTTTGCTTAGTACGGGAGAACGTCACCCAACTCTTCTCAAACAATCTCGCATACCTTGCAACAAACAAGAGAAAGGAACTTCCTCTATATTTCTCAATACACATGGGTGCCTACTGCATAAATGCCTCCTACCTCGAAAACAAAAATATATGCACTATAAGAAAATATAGAAAAGCTACGACATTGGCTACATCAACAATGTCAATTAGAGGTAATAACATATAACATGAATCAAAATCAATTTGTCATTTTTGCATGCCCGATATTCTCCATGGCTAGTTTTCCCTCACTATTATGCATCCAAGCCCCTATATATATAACCCATGCATACTTATTTGAGATAATGCAAAGAATCTCTACTCTAAAACACACAAATGCTCTATACGCAACATTTCATTGTTTAGGTATGCGCCTTTTTCAAGTCCTTATCTACCATCAGTCAAATTCACATGAGTTTTGAAATGGATTTTTCTACTACATTACATAAGCCTTTGTAAGGCCTCACTATTCAAACATAAGACATAATTTAAATGTCGAAATCCGCTCCAAAACTTTTTGTTGTGGAAAAAGGAAATGTTGATTACTCAAGGTGAGCAATGTTATAGGAACATCCTACATAAATGTAGTATAACCAATTTCTCTTGTGGGGCGAGGTATCTTAAAAAATAAAAGTGTACCCACATGTGATCAACAAGAGGGTTATTTAATTCTAGTAAAATTTGCATGATACATTCACTGAAGGGCTTTTCTAATTTTAATTCTAGTAAATTTTGAACGAAATCGAAGTGCATTATAAAACACAAGAGCAAGCTAGAGATGAAATCAAAGCTAGGGTTGTTCTTTGCCACATCAAGAAGTAGGGAAGAGGAGAATGAAAGCCCTTCATGATCTTTGGGCTATGAAGTACAAATCTTGATATTCGTATCTTGAGCAACGTTACCACCAAGGTCGAGTGATCTGGTGGAGCAAAGGGTATCAAGTTATTGAGTGGCAAGCTGGATCCTTTACATGGGAAATTAAGCTCTACTGCTACCAATTGTCAACTACTTCTAACTAGCATTCCTATGAAGTTTAGTGAGGAAGGAGGGATTGTGCGTATTATACATTCTCTCTCTCAACTTGATTTTGATTATCATACGTATGAGTGAGCTGATTATTAGGGCATGACCTATCAATGAAGCCTAAGTTTATACTCTCTATTTTGACAGAGCTTCTAGAGGGCCTGCTAAACACGTGAGTGTTGGTGTCGTCATTGAAGATCCCCAACGTAGGGTTGTCATGAAGATGAGAGTCTATTTAGGACCCTTTTTTACTAATAATACGGCAGAATACCAGGCCTTGATCGTAGGGCTGAATGTAGCCCACTATGGTAGTATCCGTGGATTATTGGTTAAAGGTGACTCACGATTAGTAATCAATCAACTAAATGGGACTTACAATGTACGAGATCCCATCCTATGGATGTACCATCGTGCAGCCTTGGATATGTGGCATATCTTTGAGACGGCGACTTGTCAGTTAGTTCGTCAACAATGGAATCGCTTTGAGGATTCCCTAGCTAACTATGCTTTCGTGGAAGATGTCTTTTTCAATTGTGGTCTAAGCTCCGGAGCCCTTACAATTACCTCCTCACATTAGCCCTGGACAACTTTCAGGTCTTCTTGCTGACACGTCATATTTTAGCCGCCGCCGATGGTTAGTTTGGGTTATGAGTCAAGTCACAAGTGAGCACCTTCTAACTCTGTCATGGACACATAGGATTGTGTATTGTCATATTCATCAAACACCCCTTGCTATTTATATAGGAGGTTAGCTAATAACTTGATGCACTTAGTGTAGGGCCTAAGAGGCCTTATCCTTGGTCGGTTTTGTGCTTTAGTAGAGTAATGTTAGGATCAAGGGATCGTTTCAGTAGTACAGTGTTTTGAATGGTAGTAAAATGTTTTATTTCATAAGACCGAGAGGGCTGTCTTTCTCGAGTTCAAATTTTTTATTTCATAAGGCCAAGAGGGTCATCTCTATCAAGTTCTAATGTTTTATTTCATAAGGCCAAGAGGGTCATTCCGTTGGTTGTGAAATTTTCTATCTCTTTAGGCCAAGAGGACTGTGTGTCTATTTGGTGCAGGTATGTTTAATGGTTTTCTCTTTTAGTGATTCCATCACATTGGTTGTATGAAGTGCATGGAGGGAGCCTTTGCTGCACAAGAGCTTCTTATGACCATTCCAAGTGGTGTCATCGCCTTTCCGAGTTTTCCTCTTAAGCTAATAGTATTATATGTGTATGTGGGGGTTATTTTGTTTTTGTTTGTGGGGATCGGCAATCAAGGCATGAAGTCCTAGGGTTTGGCTAGGTATATATGGGGGGGATTTGAATAGTTGTCTACCTCTTGTTAAGACATTTTCATGCATTAAAGACTTGTGATAGAGGGTAGTCCTTATGACCTTGTCCTTCCCGCTTGCTAAGCAATTGTCATAGGAGTCCTTGCTAGTGTGAGGCAGTTAGAGAAGCCTACCAAAATACCAAAGAAGAGCAAGTAATTTCCCATGGAGAATGGATAATCACACTTGAAATCATATGGATAATCTGCATACCACTATCTGCATTGCTTTGAGAAGATTCTCCTTATCTCAATCTTCCTGTCCATGGCGAAGAATGTGAACCACTGCTAGAGGATGCTCCAGGTCCACTAATATTTTGTGACTGCTACTGTGAATTATGTGCAACATTACCATTTTGTGCATCTACATCATCAATCACATTTACTGGTTTATACCAGCTACTCATCTCATAAAAAACAACATCTTTGCTCACTGTAAACTTACGAGTAGAAGGGTTATAGAATCTATACCCTTTTTGCTGTAGAGAGTAACCAATAAAGATGCACTTCTTAGCTTTTGGATCCAACTTGGATCTCAACTTATCTGGCACATGTACATAGGCAATGCAACAAAAAATTTTCAAATGAGAAATATCTGGTTTCCTACCAGTATACCTCTCCTCTGGAGTCATCCCATGTATTGCTGCAGTGGGAGTCCTGCTCATTATATAGACTGCTGTAGCAACTGCTTCAGCCTAGTAAAAATCTGGCAAGTCTTTTTCGTTGAGCATGGCACGAGATACCTCTCCAATATGCCTATTTTTCCTTTATGTAATTCCATTTTGTTGTGGGGTATGATTACATGAATATTGTTGCTTTATGCCATGCTCCTGCAAGAACCTTGCAAACTCATTTGAGAGGTACTCTCCCCCTCCATCTGACCTTAGGCATTTTATTTGCAGGCCTGTTTCTTTTTCAACCATAGCTTTAAGAGTTTTGAAATGCCCAAAAACTTCACTTTTCTTTTTCATAAAATACACCCAAACTTTTTTGCTATAGTCATCAGTAAAAGTAACAAAATAATAACAACCTCCAAGAGATGCAACTCTAGTAGTCCACACATCAGAGTGGATTAATTCCAATGGCTTCTCACTCTCTTGAACATGTCTAGGAAATGGTTTCCTTGCCTATTTTTCAAATTGGCAGGCTTCACATACCTTATGCATTTCTGCAACCTTGAATTTAGGCAATCCTGCAACAATATTTTGGGCCTGCATTGATTTAAGTCATTGTACATTAACATGACCAATGCGTTTATGCCAGATATCAATATCTGCAACTACACCGGTCCCATGTGCAAACATTGCTGCACTCAATTTAGACATGTCTGCATCCAACGTAAACATTTTGACATTCTTTCCTTTTTCTATCAAGCGACCTTTATTTTTCATATCCTCAACAAAGCATCCATGAGGATTAAATCTGACCTGCAAGCCCTGCTCAACCATTTGACCACAGAAACCAGATTCTTGGTGATATTCAGGACATGAAATACATTTGACAGGTATTTCTTTTTCCCATCCTGCATAGACAAAGGAAATTTTCCAATCTGCACAATAGGATGTGCAATATCATCACCAGTCTCCACAAATCCTAGTTTTTTCATTTTCCTTGCATCCTCCATCCATTCTGCATGACCTGTCATGTGGTTTGATGCACGTGAGTTAACATACCACACATCGTTGCTTTGTTCTGCACTTGTCACAGAATTGTTTATGTGCTGCACCATAAACAAATGCTCATTTCTGTCATCACCCTGTCTACTAGAAGATGCATAATTCCCTTGTTGCAGTTTTCCATTCATGATGTCATTCTGCTTTTTATAGTAGTCTTTAGCCATATGACCCATTTTACCACAGTAGTAGCATTCAACATTACTGTTTGCATTTTGGCCTCTTTGCCATCCACCACGACCTCGTTGGCTCCCCCTGCCTCCTCTAGAGTTACCATGTCCTCCTCCATAGGACTGGTTTTCTTGAGTTTGCTGCATATTCTGATTTCTACCACGGCCTCCAAATCGACCTCCTCTACCTCTGCCTCTATCTCTTCCAGCATTTGAGTAGAAGACAGCTTCTTTTGAAGTTCCTCCTGAAGATGCACCACCATTTCTCTGCTCCTCAGAAATTAGAAGAGCAATCAACTCCTCAAAATCAAGAAATCTTTCACGGATGGAAATGGATGTTCGGAACTGTGCATAATCCTTTCCTAGACCATTCAAGGTCACAGAAACTAAATCATCATCTTCCACTGGCGACCCAATGGAAGCAAGTGCATCTACAATCTTCTTCACCTTCATGTGGTAGTCATTGATGCTCATATTTTCTCTTTGCACATTATCAACTCTTGCTTGAGCTGCATTTTTCTAGCTTGCGTATTTGTGTTATACATTTTTTACAAAGTATCCCATGCCTCCTTTGGCATACTTGCATCTTGAATATGCACAATCATAGAGTCTGAAATGCTGATAGACAGCCAGTACATAACTTTCCTGGCTCTCTCATGCCATGCTTTAAATGTCTGCATTTGCTGTTGATTGGGAACATCAGGAAGAACTGGTTCTTCTTCATTTCGTGCAACAAATTCCCAATATCCTTTTCCCATAAGGAAATTCGTCATTCTAAACTTCCATGCTTGGAAGTTGTTCTTGTCAAGCTTTTCAGTGACAATCTGTGAGAGAAAATTAGACGCCATTATAGAACACTGCAAAAAAATTGTGTCACTGCAAAGAACACAGCTTCAGCCTCACAAGGGCTAATCTGCAAAACTGACGAAAGTGGTATTTGACCACACAGTCACTTCCTAGTGACGATTTTGCATCAACAGGCAACAAGGATGATTCTGTAACTCCCAATGTCTCTGCGCACAGGCATACGATGCAATTTCTACAGTAACTTTTCACCGACCTGTAGAACAGTGGTCGCACAGCATAAAACTGGGCCTTTTCCTGAGTGCGTGCAGAAAACTTCCGCCTCCAAAACAGGCCCTGAAATGGCCTCAAATCAAAAAAATAGGGTCGCCAAGGGCTAAAGCCCATCCCTGTAGCATATACTGTCCTCTTGCTTCACTGCGAAGGGCGTCTCAACCTGAGACAATGCACTCTTGCAATTTCCGGCTGTGCTACTTACAGAGATCTGCTCCCAAAATAGAAAATGAAAGCAACACTGCTACTCTTACCAAAACACCACGAGCTTGGCTTGCTTTCTTGAGCTCCTTACCACGAACAAGGCTCTGATACCATGTCAAGATTGTGGGAGAGAAGGAAGGAGTCTCACTTGTAGCTTTCTTGCTTGCAGAATGGGGGAATACACACAAAGGTGGAGGCTGAAAACAGTTTTCCTCTTTTTAGTTGTGTAAGCCAAAAGGAAGTCACATACAAAGAAATAGAAGAACCCTATTTATGGGTCTGAAACCAAACTCAACTAACTAAGGTGGCATACTAACTGAGCCACGAACTAGAGTAGATAATGATAGCTATCATCTAGCTATTATTCATGGGCGGTGTACCAACCGTATCTGCACAACTGACAAGTCGGTGACATAAATGCACAACAGTCACCCTGGCATATCATGAGTGGAGCTCGATATCTCAACAAGGAATGCCTTGGCATCATCAATATAATCATGATATAGATTATTCTATGCATTCAATTAAAATTTATTTTCAAGGAAAACAAATCACACTGTATGGTATGCACGCTTCCAATAAATTTCCATTGCTTACTCATACTTAGGCTAAATGTACATTACGTAAAAGTAGCAAATCCTATTTAATATGGGTGAATGAAATTCAAGCTAAAGAAAAACAAATGCATCCTAGGCATACACAATTTCTTGCTCAATTCCACGATTGTTTTGTTGTTGATTTACAACCTCGATTACCACCTTTACGTCCTAAAGTTCATAAGATAGATTTAATTCCTGGAACACAACCACTATGTAAAGCACCATATAGACATAACCAAATTGAACCAAAAAAATTTCAAAGCCAAATAGAAGAATTGCTTAACAGAGGATTAATTAGACCTAGTAGTTCTCCATTTGGTGCACTTGTCTTATTAGTGAAGAAGAAAAATAATACTTATTGCATGTACATTGATTATCGTACCCTAAATAAAATTACTGCTAAGAATAGATACTTGATTCTTAGGGTAGATGATCTTATGGATAAGCTACAAGGATCTGCCATATTTAGTAAGATAGATCTCAAATTTGGATATCATCAAGTAAGATTGGACAAATCTGATATATTCAAAACTGCATTTAGAACACAATTTGGACACTATGAATTTTTGGTTATACCTTTCGGTCTAACTAATGCAACAACCACATTTAAACATTTGATGAATCGTATATTTTTGAAACATTAGCATTGTGTCATTGTTTTCTTTGATGGCATATTAGTTTTCAATAAAAATGAGAATGAGCATTATGAACATTTGTCTTTAGTTTTTAAGTTATTAAAAGACAATCAATTATATGCTAATCCAGAAAAGAGTAAATTCTTCCAAACAAAAATTGAATATCTAGGATATATTATTTCATCAGAAGGCATTAAAGTCGATGCTAAAAAGATAGAAGCAATTTTAAATTGGTCGATACCCAAAAATGTGTATGAATTACGTTCTTTTCTAGGTCTTGCTAGCTTTTACAGAAAATTTGTGAGGAATTTCTCATTACTTACATTACCTTTGACAAAACTCTTAAAGAAGGGTATCATGTATAATTGGTGTGACAATCAACAAAAGTCCTTCGATTTGCTGAAACATGCTTTAACTCATGCTCCTGTATTACAATTACTTGACTTCAATAGACCATTTTTCTTAGTAGTTACTGACGCAAGTGGATGCTTATTCTAGCTGCAAACTCAAACCATCTGAACTTAAATATTCTATCTATGATAAAGAATTACTAGCCGTAGTACAAGCCTTATGTCAATGGAAACATTATTTAATGGAATTTGAATTCATGATCAAAACTGACCAACAAAGCATTAGATATCTCCTTAGTCAACCACAAATATCTGACCGACACATTAAATGGGCTACTTTTATTCAAAGTTTTCATCCCCTTATATAATATCAACTTAGAAAAGAGAATGGTGTTGCTAATGCTTTGAGTAGAAGACCGACAATTCAAAATATTTCTATGATATCATTTGATTCTCTTATTCCTATGAAAGATACTTATTACCAAGATCCTACTTTTCAAGATGATTGGAATAAATTAGTTGCAAATAATTAGATTTCTATTGATCCATTGTCTTACACTAATGAATTTATGTTTTATGAAAAAAGATTATGTGTGACTGTTCCATTTTGATCATTTGTTTTGCATGAAATTCATTGTCCCCCATATCAAGGTCCTAGAGGAATTATATCTACTTTACGTACATTGATTGAATATTTTTATTGGCCACATATGGACACTGATGTATCTACTTTTGTATCTGAATGCTTAATTTGTCAATGAGTTAAAAGACACCATGGTAAACAATATGGTTTACTAATTCCATTATCCATTCCATCACGACCATGGGAACAGATTTCAATGGGTTTTATCACTGGTTTACCTAACACTAAAGCTAATCATGATATGATTTGGACTATTGTAGACAGGTTCAGCAAACAAGCATATTTTATTCCATGCAAGAAAAGTTTAACTGTATCTCAAGCTGCTCAATTATTTTTAAAAATTATTTTCACTAATCATGGTTTACCAAAGGTCATTATTTCTGATCGTGATTCTAGATTCTGCAATAATTTTTGGATTACTTTGTTTGCTAACTTAGGAACAAAGATTGATTTTTCATTTGCATTTCATCCTGAAACAAATGGTCAAACAGAAGTTACTAACAGTACTATTTTAGATCTTTTGCATGCTTACACCATTTCAAAACCACATACATGGGATACATATCTACATTTACTTCAGTTTACATATAATAACACACCACATATAGCTACAAAGAAAGCACCATTTGAAATTATCTATGGATATCGATTGACTACACCTGTTATATCATTACCAAATAAAATTTAAACTGTTGATGATTTTGTTAATATGCATGCTACTATTTTTGATGAAGTTAAAGATATGATTGTCAAAGCCCAGCAATCATACACAAAACAAGAAAACAAGAAAAGACAAGCTATGAGTTTTAAAGTTGATGATTATGTTTGGTTACGAATTGAAAAACGAAGATTACAAAGTGTAGATAAGCACACCGTTGTCAAATTAGCACCTAGATTTTATGGACCATTCAAGATCATATACAAAATCAATGGCAATGCATTTAAACTAGAACTACCACAACATTGGAAAATCCACAACACCTTCCATATCAGTTTATTACGACCTTTTAGAGGCCAATTACCTATACACCCCGCATATGAAAACCCTCCTTTGCTAGATGATGAAACTGAAATCCTTGAGCCTGAAACTATTATTGATACTAACTTTATGACCATTAGAACTGGTCGTAGATATTCTAGATATTTGGTCAAGTTTAAAAATCATCCTATTGAAGAGGCCCAATGGATACACACTAGAGACCTAAGTGCTTTTCCCACACTGTCAGCTCCACATTGAGCTAATAGCAATTGAGGACAATTGCTATCCCACCCCGGGGGTATGATGCCAAGAGGCATATTCCATGGTGGATTCCGTGAGTTTTGCAGTGGATTCCATAAAATTTTATTACCGGGGCTCATACACAATGTGGATTCTTTGTGCGAAAGTCGATGGGGACGCCTATCCTTTTCGGGTGTTTTCTTAATTTAATGTGTAAGTGGGTGATTCCATAGCGAGTGATTTTGCAAAATGCATATTTAAATTAATAGACGTTTATGAGTTTAGAGTGCGCACTCGTAATAAATTAAGGTTAGGATTGATTTCTAACCAATTTATTTTTGTACCTGGAGACTATTAGATATTCACTTTTATCGGTTTAATTGTATTATTTTTCTAACAATTGTGAATGCTTCAGTTGTGATGTGTAGAGCAAGCAGCAATGGCATTGGGAAGCATTGGAGGTGTGTATTCAAATTATCATCAATTTTTTATGGGCGCGTATCTTAGGCATGGCGTCCATATTTTGACATGCTTATTTATTAAAGCACTTGATATTTATTTATTATTTTTGTATGCCCATGGATGCACGATTTAAATATTTGTATTGGACATTATATTTGGGTACCACTTGACTTCTTGGGTGCCCAATAGCTTTAATTCTTTAGTGGCACAAAAGCAAAAGCATGGTAATTGTAAATTGGGCTATTTTTTGAGCTTGAAGATGAATAATATATAAAATACATGCTTTGTGGAGCGCTCACACAAGGTATGGAGGGAGATTGCACCCAATTAGTCTCTTCTTCATGTCGTGCAAGCTTTCTTCATTGTTTTTTGTGCAAAAAGATATAGTTCTTTTGTTCTTAGGGACCTTCTGACGCTCACTACCCACGCATACGGCGTCCGATCTGTGCACCACTTTTGTAGGTAGGTGCAACAGACTAAATATAGTAAGTGATAATTCAATGGCTATGTGAGGATCATAATGACCATTGACATGCTAAGTGTAGACATGTTGACCCATCTAGCTAGGCAATTCATCATCAATGTCTGCAGGTGTGTTGAGCTGGCCATCTCAATAGTCCACACAGATCAAATGGAAATCTATCAACAATCTCATAAGACTAATCTGAATCAAGATCCTCATCATGCTCTTAAAATATATCTTGTTCACTCATAGGTGGTTCTTTAATGATCTCTTCATTCACAACCTCAAGTACTATCATATTGTAATTCTTGGATATGGTATTCTTATAACTGCATTTAGATGCATGATCAACTATATATTTTTCAACACTGTTGAAACATAGATTTTTCTCTTTGTACTCTCTAAAAAGATCCATAAATACAAACCTATCACTGGTTGCTTAATTACTTGTACGTCTATTATCACCTTGCTTATTGCTACTTTGAAGCACTTTGATATATAGGGACTCTCAAACTAGTAATTGAAGTTTTGGACACCCTTAATTGCCACCAAAGTTTCCTCGTTTATTGACAACCCTTTGTTTTCCAAAAGATTCTTGCATGGGAATATACATCTTGTACTTATGAGCATATCTCTCCACTAGCTTAATAGCATGGAATAGTGTGGAGGGTTTCTAGGCCATAACATCAACTTACAAATTAGTGTTTGAATCATAAATGTATTTATGCAACTTTGCATCATCACTCACACTCTCTACATGCATGGTAGGGTAATATTAAAGAATTCATTGGTATACTCTTTAACTAATAGGGTTTTTTGGTCCAGTTGATACCATCTTCTAGCCAGCTTTTCTTTCTCAACAAGAGAGACGAATAGTTGAGCCATCTTAGCTCATAATTCTTCCCAACTTATCAATTTGTTGATTTTTCCTCTTTATATACTACCACCATGTATGAGCAAAGCCCTCAAGGTGAAGTGTAGCAAAATTAATTTTTTGGTCATCTGACCTTTAAAAAATATCAAAATAAGATTCTAACTTTGAAGTATACTCTTGCAAATCAGCGAGTAATGATGAATGGCCACTATATTTGGTCAACACAATATTATCATGAAGTTTCCTCTTAACAAAGCCTTACTATCCATTGATTACATGGGGCTACGTATCCATGTGACTACCAATGGGGCTTGAAATATTAGAAGCATTCCTTATGATAATTGGTTTGAAACCTAGTTGGAGGAATAGGTTTGCCAACTTCTAACTCTGAGAGGAGGATTTGACCAATGAATACTTAAAATAGGCTCATCAATCCTAAAAAAAGTCTCCCCAATCTCATAAGTGGTGTATGGTATACCCTTCTTCCTAATAATATGATTCTAAATGTTCCATATTCTTAAGATTCTTCCTCATCATGATGTATCTCCTCAGGTATTACCTCACATGCTTCCTTGATTTGTTGCTAAACATCATCATTAGCCTTGTTCTTTCCTTTGTGTTAAGCCATTAGTGCTCAATGTTATAGTGCAATCCTTGTAGACCTTGTGTCACTAAAATGGCCATAACTTTTCTCTCCAATATTGGAATCAGTAACTTTTTAATGAAAAACAAAGTTAATGAATATCTCTTAAAGATGAGTTATAGCACTCAACTTTAGAATTAAAATAGAATATTATTGGAATCTTCTTTTTCTGCTATATAGAACAATCCTACAACCTATAAAAGCATTGTTTTATTCTATGATCCACTTTTCTTAGGTGCAAACTATGATCTCCAAATCCTTGTGATACCATGTATATGACTAGTATAGACTAAATATGATCTACAATACCCTATATAGTCCCTAAAAAAATTTTGATCTACTATGCAATATCTATAACCAAGTAGGAAGTACCCCCAAATGGTCCCAATTCATTGTTTCACTGAAATAACCTCTACACAACCTAGAATAACCTATAGCACCTGTAGATAACTTAATATCAACCCCAATCATTGCCCAAGTAACATCTTACCCATGTGTACACACATAACTTGAAGGGTGAAACAGGTTGAAATATCCTGTAATCAACTTGTAATAAACCGTTATAATCCTTGTAACTGATCGTCGACGATGAGGCTCTAACCAATGCTCTTCAATTGAAATCTTTTGGTCTTCAATGACTTTACTATTGGAACATATGGTGAGGGATAAAATGGTAGGAGAGGCTTTGTACACGGACTTCTAATCACCAAGAGGTGGGCAAAGTTTTTACCAGGTTGGTTGGTTGCACCCCTTTGGGATCTATAATAGTGGGCGAGGGTCGCCTCTCTATTGTCCCTCTATCTACCCCGACATCCACCTTCTTCCTTGGTGGGAATATCAACATGGCAAAATAATTCTATTTAAGAAGACATGAATGAGATGCATAACTAGAAAATCATTTCAACCTTCAATGATATGCAAAGATTTGATCAATGAAAATGGAATCAAGAAATGGAGGTTGACTGAGGATCTTACCACTACAATTCAGTGACTCATTGATGGCAAGTACTTACCCTTTACAATATTTCTTTCTTGGATATAAGAGAATTACACAATCAAATTAAAGTTATGCATCAAGTCATTGCAAATGATAATCATGATGAAAAAGGACTAAAATGAATGCTAAAATTTGACTAATAGACTATGATTATTGAAGAAAAGCACTAATCTCTGATCTATTGATTAATTTAGAGGCTTAATTGATCAATAATCTCCCATCAACAAGTGATAAAGCTTAGAACATGTGGATATTGAGATATTTTCAGAGATTAAGCAAGTGAAAAACCCTTTGTTGAACTTGAAGAAGATGATTGATCCACTTGGAATCAAACTTTCGTCCATTAATTGAAGAGATTGTCCAAAATCAATCCAAGAGCTTCATGCTTCCAAGAATCCAATTAAATCAACCCTAACATGCTTGAAGACCATTAAAATTCTTGAATAATCAACGCCTTGAGTACTCTTGAACACTTGAATACCAAATACTTAAGATATTTGGCCAAAAGCTACAAAATATGACTCCATTATGTACTCCAAGAAGCTCAATATGCTAGAATATTTCCAATGTATTCAAACTTGAAGCCAATCTTTCTTTGATAGTAGAGAATCCTTAGAAGTTGGAAAGAGCCAAATATTGAAGAAATTGGTGCTTCAAACTTGTGGCTATGGCTATTGTAGTGGTTTTTAGGGGTTCTTTGGAGGAGGAAGATTGGAAGCTTTAAGAGGTTAATCCCTATTGAGAAGATTGCCAAGTACTTGTCCAAGGAGTAGAAAGACTATAAGTAAGTGATCAATGGTTTCCTTGAATATGGATGAGGAGCAATAATTTAGTCCAAAATGCACCACAAAATCTAGGCATAATTCTAGTATACCACCGAGTTCCATGCCTCAAGATTGGTTATCAACTTGATCAATACAAGGTAAAGAATCATTGCCCCATGCTAACACAAAAAGAGGAAGTGGCTATTGATCAATATAAAAGAATTATTGTTATCTACCATAGAAGCTTCAACAAGAGCTTGAGAAAAGAACATGTCCTCAAAAGTAACTGGACTATTAACCAAGACTAACTCTATTTTCCCATTCTTTTGCCATTTTGCCTCCAAAATGGCAGGTTTCTTGTGCAAGACCTACCTTTTTTCCCATAATGCCTTCAATCTTGCCTTTATGTACTCTAGTTAGCACTGGCTAGGCTTTCCTTGGTCTCCTTGGTCTCTGTACCTATCCACTTATAAGCTAACACCCTGTCCTTGAGTAACCAAAATGTAACTAATCTGTGAAGAAAATCTAGAGAACAATTGAGCCAAATGGATCAAAGACCAATGCTTGGACACCACTTGGATATCTCAAAGGGCATTTAAATATACATTTAATATTACAAGAAAGCTACTATCAAATCACATTTAAATGGTATTTTTAGTGTTAAGCTTGTAGCATGCAAAACACACAAAACTTAAGGTGCAAGTCACTTGATGCATGGAGAAGCTCATCTATAGATGCATCTCTAAGTCTTTCTAGTTCGTACGATACATTTATTCACATGTCAAATAGACCTCTCATAGTGTGGGGAAGGAAAGTTCCATGCTATTTACAAAATTAAAGTCTTTGATGGGGGGAAAATATAGAGAATTAGAGTACAATTGATAGTACTTAGAGTCAAATATAATAGACAATTAGTTTAAAATTAAGTGTACTTGTACATCTTTATTGTTGTATTAAGGGTAACATGAGAATAGATAGTTTGGATAAAGATATTCTCAGTTTTACTATGTATTAAGGGTAACACAAGAATGTGTGAGTCTAGATCAAACATTGTTTAGAATGTGTGATCAAATATAATGTGTGAGTCTAGAGCTTTAGTAATTCTCAATGTTGTATCAAGGGTAACACAAAAATAGATAGTTTGGATAAAGATATTCTCAGTTTTACTATGTATTTTGAGAAGGTAAACCTCAATTGATGCTTAATAGAGTTGCCAAAATAAGACAATATGACATCAAAAGAAGATAAATATGGAAAATGAAGTAAAGTAGTGTCTAACTAGGAGTTACAAATAAGAAAAATAGATAATAAGAGTAGAATTGGTCCTTATTACCAATTGCAATACATAGTTATATAAAAATTCATAATGATGTTATATATACTATTTGATTTGAGATAATTGGATTTACATGCTCAAATCCATTGTAGATAATATTAGAAAAGAATAATCAAAAGCGTAAATATATATCATAGTTGCACTACTCAACACACTCTCTCAATGCATTGGTTATATCCTCTCATGATTTGGAATGTTCAATATGACATTTAGAGCCTAAAAGAAAAAGGGAGGTAAATACAAATGAAACAAAAAATTGAGATAATGATTAAAAATTGAATATAAGTTGAAGAGAGTCTTATATGTTATGATTGAAAGATGTGCCCATTATAGGCAACCCACTAGGAGACAATTGTAGTAGAGAAATCCAGTAAGCTTGAAAAATAAAGCACATTAAGTACCTTACTAACTAGGTTACAAAAGTATAGATTGAGCAAGAAAGGGAACATGTTAGATTAGTAAATTACTAGATTTCCAGGTAACATTAATTAGGGGTTTAACCTAAATGTAAAAGTATGGTATCTTAGTTTTCTATAAGGAGTTTTTATAGACTTGCAATAAAAACTTCATGGCCCTTTGGAATTCCCTGTGGATACAAAGTAGGAAACCTCACATCCATGTGGCCAAAAGTAGAGATCCCAAGACAACTAAAAGCATATCTCATATAGATGTGCTCAAACATTCAAATACTAAATTCAAACTTTTTCTCCATTCTATGCATGGTAAATCTAAAAGTGAAATACATGATTTTCCAACTATCTTGTGAAATCCTTATTAAAGAAAGTAGATCATGGTGGTCCCAATATTATTTGTTCACAAGTAGGCATAAAAGGCTCCCTCAAGGTTACATTTTGAGATCTTAAATAAGATTTAATTTTCCATTGTCACTTTTGTTTCCCTCCATGAAGTGTGGAATCTAAGAATGACTAGCTTGAAATCATATGGATAATCACACTTGACATTATTAACACTAGTCTTGTAATTTGCCACAAAAGTAGCTACAAGACACTTTACCAGCTCATGTCTTATTTCAATATATTGGAAATAGCATGTGCCTATGATATATTGAAATTGGATGGGGATTTACCAATATCATAAGATAATATACTAAAAGATTTGGAATAATTTCAAGTAGAAATTTATTTTTTCAAAAATTTGATTGTTAAAAGTGCATGAAAATTTGTCAAAATCAAATAGTCTAGGAGATCAGTGATGTCCATCTTGTGAGAATCAGTCAACTATAGTCATTATATGCAAGATGTAAGTATACTTTAAAGGGAATATTTGATGTTACACATTGTAGATAAGAGCTAATGGCATTTGTAATCCAAGATGACATGGAGGCTCGCTTTTTAGTACCGAAAGATACATTATTAAGATATATGGTGTCACACGTCATACATAATCAGACATAATGTGGAGTATGATTTAGAGCATCGAAAGAGATTTAGTTGGATATACAATAATTATCATGTGCTTATAGGGGCTTGTTATATGATCAACATAGATACACAGTTTCTTATTATCCATGCCTATTTGGATATGTGGAGAATGAACTTAGTTTTGAAATGTTATTAATTGTGAAAGGCAAAGTAGAAGAATTGCTTGGGTGCTCCTTACGTGGCATGCCTACAAAGTATTTTCATGAGATGTAGTAGATCTACTAGTTTCATAAAGATGAGCAATACATTAGTAGACCTCCATTTTTGTGCACATTGCACATAGTGAATTTCTTCATTGTGAATTCCACATAAAGCATATACACTTTACTCATCACTAAGTGGTAGGTAGTCTATAATTTTTTGATTCATACTTTCTGGTGGGAAATTACATGCCATCACACTATCTTAAGAAGCATCTCAACATCTTAGAAAACTCCAATTCACTCATAACACAACAAGCGGTTTTGGGATAATGCAAAACCTTTCCAAATCCTCTAAGGTATCTATGAAGACACTTCTATCACCAATGCTTTATTAGCTAATAGAAAAAGAAAATGGAAAGATTTGACCAAAGACCCTAGGGAATTCACTATATGTATACCCTCTATATCATGTGCATTCAAGGCCTATTTGTAAATATCCTTATTTGTGAAATTTTTCTCAATAAAACATAACCCTTTTCTATTCAATATATAAGTAACCTCTTTATATGGGACCCTTTTAAATGTAAAAAATTTGTAAACATGGTATTTTAAAAATCCCTTATGTTGAACCCATGTGAAAAATACATATATTTATGACTAAACTCCCTGGGCCAAAGATACAAGAATAACACCACCTTATTCTAATTATTCATCCTAAGTTTGTTGAGGTTAGATACATAGTGTTACAATATCCACCCACTCTAAACCTACTCATCCTCTCAATGTGCCACCTATGCAACCACTTGGATGATCAAACACCCAATTAACAACCTTCTCGCTACACATGAACATAAGTAGTGATCCATTTGGTTCATAGATCAAAATGATAGTTCTTTGCACAACTCTAGCACCACATCAAGCACCCCTTCCAAGATCATAAGGCCTTGGGTAGGTCTCATATACTTGAGGATTTTGAACTTCCATAAACATATTATCAATGCACCTATTAACAAAGATAAAACAGGTCTAGGAAGGTGACTATGAGATACCATGATAGGGGTGTCACTCTATTCATATCAAACTAGTTGTGAGACTAATGAACAACATCTCAGCATACACAAAAGCTCTCTTCATGTGACTCATCACCACTCTCTTCAAACAACTCCTCTATCTAAATTCCCTATCCTTCAGCATCTACATAATCTATCTCTTTTGCTTTATGATGTTGAAAATATCTTCATGAAATTTTCTCTTAGCGATTCCCAATATCTTGCCAAGAGTGAACTCTACTTTGCTTAAAATCTAATCCTCAAGAACCTTCTTAAGGTCAGTAATGTTCTCAATGTTAGAAAAAACTCTATAGTCAAGCTACTTTTTAGGCCATGTATCCTACTTCCATTCCTTGGCTGAACCTCATCCATAACTTGCTTTAGAACTAGTCTACAAGGGAGACCAAAAGACTCACCCCCTGTAATCTTCTTTGACGTAATAGGGGCCTCATCGTCTCATCTCCTCTTCTCCTCTACCTATATTTCAATTCCCTGGGTCTTTGCAAGAAGGCATAAACTAAGTGCATCCCAACAATTCTCTCTTCAAATTATCTGATCTATAATAGCTAACTTTGATTGTTGCATCTTCCCTTGTGAGCTATATCCAAGGCAAAAGACCATAAAGCATACTTACCCAGTGAACTCTGCTCAACCTACCTACCACAGGTAGAAACATCACTTCTAGCCACATAAGAATTCTGAGCATTTATCTCTTCAAGCAATTGTTTCACACCTCTTTTGCCAACATTGGGCTCCATGGGCAACCCATTCTCTATTAGACATATTTTATTCTCAAGCTCGCAAAACACCAAATTCCTTGTCCTTGCTTCTTGGAAAGATTCACACTCCTTGTAATAATACTCACGACTATGTCACACTAAAGACATTACTAGTTATTTTTTATTCTTATAAATCTAGAAGGCAGAGATGCTTGTCTTTGTTGCCTTGTAAGTTTAGATACATCAGGTATTGGATCTTTTCTTTTTTTTGTTTAACTAGTCGATAACATCATTATTGAATGGAGGTGGAGTACAAGCTAGTGATATAGTCAAAGGTATAGGAATTGGCATAGGCATAGGGGTAGAAACAGGTGCAATCATAGGAGATGAAGGAGATAAATATGCTATAGGAAGAAGAGCCATAGGGATAGGAGGTGTAGGCATGGCAAGAGAAGGTACAATAGTCGGTGTAGGTAGAGAGACTAGAGCTACAGGTGGAGTGGAAGAAGGCATAGTAGCAAGAGGGATCCTAGGTGACACAATGCCATTCTATAGCTGTGACTTTCACATTTGTCATGTTACCAAAGTGGTGAAATCATCATTTGCATCCTACTAGTTAGTCTTCAAGCTCATAGGTTGCATCTTGTCCTCCAAAAGCTCTCTTAGGTATGCTTGTAACATGGGATCTATTGTTTGTAAGTCTAATAACTCTACCTTTTGAGGCTCTACATCTGCTCACCCTGCAACATCCATCTTATTAAATTTACAGTCAAACTCCCGAAGAAGCTCCAAACCCTTGTTTGGCTTATGTATCCACTTGCAGAAAAGCTACACCTCATATACATCCCAAGATCCTCTAGGAAAAATTCATCCTTTAAAGCATTCGTAAAAGTAGCCCAACTAGGACTCATAGCATACAAGTCATTGATGCAAAGCTTCAAAGAAAAAGTAACCAATCACACAAAAACCCATTAGCTCATCATGTGAGTAGGTACACCAAAGAACTTAGTCTTTGATGCATATAGCATCAAGTAGCTTGTAACATTGCGACCATGAAAAAGGTGACTCTAGCTTTCTATCACCTCCATGGCTTTCAAAGCAGTAGCTTCATATTGTGTGTTGGCATGTAGTTGCACCTGTTGTAGCATTTTTTGTTGCTGATGGTGTTGCTATTGTTGTTCTATAAGTATACAGAGTAGTTGCTTTATCTCTTTAGACATTGATGAACCTTCAAAAAATGATGATTTTTTAATCTTACCAACAACTTGGGTTGTGGCTTCATGTCAGGTTCACTTGCGATGTTGAAGTGCTTTTTGGTCAAGCCACAAATCTATGGAGGATTAGAGCAAAGCAAGACAAAAGATGTCATGGAAGCTTTGATAGCTCCCTTCTCAAAAACACAGAGCTCTTGATGTGCTAATCTCAAGGTATTGTAATACAAGCTTCCATTGTTTTGATCTTAAAGGATTCAATAAGCTTTGGGCTCATGTTGATGACATTAAGGGTAAGGAGATAAGCTTTCTTATGATGATAGTGAAGCTTATGTTTTGGGAATTCAAGGATTACAATCACCTTCATACCAAATTATGGCATGGATGTACACGGACATGTTTGGGAACATGGAATTTAAGGATAAGAATACAAGAATAGGAAGGACCTCATCATGGTCTTCATCTTCAATAACTTCCAAGTAGTTAATGTGAATAGTTAGCTTCTTGGATTGACAATTCACTGCTAAGTGTCCAGGTCGTTGACACTTGTAGCAAATTATAGACTTGGCTTTGGAAACATTATTGGTAATGGCTGGAAATTGGGGTATATTGGGATTTGGCTAAAGAAATGGCTTAAGATTTGAATTTGTGAATTTGATGGTAAAGCAGGGGGTCGTGTCCAGGGTTTACGGAAAGAAGAAGGAACAAAGTGATTTTGATTGAATATTTGAAAGTTAGAATTGAATTGCTTTGTACCAAATTTACCGTTAGTTGAAAATTGTTGGGGTTGCTTTTTGTCAAGAATCGCGTGGTGGGGGGACTTGCTCAAGATGCTGTGCCGAACACACACAAAATGCACAAGGAGAAGCTCACTCAAGAGACAAGAAGAGAGATGGAGGCCAAAACGTTTTCTTGCTGATTTCTTCTTCTACTTCCACACTCTTTACAATGTACACAAAGTATAGATAAGATACAACATAAAAGGAAAGTGGCCTACTGAGTCAAACAATGCATAACCAACTACACTAGTCGACTGGCGCTATAACTATGCCAACTGATGTAAATAGGTGTAACAACCTGAATATAATAAGTAATGAGTCAGTGGCCATGTGAGAGTCATAATGACCACTGACGTGCTAAGTGTAGACGTGTGGACCATCTAACCAAGCGGTCCATCATCAATGTCCGCATGTATTGAGCTTGTCATCTCAACACTTCCCCTCAAGCTCAACTGCATCTCTGCAACTCCAAGTAAGCTTCGAAACTTTTGAAGCTTCTCTGTACCCAATGCCTTCGTGAAGATATCAGCTATCTGATCTTGTGTGTTGACATACACCAAGTCAATCTCACCTACTAGTACCTTCTCTCTCACAAAGTGGTAGTGTACCTCAATATGTTTTGTCCTGGCATGGAACACAGGGTTCCTAGCCAACTGTATACTGCTCATGTTGTCACAATAAATGACAACTAGACCTTCCACCTACACATCCAAATCAGGCAATAACTTTTGCAGCCATACTACCTCACATGTTGCAACAGTAGCACCTCTATACTCAGCCTCTGTACTTGACAAAGCAACTGTAGATTGCTTTTTGTTGCTCCAAGCAACTGCTGCACTACCAAGAGAGAACATGTATCTGCTGGTAGATCTTCTATCATACATACTACCAACCCAATCTGCATCTGTGTATCCAAACACATATACATCTGTACCTGCCTCATAGAAAAGTCCATAATGTAATGTGGACTTCACATATCTCAATATGCATTTGACTGCATCCAAGTGTGGCTTTATAGGTACTTGCATAAATTGACTCACAAGACCAACAATGTAGCTCAAGTCTGGCCTTGTAATGGTCATGTAGATCATACTCCCCACTATCCTCTTGAACATAGTAGGGTCTTCTATCTCATCCCCAACATCAGCACTCAACTTTACATTCTGCTCCAACGAAACTGAAAGTTGTTTGCATGCTGTCATACCATACTTGGACAACATATCCAAGCCATACTGTCCTTGGGACAGCCATATACCATCATCACATCTGATCACCTCAATGCCAAGGAAGTATCTTAGCTCACCTAAATCCTTCATCTCAAACGTCTTCTTCAAAGAACCCTTGACTTCAGCAATCCCACTATCACTATCACCTGTAATAATCAAGTCATCCACATAGATGACTATGATGACCAAACCTGCATCTTCCTTTCTCACATAAAGTGAGTGATCAGCATTAGAAATATAAAATCCAATATTGACAAGATACTATCTAATCTTGTCAGACCATGCTCTAGGTGCTTGCTTGAGCAGAGTGCCTTCTTCAACCTACACACATATGTGGGATGCTCTAAATCTTCATAACCTGCTGGCTGATCCATATACACTTCTTCCTGCAAATCACCATGCAAGAAGGCATTCTTCACATCCATTTGCTGCAACCTCCAATCTTTGGCTGTTGCCAAAGCAATCACATATCTGACAGTTGCCATCCTAGCAACTGGACTGAGGGTTTCATCATAATCCATGCCATATGTCTGGGCATAGTCTTTTGCAACCAGCCTAGCTTTGTACCTACTAATAGAACCATCTGCATTGTGCTTAATCTTATAAACCCACTTACATCCAATAGCTTCTTGCCCTTTGGCAATGATACTAGATCCCAAGTCTTATTGGCCTCTAATGCAGCCATCTCCTCATCCATTGGTGCATCCCAATGAGTATGACCAACAGCCTCCTCAAAACATGTGGGCTCAACATCCTCAACTAGTTTCACCATATAAGCATAATGGTGAGCTACATAACCTTCAAAACCAAATATTTTAACAAGGTATCTCACCCTGCTAGACCTGTGTACTACTGGATCACTCAATGGAGTCTTTGCATTAACGCGTGCTCTCTGCACACCTGGAGTCCTCACTGAAGGAATGCCAAGCTCATCATCCAATCTCTTTGAGCCACTGGAGTCTCCATCAAGAACTGCATCAATGCCTTCTAACACTTTATTCTTTCCTTTGTCTTTACCTGTAGTGCTACTAGATGCACCCGAAGATGTAGAGGTACTCCTTAGTCTCTCAGACCAAGGACTACCAGATGATGTCTCTCGTCCACTAAGAGTTCGTGATTCTTGCTTTTCAGCCTGCACATGAGTGTCATGATCATCATCATCATCCAATGCATCACCACTAGATGCATACCAACTGCTCATTTCATCAAAGATGACATCCCTGCTCACTCTAAACTTACATGTGGCAGGGTTATAACAACGATACCCTTTCTATTCTAAATAGTATCCAATAAAGACACACTTTTCAGCCTTTGGATCCAGTTTCTTCCGCAACTCATCTGGCACATGAACATACGCAATGCAACCAAACACTTTCAAGTGTGAAACATCAGGCTTCTTACGTGTAAAACATTCTTCGGGAGTCATACCATGAACTACAGTTGTGGGAGTTCTGTTCATAATATAAACAGTAGTATGAACAGCCTCAGACCAGAAATGCTTAGGCATATTCTTTTCAGCCATCAAGGCACGTGCAACTTCTGCAATATGCCTGTTTTTCCTTTCTGCAACCCCATTTTGTTGTGGGATATACCTGCATGTGAACTGTCTCTTTATCCCATGAGACCTCAGAAAATCACTGAACTCATTTGAGAGGTACTCTCCCCCTCCATCTGACCTCAAGCACTTTACTTCCAAGCCCGTTTCTCTTTCAACTGCAGCCTTGAAAGTTCTAAAGTGCTCAAATGCTTCACTCTTTTCCTTCATAAAATATACCCACAGCTTTCTAGAACAATCATCAACGAATGTGACAAAGTATGAACTTCCTCCAAGAGATACATTTTGTGTAGGCCCCCAAATGTCTGTATGCACAACATCAAGGATATTTCTGCTTACATCTCTATCATGTGAAAAGGGTTGTCTTGCCTGCTTACCAAACTGACATGCTTCGCATACCTTATGAAATTTTGCAACTCTAAATGTAGGCAACCCTATAACGAACCTTTTGGACTGCATTAATTTCAGCCTTTGTACATTTGCATGTCCAATGTGTTTGTGCCAAATTTCAATATCTGCAACAACATCTTTTCCTTTAGCATACATAGCAGCATTCATAGAAGGAATTCCAACATCTAGAGTAAACATACGTCCAACTCTACTTCCCTTTGCTACCAACCTGCACTTGTCATTGAAGTCTTCTACAAAGCAACCCTTTGCATTAAATCTGACTTGCAGCCCTTGCTCTACCATTTGACCGACTGACACCAAGTTCTTTGTAATAGATGGCACATGTAATACATCTGAAAGACTCTTTGTCTTACCATCATGCAAGGACAAGGAAACTTTTCCAATGTGTGAAATTGGGTGGCATGAATCATCACCCGTCTGCACATAACCTGCATTTTGCAAATCTTGCATCTCTCCAAACCATTCTGTATGGCTGGTCATATGATTGGATGCACCTGAATCAACATACCAAACATCTTCATGTGTTCCCTTTCCTGTAACATCATTCAGCATATGCTGCATAACAAACAAACGTTCATTTTTGTCTTCATTCTGTCGTGAAGACGATGCATAGTTTCCTTGCTGCAACTTACCACTCCGAATATCATCTTTCTTAGCATAACATTGGGTTGCAATATGACCTGTTTTGCCACAGTAGTGACACACAATACCAGAGTTGTTAGAATCTCTGTTCTGCCATCCACCTCTTCCTCTAAAGCTCCCCCTGCCTCTAAAGTTACCACGACCTCCTAAAACCTACATATCACCAAATTGCTGATTCAATCAGTTTTGCTGTTTGTCACTACCACGGCCTCTTGAAGAGAACCTGCCACGTCCCCTTCCTGAACTAGAGTAGAAAGCTTGGACCTGTTCACCACTTCTTTCAGATGTCTCACTTTGCATGTTGATCTCTTCAGTGATCATAAGGGAGACCAACTCATCAAAATCTGGAAATGGCTTTCTGACATATAAGAAAGTTACAAAAGACTTTCAAGCCTTTTCATTGTTAAGTCCACCCAAGGTAGACAACACCAAATCATCATCATTGGGCATTGCATCAATCGCTGCCACTGCATCTGCAATGCTTCTTACCTTCAATGCATACTCATTGATAGACATCTTTCCTTTCTTTAATGTATTTAACTCTTGCTTGAGTTGAATCTTTCGTGCTTTTGTATTTACAAAAGACATACTTTCAAGTATGGTCCAAGCTGCATATGAATTCTTTGCATTTCTGATATGTCCCAGCATATTATTGTTAATTGTTGCTGACAGCCAATACATGACCTTCTTGTCTTTTGCATTCCATTCCTTCCGTGCCTTTGTCTCTTCTGCCGTTGGAGGATCACTCACCTCCGGCTCCTTTTCTTCACCTGAAACAAACTCGTAGAGACCTTTTCCAATAAGGAAGTTCGTGACATGGAACTTCCATGAAGGGTAGTTGTTCTTGTCGAGCTTCTCAATGATGGGGCTTCCACTGTTCTCTGCCATTATCACAAAATTAATATCAACAGCAAAGCAAATATTCTGCAACCCTCGACTTGTAGTGTACAGCAATATACCAGACAGCCTTTTTCACTGTCTACTCAACAATACATGCAATCTGCAACCTGTTTACAGATAAACCTTGTGTTTAATCACTGGTAAACACCTTTGAACTTACAGATCTGAAATATGTAACCTATGCACCCACTTTCGGTCAATACAATCGAAGTCACAGTGTACCCTGAAACTGCTGTCCGCAACCTTACGGCTCTAAAACGGGCCCTGAAACGGCCTCAAATGCCCATAATAACTGCGGGAAAGCCTCAAAGGCTTGATTTGTAGAATACACAGCGCTCTTCACGCACACCAAATCTCATTACAATTTGAGATTTTTGCTTTGCCCTGCTTCCGGTGCCTCCACAGGCACTATCCAAGAGAAAGAGTGGAAGGATGGGAGAGCTTCTTACCCGTGGCTTGCTTGCTCGAACCTTGCTTCTTCTCCTTTGCTTCAGCCTTCAAAATCAGCCTCTCTGAGGTGGTGCGGCTCTGATACCATGTCAAGAATTGCATGGTGGGGGGACTTGCTCAAGATGCTGCGCCGAACACACGCAAAATGCACAAGGAGAAGCTCACTCAAGAGACAAGAAGAGAGATGGAGGCCAAAATGTTTTCTTGCTGATTTCTTCTTTTACTTCCACACTCTTTACAATGTACACAAAGTATAGATAAGATACAACATAAAAGAAAAGTGGCCTACTAAGTCAAACAATGCATAACTGACTACACTAGTCGACTGGCGCTATAACTATGCCAGCTGTAAATAGGTGTAACAACTTGAATATAATAAGTAATGAGTCAGTGGCCATGTGAGAGTCATAATGACCACCAACGTGCTAAGTGTAGACGTGTGGACCCATCTAACCAGGTGGTCCATCATCAATGTCCGCATGTGTTGAGCTTATCATCTCAACACTTTTCTCATCCACGGATTGTATCTTCAGTATCATAGGCCAAACAAATCATATCTTCCAAAGTCTTTGGCTTGAACATGTTCACTCCTGCATAGAAGTGACCAAGCAAACCAAACATATATTTGCGCTTGTGGATCACCTGAGGAACATCTTCAAGCATTCGAAGTTGTAGTAAGGTACTCCAAGAATGCTCAATATAGTGCGGAATGGATTCACGATCTCTTTGTTGTAGAAGATCCCACTGTTTGATTGCTTTTTCATGAAATTGAGGTGGAAGAAAATTCTACAAAATTTTCTTTTGAAAAGTCTCCTAATTAGTAGGACAATCAATACTCTTGCGGACAACAGTTCACCATAACGATGCTCTGTCCACTAGATGGTCTCTTGCGGACAACAGTTCACCATAACGATGCTCTGTCCACTAGATGGTTAGTGACACATTTGAGTTTATCTTTTTCAACATACTACTCTTCATGGAAGTAATTATCAAACTGACTGATAAAAGGGAGAACACTTTTGCCGTCACGTAGCCCATTAAAAGTACTGAATTTGAAATTTCTTTTACTTATCTTGGCTTCTTTCCTAAGAGATTGTGCTTTGAGTGTCGCATCAATCGTACATCGTATAACATCTTTGGGTTGTGCTTCATCTTGATCAACAATGGATCGTTGAAGAGTAGCCAATTGTGCTTGCAAGGTTTGACGTGCTCTTCATTCCTCTTGAAGTTGAATCATAATTATGTCCAATTTTTGCTCCATCATTGGTTCCGGCAAATCACATTCGGCCATAAAATCTTCCATGGTTTGATCTGACATCTTGCAAAATCTCAAACAACCTCACATACTCGAAATCTTGTTAGAGGGATGAGCGTAGCTTAAGTTTGGGTTTACAAGGCTTGCTTTTTTAAAATAAAACATATGGCTTTCTGCGATCTTGCTTCTTTTGTAGTTATGCTAATTGATGTTGGTCATCTTCCAAGCATATATGTCTTCCGTATAGTTTGTGTATGACAATCTGCTTGCTGGAAATTGAATTTGTCAAGGTGTAGGTACGAATTGGGGCTTGTTGGAGTTGCAAAAACTGGTTCAAGATAAGCTCAGTGTGGACACCCACTAAGAAGGAAATTTAAAGATTGAATTGTGACTTTAGCAAAGCTTAGCTTTAAGCTTTAGATTTAAAAAAACTTGACTTAATCGTTTATCCAATGTGGAGGATGACGGCATGTTCTGGCTGGCGTCGATGCCGTTTAGTTCACGATGTCGCTACTCATGATGAAGTTTGGGGCCTTAAGCTTTTCATCAAGCTTATTAAGCTTTGTAATTCTCAAACTAATTGGAAGTTTCCTATTTGTTTCCTTTGAGAATAAACATATTTATGAAGGAGCTTTCCGAGTGGTCCTCTCTTGACAACTTGATTCTAGCACCCAAGATAAGAGAAATCGTAGTACGCAGCCGCTTAGCGGTGGGCAGTAGACAGTTGAGGGGTCCACGGACTAGAACGCAAGCCGCTGAACCACAAAGACCCGATCGATCAGAAGTGAACAAGGAAAAAACCAAGGCACCCTAAACCCAGACTAAACGGCCGGAAAATGGATCCACGAGCCTATCAGGCCAGAAGCAAGCGAGAGTGAGTGGGGCGCTGAGGAATAGCCTACTGCACTCACCTTGAATTCTGCACTTGAAGTACACTTAAGGAAACTGAAAGCCTGATTGGGCACAAGTGCACAAGGAACAACACACTCATCGAGTGGCGGTAAAATAAGAATTGTATTCAGTGGTCAAGGGAACTCACTTAGATAAATCGCTCAAGGAACCCGCCAATAGGAGAAGACCCAGGACGTAGACGAACACGGAAAACGTAGGAGAAGAACCAAGCGAGGAGTGCCAACAACATGGGCCTATCACGAGTAGTGACCTGGTTGACAGTGCAGCGGGGCGCAAGGCTTCAACCATGACGGAGGAAGGCTCGGGCCATCTGTTTACCGAGGAGCTCGACCTGAGCGCATACCCAGATGCTATACATCAGATGGTGAGCAGTTACAATGCGCATGCCCGGTACGAGCACCATGGCAGAACGGCAGATGCAATCATTGTAGACCTGGAGGAGGAGAGAAGGCTAGCCCGCAAGGCATTGCAGGGCATAGCCGAGTATAATAGGGATCAACAAGCCAGGAGCCTGAGGCAAAGAATGGAACTACATGAGGTGCAGCGAGTGCTAAACTTGGCTGGCCGAAACCGTACGGACCAGAAGAAAGCACTAGAGGGAGACCTGACGCTGAGCGAGCTCCTCATAAAACAACTGCTCGATAACACCACGGTAGAGCAGAGTGCCACTGCACTAGCAACGTTGTTGCTTGCAGGGTTGGGGGCAAACCAGGGCTCAAAGAGCCAAGCCAAAATACCTATTGTCGCCAAGAAACTCGACAAGTACCAGCCACTTGACGACCCATACAGCTTCGTCGAGCAGTTTGAGCAAGTCTGCGAAGCCAATGGCCTCAATGACGAGGCTCAACGTTCGCAAGCATTCGGACTTTGCTTAAGCGATAAGGGTAGGACGTGGTATACAAGCCTGGACGCCATAGAACGAGCCAACTTCAATAACCTCAAGGACCTTTTTGTCAAGAGGTTTGCCAAACCCGGATACTCTAACAACTTGCTAGTATGCCTGATGAACATCAAGTAGAAGGAGGAGGGCATCCGCGCGACTATGTAACCCATGTGAGAAGCCTCCTTAAAAGAATCCCCTTAGGCGAGAGACCGACTGACAGGGCAGTATCGACTGTATTCATCATCGGAATTCGAGATAAGGAATTGTACAAGGCACTGGCAGGCAACTCAAGCTTGCAGCGAGACGTGGTGGATAGGGTTTTTTAGGAAGCCATCAGAGTCGATAACCAGCTGAAAGAGGGGAGCTCCAGGAGCTCAAACCGAGAGGAAACCAACCCACGGAGTTTAGAGAGAATGCCAGCCTCTAGTGAGTGGTCAAGCCCATCACCCCAAGACAAAGGGAAAGCCACCGAGGCAAACCCAGGCCTGGTAGAGGTCATGATGGAGTTAACCAAGATACAGGACCTACTGAGACGACCAACGCGCTCGAACATCCAATGCGTGTACTGTGGGGGAAACCACTTGCCGGCCAAGTATCAAGACCCTAGGTCAAGAACTTGGGCCACGATACCGCACAATGTAGAATCCCAAGAAGGTTTCCATACTCGCAACCCTACGGCCAACCTTATCTAGCTAACAGGCCACAACCATTCTTCGGAAGGGGAGCTCCATTGGCTCTACCCGTGCCTAACGATGTGAGACCCGCCGCCCCTAGAATGGACATAAATCCCACCGGCATTCCTAGACCGCCTGGTCCCTATGTGACCCACCCACCAAGCGACGCTCCAATTCATTACGTGGAGGAGCCAAACGATGAAGAGACCTACATCTACCCTTACGTCTCGCATGACGACGAGGGTAATGCGGTCCTCATGGATTATCGACCCGTGCCGGTGATGACGTTGGGAAGAGGACGGGGTAGCGGCCTAGGAGGGCAGCCACAGGATCCAGTCACTTGTTGAACTTGTGGACACCCCGGACATGTATCATCGCGCTGCCCTGAAAGAGAGCAGCAAAACAGGGACAAGGCTGATCAAAGGTGCGCAGAGTGTGGAATCACCCATCTTTTCGTTGATTGCCCAAAGTGGAAGCCGTCCTCTAGCGCGGTTAATTTGCCATATGTCCCATTAGGGCTGTTTGGTGTCGAAAACCCGGATGGGGAGGCCACACCTATTCCCTTACGAGTTATGACCCGAGCCCAAACCAAGCAGGCCGGCATCTCTCTGCCAGGACCTAGCAACCTGGACGCGGCCTCACTAGGGAAGAAAAGCCACAGGCAGAAGAAGAAGAGGTTGGACGCTAAGGTTGCATTGAAGACCGAGGGTGCTATGACTTTAACCGCTAGAAAGAAAGTCTCAGATTGCAGAGGCAGAGACTTCGGCCCCCCTAAGATAGCCAAAAAGGGAAGCGCTAAGATAGGGGAATACTTGCATCCCAAGCAACAATTGGAGGCGATAGAAAAGGTGAAGGAATGGATGAGGGAGGCTCAACAGCACCTCAAAGATGCGGAACCCATCACAGAGGACGAGATCGATGATCTCTCCAGCATAAGCACGCCAAGGTCACAGCCCCCACCTAAGTCAGCTGAGGCTACTGGGCCACAAGCAGTGCCACTAAGACCAAGCCTCGACACAACAGAGCCGCAGATCAGCCACGGCCGTTGGCCCGGACAGTCTGGGATAAGGGAAGGACGAGTATTTAGAAATCTTCTGAGCACACTAGTGACCACCCTTGTAACATTTGCCCTGGGAGATCTGCTTAAGCAACACCCTGCCCTATGGCAATACCTTAAGCAGTGGGTTGAGGACTCACAAGAGCAAGTCGTAGTAGACCCGCAAGACCAGGATGTAGAAACACAATTGCCCAGCCTCACGCTACACTCTGTACCTAAACCCTTGCAAGTCAATGCCTTTTGGGAAGGCTATGAGATGCACACAGTCCTGCTGGTCCTAGCCCTGGGTGACTCAACAAGGAAGGGAATCGTAGACACGGGAGCTGGGGTTAGTGTGCTTAGCCATGCAGTGCTGCAAACCTGGGAAAACCCTCCTGTTGAAGCTGCTAGATTTAATGTTACGCTAGCAAACGGTATGAGAGTGAAGCCATTTGGGGTCCTGAAGAATTGGCCAGTGAAGATCACAGGAGTCCAATTCTCCATTGACTTTATAGTCATGAAGGGAGTGGACTACAATGTCCTGTTAGGCTGACCCTGGATGCGCAACGCTAGAGTCATCGAAGATTGGGGTAATGGCTTGATCTTCCTTGGCAATAGAACTAACGCCATACCAATAGAAATGGACACTTGGACGACCTCAACAGTCGACTTGGATGCCATCTCTACTGTGCTCAAAGGGAACACTCAGGTCAGGAAGCCCTATGAGTCCTTGACCAAGTATATCCTACACCCAGAGGATGAGCGGGATTGGATGTACGTCCTCGCTACAATTGACCTGCCATTCTCCGACTAGGGGGCATACGAGCAAGCTATCAAAGTGGTCGACAAGGCAAACGAAAGACTTCCTGCACCACTCTACATGATGGCAGCAAGCCTCCATGGAGGGCCGGAGCCTGTTACCTTCCAAGTGCCTTCCAACAAGAGGGAACTCCAGGGAATACTGGAGCACTTAATGGACCAACTGGCAGGCAATGCAGCCGCCAACCTCAAGCCACTCCAGGAGCTCTTGGAGGAGTCTGAGTGGAAGTGGACCAGGATACATGAACTGAACCTCAGGTATAACTGGGCTTTGGTTCTCGACCAACAAGACGAGGCAAAGCAAGCCTTGGGAGATGATGAGCAGTCGAGCGATAAAGATTCCTGTGATGAATACAAAGATTGCCAATCCTTTGGTGATGAAAGTGAGGGTGAGGTGGATACCATAGAATATGACACTGAAGGATGAGAAATTGAGCAGATACGGGCAGATGCTAAGCCGCAGAAGAGACAGGCCCTTAGAGTGGACCAAGGAGTTATGTGTACGAAATGTGATCGTGCTTGGTTGGAACGGATAGGAGTAGTAGACCTTGAGCAAGCCGGCCTAGCCCAACCAGGAACGACAGCACTGCTTAGAACCGAATTGCCATCTGAACTGTGGCCACCAGGGGAGAACACCTCCTCTAGTGAAAATGGGGGGTTTAACTCTGAAATCGGAAGTTACTTCGGATAGTGACCCAGAAATCCCTAGGCCACCCATGACCAGACGCACCAAGGGGGACTTACCTGTCCACCTGAGGCGCAGACGGTTGCGGCAGGATGAGGCAAAGCGTCCCAAGGATGCACGATCAGAGGAACAAAGGAAGCCGCAAGACCTCCCTAAATGCTTCTCTAAATTCAAAAAAGGGGACAGGGTAGTGGTTCTACTAAGTGCCAAGCGCCAAGGGCAAACCAACGAACCAATCGAAGGGCTAGCCAAGGTGAAGGAGGTAAACCTAGCCCTGCAAGGGGAAGTGCCCTGACCAGTGTTCATTGCCGAGGACTTGACTACTGAAGAAGAGTCCAGTCTTGTCACTCTTTTGCGGGAGTGCATAGACGTATTTGCTTGGTCCTTAGATAAGCTACGAGGGGTAGATCCGAGTGTTGTGACTCACAACATACCCATGACGTCGGATGCAACGCCGGTCAAGCAGCGACCGTACCTTGTGAATCCAAAGCACACTCATGCTGTCAAGGAGGAAATCGACAAGCTGATGAGAGCTGGATTCATTTACAAAATTGAGCACACAGATTGGGTATCACCCATAGTCATTGTGATGAAGAAAAACGGAAAGATTCGAGTGTGCGTCAATTACAAGAAGGTGAATGCTGCTACAAAGAGAGACAACTACCCCTTGCCGTACACCGAGCACATGCTTGAGAGAGTGGCAGGTAAGGAAGCCTATAGTTTCCTAGATGGCTTCTCGGGGTACAATCAGGTGCAAGTGCATCCTACAGACAGGCACAACGCCACTGAGTGGGGCATCTTTGCGTATGTAGTCATGCCCTTTGGGTTAACCAATGCCCCCACCACCTTCCAACGCCTTATGTGCACCATATTCAAGGACATGCTTCGCAAGGAGTTGGAGGTCTTTGTGGATGACCTGTGTGTCCATTCGACCTGGATTGAACATCTAGACAAACTCTGCACGGTCTTTGAACGGTGTCGATTATACCGCCTTTCCCTGAATCCCTTGAAATGTTAGTTTTGGGTGAAGCACGGATGCATCTTGGGACACGTGGTGTCAAAGAACGGCATTGCCACGGACTTCTCGAAGGTCAGGATTATTGGAGCCCCGAGAGGAACACCAAGGAAAAGGGAATTCTCTTGCAAGAAAATCTATCTTGTAACATCAACAAGCTTGTTTATCATGTTTCATATGATCACAATGAAGAAAAGAACACCAGGCACAACAAATCTTCATGCAGCATCATGTAGATCTCCCACGGTTTTTAATAGAATCAACCATATTCTTCAACATCTTCACAAAATCCATCAATAGAACAAAGAAAGCAAAAGAATACACCATCTTTGAATGGAAATACATCACATGGTATTCATCTTCAATATCTTCATAGTCTTCTCTCTCAATCTCTCATATACAATCACTTTGTTTTTATAGAATTGACTATCTCTGGCTCTCTCTCTCTCTCTCTCCATCAATAATACATCATATCCTCACTACAATCTCTCAAAAATTACTCTCAATAATCACTCTTAGGTCGTGGATACCCCTTCCAAGAGGTATGTCTGATATGAAGGGTCACCAGAGCCACTACAGTGTCTCTTCATAGCTCACTACTGTCACTTCACTCTAGTCTTCTCTTGAGTCTTCAGCAGCTACTTCTTCCACTTCTTTCAGCTCTTTTGCACTTGTATTCACCTCTTTACAAGGCTAGAAAACTTTCCCAAAGTCACACATACATTCCACAGAACACTTACAGAAGCATACAGAACAGTCTACAGAACAGTACCAGAACAGCTACAGTACAGAACAGAACAGAAACAAAACAGAATCAGAAGCTCTACAGAAGACCTACAGAAGGTTATCAAAACCACATAACTCATTCTCAAATCATTCCAAACTCTCACAAACCATTCAATAAGCTTTCACAATATCTCATTCTTCATCAATCAATACTCCTTCCCTCCTTACAGAAGACAATCAGAACAAAACAGACCAAAACAGAACAAAACAGAAGATATACAGAACCATTCAGAACCTATCAGAACATCACAGAACCATCAACAAACATCATGAACTTCCAAAACACAATCAATATCATCCAAAACACTCTCAAACCACTTCCAAATCAATCAATCATCCCATAAAATCAACCATTCAGCTCTCAAAAACAACAAAAATCAGCCAAAAAACAAGTCATTTCAACACTCAACATATCCCCACACTTAATAAGGAAGCGTCCTCGCGACCCAGGAAAAAGGGAATACAAGTTCAGGGAAAAGCTCAACTTTGATCTTCAATATCTTTTCACAAAGAATCCATCCACCACGACCCCAACTTATAACCTGTTTCTGATATAAAAATACAAAGAAAGGAAAACTCTTTATACATTAACACCTCTTATCAAACTAAAAAATCACCACAAATTTGTAAAGGATATAAGAGTTTGCTTCTTCTTCATCAGCATCTTCTTCAATTCTCCAACCACGACCCCATCACCACAAATCTCCAAAACATAGCTCGTACACGAAATCAAATAGGAAACCACCACGTTCATTTGACATAAAGGAACTCACAACACAAACACTAATACACAACACAACCATCTGAATGACTTCTTCAAAAAGAGAGTTTTGCATTAAAAGCTTCCACCATACATTGGAAAGGTATCAATGAAGATGATCCCTCTTAAAAGATTGATGTTGTCAGAATCGATCCATAGATAAGGATTCATCTACAAAGTTTTTAGGAGGATTTTGAAAAAATTGGAGACAGCACATCCTTTCAACAGGACTAAGTATCTGCTAGGCAAACAGAAGGCATGAAAATACAATATCTCCAGTTGTTGGGAATCAATGCTAACATTGACATTCATGCACAACTTTGGAATAGGCTTTGAATCAGTATGAGAGTGCCTATGCATATACGCCAGGTACCAAGCAAAGTGAGTGGTTAATCTCACTGAGGGATCTGCAGACTGTGAATACTGCTGGGCAAAATGAACATAGTTTTGATAAGCTTGACTGGAAGCTATCCATTCTCCTGGAATTACTAGCCAATTAATCTGCGGTCCTGTAAGGCAATCATCCGAACTCCATCCCCTTCTTCTGGAAATCTGATTATCAAACCCGTCACAGTCACTAACCAACTGAGGTGGTTGAGATATGGAAGTGTTAGGAGAGGGTAATGGAATAAGGGAAAGTGGATGTAGGGAAGGATAGGAAAAATCATAAAAGGAAGAAAAGGTTAAAGAAGGAGTGGCAGAAATTTGTAAGGAATCACTAAGGAACGGTGTTAACTGATAAATAGGAAATGTAGAGGGAACATTTATGAGGGGTGAAGGACAGGGTGGAGAAGGGGAAAATACCCTATCCTCAATAAAGGAACAATAAGTGAAAATAGGAATTTGAGGGAAAGATGAAGGTTGGAAAAGAAGTGGTAAAATAATTGTGGAATTATATTGACAAAGGGAAATATATATAGCATAGCGGTGAGCCATTTGTTGGTAATAGAGGAGGGTAGGAATAGAAGGTCCTAAAAGAGATCGTCTATGATAGGCATCAAAGAAGGTAGCATCAAACGGATTATGTTTGGAAAGATAGGTTAAGAGATCCATCCTCAGTTGGGTAGTACTCTGGGCAAAGGTAGGAGGTGTGTTTTGTCTTTGATTGAGGACCACCGAATCAATCATGGGATGCCACGAATTATCATGACAATCAGCCACTTTGGAGGAATAACTTTGGAACATATCAGCTATGCGCAACTCCAAATGATTGACATATAAAACAGCCTGTAAGACCACCTCCCCCACATACCCTGCCATATCTACCTCATTTGGAATTAACAAATCTCCTCGGAGATACATGTATGACATCAACATGGTATTTGGCGTGACAGAATCTTCAAAGACCATTCTGACTACCTCTGTCAACAACTCAGCAGACCAAGCCCCACTCCAGCCATCCTCTGGAAAAGGTAAATCCATCGTGGAAAGCTTCATATAGAAGACCAACTTCTGTAAGTGGTAGTGGACAAAGAAAGAATGGTCAGGTAAGACATATTCCTGAAACTGTTCAAAGGTAGACCATAACAAGTCCATTCTGGACTGCAATCTTTCCACTTTATCTTGGAATAGAGGGCACAAAGTAGCCTGTCTCTGTAGGGCAGCCAAGTCCTGCTGTGAAAGAGAAGGAATTAATGGAACAAGAGGGCTTGGAGGTTTAGAGCGGGACTTTGCAAGCTAATCTTGCAACTGCTGGATTTGGGAGGCTTGGTTGGCCACTGTGTCATTAGCAGTCTGTAAAGCTGAAAGCTTGTCATCTAAAAGAACTTGGAATTCTTTCGCTTCGCTGGACATCCTCTCCGTCTCTGCTGAAAGGTTAGTAACTTGTGACTGAGCCTCGAATAACCGGGTCTTCAAAGAAGAAATCTCATCACTTTGAGTGGCAACCAGTTGGGTTTGTTGTTCCATTTGCTTAAATAAATCTGCTAGGGTATCCTTAGCAGAAGCTAACTCAGATGTTGCCTTATGCAACTGGTCCTTAGACTGCATGAGCTCTTCATAGAAAGATGCGTACAGCTGTTGAACACAGGCTGTCACTGACAACTCAATGGAACTTTGAATATCCTTGCAGAGGAAATGAATGGCATCTCCTGAGACGAGACTGTTCAGGGAGGGAACTGAGATATCCAAAGATCCTTCTCGATGTGCTCTGAACAGGTTATTACAAGTGAGATACCCAGGGAGGTCACTGCCAGAAGTAGCAGGGATAGGTACTGAAGGAAGTACAAAAGGGGCTTTATCCGCTACCCGTTTCAAGCGTTTGCGCGGTATGACCAGGGGAGGCGGAGAATCATCATCCTCAATGTCAATAGGTGCTGACTCTTCTGAAGGTGGAGGAGGAGGTACTGGATCTGATGGAGAAGGTGGAGGTACAGTCTTCTGTAAACCTGAATAGGTCAAGAAGGCAGACAAATATGATCCATAGGTAACATTGGTAACATTACCCTTGGTGACTTTAACAAAATGCTGATCCATTTTAGTAAGGAGGTATGTGCTCCAATCAATAGCAATGCCTTTCAGCACCATCCTGGAAGCTGTGAAAAGCTCTTTGGACAAATAGTGGGATGGCGTTTTGGCAGGCATAAACCTGTCCTGAAGGAACTGACAGATCGTCTTCCATACGGGATCAGTAATCATAGAAAAAGAAACTCCTGAAGAGTTTATCACCTTCTTAACATCAAGGACTTCCCTTGTCTGCTTTTGCAACAGCTTGAGAATCTCTTCATTAGAGAAGAGCTGACGAGTGGTCACAAAAGGTTCTCCTTTGAAGGGTAAAGACAGAGCCTTCCCTAAGCCTCGAGATGTCAAAGTCATAGACATGCCTTGGACTACTCCTGTCTTCTTGCTGTAAGAGGCCAGGAACTCATCACATAACGACGGATCTTCTGGAAGCAATGGAAAAGGAGTGGCCACAAAAGCAGCAAGTCCCGCCTTCGTAAGAGGCTCAAAAGTAAGTAGGGAAGAGTAATCCCTACTAACTAATGGGACGTACTGGATAGGGGGAGGAGCATGAGAAGGCGCCATTCAGATGGTTACACACACACCACAAACACAGACAATCAAGGAGAATGCCTGCAAAGCAACAGACAAAAAACCAAGGATAAGAGAATAACCAATAAAACGGGACACAACCAACTAACCCCAAGAAAACCACATTCTAGAAAAAATTTGACATGACCTTGAGACAAATGCGACCGAAAGCTTCATGCAATGTATCAGACAAACACCCTGAACCCCGTATCAGGCAACAAAAGAAAAAAACTGCATACCGTACCCGTAACCGTAACAAAGATAGGAAACCAAAACAAGACCACATCCGACACATATCAAAACTATATCTGTGATAAACCAAGACTGGACCATGGAAAATAACACTAAGAACTGCGCAAATCCATCCCATGAAACGGTTCATTAAAAAAGGGAATTAAGTGCAGTGGGGGGGGAATTAATTTAATGAAGGGTTGATTTTAATTAATTAATAAAAATGGGTGAACTTTTATTAGGTGATAAACCTTAACAAGAAAACGACGGTTCCTTATTAGTTATTAAATTACCCATTATTAAGTTAAACGGTGCAGTTATTCGATTCCCGGACTTCGATTCCCGACTGGGTCTCTAAATGCAATTCATTGATTACAAATTAAGGTGATGTGGAGCGCTTTGTTGCCAGCGCGTGCTCATGTGACGGCTGGTTCTTTTTAATTTAAAATTTAAAGTGCCTCTGTAGTGCACGTAGCGCGTGCTAAGTGAACGGCTGGTTTTTTTTAATTAAAAAGTATGTGTGTTGAGCACGAATGCGCGTGGAAACTGTGGGTGAATTAAAGAATTCATTTTAACAATTAATTTGTGATTAAGGGGGAAATGAAAATAAATAAAGCATATAAAATAAATACCTGGAAGGGGTGTGTATGTAATGCAGAAATGCGCACAGAAGAGTCCACCAAAAGAAGGGAATCCAGAAAAGGAAAAGTAAAGATCACTGATGAAACAACAATGACAACACCTTAGCGGATGGGTGGATTTGGTTTATGTTGGTTGTTTATGTTGATTTTTATTTTTTATTTTTTATTTTTTATTTTTGTGTTAAGTTGTGATTATTTATGTTTGAATAAAGGGAAAATGATGAAGGGAGGTGAGGGGAATTTTTTAGAATTTTTTTAGAATTTTTTACTATTTGTAAATGAATTTTCTACATTGATTGCAAATTTACGGGATTAAAGGAGGAAATATTTAATTTTCTGAAATTTTAGGGTAGGCAATTTCCAACGGACAAATTCCCAAAAATTGGCAAAAGGCAAAAGGAATTTTTAGAATTTTTTCTGAATTTTTTAATGGAAAAATTAATGTAGTGAGTAATTAAGTCACATGAATCAAATAAGTCAGTTAGGCATAAGTCAGTTAAGTCTGGTTAGTGGGGGTAAGTCATGTTAGTCTGCCCAAATCAAGTCAGGTTAGTCAAGGTTGCTTAGGTTAGTCAACTAGGCTAGGTTAGTCAACTAAGTTAAGTGAACTAGGTAGGGGTTAGTCAACTAGGTTAGGGTAGCTAACTAGGTTAACTATGGTGAGGTAACTAAGTTAACTATGGTTAGGTAACTAAGTTAACTATAGTTAGGTGATTAAGTTAACTAACTAGGGTTAGGGTTAGTAAACCTAGTTAGGGTTAGGGTTGGGCTAACTAACCTAGTTAGGGTTAGGGTTGGGCTAACTAACCTAGTTAGGGTTAGGGTTGGGCTAACTAACCTAGTTAGGGTTAGGGTTGGGGGGATAGTAACTAGGGTTAGTAAACTAACCGAAGGTGAGTTAACCAACTAACTAGGGTTAGTTAAAAAGTGGTTAACTAGGGTTAGTTAGAGGTTAACCAAGGTGAAGTAATTGTTAACCTAACCTAGGTTAGTTGTAACTTAACTTAGGTTAGTAAGTAACTAAGCTTAGGTTAGTGGTAGTGGCAACCTGGCGGGGAGGTGGAGGTAGAGGAGGAGGGCGGCGGTTAGAGGAGGAGGAGGTGGCGTTGGCGGCAGATTCGGCGGCGGCTGCGAATCCGAGGCGATGGCGACCTGCGTGGCGGCTACTGCTGGAGGCGCGACCTGCGTGGCGGCTGGCGCTGGAGGCGCGACCGGCGTGGCGGCTGCGGCTGGAGGAGGAGGAGAGGGAGGAAGTCGAGGAGGGGGTAGGGAGGAGGGCGGCGGGCGCTGGGGGTAGGGAGAAGAAGGCGGACGGGGGGCTGGGGAGGAGACAGGAAGCAGGGCGGGGGGGTAGGGGAAGAAGGCGGACGGGGGCGGGGGAGGAGACAGGAAGCAGGGCGGGGGGGTAGGGGAGGAAGGCGGACGAGGGCGGGAGAGGAGACAGCGGCGCTGGCGCTGGGGGGAGGGAGAAGAAGGCGGACGAGGGGCGGGGGGTAGGGAGAAGAGGCGGTGGCGCTGGGGGTAGGGGAAGGAGGAAGTCGGGGGGGGGCTGGGGAGGAGACAGCGGCGCTGGCGGGAGGAGAGAGAGAGAAAGAACGCACAGAGAGAGAGAGAAAGAGAGAGAGAGAGAGAAGGGCGGTTGGGGGGAAGGGGTGGGGGGCCCATGGGGGGGGCCATGGGGTGGGCAGGTGGGGGGAAGGGGTGGGGGGCAAGGCCGCGTACCCCCGTCCCGCGCTCGTGCGCGGGGCGAGGTAAAAAAAATTTGCCGTGACGGGATTGAAATGACGCGGGGAAGATGGTACGGGTTACGCGGACACGACCGGGGCACGTGGAGACTCGGAAAAGCGAAAAAGGGCGCGTTCACGCGCAAAATGGGCGCGAGAAAAAACGTAAAAATAAAGAAAAATTAATAACTCCCAATCCGGACGTCAAAACGAAATAGCGTAAAAACAAAAAGTGGGCAGGACAACAGGGGGAAAACAAGAAAAATATATGACGGAGGCTCCGGGAGGGGTAAAGGCGGTCACGTGCAAAAAACACAAAAAATGAACCAAAAAACGCAATTAAAAATTAATAGCAAAAGATCCGTGCATCGGAACGAAGTGCAGAAAAAAGGAAAACTGTGCAGAAAGATGTGCCCAACAATTCTATCACGTCAAAACATAATTCCGACTGAGATAAGATGCGTGCACATGGGAAAAACCCAAAAAACAAACCCAAAAATGGGATCGGAAATTAATATCGGACAAACGGTTCACCGGAATGACATGCAGTAAGAAGGAAAAATGTCCGCAGGAAGGGTTGGCACAGGGTTATCATGTTAAACCGCAGTTCCGGTGGAAGTAAGAGGGGTTCACATGTGAAAAACTCCAAAAATACTCCCGAAAACACAGTTAAAAATTAATAAGTAAAAATCCAGAAGTCGAAAAAGGGTGGAGGAAAAAGGAAAAAGGTAGGGGAAGGCACCGAGGACACGGCTGTCAAATCAAATTGGAATTCCGATGCAAATAGGGCAGGTTCACATGGAAGAATGTCAAAAATACACACGAAAAAGTCGTGAAAACCCAAAAAATTAATAACGGACAAACCGTGTATCGGAATGATGCGGAATAAAAAGGAAAAATGTCAGGGGAAAAGTGATGGTCAGGGCTAGGACGTCAGATCCTAAGTCGAAAAAGGATGGAGGAAAAAGGAAAAAGGTAGGGGAAGGCACCGAGGACACGGCTGTCAAATCAAATTGGAATTCCGATGCAAATAGGGCAGGTTCACATGGAAAAATGTCAAAAATACACACGAAAAAGTCGTGAAAACCCGGAAAATTAATAACGGACAAACCGTGTATCGGAATGATGTGGAATAAAAAGGAAAAATGTCAGGGGAAAAGTGATGGTCAGGGCTAGGACGTCAGATCCTAGTTCCGAAGTAAGAAAAGCACATTCACATGGAAAAACCGGCTAAAATGCGCAAAATGCTTCAAAAATTAATAACTCAAAAACCGTGCACCGGAATAAAGGTAGGTAAAAAAAAAAAATGGTCAGTTCAAAGGAAGGAACAGGGCTATAAGGTTGGATTTGGACTTCAGTGAACGTAGGGTATATTCACATGGCAGGACCTCAAAATCAAATAATGAAGGAAAACTGCAAGGGAACAGCCCCAAGGGTGGGTGGAAAATAACCGGATGGGTGGGAAGGGATCCCATTAGGGTAAAAGCAAGGCAAGGCATTCATGCATGAACAGGTTAAGGCATATGCAGAAAAGTATGCACGGGAGACGCGCAGGGACGCGTCCCCACACTTAAGACCTTAACGGATAGGGTTAACCGAACATCAGGGACCTAGGACCACGCCACAGACCATCCACTAACTTCCCCACACTTAAAACATGAACGTCACGAAGAACCCAAAGTGGAGGGTTAGAAAAACTTGGCCCGTCTCGTCAAGAATCAAGGTTGAGTGTCGACGGCACGTCCAGTGTGGTTGTCGGTGCTGGAGGGACCAAGGCATCTTCTCGGCGCACGTCCTTCATGGCAGGGACCACATGACAGTACCCAGGGAGGTAGCTGATGGAAGGAATCGCAAGAAATTTGTCGATGATGAGGAATACTACACTCAACTCGCAGTCACTCAAATGAAATGAAAGAACAGTCACTCGCCCCATGACTAATATCACTTGAGGAAAAAGGAGTGAAACCCATATCACGTACCCGATTGAGGAATCGACAAGGGGAAAATGGTGCAGAAGGAGTATGCCAGGGTGCACAGTTGATGGTGCATTAGTGCATCCAACCCATTTGGCATAAGTGCAAGGAGGAAGGCAAGGGAGCCTTACAGTGCAGTGTACAGAACAGGGTGATGTGTCTTGTGTTGACGGTAAAGACCCATCCCGTGGGTGCATAGGGAAACGGGAACATACCTGACTCCAAGTGTCGTAACGTCCCTCAATCTCACCTCTCGGTAAATGATTGAAGAAACTCCAGTCAAACTCAACCTACCCTCTGTCTCACTCTCTGTTGATAGATACAGGAGGGCAGCCTTTTCCTGAAACCCATTGATATAATCCTCACAGTCACTTGTGCAAAGGTTGTATGCCTTGTGCGCATTTGATGGTGCAACTGTGCATCCCGCCCTGTGCCGGCATATAGTGCAAGAAGGAAGGCCAGGGAGCCTTATGGTGCAGTGCACAGAAAACAAATTGTGCTTTGTGCTTTGAGAGGCCCATTCCGTGCGTGCAACACTTTATTCACACTTCTCACCTCTCATTTGATTTGAAGGGAAAAGACTGGTCTCTCGCCCCACCCTCTGTCTCACTCTCTATTAATAGACACAGAGGGCAACCGTACTCACTTTCCCATCCGGTTAGGATGAAAGCTCACATCACTCGATTGTTTGTCGATGAAGATCGCGTCATCAATTGTTGAAGAGGCGTACCCAAGGAGGTAGCCATCAAATTGATTATTGTATTGGATAGGAACATGTTGTCTGCTAGAGGACAGGTAGTCACTTTGTAGAGGGACCCAGGACACAGCGTACCAAGGGAGGCAGCTTCGGAACTGGATCCTGGGAATATCAATTAATGAATCCACTTTCTGGACTGCTGGGTGTTACCACCTTTTCCACAGCCAGCCTCTCGCCCAAGGATGTTTATCACCTTTTCTTGGAACGAGGCCTGCTATGACAAGGAATTGCTTCCTTTTCTCTCATAACAGATTTGTTTTTCTTGTTTTTTGTTTTTTCTTATTTAGGTTTTTTTTCTTTTTCTTATTTTCCCCTATTCCCGAGGGCGTTTCCACCTTTTCTCGAAGAATAGGTCGGCATGACAGGGACCTAAGTCCTTTTCTCCCATGACCGATATGTTTTGTTTGTTTTTTTTTTCTTTTTTTCTTTTTTCTCTTTAAATTGAGCAAGGGAATGGTAGAAAGACCATTTGTTAGAACCAACCTCACCACTGTCGCTGGTGGAAAATAGAGGATAAGAGATCAAGGCTGAAAGGGGGTTTTGAGGGGACAGAGGGTTGCATCCACTTCATCAGGACTGACTGAAGAACGGCTATCAGAAGTAGCATCATAAGAAGTACAGTGCCGCACCAATGAGGGAAAGGATTAAGTGTCCGTAATTGTCAAGATCCCCAAGCAGGAAAATACTTCTTCAGGCGATATCCATTGATCAGAAAGGGATCATCAGAGGCATCAACGGTCTGTACTTGGACAGAGCCATTAGGGTTGACTGCAAGTACCTTATAGGGGCCCATCCACCGCTGTTGGAGCTTGCCAGGAAACTTGCCAAAGCGTGAATCATAGGCTAGGACCAAATCACCTTCTTTGAACTCCTTGTGCTTGATGAAGCTATCATGGTAAGCCTTACGTCGAGCTTGCGTGGCTTCCGTGCACTGTAGAGCCATCCGACGAATTTCGTCGAGACATTCCAAGTGCAGGAGACGGCGTTGCAGTGAATTATCGTCCCCCAAACGCTCTTTGATAGCCACTCTCAAAGAGGGCAATTCCAGTTCAACAGGAAAAACAGCTTCTGTACCATACACCAGCTGGAAGGGTGTCTGTCCTGTTGCTGCTTTATGGGAGGTTCTATATGCCCAGAGGGCCTCTATAAGTCGATCATCCCAATCACAACGATGTGCGGCGATTGTTCTTGTCAGGATTGAGCAGAGGATGCGATTGGTGACTTCGACTTGGCCGTTGGCTCTGTGGTAATAAGGAGTGGACTTGCGATGGCGGATCTTATACAACTCTGTCAACTCTTCCATGACTTTGTTAAGGAAATGAGTACCTTTGTCACTTACCAGCTCTAAGGGACTGCCAAAACGGGTGATGATATTCTCGTACATGAACATGGCCACGCTGTTACCATCGTCCCGCTTAAGGGCTTTAGCTTCACACCACTTTGTGACATAATCCGTACATACGAGGATGTATCGGTTCTGTTTCCTTCTAGTAGGAGGATCGATGGGACCGACGAAGTCAATGCCCCACTTCTCAAACGGCTTCAAAGGAAGGATAGGTTGCAGTGGCATGGCACTTGTCTTCGTGGGTTTCCCCATTCTTTGACAAGCATCACATCTTTTACAGTAATCATAGGAATCTTTGTGGATGGTAGGCTACCAATATCCCGCTAGCAGAGCCTTCCTGGATGTAGCTTCTCCTGCAAAGTGACCTCCACATGGCTCGTCATGGCAAGCCTTCAGAACAATCCCAATCTCTTTTCCTGCAACACATCTTCTGAGTACTTCATCTTTGCCTTTCTTGTACAGTGCACCACCTAGCAGGGTGTAGGGGGCTGATTCTAGCATGAGCTTCTTCCTTTCCCGACTAGAAATACCAGGAGGGTACTGTTGGGTTGCCAGCAGATTGGCAATGTCTGCATACCAGGGAGTTACAGTCTCTACCAAGAATAGGGAAGCATCAGGGAGGTCTGGATCATCCTGCTCCTCGTCTGCAGTTTGTGGGATACGCAACAGATGATCAGCCAGAACATGGGAACGACCAGGCTTAGTAATCACCTCAAAGTCAAACTCCTGGAATAAAAGGAGCCATCTCATCATTCGTCCTTTCACATCTACTTTGTTCATCAAGAAGGACAGGGCCTCATGATCCACATAAAATTTAAAGTGGGTAGATAGGAGGTAATGGCAAAACTTCTCCAGGGCAAACACCATTGCCAAGCACTCCAGCTCGGTCACTGTATAGTTCCGTTCCCTATCAGTGACTTTTCGGCTTGCATAATAGATCGGTTGATCCAACTTCGAGGAGCCCTTTTGGCAGAGGACAGCACCTAAGCCTTCAATTGATGCATCAGTGTGTACATGGAACTCTTTCGTCCAATCGGGAGGTTGCAGAATGGGTGCCTGTATCAGACACTACTTCAGAGTGTGGAAGGCTTTGTCACATTCTTCTGTCCAAGTAAACTCTACATCTTTCCTCAGGAGCTTGTGCAAGGAAGTTGCCTTTGTTGCAAAGTGGGCTATGAACCTCCTGTAGTAACCCACATGGCCTAGGAATCCCCTCAACTGTTTGAGGTTGGTGGGTGCTGTCAGAGCTGCGATCTTTTCAATCTTTGCAGGGTCTGTTGATATCCCTTGTGCAGAGACAATGTGGCCCAACAGAACTCTAGAAGAGGCCCCAAAGATGCATTTGTCGGGGTTGAGGGAAATCCCATACTCCCGGCATCGGTCAAAGCATTGTTCCAGGTGTTCCCAGTGTTCACGGATCAAGCTATAGACACAGAAGTCATCCAAATATACCTCAATAAAGTCGTGCAGATGATTTTGAAATGCGGCCATCATGACTCGTTGGAAAGTAGTAGGGGCATTGCAGAGCCCAAATGGCATCACCCGGTAAGCATAGGCTCCCCATTCTGTGCTGAAGGTTGTTTTGGATTGGTCTTCTTCCGCAATCTGCACTTGGTTGTATCCACTGAATCCATCCAGAAGGGAATAAAGCTCATGTCCTGCCACTGTGTCCAACAGTTGATCTGTGAAAGGGATAGGAAAATGATCCTTCTTCGTCTTGGAATTAAGCTTTCGAAAATCCACACATATTCGCAATTTGCCATTCTTCTTGGGTACAACCACGATGGGTGAAACCCATTCACTATTTGCCACTGGATAAATGAACTCGGCTTCTAGAAGCTTCAGCAGCTCCGCTTTCACCAATGTGGAATAATTCGGGTTCATTCGCCTCTGTCGTTGCCGTACTGGCTTGGCATCAGGCTCCAAGTCAATATGATGTTGACATATTGTGGGATCAATCCATTTTAGGTCTTTGTAGGACCACGCAAACACATCCAAATTTTCTTTCAACAAGTTGTACAAGGTTGACAACTCCTCTTCTGGGAGGCTGCTACCCACCTTCAAGAGGCGTTCAATGCCTTCTGTATCCACAAAGGTTAACTGCCTTTCACCTTCTACTTCACCGATGAAGGTCCCATGGACCGCTTCTGGATACAGATCCGACTCCTTCAAGGGAGTGGTGTCCTTGTCTGATGTCCCACTAGAACCGATTTCTTCTTTTGGTGGAGACTTAGGTTGCTCCTTAAGACGTTGGAATGGGATTAGAGCTGTTTCGGGTTTGGTTTCAAAATTAATTACCTCTTGGCTTGAAGACTCATCTTCTGATGATGACACATCCAGGAACGTCACATAACAGGGACCCTCTGATGCCTGTTGGGTTTGTGGGACTGGTACTTGTTGGCATGGTGCATCATCATAATCTTTCTTTGGCAAGGATGGGTTAGGACGGTAGGAGCCACTGCTGAAAGACGGCTTGCTCTTCTTAATCCATTCCTTATAAAGGTTTTGCATATGAGAAGATCCATTTACCAGACCAAATGGTACCATCACCATTCTGTCCCATAGCATGAGCTCATCGGCTTCTGATACTTCTGGAACTTCTTCCTCAAATGTATCCTCTTCAGGTGGGATAGGTTCTTCTGGCTCACTTTCATAATCTTCTTCGTCCATATCATATCCATCCTCTTCTGTCTCTGTCTCTATCTCTGCGTCTGCTTCTGTCTCTGCTTCTGCTTCTGCTTCTGTAGGAGCTCTGCAACAGAAGAACAGATTCTCTGTTTCCTCTCCTGCCTTTGTCTCTGCTTCTGCTTCTGTTCCTGCTGTGACCATGTAACAGGGAGAGCAGTACATCCATGCTTCTATCTCACTGTCAGAAGTGATTTCCGAAGTCATTTCTGGTTCAGGCAGGAAGTATTCACCCATTGATAATGGCTTTGCATCTTTTGAAAGTCGACTTACAGTATCCACTGTTAATGAATGTGCCACTGTTTTCTTGGGAAGGAACTGTTTGACAGCATCTTCATCTGCTGATGTTCCATCCGTAACCTCATTAGGGGAGTCAGAAGATAATTCCAAGGAGGTGGATCCATGTCCTTTTTGAGAACCATACAGTTTCATCACCACTTTATTGGGTCCTCTGCCCAAGGTCAAGGTTCCTTTGAATAAATCCGTCCTTGCTCTGGCTTCAAAAAGCCATGGTCTGCCCAGTAACAGAGGATAGGATGTACCATAAGAGTTTGGCTTTACGACCAAATAGGTTAGCCAATAATCTTTTCCAGCCACTGTAGTCTTCACATATGGGAGAATGCCCAAAGGCTTGATTCTACTCTGATCCGCCAGTCTGATGAGCCATTGGGTGGGTTGCACACCTTGTAAGCCTAGATCCTTCATTGTCACATCCGTCATAATGTTTACTAATGAACCTCCATCAATCAGTGCATTTGCAATGAAGCAACCTTCTATCCACACACCAGTCTCTGGAGTACCCGGATCTAGAAAAGCATTAGCCACATCCACTTCTTTTACAGGCTCAGGAGCCTTGTTGGACTTTGTCACTGTTGAGGGAGCAATCCTTAAACCACATCTTTTTGTCAGTATACTTTTGAATCTTTTCCGGCAACTGGGGGACAACATCAATAATTGTCAGAATGTGAGGTTTGGTCTAAAGGTATCTAGATCTCTAACCAGATCGTATTCCTTAATAGGATCCACTGGCTTCTCTAAACGATTAGGGAATGGGACAACACCCATTTTCATTTTCCCTTTTTCTTCCAACAGAGGAATTACAGGAACTTCTTCTGCCACTTGTGGCACTTCCTCCTCTTCTGTATCCTGGACCTCTGGTTCTGTCTCTATAACTGTCTCTGTAACTCTCTATGGCACTGTAGGGCTCTGTACGGCACTGTTAGGCTCTGTTCTGTTCTGTTCTTCTGGTGGAAGACTGAACTTCACTGTTCTGGCAGGAGGGTTGTTTTCTTTCTGGACAAGTGGTTCCTTCTGCTTTGCACACGTGATGGCAGCAACTTCCAATTCCACCAAATTGGAGGTAGGCTCTTGGGCCTTGGCTAGACTATCAATAGCACTGTTTCTCACTGGGGCTGGGCTTGGACAGTCTTTTGCAGTGTGGCCTTCTCCTTTGCATCGACTGCATAAGGGCTTGTAATCCACTGACCTTCGAGGATTTGGAAAATTTGGTGAGATGTGTCCCTTTTCTCCGCATCTGTAACACTCCACTTCTGATCTCTGACCACCGCCAGACTGCCTTCCTCTGTAACTTTGGGAAGGAAATCTTCTGGGTTCGAAATTAGGACCAAACTCTCTAGGCTTGGGTCCAATATCTTGTGTTGTCATTTTGGATTCCAGCAGGTTGAATCTTGCGTCTTCTTCCTTCCTTCTCCTATCATGCAACTCCTTCAGAGAGCAAATGTCCTCTGTATGATTCTTCCGCAAACACTAGGAACAGAAGGCTCCAGGGATACTTGGTTTTCGTGTACATTCAGTGGCTAAATGGCCTGCTTGATGACACTTACCACACCAAGTATTTGACCACATCACATCTCTTCCTGCTCCTGCAACGTTGGATATGCTAGCGGTATTCACTTTCAGCGTCTGTAGCTGCTCTGTAATCACATCCATTAACTCCTTTTTGATGTTTGCAACTGAGTTGGATAAATAATCCTTCAAGCTTTCTCCTCCGGACGTACTGGCAGGAGGGTTTTGAGGAGTCTCTGTAATCACTGCATAAACGGGTTGGGCTGGTACAGAGGGGTCTCTGTTCTGGTTCTGATTCAGTGCTCCTGTTTGAACTGTTGGCTGTTGGCTCCAGTTGGTAGGATTGCACTGTTGCTGCTAATTTGTCATTGAGGAAATTGGTTGGGACCATTGTTGTTGTGGTTGAGCCATCATTTGAGGCATGGATTGTGGCCACCGTGGATTTGGTGCACTGTACTGTGATACCGGGGGCATCTGTTGGTAGGGATAGGGAACAGTCCCTGGAACTGCATTTGGTGGATACATCATTCCTGGCATCAGAGGAGGTAGGACTCCTCTTCCCGAATTCATCACTAATCGAGCTTCCACTTCATCGTACAGTCTTGCACCTTCTGTTGCAGCTTGCAGTGTGGCTGGTCTTTGCAGCTCCACAAACTTACAGACTTCTGGTTGTAATCCTCTGAGAAACACTCCCTTCTGAATGCCATCATCTAGATTATGGTTAGTCCATCTCTTCAGGATGGATTCCATTCGTGAGACATAGGCTTCTACTCTTTCTCCAGAGGACTGACTTAGGTTCATGAATTCCTCTCTCATCCGCTCTTCAAAACCTTCACGCCTGAATTTAGTGAGGAAGGCCAACTTCAAGTCGTTCCATGTGCCAAAAGTTCCTGCTGCTTGTCTCTCATACCACTGAAACGCCGCGCCCTTAAAAGTGGCGGGGAATATCGCTAACCAATGCTCAGGGGTTCTAGCATTGTTAGCCACACACGCTACCATAAACTCTGCTACATGAAGATCGGGGTCTTCATTGTACTCTCCCTTAAAAACTAGCAATGGGACTACATTCGCTGGCCTGTCATCAATATTTCCAGGATGGATCTGGCTTGGAAGTGGACCTCCAGCAGGAGGAGGAAGGGCTTGATGTGCCATTGGGACTTCTGTAAGGAGTTCCGCAAGGGCGTCAAAGGCGGCTTCTACTGCGAGCTCGCTCTTGGCTCTGATTCTTGCTTTCTCTCTTCTCACGTACCTCTGGACTCGTTCTAACGCTTACCTCTTTATTGCGTCATTCATCAGGGGGTTGGCTCCACTATGTTGTTAGTGCTCCACAGAGGGTTAACAGAAGACTTCAGTCTCTGGAGGACTCTCTTGCCAACATTTCTTCTACTTCTTTCTTTTCAACATCCCTGAATTCGTCTTTCATGCCACTGCACAGAGGAAGGTATTCGGTTCTGAAGGTGTCAAAATGCATACGTTTGAGCATTGTGGTGGTGCCATCATCATAGTAATGCCAGCTTCTGATGGTTTCAACAGTGTATAATGTGAAAAACACTTTGTCTACCAACTTCCAGTGGGTTTCTAATTGAACAAACAGAAGATTATCAGTACACCAAGCATCCCATGTATCTTGCTGTTGAGCGTCCACGAACAAATTCCAACTCTTTTCCTTCTTGTCCTTGTGAACCTCTACAGACCAAGACTCCTGAAGCTTCTTCACAATCTCCCACTTGATGTTGTCTGGAAACTTCTCAATGAATGCCAAATCTTCCATGGATGGTCATTCTCTCTGTTTCTACTCTTCAGTTTGTTCCCAAACAGTTTGCCACCAAGATGCAAGTTTCTGCTGCTTCAACAAGGAGAGGAAACTCTCCACCACATAGAGCATGCATCATGATGGTGATGTGTTTCCACCATTGTGGGATGAACTTCTTGTGGAAAGTGGCTTTGATTATGAGAAATTCCAACTCTTCAGTGGAAGAAGGAACTTTACAAACATCCATTGAATTCTTCTCTTCTTGGCAATGCCAATTCCTTCATTTTCAGCCTCTTTTGGTGCTTGTTGATGGCAAGATTCCCCGGCTGTGCACAAAAAACATGGAGCCCCGAGAGGAACACCAAGGAAAAGGGATGCAAGAAAATCTATCTTGTAACATCAACAAGCTTGTTTATCATGTTTCATATGATCACAATGAAGAAAAGAACACCAGGCACAACAAATCTTCATGCAGCATCATGTAGATCTCCCATGGTTTTTAATAGAATCAACCATATTCTTCAACATCTTCACAAAATCCATCAATAGAACAAAGAAAGAAAAAGAATACACCATCTTTGAATGGAAATACATCACATGGTATTCATCTTCAATATCTTCATAGTCTTCTCTCTCAATCTCTCATATACAATCACTTTGTTTTTGTAGAATTGACTATCTCTGACTCTCTCTCTCTCTCTCCATCAATAATACATCATATCCTCACTAAAATCTCTCAAAAATTACTCTCAATAATCACTCTTAGGTCGTGGATACCCCTCCCAAGAGGTATGTTTGATATGAAGGGTCACCAGAGCCACTACAGTGTCTCTTCATAGCTCACTACTATCACTTCACTCTAGTCTTCTCTTGAGTCTTCAGCAGCTACTTCTTCCACTTCTTTTAGCTCTTTTGCACTTGTATTCACCTCTTTCCAAGGCTAGAAAACTTTCCCAAAGTCACACATACATTCCACAGAACACTTACAGAAGCATACAGAACAGTCTACAGAACAGTACCAGAACAACTACAGTACAGAACAGAACAGAAACAGAACAGAAGCAAAAGCTCTACAGAAGACCTACAGAAGGTTATCAAAACCACATAACTCATTCTCAAATCATTCCAAACTCTCACAAACCATTCAATAAGCTTTCACAATATCTCATTCTTCATCAATCAATACTCCTTCCCTCCTTACAGAAGACAATCAGAACAAAATAGACCAAAACAGAACAAAACAGAAGATATACAGAACCATTCAGAACCTATCAGAACATCACAGAACCATCAATAAACATCATGAACTTCCAAAACACAATCAATATCATCCAAAACACTCTCAGAACACTTCCAAATCAATCAATCATCCCATAAAATCAACCATTCAGCTCTCAAAAACAACAAAAATCAGCCAAAAAACAAGTCATTTCAACACTCAACAGTTATCGTTAACCTCCCACCCCCAAGTAATTACAAGGGAGTTCAATGCTTCTTAGGTCACACAGGATACTATCGACGGTTTGTACTAAACTACGCACTGATCGCTAGGCCATTATACAAGCTACTAATCGTCTTCGAGTGGACCGAAGCATGCCAATGGGCATACGAACAATTGAAACAGGCTCTAACAATGGCACCGATTCTACGAGCCTCGAGCTGGACCACTATCTTCCACATCCACATTGACGCCTCTAAGTCTACCGTAGGAGCAGTATTGTGCCAACCGGGTGAGCATAACTTGGACTACCCAGTGAGCTTCGCTAGCAGGCAACTCACTGAAATGGAGATGAATTATTCCACGACGGAAAGGGAGGGACTAGCCATGGTGTTTGCCGTGAAGAAATTCCGGCACTATCTACTGGCCACACCTTTAACCTTTTTCGTGGACCATCAAGCCCTGCTCTACTTGGTAAACAAACCTTGTGCTACAGGACGCATAGCTCGATGGCTCCTCCTGCTCCTAGAGTTTGATTTCTCCGTGGTGGTACGAAAGGGAAAACAACATTACATGGCTGATCACATGTCCCATATACCCACAGGAGAGGTAGCTGGACAAGGCATCAAGGACAAGTTACCTGATGCCCACTTATTCCACCTGTCCAGGGAGAGAGACCTATTCAAGGCTGATCTGATGCCATACTAGGCACATGACATAATCCAAGTGCTCAAGCACGGACTGCTTGAGCGACCCATAGAAAGGGCACGACTTAGGCGCTTGATATTGAAGCTCCAGCCCTACCAACTGGTTGTAGGCCAACTCTATAGGTTGGGGCAAGACGGATTGCTGTGAAGGTGTGTGTGTGAACATGAGATGCACGATGTGCTCTCAGAAGCGCACAGCGGCATTGCAGGGGGACACTTTAGCAGAGACACGACGGCACGGAAGGTGTTGCAGTCCCAACTATGGTGGCCCACACTTTTTCGTGATGCCAAGCGATTCATCAAGCATTGTGAGGAGTGCCACTGGGCCAAAGTTCCAATTCGTAAGGATCAAATGGAGCTAACCCCAATCATTGCTCGCCAACCCTTCGAAAAATGGGGAATTGACTTCATAGGACCAATAAGCCCCGCGGCATAGTACTCGCAAGCCAAGTACATCGTGGTGGCCACGGATTACCTCACAAAATGGGCAGAGGCAAGAGCAATATGAAAAAACGACGCTAGAACGACTGCCAAGTTCTTATGGGAACAAGTGATCTCACGCTTCGGTTGCCCCATCGAACTCGTCAGCGAGACCAAGGCACACATTTCATCAATGAAGTGATAGCACATCTCCTATCCACCTTTCTTATCATCCATCGCAAGTCCTCGCCATACTACCTTCAGGCTAATGGCCAGGCAGAATCAACTAACAAGATTCTCATTAACATCCTGACTAAAGTGGTCTCCGCCTCGAGAAGCGATTGGGACAACAAGTTGATGGTAGCCTTGTGGGCTCACCGCACAGCTTATAAAACAGCTGTCGATCAAACCCCCTTTAGGCTGACCTATGGGACTCAAGCAATTCTACCGGTAGAATTTTTTGTTCCTAGCCTAAGAATAGCACTCCAAGAACGATGGGAAGGACAGGAAGCATGGATGCAACGCCTAACTGAGCTAGAACACCTGTCAGAGACTCATCTTCTAGCCACCCACGCACTCATCTGTGAGAAGGCTCGACGAAAGACGTGGTTTGACAAGCATGTCAAGCAGCAAGACTTCGGACAAGGAGATCTTGTTCTGCTATACTCAGTGAAGGGACACAAACAGAAGATGAAGTTCCGAGGACTAGGACCTTTTAGAGTATGCATGATTGGTAGAACCGAGAATGTTGAGTTGGAGACACTTGACGGCGAAGGAGTAGGCTTTTTTAACGGCAGCCGCATAAAGAAGTACTATCCTCCTTCCCATCCATCACATGAGCCACCCACGCTAGAAGCCCCGTTGAACGTCCGAATGGCAACTGTAACCGATCTTACGGATCAGGACGAGGAAGCCGTAGCACCGGCGTATCTACGAATCACAGTCACAGTAGGCGCGGCATGTTCTTTTGACGCCTTGATTGATGAAGGGGCCGACTACAACATCTTGACGCATGACCATTGGAGACGAATTGGTCAACCGACGCTACAGCCCACTAATGCCAACCTCAACCCATTTGGGGGTGCCGCCTATCCACTCCTGGGGAAGTGCAAGGCACTTGTTTCCATCGATACTGAAAGTTTACCAGCCTTCTTCCATGTGTTGCCTAACACTAAAGAAGCCGGTAATGTGTCACTATTGGGTCGCACCTTCAAAAAGCTAACACATTGCAATGTGGATTACAACCTAAACCACATTCATCTTGCCATTGGCAGCACCCATATAGTAATGACCTTTAGCAAGGGCTGTCATGATCCCTCCACCATCACGACGCCACCGGTAGAAACCCTTAAAACCACGCCCCAGACCCAGTCTAAAGGGGCAAAACCTGTGGCTTCGTGCCACGCACTCGACCCATGGCCCAAATCCACCAAGAGTGTTAACAAGGCCAAGCAGCCCAGACTTATGTGGGTGCCAAAATGGCAGGAACTGCATTTGGGTACAAACACCCAAACAGGGTCCTAACCGCCAGAAACGTCAGCCATCCTAGCCTAGAAGGCAGTATAGATGCTATTGCCATAGCCAAACAACCGTGTTGCGATGGATTCGTAAGGATCTCTTGCGGACACAAGGATACTACGAGGGCAACCCCTAGGTCTGGGTGCCTAAAAATGGCCAGCAAAAAAGCTCATCTACTTGTGATATCGCCCTAGAAAGGAAGGCTTGTACATGGGGTAACCAGCATATGATCAGCACACCATTGCCAACAACGGCTAGTAAGCCTCAACTTATCTATCGACCAAAGCAACCGCCACAAGCCTTAAACCTGCTTAATCCAGAGGGCTTAAAAGAACCTATGACTGTTCATTCGAAACCCAGCCCAACCCTCAGACCCCCAGAGCTCCCTGCAGCACCTCAATGTGCTTCTGTGAAGAAAACCCAACCTGTGACACCGATGAGGGAGTCACCACTCTCCAGTCCAGTTGCACCAATCCCACCAGCAGGTCTTAGACCCTCATACGTGGTACGACCTTTCCTTTCCTTGGCTAACGACCTTGCCGCAACCTTTGGGGATGACTTAATAACCTGCATCAGGATATTGGACGACACTTTCACCACATTCGCTAGAAGCTATGAGAGGCTAGACCTCGGCCTCCTGGATAGAACCCTTGCTTCGGAGGTTCATGCATTACCCTGCACATGGGAGTAATACAAACTCATAACTACTAAGTTCCCCAAGATCGCTGCAGAACTCATAGCAAACAATGAAATCTCAAGGGAGCAAGCGGCGCTCAGACGCCTAGTCACTTCATATCGAAAGCCTCCCCGCTCTGCTCCTGAAAACGAAATGTACGAGCTCATGCAGTGGGCAAGCTCGCCCTCCATGCTCTTACAATAGTGGTTTGCTCTACGAATCCAATGGGAGAAAAAAGGTTGCTGAATAATGACCAATACTGAACAACGCAGGGCAATTAAGACCATTGAATACGACCCCACTTATGTGGCACCCATCTCATTTAGGGTTTTGGCCATCACCCGCAATCAGCACTTGGATGACCATGTGCTCACCCACCCCTATATTGACCAACTCCTCACCGAGGAGGAATTACATGTCGCTAGCTACCTTAATACTGGGGATCTCTTTCATGATGTCTTGACCTATATCTCCCAAGTCTCTATCCAACCGGCTGCTCTCGATTGCCATGCACAACTGGAATACAACCCACGATTCTACACGTGGCTCCTTCACCCGTAACCTCCTACCCCAACCGCACCAATGCCACCCCTTAAATCCTAGGAAGGATTCTTCTCTCACCTGGAAGAAGGTGGTATGTATGTACGTACAAAAACCCGGTGAAAAGAAAAGAGGGAAATACGGTGGAAGGAATTAGATAGGAAGTGAACAAAATGGGGGTATGGTAAAGTAAAAGTGGCGACAGGCATAAGCATTAGCATGAGAAAAATGGCTTCTAAAAAATTCAGTTAATAGTTTAAAAACAGCAAAGTGCTATATGGAAAACACTAACGGAAGTTATGAATTGTGGCAGGAGCAGAAAATGTCGCAGCAAGACCGCGCTCATCGACTCCCATTCATTGACGAGGAAAAGGAGCTATATTGCATCCAATTGGAAAACCGTGCCCTCGGCCAGCTGAAGTTCTGAACCATCCACAACATCGGAGTCGTGGTGGCAAAGGAGGAGGCAGCCAGAAGAGTGGTGGAACAGTGCAACCTGACAAAATATATTGAAAAATTCTCACACGAGCCTGATCACTTCAAATGCATGGAATTCCTCAGGACATACAATTTGGACCAGGAAGCGGGCACTGTAACAGTGGGCCGAGGAGAGGGCGCAAAGAAAGTACTGGTCCGATTGGACCCAGTCCTGGTGGAAAAAGATCTAGGATTAGAACCTAGGACAGAAAAGCGGCAAAAAGGGGATGTTTACGCCTTTCTAAAAATGAAGAAGGAAGAGGTACTTACAAATGACGACATAAGCATCCAAGACATCCCCGACACTGATGCCAGGCTGCAAGCCAAGTTGGTGCACGTGCTCTTCTCCAGCCAACGATACAACTCTTTAATGCATCGGATGAGTGTGCCCATGTTGGAGAATATAGCAGCCCACACTCTAGATGAGGTGGATTGGAATGGCTACGTGCGGAAGACTATTGATCAAGCGGCCAAAGCACTAGCCCTAGGAAGCGCACCAACAGGAGCAGATTCTCCAGCTTCTAAGGTGACGGAAAGGAAGAAAGCCTTCTCCAAGGCCTCTTTCATAGGCTATGGACGAGTCTTAACTGGATTAATTTAGGAGGCAGTAAAGGCAGCACAAGAGCCGAAGGAGGGAGAAGGAGAAACACCGGAGAAGTCGCCCCCTCGACAGGACAAAGACAGGTCCACTGACAGAACAGAAACAGAAGAAGAGGGGGGAGGACCAACTAGTAAAAGGACAATCAGGACAATGAGGAAAAAGGTGGCGCAGGGAAAGAAAAAGGGTGATGAAGGTAGAAAGAAAGAAAGGGAGGACTTGGAAAAGGCAAGGAAGGAGTCCCTGAAAGAAGCAAAAGAAAGAGAAAGGATGAAAAAGCAGGAGGAGCAGAGGGAAAGAGAGGAGTTGCAGAAAGCCAAGGAAGCATCCAAACAAGAAGCGGAAGCAGAGAAGAGGGAAAAGGAACAAAAAGGAAGAAAGCGGGAAGAGCAAAATAAAAAGTAGGAGGAAAGGAAGAGGAAAGCGAAGGAAGAAGAGGAGGAGCTGCGAAGGAGAGAGGAGGAGGACTTGGTAGAGGCCACACGATGGTCCATTGAACAATAGTGCCAGGCGGACGAACTGAGGAACCTAAGCCCATGCAGAGAGGAGGGGCATGGATCCAGCACACAGGTGCCAGAATTCGTGCCACCCCCAGTCTCCGAAGGCAAAGGCAAGGCCCTGCTTCATCCAATCCCTACCCTCCTGGTACCTCCCACGGAACTCACCACCGTCACCCCCAGCATACCCACTAGCGCTGATGTGTCAAATTTTGTGGCGTGGATGCAATATTTTATCAACAAAGAAATGGGCCACGGGCGGAGCATGGAAACTATGGCCACATGATAGAAAAGGCCAGCCGCAGATGCAGAATCTAGGCAGGAACCCAAAAAGCAAAAAGTTGAAGCCTGCACCTCACCTATGCACGCAACGATGATGCCACCGGCTAATTACAACGAATATGTCATTGAGCTACTCTCCCAGTTGGAGAGATCGAAGGAGAAATGCAAAACGGCCATGGCGGAGTTGGCAGCCGAGAAGGAAACCATGGCTTCCTTCCAGTTGGACAAGACAAGAATGGTGGCCTTGCAGCAGTGCGAAATTGCAGAGCTGAAACAGGAACTGAAGGCTAAGGATGAAAGAGAGGAACATTAGAGGCAGTTACTTGAGAATGAGACGCAAGAGTTGGTGAACATGCAAAGAGGGCACAAGCTTCTCATAGGGCAATACAAGGAGCTTGCTGCAAAAACCGCTAAGCTGGATGCACTCAGGGAAGAGCTGAATGCTAAAGACGAAGAACGACAACGAGGCATGGAGGAGCAGGAGGAGGAGCTCAATCACCTAACAGATCAGCTGATCTATGAACAACAAGAACAAGAGAGGTTGGTCAGGGAACTAGAGGATTATGGACAGAAAATCATGATGTTGACCTTGAGACAAGGGGAAGGCCTGGAAGTGATGAACAAGAGGGTGGAGGAGTGGGCCATGCATAACGAGAGGAAGATGAAGATACTGGCTTGCCGCCTTGCCTTAACGGAAAAAGAGAAAATCATGGCGGAAAGCAAGGCAGAGGCAGCCCAAGTGGCCTTCAGTGCGCTCAATAGAAGATCTTTCTCGACACCATCTTGGACGCCACCCACACAGCACAAGGAGAATCGGTGGAAGCAGTGCAGAGGAAGCTTGGCATGGCGAGAAGAGCTCTACACACTGGATTGCAAATGCCGCCACTGCTAGCGGAGGTGAGGCTGAGTCTGGAGGAACAATGGAAATATCTGACGAGAGCCGGCCTCACCCCCAAAGAAATAGATGCCCTTGGGTTCCAGGAAGAATCAGTACTTGCAGAATGGCAGGGGGAAGAAGCTGAGCTAGAAATCGATGTGAATCGCTTCAGAGAAGAGGTGGTCCCACAACCCCCCTCGCCACAGGCCCAAGATCCACCGCAAGCAGACCCAGCTGTAGAAATGAAAGCCATCTCTAAGGAAAGGTGAAAAAAGCTGGTAGAGAAGGCCAGACAGACGCTAAGAGCCAAACTAGCCGTGCTACCGTCTGCGCCTCTCCCCCCGTGCCCAGATGATCTCCCGACAGGATTCCATGCAGAACTGGTGGTGTGGGAGGTGCAAGAACTAGCAAAGGAGCCATTTTCCTTCAATTTCCTCCTACCCAACAATCTACGGAGGGTCTTGCCCCTCAAAGTGATGGACGAGGTGATCGCGGCCGGTGGGTGGCCAGCTAGGGAAAAGGTGGCTGGAAGAGTGGGAAAAGAGCCCAACCTCTTGGGGCACCGAAGCAAACAACTACTGGTACGATAAGGTTGCTGAAATCCCCTACACTGTACAAAACTATAGGGACCAACCCTTGTGGAGGAGGCGAGTATGCGACATAAGCGTGCTCGTTTGGATGGCTTTTTGTAATACCTTGCCATTCGAGCGGAACGACCCTACTTATATGGTGTACCCTCGAAGGGTAGGCGTCGATTTTGATGCCAACCTCCACGGGCGCTATGACTTCCCCGTCATTTATAACTCCACTGTAACATCCTACAACAATGCCCTTCTTTTTACCGCAGAAAGCCTAGACGAATCCATGGTACTCTTCCTTGCGGATTTTTCCTCATGCCCTGACCCCGCCTTCATAACCACCTGTAACTACCTTAGGCTACTTAGGCTACTCCTTAAGCAGGACTCGACTCCACAAGAGCGTGGCCTGCCTCCCCTATTCTTCGACCCTAATTCTATAGATAATTGTGCCATGGCTCATCTCATGATGAGGGCTACTCTCCTCCCTTCTTTTTGCCTAGCCCTCCTAGAGGACATTAACGATAGCCAGTTTACTAGATGCAACCACCCCTTTCTCTCCACTACCTCCCTACACGCCCGCATGAATCTAAAGAATTACATGCTGCTGCATTACCAAGAGAGAACATGTATCTGCTTGTAGATCTTCTATCAGACATACTACCAGCCCAATCTGCATCTGTGTATCCAAACACATATACATCTGTACCTGCCTCATAGAAAAGTCCATAATGTAATGTGGACTTCACACATCTCAATATGCATTTGACTGCATCCAAGTGTGGCTTTCTAGGTACTTGCATAAACTGACTCACAAGACCAACAACGTAGCTCAAGTTTGGCCTTGTAATGGTCATGTAGATCAAACTCCCCACTATCCTCCTGAACATAGTAGGGTCTTCTATCTCATCCCCAACATCATCACTCAACTTTACATTCTACTCCAACGGAACTGAAAGTTGTTTGCATGCTGTCATACCATACTTGGACAACATATCCAAGCCAAACTGTCTTTGGGACAGCCATATACCATCATCACATCTGATCACCTCAATGCCAAGGAAGTATCTTAGCTCACCTAAATCCTTCATCTCAAACTTCTTCTTCAAAGAATCCTTGACTTCAGCAATCCTACTATCACTATCACCTGTAATAATCAAGTCATCCACATAGATGACTATGATGACCAAACCTGCATCTCCCTTTCTCACATAAAGTGAGTGATCAACATTAGAAATATAAAAGCCAATATTGAAAAGATACTCTCTGATCTTATCAGACCATGCTCTAGGTGCTTGCTTGAGCAGAGCGCCTTCTTCAACTTGCACACATATGTGGGATGCTCTAAATCTTCATAACCTGATGGCTGATTTCTACTTACATCTCTATCATGTGAAAAGGGTTGTCTTGCCTGCTTACCAAACTGACATGCTTCGCATACCTTATGAAATTTTGCAACTCTAAATGTAGGCAACCCTATAACCAACCCTTTGGACTGCATTAATTTCAGCCTTTGTACATTTGCATGTCCAATGTGTTTGTGCCAAATTTCAATGTCTGCAACAACATCTTTTCCTTTAGCATACATAGCAGCATTCATAGAAGGAATTCCAGCATCTAGAGTAAACATACGTCCAACTCTACTTCCCTTTGCTACCAACCTGCACTTGTCATTGAATTCTTCTACAAAGCAACCCTTTGCATTAAATCTGACTTGTAGCCCTTGCTCTACCTTTTGACCGACTGACACCAAGTTCTTTGTAATAGATGGCACATGTAATACATCTGAAAGACTCTTTGTCTTACCATCATGCAAGGACAAGGGAACCTTTCCAATGTGTGAAATTAGGTGGCATGAATCATCACCCGTCTGCACATAATTGCATTCTGTAAATCCTGCATCTCTCCAAACCATTCTGCATGGCTGGTCATATGATTGGATGCACCTGAATCAACATACCAAACATCTTCATGTGTTCCCTTTCCTGTAACAGCATTCAGCATATGCTGCATAACAAACAAACATTCATTTTTGTCTTCATTCTGTCGTAAAGACGATGCATAGTTTCCTTGCTGCAACTTACCACTCCAAATATCATCTTTCTTAGCATAACATAGGGTTGCAATATGACCTGTTTTGCCACAGTAGTGACACACAATACCAATGTTGTTAGAACCTCTGTTCTGCCATCCACCTCTTCCTCTAAAGCTCCCCCTACCTCTAAAGTTACCACGACCTCCTGAAACCTGCATATCGCCAAATTGCTGATTGAATCTGTTTTGTTGATTGCCACTACTACGTCTTGTACCACGGCCTCTTGAAGAGAACCTGCCACGTCCCCTTCCTGAACAAGAGTAGAAAGCTTGGACCTGTTCACCACTTCTTTCAGATGTCTCACTCTGCATGTTGATCTCTTCAGTGATCATAAGGGAGACCAACTCATCAAAATCTGGAAATGGCTTTCTAACATATAAGGAAGTTACAAAAGACTTTCAAGCGTTTTCATTGTTAAGTCCACCCAAGGTAGACGAGATCAAATCATCATCATCGGGCATTGCATCAATCGCTGCTACTGCATCTGCAATGCTTCTTACCTTCAGTGCATACTCATTGATAGACATCTTCCCTTTCTTTAATGTATTTAACTCTTTCTTGAGTTGAATCTTTCGTGCTTTTGTATTTACAAAAAACATACTTTCAAGTATGGTCCAAGCTGCATATGAATTCTCTGCATTTCTGATATGTCCTAGCATATTATTGTCAATTGCTGCTGACAGCCAATACATGACCTTCTTGTCTTTTGCATTCCATTCCTTCCGTGCCTTTGTCTCTTCTGCCGTTGGAGGATCACTCACCTCCGGCTCCTTTTCTTCACCTGAAACAAACTCATAGAGACCTTTTCCAATAAGGAAGTTCGTGACATGGAACTTCCATGAAGGGTAGTTGTTCTTGTCGAGCTTCTCAATGATTGGGTTTCCACTGTTCTGTGCCATTATCACAAAATTAATACCAACAGCAAAGCAAATCTTCTGCAACCCTCGACCTGTAGTGTACAACAATATACCAGACAGCCTTTTTCACTGTCTACTCAACAATACATGCAATCTGCAACCTGTTTACAGATAAACCTTGTGTTTACTCACTGGTAAACACCTTTGAACTTACAGATCTGAAATCTGTAACCTGCGCACCCACTTTCGGTCAATACAGTCGAAGTCACAGTGTATCCTGTAACTGCTGTCCGCAACCTTGCGGCTCTAAAACGGACCTTGAAACGGCCTCAAATGCCCAAAATAACTACGGGAGAGCCCTAAAGACTTAATTTGCAGAATACACAGCGCTCTTTGCGCACACCAAATCTCACTGTAATCGGAGATTTTTACTCTGCCCTGCTTCCGGTGTCTCCACAGGCACTATCCAAGAGAAAGAGTGGAAGGATGGGAGAGCTTCTTACCCGTGGCTTGCTTGCTTGAACCTTGCTTCTTCTCCTTTGCTTCAGCCTTCGAAATCAGCCTCTCTCGGTAGTGCGGCTCTGATACCATGTCAAGAATCGCGTGGTGGGGGGACTTGCTCAAGATGCTGCGCCGAACACACACAAAATGCATAAGGAGAAGCTCACTCAAGAGACAAGAAGAGAGATGGAGGCCAAAACGTTTTCTTGCTGATTTCTTCTTCTACTTCCACACTCTTTACAATGTACACAAAGTATAGATAAGATACAACATAAAAGGAAAGTGGCTTACTAAGTCAAACAATGCATAATCGACTACACTAGTCGACTGGCGCTATAACTATGCCAGCTGTAATAGGTGTAACAACCTGAATATAATAAGTAATGAGTCAGTAGCCATGTGAGAGTCATAATGACCACTGACGTGATAAGTGTAGACGTGTTGACCCATCTAACCAGGTGGTCCATCATCAATGTCCGCATGTGTTGAGCTTATCATCTCAACACTTTTCTCATCCACGGATTTTATCTTCAGTATCATGGGCCAAACAAATCACATCTTCCAAAGTCTTTGGCTTGAACATGTTCACTCCTGCATAGAAGTGACCAAGCAAACCAGACATATGTTTGCGCTTGTGGATCACCTGAGGAACATCTTCAAGCATTCGAAGTTGTAGTAAGGCACTCCAAGAATGCTCAATATAGTGCGGAATGGATTCACGATCTCTTTGTTGTAGAAGATCCCACTGTTTGATTGCTTTTTCATGAAATTGAGGTGGAAGAAAATTCTACAAAATTTTCTTTTGAAAAGCTTCCCAATTATTAGGACAATCAATACTCTTGCGGACAACAGTTCACCATAACGATGCTCTATCCACTAGATGGTTAGTGACACATTTGAGTTTATTTTTTTCAACATACTACTCTTCATGAAAGTAATTATCAAACTGACTGATAAAAGGGAGAACACTTTTGCTGTCACGTAGCCCATTAAAAGTACTGAATTTGAAATTTCTTTTACTTATCTTGGCTTCTTTCCTAAGAGATTGTGCTTCGAGTGTCGCATCAATCATACGTCATATAACATCTTTGGGTTGCGCTTCATCTTGATCAACAGTGGATCGTTGAAGAGTAGCCAATTGTGCTTGCAAGGTTTGACGTGCTCTTCATTCCTCTTGAAGTTGAATCATAATTAGGTCTAATTTTTGCTCTATCATTGGTTCTGGCAAATCACATTTGGCCATAAAATCTTCCATGGTTTGATTGGACATCTTGCAAAATCTCAAACAACCTCACATACTCAAAATCTTGTTAGAGGGATGAGCGTAGCTTAAGTTTGGGTTTACAAGGCTTGCTTTTTTTTAATAAAACATATGGCTTTTTGCGATCTTGCTTCTTTTGCAGTTATGCTAATTGATGTTGGTCATCTTCCAAGTATATATGTCTTCCGTATAGTTTGTGTATGACAATCTGCTTGCTAGAAATTGAATTTGTTAGGGTGCAGGTACGAACTGAAACTTGTTGGAGTTGCAAAAATTGGTTCAAGATAAGCTCAGTGTGGACACCCACTAAGAAGGAAATTTAAAGATTGAATTGTGACTTTAGCAAAGCTTAGCTTTAAGCTTTAGATTTAAAAAAACTTGACTTAATCGTTTATCCAATGTGGAGGATGACGGCCTGTTTTGGTTGGCGTCGATGCCGTTTAGTTCACGCTGTCGCCGCTCATGATGAAGTTTGGGTCCTTAAGCTTTTCATCAAGCTTATTAAGCTTTGTAATTCTCAAACTAATTGGAAGTTTCCTATTTGTTTCCTTTGAGAATAAACATATTTATGAAGGAGCTTTCCGAGTGGTCCTCTCTTGACAACGTGGTCCTTTGCGATTTGACAGCACAGCAAGGGGTTGTTCACCGCTAGAAACACACTGGTATTAATGGTTTGTTGTGAGATTGCCTATAGAGCCCGTTCATTCCAAAAGCTTTGCTCTTTGTGAAAGATGGTAAGCGATTGGAATCCCTTGATCTCACCTTTGCTTTGATACCGCTGGTGCACAAATCGGATGCTGGCGTGTGTAGCAAGCGCCGAAAGGTCCCCAAGAACAAAGAACTCTACACAAACTCATAAAAGCAAGAAGAGAGTTTACACGACATGAAGTAAAAAGACAAATTGGATACAATCTTTCCCCATGCCTTATGTGAGCACTCCAGAAAGCATGTATTTATAAATTTATTAATCTCCAAGCTAAAAAATAGATCAATTTATAATTAGCATGCTTTGGCTTTTGTGTATGCTTTTGCCCAAATAAATAATAAAGCAGTTGGGCACCCCAAAAGTCGAAAATACAATGTCCAATAATGAAATATTTAAATCAAGCGCCTATGCACATACAAAATAATAAATATTTGTTAAGTGCTTCAATAAATAAGTGCACCTAAATAAATATTGACGTCCTGCCTTGAATGATAAGATGTTGTCGAAGGGTTTTCAAAAGCAAAGTTGCGACCACAGAGGACCTTCACGAATTTCAAGATAGAAGATCAATCAAGCAAATAAGTAAGATGGGAAAATGATGCCAAGTCTCTGTTTTATTTCTGCCAATAACAAATACAAGGTTCAAGAAGAAGAAATCACAGCGACCTCTCCGAATCCAGGAATGAAAATAGCAAATCCATTAACTCTTCATCTTCCATCATTGTTTTAGCCTTTTTCCCTCGATAAGATCGAGACTTGTGGATGATGGTAAGGAATCAAGAATATGTTGTCCTTTGCTTGTAAGATTGTGGGAGAGAAGGAAGGAGTCTCACTTGTAGCTTTCTTGCTTGCACAATGGGGAAACACACACAAAGGTGGAGGTTGAAAACAGTTTTCCTCTTCTTAGTTGTGTAAGCCAAAAGAACTCTAGTACAAGGAAATAGAAGAACCCTATATATGGGTCTCAAACCAAACTCAACTAACTAAGGTGGCATACTAACTGAGCCACGAACTAGAGTAGATAAGGATAGCTATCATGTAGCTATTATTCATGGGCGGTGTACCAACCGCATCTGCAAAACTGACAAGTCGGTGACATAAATGCACAACGGTCACCCTGGCATATCACGAGTGGAGCTCGATATCTCAACACTCCCCCTCGAGCTCAATCCCAATTCCTGCACACCAAGCAAGTCTCTGAACTTGCACAGCTTCTTTGCGCCCAATGCCTTCGTAAATATGTCAGCTACCTGATTCTCTATGCTGACATAAACTAGATCAATAAGACCTAGTAAAACCCTCTCCCGCACATAGTGATAATGCATCTCAATGTGCTTTGTTCTAGCATGATATACTGGGTTATTTTCCAAGTGTATACTACTCATGTTGTCACAATAAATGACAACTGGCCCATCTGTAGGCTGATGCATATCATAAAGTAGCTTATGCAACCAAGCTACCTCACATGCAGCCATTGCTACGCCCCTGTACTCAGCCTCTGTGCTGGATAAGGCAACTGTAGGCTGTTTCTTGCTACTCCAAGTGACTGCAGCACTCCAAAAGAGAACACATATCCACTGGTAGATCGTCTATCAGAAATGCTACCAGCCCAATCAGCATCAGTGTATCCATGCAACTGTATCTGAACCCCAGTCTCATAAAATAGTCCATACTGAAATGTGGACTTCACATACCTGAGTATGCGTCTAGCCGCATCCAAATGCGGTTTCCTTGGAGCCTGCATAAACTGACTTACCAATCCAACAGCATAGCTCAAATCTAGCCTGGTAATAGTCATATAAATCAAGCTTCCTACTATGCATCTGTACATAGTAGGGTCTTCTAGAAGCTCACCTCCATCTGCGCTCAGCTTCACATTCTGCTCCAAAGGAACTGAAATAGGCTTACAGCTTGTCATCCCATATTTGGACAGCATGTCCAATCCATACTGCCTCTGCAAGAGCTGTATCCCACTTGGTGATCTAATCACCTCAATGCCCAAGAAATAACGCAACTCTCCCAAATCCTTCATCTCAAACTTTTGCTTCAATAGCATTTTCACATGAAGGATATCTTCATCATTGTCATAATCAAATCATCAACATAAATGACAAGTAGCATAATACCTTTCTCTATTTTTCTCACATAAAGTGAGAAATTTGCATTGGAAATTTGAAAGCCAATAGTGACAAGATACTGTCCTATCTTGTCAGACCATGCTCTAGGTGCTTGCTTTAAGCCATACAAAGCTTTCTTCAACCTGCAAACAAACTCAGGATGAACAACATGCACATAACCTGGTGGCTGCTCCATATAGACCTCTTCTTGCAAATCACCATGCAAGAAGGCATTCTTTACATCCATCTGATGTAAAGACCATCCCTTTGATGCAGCCATAGCAATGACTGCTCTTACGGTTGCCATCCTTGCAACCGGACCGAATGTTTTTTCATAGTCAATGCCATATGCTTGTGCATACCCCTTGACTACTAATCTTGCCTTGTATCTGTTCACAAAACCATCTGCATTGTGCTTCACCTTATAAACCCACTTACAGCCAATTTTATTCTTACCTTTAGGCAAAGGTATCAATTCCCATGTAGCATTTACTTCCAAGGCATCCATTTCTTCATCCATGGCTTTCTCCCATTTTTCTTTTCCCATGACTTGCTCAAAAGAAGTGGGTTCTGGTTCCTGTATCACTTTGACCATATATGCATAGTGAATGGCTGTAAATCCATCATATTTCAGCCTATCCACAGGATACCTAGCTCTCATAGATCTGCACAAAGTAGGTTCACTCCCAGGTGCTCTCAAAACATCCCTGGTCTTCATTACTCCAGGTGAATAGAAGGAATACCCAACTCATCATCAATGCTCTGTTCTGAGCCACTGGATTCACCATCCACATAAGAGTGACCTGCATTCACATCAAACATGGGATGATCAACCTTCTCTTTTCCTTTTCGTGATACGTGCATACCACTATCTGCATTGCTTTGAGAAGATTCTCCTGATCTCAATCTGCCTGTCCATGGTGAAGAATGTGAACCACTGCTAGAGGACGCTCCAGGTCCACTAATATTTTGTGACTGCTGCTGTGAATTCTGTGCAACATTACCATTTTGTGCATCTACATCATCAATCACATTTACTGGTTTATACCAGCTACTCATCTCATCAAAAACAACATCTCTGCTCACTGTAAACTTACGAGTAGAAGGGTTATAGCATCTATACTCTTTTTGCTGCTGATAGTAACCAATAAAGATGCACTTCTCAGCTTTTGGATCCAACTTGGATCTCAACTCATCTGGCACATGTACATAGGCAATGCAACCAAAAAATATTAAATGAGAAATATCTGGTTTCCTACCAGTATACCTCTCCTCTGGAGTCATCCCATGTATTGCTGCAGTGGGAGTCCTATTTATTATGTAGATTGCTGTAGCAACTGCCTTAGCCCAATAAAAATCTGGTAGGTCTTTTTCATTGAGCATGGCACGAGATACCTCTCCAATATGCATGTTTTTCCTTTCTGCAATTCCATTTTGTTGTGGGGTATGACTACATGAATATTGCTGCTTTATGCCATGCTCCTGCAAGAACCTTGCAAACTCATTTGAGAGGTACTCTCCCCCTCCATCTGACCTTAGGCATTTTATTTACAGGCCTGTTTCTTTTTCAACCATAGCTTTAAGAGTTTTGAAATGCCCAAAAACTTCACTTTTCTTTTTCATAAAATACACCCAAACTTTTCTACTATAGTCATCAATAAAAGTGACAAAATAATGACAGCCTCCAAGAGATGCAGCTTTAGTAGTCCACACATCAGAGTGGATTAATTCCAATGGCTTCTCACTCTCTTGAACATGTCTAGGAAATGGTTTCCTTGCATGTTTTCCAAATTGGCAGGCTTCACATACCTTATGCAATTCTGCAACCTTGAATTTAGGCAATCCTGCAACAATATTTTGGGCCTGCATTGATTTAATTCATTGTACATTAACATGACCAATGCGTTTATGCCAGATATCAATATCTGCAACTACACCAGTCCCATGTGCAAACATTGCTGCACTCAGTTCAGGCATGTCTGCATCCAACGTAAACATTCTGCCATTCTACTTTCCTTTTGCTATCAAGCGACCTTTATTTTTCATATCCTCAACAAAGCATCCATGAGGATTAAATCTGGCCTACAAGCCCTGCTCAACCATTTGACCAACAGAAACCAGATTCTTGGTGATATTCGGTACATGAAATACATCGGACAGGTATTTCTTTTTCCCATCCTGCATACACAAAGGAATTTTTCCAATCTGCACAATAGGATATGCAGTATCATCACCAGTCTCCACAAATCCTGGTTTTTTCATTTTCCTTGCATCCTCCATCCATTCTGCATGACCTGTCATGTGGTTTGATGCACCTGAGTCAACATACCACACATCGTTGCTTTCTTCTACACTTGTCACAGAATTGTTCATGTGCTGCATCATAAACAAATGCTCATTTCTGTCATCACCCTGTCTACTAGAAGATGCATAATTCCCTTGTTGCAATTTCCAATTCATGATGTCATTCTGCTTTTTATAGTAGTCTTTAGCCATATGACCCATTTTACCACAATAGTAGCATTCAACATTGCTGTTTGCATTTTGGCCTCTTTGCCATCCACCATGACCTCTTTGGCTCCCCCTGCCTCTAGAGTTACCACGTCCTCCTCCATAGAACTAGTTTTCTTGAGTTTGCTGCATATTCTGATTTCTACCACGGCCTCCAAATCGGCCTCCTCTACCTCTGCCTCTGCCTCTTCCAGCATTTGAGTAGAAGACAGCTTCTTTTGAAGTTCCTCCTGAAGAAGATGCACCACCATTTCTCTGCTCCCTAGAAATTAGAAGAGCAATCAACTCCTCAAAATCAGGAAATCTTTCACGGACAGAAATGGATGTTCCGAACTGTGCATAATCCTTTTCTAGACCATTCAAGGTCACAGATCATATTTTCTCTTAGCACATTATGCAACTCTTGCTTGAGTTGCATTTTCCTGGCTTGCGTATTTGTGCTATATATTTTTGACAAAGTATCCCATGCCTCCTTTGGCGTACTTGCATCCTGAAAATGCACAATCATAGAGTCTGAAATACTGATAGACAACCAGTACATAACTTTCCTGGCTCTCTCATGCCATGCTTTGAATGCCTGCATTTGCTATTGATTGGGAACATCAGGAAGAACTGGTTCTTCTTCATTTCATGCAACAAATTTCCAATATCCTTTTCCCATAAGGAAATTCGTCATTCTAAACTTCCATGCTTGGAAGTTGTTCTTGTCAAGCTTTTCAGTTACAATCTGTGAAAGAGAATCAGACGCCATTACAGAATACTGCAAAAAATTCTGTCACTGCAAAGAACACAGCTTCAGCCTCACAAGGGCAAATCTGCAAAACTGACGAAAGTTGTATTTAACCACACAGTCACTTCCTAGTGACGATTTTGCATCAACAAGCAACAAGGATGATTCTGTAACTCCCAATGTCTCTGCGCACAGGCATACAATGCAATTTCTATAGTAACTTTTCACTGACCTGTAGAACAGTGGCCGCACAACATAAAACTGGGCCTTTTCGTGAGTGTGTGCAAAAAACTTCCGCCTCCAAAACAGGCCCCGAAATGGCCTCAAATCAAAAAACAGGGTCGCCAAGGGCTAAAGCCCTATCCTGCAGCATATACTGCCCTCTTGCTTCACCACGAAGGGCGTCTCAACCTGAGACAATGCACTCTTGCAATTTCCGGCTGTGCTACCTGCAGAGATCTGCTCCCAAAATAGAAAATGAAAGCAACACTGCTCCTCTTACCAGAACACCACGAGCTTGGCTTGCTTTCTTGAGCTCCTTACCACGAACAAGGCTCTGATACCATGTCAAGATTGTGGGAGAGAAGGAAGGAGTCTCACTTGTATCTTTCTTACTTGCACAATGGGGGAATACACACAAAGGTGGAGGCTAAAAACAGTTTTCCTCTTCTTAGTTGTGTAAGCCAAAAGAACTCTAGTACAAGGAAATAGAAGAACCCTATATATGGGTCTCAAACCAAACTCAACTAACTAAGGTGGCATACTAACTGAGCTACGAACTAGAGTAGATAAGGATAGATATCATGTAGCTATTATTCATGGGCGGTGTACCAACCGCATCTGCAACTGACAAGTCGGTGACATAAATGCACAATGGTCACCTTGGCATATCACGAGTGGAGCTCGATATCTCAACATTGCCAACCAGCACAACCAGACTAGCTTGCAGTGGCAACCTCCACAACATGCTCTCCACTCTCTAAAGTCCCCAGATTAAGCTATACAATTGAACCTTGTATTGCATGAAATAGATCAACAGCCAAAGCTTGAGGCAAGCTTTTGATCTTTATAATAGATTTACAGGTTGCAGACCTGTTATGACTCCAATGACCTGCGAACACACTTTTTGACTTTCCTGTTGTAGGAGGCAATGTCATTCTGGTATAATGAGGCAGCTTCTAAATTTGCAGGGCTTGTAGGATTCAGATCTGTCAGGAGAGACTGAATAGAAGTGAGAATGGTGGAGACATTATGACAAGGAGACCAAGCATCCTGAATAATATCCATACATAGTGTACCATCATTGTAAACATTAGGATGAAACATTTGAGAAGTGAAACGCACGGGAGGAGGTTTCTTTGGATATTATTCTCCAAAAATCAAACGCAAGGAGGAAATTCCACCTTCCCATGTTGTGTCATCTAGTCCAAATATGGTGGTACTCCACACAAAAAGGTTCTCATCACCACAAGGGCTTGCACTATAACCCCTGCTTTCAATCTAAACAGCTGATTGGACACTCGCTAGGCAAGAGAAAACGAGAGATTGATGATCAGTGTAGCCCTGCATGGCTTCAATGCATGACAACAGAGGATAGATTGGCCTTGCTGATGCAGCCATAGGTCTGTGAACGAACGTGGAAAAACTGTTCTGCACTATCACTGTACGGAGATTCCTTCTTGTTTCATCCAATCGTTTTACGAGAACTCTTCCCGTAATTGATCCTCCTCTGGTTCTCTACCGCCTATGTCTGCCACGGCACAGATTCTGGCAATAGGCAGTCGGAAGCTGCAATCAAGTCCATAAACTAGTCATGGCAAGTCTTCTACATCACAAAACGGGGCACTGCCCATATGGAAGATGGCAAGACTACTGCACGAGCTTTCACTTCCTCCCTCCTGGAGACAGGCCTCCCTTCTCAATTCCACTCCCCAGCTATTATGCCCATGTGCATGGCAAATCAAGTTGATAGATTTGGTGTAAGACCCAATGCTCTTAATTTCCATACTGAATGTTGTGTCGGCTTTGTTTTATGCTCACCAACAACCCCAAGAACAGGGACAAGGCTGACATGGATAAGGCCAAATTTCTCAGACCCAACTCTCCATTGAAACTGTCGCCCCAATCATGCATTTCACCTGCATCCCAATACTTGCCTATATACAAAGTAAGATCCTTCACTTTGTGCTGCCTTTGAGACCATGTAGCTTGTACAATCTTGTCCTTCAAGTCGATGGTAGTTGCAAGGAACTATGCCGCAGAATGATGAACTGTTGCTCCACCATAGTCGAGCAGGTCATTCTGAAAATAGCGGTCCGTCCAAGTTCTTTCTGCTTTCTTTGAGCTGCACATTGCTTTTCTTCCAAGTGGAGTTTTTCTAGTGTGGCTTTTTCCAAGTCTCCATCCTCCAAATCATGTAGATCTGGTCATAACCGTGAATCTATCAGTGGTAATGCCCCTCTCAATTTGGGCATCAACTCATTAAGGCCAATGGTGAAACAAGAAAAAAAATATTGCTGCTCATAATCCTCAAGAGGTTCTGGGCAGTTCCACAAGCATTTGGCATTTCCATACACCTCTTTGCGACTCCACGATGGTTCTGGAATTATTGATATTTCTTTCATGTAATTACCATAGATGGAACACTGTGGAATCCCTTGCTTGTCAAAAACCTTTCCAATAAGACATCCCTGTTCTCTGTTGCTGGCTTTCTGAAATCGAATTTGACTAAATTCACTAGTTGAATGGTTTTTTATGGTGAGTTCCCCATAATTGTCAATCCATAACTTTCCAACAACCACATTATGAATGCATGTTGTTATTTTGCTCCATGTGAAGTGGTCTCCAAACCTTGGGATGCAGAAATGCACTACTCCAGTTGGAAGAACCTCAACACTTTTGCCCCAGAACTCATTCTTGATTTCAACTTTGCCATATATTGTGTAATCTTCAAGCATATTCTCATAATGAAATGCCAATACAGGTGGATGATGGCTTACCTGTTCTGCAATAAAATGATATCTCGCATCTAGGGATTGCCATTCAAATGTTTCTCCAACACACGGGTTTAAGATGATAACTCGAAACACACTTACGGGGTAAACTCGGATACATTGCAGTACGACATCCACCCCCTCTGATCCTGCGCATCCTTCGGATGGGCCAACTACCCTTGATCATTGTCGTCAAGATCCATGAACAGATCAATCTCTTCATTGACTATTTTCAGTATATCAACAAGGTTATCTGTCATATCATCTGTCTCATCTACTGGAGTTTCTTCTCGTTGCTCTTCTCTTGGAAATTCTTCCAATGCATAATCCTCATCATCTCTTTTCTTGAAAATCTTGATTATTCCTGCAATGGGCACTCTAAGCATTGTCCCATCCAATTTTGTCTGCTCATATGTTGCATTATCAAAGACATGACTGACTATGTACGGCCCAAACCATCTTTTCACCATCTTTCGAAGTGCAATATGCTGATTTTCAAGGCTGCTATCAAAGACTAATACCCAGTCTCCCTCTTCTATTGCTCTAGGCCACAAGCGATGCCTACTGTCAAACCTGTCCTTATTTCTAAGTCTAGCAACCTTCAACCTGTCAATAGCTAGCTGAATATCCTCTGGTCTTTTCTCCAACTACTGGATCCGAAGAGCTAAGAGCTCCTCTCTTGTCAAATCCTCCTGCCAAGGTAAAACTGGCCAAGTCAAAGCACAAGAATCAATCGGCATAACCAATTTCTGACCATACATCAACTCTGCGGGCATATATCTTGTGGTAACACTGTGAGTCGTACGATCAGCCCACAAAGCAAATGGTAGAAGTCTTGGCCATTCTCCAATCCATCCTCTACATGCTTTGGCTAATGCTTTCACTATCGACGGATGCCCTATTTCACTCTTTCCATTTCCCTCTGGATTGTATGCTGTGGTTACAGCCAACTTGATTCCTAGTTGAGAGAAAAACTCCCTAGCTTCATCTACATCTAATTCACCGCAATCTACAATGATCTTACCCACACATCCATACCTGTAGAAAATTTCTTCCAATAAGAACTTACACACTGCACTAGTGTTCTTCGTTCTCAAAGGTCTGCCCTCAACATGATTGGTAAGATATTCTCTAGCCAAAACAATATATCTCATCTGCCATAGACCCATCGACATAGTAACCAAGTCAAATACCCACTTATAATGAATGCATAGCGGATAGGTCGAGTGAAGCTCATCTCGATGACGCACTACGGAATACATCTGACAGCCTTTGCAAGTCTCTACAAAGCAAGAAACATCTTTGTACATGCCTTTCCACCAATATTTTTCCTTGATTTTCTCATAAGTAGCCCACATTCCTCTATGACCAGCCCAAGGACTCTCATGAAACTCTCTCATCACCTGTAACTGGGTCTCTTTATTGTAGACAACCCGCAAGGGTAATCCACCTTTTTTCTTCGGGTGCTTCCAAAGAAATCTGTCCTTGAGAAAATAACCATAGGCTTTTCTTCTGATCTTCTTGAACTCTTCATCCATCCATTCATCTCTTTTGCTTAGTGTACTAAGGTACTTGCCAATCTGCAACCAATCTCCAACATAGAGTTCTTCTATGAAAGCCACAATATCATAGACATGGCAAACATGATCAACCATAGCGGCTAAAATTTTTGCACCATCCTCTTCTACAAGTAGTGTCTCCTCATCATCATATCTGGCTCAAGACAGCATATCCACCACTGGATTATCCTTCCGTGCTATGTGTTTAAATTCTGGATCTAATGACTTGATGGATGCGATCCATCTCAGCATAGCTATATCCGGAGTAGAGAAACTCATAATCATACCTATCAATGGCAAGCAATTTGTCTCTACCACAACTGGGGCTCCAATAAAATACTCCTTGTCACATTTGAGAGCAGTAACAATTCCCAGTAATTCCCTCTTGATTTGCGGATACCTCCTCTGTCTCTCATTTAGGACTTTTTCCCCGAACCGAATAGCATACCTATTTCCATCTGCATCATCTTGACCCACAGCCCAACATATGCTAATTGGACTAGTGTCAACTGTCAATACAATAGGCCTTCCGCAATTATAATCCGCTTTCCTGAGAGTAGGAGCAATCTGCAATAACTTTTTCAATTTTCGCATGGCTCTAGTGTGGCTCTCATCCCAATAAAATTTCTATCCCTTTCGAAGCAGTTGATATAAACAATTTGCTATGTGTGCAAAATGGGGTATCCAAATCATGTAAAACACACAGGCTCCAATGAATCTCCGTACCTCTGAAGTGGTAGAACAATACTCCAAAATATTTCCTATAGCATCCACCTTTGCAGGTGAAGGTTTCCTGCCATAATACCCACACATATGTCCAACAATGATGACCACATTTACTCCAAAAATAGATTTCTGCCCTGATAGTGTCAAGTTCACTTCTTCTATCCTAGCCAAAATCTTTTCACAAGCTGCAATATGATCAGCCACAAAGTATCTGCATCCCTGCTCATTTAGACTCTCATTCTTCTCTTCTTCTGCACACCCTTTAATGGGCACATCATCCAAGAAAGGCACGGTAAGCTGAGGCATGTACTCATGAAGGACCTTATGCATGGCATTCATCATATGCGCAACAAAATTAGTGGCACCTTGAGGCAAGGTACACATCCTGACAAGCCCAATAGGAGTTCTCATAGTGGTTAGGTCCTTGCTTTCCAAGGCCAGCTGAAACTGATCATATCTAGAATACAAGTCACCTAAAGAATAGATGGCACGTCCAGCAAATGCTTCTGCAAACTCATCCACAACTGGATCTATACCAACATTCCTAATAGTAACTCTATTTACTGGCTGCATGTCCTTTATAAATCAGAGAGTACCATTCTTCTTTGGAACCGTAAACCACCTATTTGAGTATGGTGTAGATGACGGCTCTAGGATTTCTATCCTGGTTTTCTCATTCAACAAGTCAACTAGCTTTGGCAGGTGTGGCCTAGGCACTGGAATAGGTCGAAGGTTCCATGGTATGAGGAATAGTAAAGATCACCATAGGGGCAACAATATCCGAATTCACACATCCAATCTCATGCGAAAAGAAAGCAAACCCCCTTCCATGTTGCTCAAGCATATCTTGAAAGCACTGCTTCTCTGAGGGTAGTAAGAAATCACCATTTCCAATTTTTAATTCAGCAAGAGTCTCTGTTGAAAATTTATGGCCTATATGCTCTGGGTTCCTCAAAATTGGTTGCTTGGTAGCCCTCTCTATTTGCTAATCACTGTCAGGTGGAAGCGGTCCAGCTACCGGCTTCACCTTCTTATCCACAGTCTTGTATTTCGTGTCAACCCTAGCTTCATTATGATCCTCTGCATTACTCAAATCTTGCTGTAAATCAGCAATTTTGCCCTTTTGTGGGGTTGAATATCCTCAGCCCTCTACTCTATGGACTGCATAAGAATAGCCCTAAACTTTGGATGCTGAAATATTTCAGTAGTAAACTCTGTTGGCTGAAAGTTTTCAGCCCTCTGTGTCTCTATAGGCTGATCATAATAAGCCGAAAAATCTATTTGCTGAATTTCTTAAGCTCTCAATACTTTTTGCTGAGTCACCTCAGCCTTTGACTCTATCTGTGACACAAAATCTGAAATTTCATGAAACATGTCTAGGGACTGCACTGACACATTACTGAGACAACTCTGCATATCAGCTTTCAACATATTTTCCATCTCTATCATCGTATCTGCACAAACCATACTATCATACATCCCATCCATATGCTCATCATCCTCTAAAATACCTGCATTTTTCAAATATTTCTCCTTCCTGCACATGTACTGCCTAGCAGCTCTAGGCAAGTTAGAAATCTTCTGATAACTCATCGAATTGTTTGTTGAAATTCCAACAAAATTGGAGGACAAAACACTACTACTGCCAAGAGGTGAGAACTCCAATCTTCTCTGCTCTGTACCACTGTTGTCTCGCAGAATAGTGGTACCTAATGAAAACCCGAATCCCTCACAGTGGGCAAAGGCGCATCTCGAAGAGTATCCCTGTTTCTAGCATGATTTACACACATAGTCATAAACTGGACTGCTCTCATACCATCTTTACTGCGAATCCGAGCATAAGCAGATCCATCATCCATCTGCATCTCTGTGATGAATGGCTGTCCTAGGATTATGGGGTAAGAGCATGAATCTTGCACAAAGAAATGGAAATCCTCCTCTACATCTCCAATAGAAATCCTGACACTGGGACATGCAGCATACAAATCACCTGCAGTGTTGTTGGCGGCTCTCATACGCCACCCATGCTCTGCATCCATAGGCCATCTATTACTTTCATAAACTCCACGAACTATGGGATTAATCTCTGAACCATGATCCATGAAAGCAACATAAGGCACCTGTTTCTCTCCAATTTTAACGATTGTTTCTGTAGTTGCCCTAGCCCAATGACTCCGTGAAAAGTGACTGTGCGATACCAAGATAGGCTCATCAATTTTAGCATAATGCATAGGCTGAACCCTCTTCTCTGTCTGCGGAAAAATAGAAGCATTCTCGACCATAACCTCATCCTCATCCTCATCCAACTCCCCAATCAAAACTCCCTGTGTATCAGTAGTAGGCAATGTATGTCTTTTTCTCTTCAAGACTTCTTGGAACTGATCTTGAAACTCTCTTTTCGAGATGCTCAAAACCTCAAAAATAGTAAAAGTCACCTCACTGCCAAGTATCTTGTCATTAAAGTTTTTCTTCATATCCGTAGATGTCTCAATATTAGACATTAATCTAAATCCTGGCTGCTTTCTCTGTCTAGGTTCCTACCTCTTTTCTTTCTTTTGAGTATCCTCCATTTGTCATTCTGACCCTGGTCTCGAAGACGGCCCTGCAATAGGTGGAGTAACAAACTCACCCCCTCTAGTCTTTTTAGCTGCATTTGGATTCTCTTCATCTCTCTTACGCTTCTCCTCAACAAGTACATATGCTACCTGAGACTTAGCCAAATAGGCATAAATAGTATACATGTCTCAACAGGCGAATCCCAACCTATCTCAGATCTGATGCTAGAACCTGCACTAGTCAAAACAGTCTGCTAGATTTTCCCCTTGTTTGCCGTCTCTATAGCATAGGTCCATAATGCTAACTGGCTCTCTGAACCTTTCTCAAGTACACGCAGTCATGTCATCTACTAATTTCTTCATTCCACCTTTCCCAAAATTGGTAGCAAGCAGAGCTCCTGTTTTAGTCAACCTAGATCTTGCCATCTTGTCCCCAAAATACCAAATTCTTCCTCCTTGCATCTTGAAAAGATTCACAATCCCTACAATGCTCATGATTCGTACTATCACACCAAATACATCTTCGATCTCTCCTAGGTGCACTAGGAGCACTAGAAGAAATAGTAGGCGCGATCGAGGCAAACTACTCTTTTAATTTTCCCACCAATTCTACTTTAACTGACTCAAGTGTCAAATCCATTATGCCTTTGATTATGTCATCAAGAGAGGAAGGAACCAAAGGAGCGGATGATTTTGGAGCAGAAGGAGCCGGCATCAGTCTTGGAATAGGAGGAACTGGAGGATTAGAAATAGTGGGCACTGGCATAGGCCAAGTAACTGGCTGAGGAAGAGAAGAAATGATAGGGGTAGAAGCAGACATAGGAGCAGAAGACGGCGTTGGTGTCATAGATCCATTCTGTAGGCAGGTCTTCCATATCCGCCTCTTGGTCAAAGTCGAGACTGCATCCTGGGCGTCTTGCCAATCTATTCTAAGACCCATAGGCTTTGTGCGATCCTCAAGAAGCTCTCCTAAATCTCGTATCAATTTTTGAAGCTCAAGAAGCTCTCCTAATCCTCAAGAAGCTCAAATTTCTCAATATCCAATGCTCTTTGTTCAATGGCATCAAGCTGACTATACCTCTCTTCAACTTCTCGTATCAATTTTGAAGCAGCTAGACCTTTGTTTGGCATGTAGACCCACTCTTGGAATGACCGCCGTGTAGCCATCCCAAAGTCCTCAAGAAAATACTCCTCTTTTAGGGGCTTCTTAAAATCTTGCCAATGCGAATTTTGAAGGAAGAGATCAGTCACTTTTACCCTCAAGGCGGGTGTGATAAGGCGACGAAAATATTTACTCATAAGTCTTGTCGGTACTCCAAAAAATCCCATCTTAATCTCATACGTCTTCAAATAAGCCGATATATTACGGCCATCAAATAGCTTCTTTTCATTTTAAACTGCTTCAATCGCCTTAGTTGCGCTGATTGCATTCTCTTGCTCCGAATATAGTTGCCTTTGTTGAGACAACTGTTGTTAATGTAACTGCTGCTGCTGCTGCATATACAATTGTGTTTGCTGATTTTAAAATTGCATATGCATTGACATATTCTGCAAAATCTACTTTAAATCATCCATAGAAGTACTTGAAGCAGAAGTCGATGATGGAGTTGAAGTAGAGGACAAAGTAGGAATCGTAGAAGGGGCTGAAATTGATGCTGAAGTATCTCCCATCCTAAAATTTTTTTAAATGCGACGCTTTCACGTTGGGTTCTAGCCTTTGCAAATTTCCCTCGATAAGATCAGGACTTGTGGGTGATGGTAAGGAATCAAGAATATGTTGTCCTTTGCCAACCAACACAACCAGACTAGCTTGCAGTGGCAACCTCCACAACACGCTCTCCACTCTCTAAAGTCCCCAGATAAGCTATACAATTGAACCTTGTATTGCATGCAACAGATCAACAGCCAAAGCTTAAGGCAAGCTTTTGATCTCTGTAATAGATTTACAAGTTGCAAACCTATTATGACTCCAATGACCTACAAACACATTGTCTAACTTTCCTATTGTAGGAGGCAATGTCATTCTGGTATAATGAGGCAGCTTCTAGATTTGCAGGGCTTGCAGGATTCGGATCTATCAGGAGAGACTGAATAGAAGTGAGAATGGTGGAGACATTATGACAAGGAGACCAAGCATCTTGAATAATATCCATACATAGTGTACCATCACTGTAAACATTAGGATGGAACATTTGAGAAGTGAAACGCACGCGAGGAGGTTTCTCTGGATATTGTTCTCCAAAAATCAAACACAACGAGAAAATTGCACCTTCCCATGGTGTGTCATCTGGTCCAAATATGGTGGTACTCCACACAAAAAGGTTCTCATCACCATAAGGGCTTGCAATGCAACCCTTACTTTCAATCTACACAGGTGATCGGATACTCACTAGGCAAGAGAAAAGGAGAGATTGATGATCAATGTAGCCCTACACGGCTTCAATGCATGAGAGTAGAGCACAGATTGGCCTTGCTGATGCTGCCATAGGTCTGTGAATGAACTTCGAAGAACTGTTCTGCACTATCACTGTAAGGAGATTCCGTCTTGTTTCATCCAATCGTTTTACGAGAACTCTTCCCGTAATTAATCCTCCTCTGGTTCTCTGCTGCCTAAGTCTGCCACGGCACAGAGGCTGGCAAACAGGCAGTTGGAAGCTGCAATCAAGTCCATAAGCCAGTCATGGCAGGTCTTCTACATCACAAAACAGGGCACTGCCCATATGGAAGATGGCAAGACTGCTGCACCAACTTCCGCTTCCTCCCTCCTGGAGATAGGCCTCCCTTCTCAATTCCACTCCCCAATTGTTATGCCCAAGTGCATGGCAAATCAAGCCGATAGATTTGGTGTAAGACCCAATGCTCTTAATTCCCATACTGAATGTTTTGTCGGCTTTGTTTTCTACTCACCAACAACCCCAAGAACAGTGACAAGGCTGACATGGATAAGGCCAAATTTCTCAGACCCAACTCTCCATTGAAACTGTCGCCCCAATCCTGCATTTCACGTTCATCCCAATACTCGCCTGTATACAATGTAAGATCCTTCACTTTGTGTTGCCTTTGAGACCATGTAGCTTGTACAATCTTGTCCTTCAAGTCGATGGCAGTTGCAAGGAACTATGCCAGAGAATGATGAACTGTTGTTCCGCCATAGTCGGGCAGATCATTCTGGAAATAGCGGTCTGTCCAAGTTCTTTCTTCTTTTTCCGAGCTTCACGTTGCTTTTCTTCTAGGCGGAATTTTTCTACTATGGCTTTTTCCAAGTCTCCATCCTCCAAAGCACGTAGATCTGGTCGTAACCATGAATCTATCGGTGGTAATGCCTCTCTCAATTTGGGCGTCAACTCATTAAGGCCAATGGTGAAACAAGAAAAACAATATTGCTATTCATAATCCTCGAGAGGCTATGGGCAGTTCCACAAGCATTTGGGATTTCCATACACCTCTTTCCGACTCCAAGATGGTTCTAGAATTATTGATATTTCTTTCATGTAATTACCATAGATGGAACACTATGGAATCCCTTGTTTGTCAAAAACCTTTCCAGTAAGACATCCCTGTTCTCTGCTGCTGGCTTTCTGAAATCGAATACGACTAAATTCACCAGTTGAATGGTTTTTTATGGTGAGTTCCCCATAGTTGTCAATCCATAACTTTCCAACAACCACATCTGAATGCAGGTTGTTATTTTTCTCCATGTGAAGTGGTCTCCAAACCTTGGGATGCACAAATGTACTACTCCAGCTGGAAGAACCTCAACACTTTTGCCCCAGAACTTATTCTTGATTTCAACTCCGCCATATATTGTGTAATCTCCAAGCATATTCTCACAATGAAATGCCAATACAGGTGGATGATGACTTACCTGTTCTGTAATAAAATGACATCTCACATCTGGGGATTGCCATTCATATGTTTCTCCAACACACGAGTTGAAGACGATAACTCGAAACACACTTAAGGGGAAAACTTGGATACGCAGCAGTACGACAACGTGCGCCCATTAAAAATGAGAATTTCTTCTAGATAATCTGAATACACGCTAGATACACACTATCACCCAGTACTTCCCAATGCCACCGCTGCCTACTCTACACATGAACTAAAGCATCCACAATTGTTAGAAAATAATAATATTAAATTGACAAAAGTGAATATCTAGCAATCTTTAGCTACAAAATAAATAAATAGGTTGGAACTTTGTCCTAACCTTAATTTAATACGAGTGCACTCTAAACTCATAAATGTCCATTAATTTAAATATGTATTTTGTGGAATCACCCGCTTTGGAATCACCCACGTGCACATTAAATCAATATGATGCCCGAAAAGGACATGCGTCCCCATCAATTTCTCACACAAGGAATCCAACTTGTGTACGAGCCTCAACAAATCAATATAGTTTTGTGGAATCCATCACAAAAGCTTACGGAATCTACCGTGGAATAAAAACCTCAAGGAATCCACAGTGATCTCATGGAATCCACCGTGGAATATGCCTTTTGACATTAACAACACATGACACAATATTTGGATTTTTCTGGTGGACTTACAGAGAATCATTTGGACAAGGTAAGCCGAATGAGCTTTTTGGAGTAGGCCTATGTGGGTAATGAAATAAGCACAGGTGCATAAATGTATAGTAGGAACGTGCACCTTGAGGTTATGATTTGCAAGGGTTCTGCACATGTTTGATTATGGTATGCATTTGTAGTCATGGAATTGTTTAGCATTTGTTTTTATCATACCTTTCTATAATGTGAATTGAATGTATTGAATAAAAGAGGAGTTTGTTTGATGCAATTTGCAAAAATTTCTTTTGCTCTTGAATTGCACTACAAGGATTTGAGATAGTAGCGACACCGATTAGCGACGGCGGATAGCAGCGTCGCTATTTGTGTTGCTAATAGCATCGCTATTTACGTCGCATAGCGACGGGCTGCAGGGAAAAAACACGGCCAAAATCGAGTGCGGTTTTCATTTCGCGTTTGCTCCATTGTGAGTTTTGAGAGCGAGACGAGGGAGAGAGCGACCGCCGTGAGAGAAGGAGAGGAAGAAGACTTGCCGCCGCCGCCATTGTTCGCGAAGGAGAGGAGGAGCCTTCATCGCAAAGAGGAGCCGCCCCATGCTCGCCATATCTCATCGGTGAATCTCCCTCTCTCTTTCTTTTGCTTGTTCAAGGTTTAAATCACTCTCTTTTGCTTGTTTAGGAGAGGAAATGAAAGAGAAAGAGAGGGAGAGGGAGAGAGAGGGAGAGAAAGAGAAAGAGAGGGAGAGGGAGGGAGAGAGAGAGTGCATTCTCTCTCCCTCTCCCTTTTGCTTGTTTAATGTTTAAATCACTTTCTTTTTTGCTTGTTTAGGAGAGTAAATGAGAGAGTAAGAGAGAAAGAGAGGGAGGGAGAGGGAGAGGGAGAGGGAGAAAGAGAAAGAGAGAGAGAGGGAGAGGGAGGGGGAGGAAATGAGAGAGGGAGAGAAAGAGAAAGAGAGGGAGAGGGAGGGAGAGTGCATTCTCTCTCTCCCTCTCCCTTTTGCTTGTTTAATGTTTAAATCACTTTATTTTTTGCTTGTTTAGGAGAGGAAATGAGAGAGAAAGAGAGGGAGAGGGAGAGGGAGGGGAAGGAAATGAGAGAGGGAGAGAAAGAGAAAGAGAGGGAGAGTGCATTGTCTCTCTCTCCCTCTCCCTTTTGCTTGTTGAATGTTTAAATCACTTTATTTTTATGCTTGTTTAGGAAATGAGAGAGAAAGAGATAGAGAGGGAGAGAAAGAGAAAGAGAGGGAGAGGGAGAGGGAGGGGAAGGAAATGAGAGAGGGAGAGAAAGAGAAAGAGAGGGAGAGGGAATCACTTTCTTTTTTGCTTGTTTAGGAGAGGAAATGAGAGAGAAAGAGAGAATGAGAGAATGAGAGGGAGAGGGAGAGAGAGGGAAATAAAGAGAGGGAGAGGGAGGGGGAGGAAATTTAAGATAATAGACTTATCGATAATGGTATGCAATGTGCTTTGCCATGGGCCACATACATTGGTGACACTTTAAGATGGCTTAAAATTGGTCATGTCCTTCATAATGTCCAAGTAGGGGATCTAATTGTGATATGCATAATTCATTGTTTTTGTATTAACTTTATAGGCATAACAAATTAGAAATCATGCCAACTAGTCAACGGAAGGACTAAAAGAAAATGATACCCTAGCTAATGGTCATTACAGTACTTCATCAAAATGAACCCAAAAGTATTGTTATAGAAAAAGAATCCCTTAAATTGAGTATAGGATATTTTCTCTCAGGTCTTATGAGTATGAGTAGAATTGATTGAAATAAATTTTATTACTATAGTTGATAAATTTCATAGATGGCATTAATTTTAATACGCGATCCTAGGACAAAAAAACCACATTTCTAAGATGCTTTTTGTTGAGACTGATTTATTATTAGACTAAGAGATCCTCAATGATGCTCAAAATGGATTACTTATACTCAAAGCCCTCTAGTACAGTTTTTTACAATAACAAATAATTATCTACCGGGACAAACAAATCCTTGAGCATGATACAAGGCCAAGATATAACATCGGAAAATCTCTCAACTACTATGTAACTTGACGTACATCTCCATAAAGCTATGGTCAACTTGACGTACATCTCCATAAATCTCTCAACTACTATGTAACTTGATGTACAATGGAAGATTTATGGTCAACTTGCAACTTGACGTACATCTCCATAAAGCTATCCATTTAAGCCTCGTTTGCTGTAATATAGATAAGATGGAAAACGAAGGTCTTATTGTTCAAGACCGCGAGACGTATCTTAATCAGTGTGTCCCATGTCCTTGCTCTCAATGCAAGTTGGCAATTAAACGAAAATGTTGATTGTCTATAGAACACGTACGACGATTTGGCGAGTTTCAATCTGAGATAATTGATCAGGCGATTGCGGATTTTCAGAAAACGGTAATTTGAAGTTAATATTAATCAAGCATTGTACTCGCAAGCTAATTGAAAACCATACACAATAAGATTGGGTCTTGTTGGCAAATTTTCTATCCAGGGGGGTGATGTCTCGACCCAAGGGGAGTGCACCCTTTGCGGCCAATTAGAAGAGTTCATGGACGTGCAATGGATGGATTGCAGGAGCCAATCCACCACTCGCAAGGCCCATCTATACCATCAATGCCAAAGGAGACAGACAACCTTCCCGACCTACCTACAATCTTGGAGCCTGAGATGGAGGAAATGATCGATGCATTGATTCCCATGGATGTTGAGACATCTGACCTGCTTAGAGAGGAAGCATCCATACCATTATATGATGGGTGCCAAGTATCTCGGTTGAAGACATTGCTTGCACTCTTAAGTGTGCAAGCAAAATACGGTTGGAGCAATACGAGTGTGACTGAGTTATTCAGGTACCTTGCACATAGGCTTCATTGATTTTTTTTAAACAGTATTATTGCAAACATTTGTGCTTTTTCAAGGTGTTTTATGATTTTTTTCAGGTTATTGAAATATAATATATTACCACATGCAAATACCATGCATGAGTCTCGTGATGATGCACGACATGTTTTACGAAAGCTTGGCATGGACTACAATAACATCCATGCATGTATCAACGATTGCATACTGTTTCGAGATGAATACGAGACTATGGAGACATGTCCAAAGTGTGGTGCTCACAGGTATCGACAGGACTTGCAAGGGCAAACCATCCCTCAAAAAGTTCTCTGACACTTTTCGCTCATCCCCCGCATAAACCATATGTTTCGCATGTTTGGGATGGCAAGCTTGACAATGTGCCATGTGCAGAATAGGTCCACGGATGGAGTTCAACGAATATTAGTGAATTCGCGTGCATGGAGCCACATTGACTCTACCTTCCCAGGCTTTGTGCGAGAGCCAAGGAATCTTCGGCTCGGTCTCGCCATGGATGGTGTGAACCCATTCGGTCTGCGCTCGACTTCTTATAGTGTGTGGCCTATAGTGCTTGTCAACTACAACATCCCTCCATGGCTTTCTACGAAGAAAGGACATCTCATCCTTAGCTTGCTCGTCCCGGGCCACTACAAAGTAAAAAATATGGACGTGTATCTTCATCCATTAGTCGATGAGCTTAAGATTTTGTGGGAGGAGGGGGTCACTGTGCAAGATATGAGCAGGCACGATGGTCGGCGGTCAGCCAACATTTGAGCCATTCTCATGTGGACGATGCATGACTTTCCAGGATTGGGAGAGTGCTCAGGTGAGCAGACCTCCGTTCTCACTAGTAATATCTATATTTTATTTCATTCAATCAAGTATTCACTAGGTCATGGCTCGCCTTACAGGTCTGGTTACCTTAGGTTATCATGCATGTCCATTGTGTGGGCCGCAGTTAGACTCCCGAAGGTCACGAACTATGAAGAAGATGGTATATCAAGGACACGCCACTTTCTTGCCGGAGGATCATGAACTCAGGGAAGGTTTTCTTGGACAACCTCCAACACATATGAACGCTGCAAGCTGGTATGAGCTGAAAATGGTAAACCCGGAATCACATCCAAATGGAATGCGACGATTCTCAATTTTCTACAAGTTGCCATATTGGACCCACTTACAGGTCAACTACTTGTTGTACCCCATGCATATTTTCAAGAATGTGGGCAGCTTGCTATGGGACCACATCACAGGAAAGAGAGACACTATAGGGTCACGAATGGACTTGAAGGAGGTAGGTAAGATGGAGGCGCTTTGGCCGCCGCAGTCGAGTGCTGAAGGGGGAGTGCAGCTTCCTCGCACTCCCTGGGTTTTGTCTACCAAAGAAGAGCACATTGTGAAGCAAGTAATCAAGTCTATTCGCACTCCGACGGGTATGATGCGTTCTCTCAGGTCCGCATTTTTCAAAGATGACCAATTGTCTGGGCTAAAATCCCATGATTGGCATAAGATATGTCAGGTTTGTGAACATAATGGATTGTAATTAGCGTGGACATTTTGCAATTTGAAAAGTGGCCATTATTCATAATGCTTTCTCATTTGTGGCAGTTTGTCCTACCGATCGCGATCGCAGGATGCCTTACTCCAAAAATTCGCGGGGCCATTTACAAGTTGTCGACTTTGGTGCAATGGATCTCACAGAAAGAGATTAAGACGTCCTCTATTGAATTCGCAAGGCGGGGAGCAGTTGAGATGGTCTGTCTCTTTGAGAAATACCTGCTCATTAGCATGCTCACGATACAAGTTCACCTTCTTGTGCATCTTATGGACGAAGTGGAGATTGCTGGACCTGTCCATACGTGATGGATGTTCTTCCTGGAGTGCTTCATGAAAACCCTCAAAGGCTTTGTGCGACAAAGAGCTCGTCTAGAAGGTAGCATGGTGGAAGGTTGGTTGGTGTCAGAGGCGTTAGTGCATATCTCACAATGGCTACCAACGGTGGAACCGGACAATGAAATGCTATGGACGCTGAAGGACGATGATAGACTGACTGGAGATGTGGTGGTTGGAAATGGGGTAGAAAAAAGAATGGATGCCTCATTGGAAGAGAAGGTGAATCGCTTTTGTATGTTGCACCATGCCTCCATGGAGACGTGGCTCGCCAAGTACCAGATTGCAAGGCAAGATCAAGAGGAAGTGCGAGCTGAATTCCGAAGCAGTACGCGTCACCGACCGATTCGATATCCCGAAGGCATGGAGGAGATGCCGTGGTTTATGTCAACACGATGGTTGCATGGAGCCTTGACTGCCGCAGCATCCAGCGAAGGGACAGAGGTCTCAATGGAGGAGTGGGAGTTCTCGAGGGGATGTAGTCCAAAGGTGATGAGGGGTTTAGAATGTGTCGTATCTAAATTTGCTTGCTACATCTAATTTGAGTGTTTCAAATGTGCAGTACAAAATATATAGTGCAGAGTGGTCGCGCGGACGGCATTTTCACGTGGAGCGTATTGACAAAATGCGCTCCACAATGGACTGTGGTGTCATGGCAAGGTTTGAGCAAGAGAGCCGACGAACAAGCAACAGATCCGAACACGGTTGTGGATGAGATGGAGTATTTTGGGAACTTGCAAAGTATTATTACGGTGGATTACCGTAGCTTCTCCATGATACTATTCGATGTGCAGTGGTTCAAAGTGGTACTTGGAGGAGCTGGAGCAACAATTCGACGAGGTCCATCTGGATTTCTCGAAATAGATTCCGAAAAAAAATGGACGGATTTGCGCGACACCTTTGTGTTGCCGGCCCATTGTGAACAGGTGCAAAGAGTCATTTGCTTGCTAATTGCAATACGATATGGTTTATGTCACAATGGTTTGAACTCGCTTTGTACGTGTTTGTGAACAGGTAATCTTCTATCCAAACCCCCGACAACCTCGATGGTGGTATGTTATACCTTCAACTCCTCGAAGTGCGAGAGTATATGATCAAAGCGATGTTCCAGGCATAGATGAAGAAAATATGCAAATAGAGGGGTCGATATTACAAGGGGTGGAGGCCACCGCAAGTTTGGAGCCCGTATCGGCTAACAATGATGGAAATACAGAAGTCCAAGAATTTTTTGAGAACGAGGCAGACTCGTTCTTTTGTGGTGACATGTCTATCGACCTTCCAGTGTATGCAGAGTTGTGTCAAGAGATTAACATGGGACCATAGAATATTTCATTCTTGGAGAATTGTATTACTCAATTCGTTGTTTAGATCTTCCATAAAGGTACATAAGATATGCATTTTAAGAGGGATTTTTCAAAAATAATATATATTACTGTGCTTTTATAGTTTAAATTGATTATTCTAACACCATTTTTTATCTGTGTAGGTGACATTTTCAGGATGAGTCAAGGGATGAGCGATGAGGAGTTTCAGGACATGATGGCACGCATGTCTCCAGATCAGCTCGTGAGATTTAGAGAGATGGCAGACCAGGAGCTGTCTCATTCTTCGTCAGGGCGCTCTGCTAGATCTGCTTCAGCACGATCAGATGCTTCAGCTTCGAGCAGACAATCTCGACGCTCACGACTTGGGCCAAAGGGAGGGACTGCATCGGGATCAGGGGGTGCTGCTGTGGAGACACGGACGCGGTGTCTCCGTCTCGTCGTTCAACTAGAGCTGTGTCACCTCCAGGATTTGTCACACCTGTGGGGATGTCTACTCCACTTACTCTAGCTTTTGCGCAGCCGTCAGCAGAGGTGGCACCCCTTTTGTTGGCACCCTCTTTGGTGGCACCCCTTTGAGTGGCACTCCGAGAGAGGGTACCCCCGTCGGTACACCGGATGTACAAGGGTCTCTTGGATATGCCCAGGAGTGTGAATGGAGATGGGAGAGGACCCATCTTAGGCAGACTCCTAGGGGTTATGGATACCTAGTTGATAGTAGGTCAGGAGCGGTTATCATGAATGATAAGGGGAGGAGGGTGATGGCTCGCATGAGGGAGTTGTGCCAATAAGTTTTTCGGCACAACGTCCTGGATCATTGGAAGAACATACTAGAGGGGAGCAAGGACTACATAGAAGCATCCTTGCACGAGGAGTTTCCGGTGCCAGCCGCAGTAGATAGATTCTCTACGGGCTGGATGATGGATTGCATGCGTGCATACATGTCACATAGACGATTCGACGCATGCAAGGTAATCAAGAGTGGGGCTGCAAAGCCTGAGTGGTTAGATGCAGACGACTGGCACCAATTGAGGGAGGAGGCTACAGATTCGCCAGGACGTTGGAGTCAGCACTGGGAGGTGGCGAGGGCACGACTCGAGGCTGGAGTGGTGCATCATCTTGGGAGTGGCGGCCACATGACATATTTGGAGGAGTTTGTAAGTTTCTCTTTTGTTTTGCTTACTTGTTTTTTTGAAATATTCTTTGTACTGACAATCATGTTTCTAACAGTTAGCATTTTGTTTTCTTTGCAGCACTCCATTACAAATCGCGATCCGCAAGGCCTTGAGACTCGATATGCAGAGAGGCACGGTCTCAATGCATTGATCGACTGATTGTATAGACGCGGCGACCCTATAAGTCACTCATCTTTCTTCTCCGTAGTTACCATGAGATATTTGAATGCATTATTGTATGGTGGATTGATATGTTGTTTCTTTTTCTGCAGAATCCATTCGATGCTCCTTTGCGGCAGGACGAGCTTTCGGGGGACGAGGATTTGTAGCTCGCCCTTGGATCCTTGGAGCTCACACACCTTTAGTTTTTAGTCGCCTGATCTATATAGACATTTTCTATGTATTAGTGATATCCTTTCATGATTGTACCAATCGCATTTTATGCGATCATGTATTTATTTCATGTATCAATTTTATGATTTCAGTATACATTCTTTTTGTTTGCAAGCGCTTTGTATGCAGTAGTGATGCCCTGCCACAAATTTTTTTTTCCCTGTTACCGTCTCTATTTGCGTCGCAAATTTACTGCTCGCGTTGCTATTGATCTCGCTATGAGTGTCGCAAATTTATTGGTAGCATCGCTATATGCGTCGCTATTTGCGAAATGCGATGTATATAGCGACGCATATTGCAACGTTTCTATGGTGTCGTCAATAACGACGCTTTTTTGCGATGACGGGGGCAAATTTTGTTGTTTGTATTCTCGTCACTTTAAATGTCAGTATAAGGTCTATATCTTGTAGTGTTGCTAGTTTTTTAGAGCCACACGAGAGCAAGATAAGAAGCCCAAATATTTACAATTGGTTTCCTGCTTAACCAAAAATAGGCTATTGGGGGGGGGGGGGGTGAGGGTGGTAGAAATGTGTATGTGTTTCTTAATTAGGCCAAACACAAGTGCATACAAAATTGTAAGAGCTTATTCCAAGTTGAAATTTTAGACTTTGTGGGAAATTTAAGGGGTTTTTTCAACACACTTTTGGCATGGAATGAGTATATACACATGCAATCTCTTTTGGTTTGAACTGTTCTATTTTCAATGTAAGAAAGATTTTTTCCTTATGGATTTATTTCATCAATCATTTTTTGAATAGGTGTTGAGGCGTGAGAAATACCTCATCTATCATTGATAGTTGAGGCGGTAGTGGAGCACTTGTAGGGGTAGCTTGTGAAGCCTTGCAAGAAAAGACCTTTCAAGCAAGTATACCTAGATTATAAGAGGCCAATGATTGGGATATACTAAGGAGTACTAGTAACAATATATCAATGGATTGTTTGCATTTTGTACTCCCCTTGTTTATATATCATTTTATGTTGCATTTCTTGGGAATTCGAAGCAAATTTGCTAACAAGGACTACCAAGAGAGCTTAACCTCCTTTCTATATAGGTTATGGAAGACTTTGATGGATTTACATTTAAACAAGCTTTGGCCTACCACATTTTCTTGTAGCCTTTCCAAATTCAAATGAGCCTTAAAGGATGTACCCGCAACAAATACGGGGAGGAATGTATAGCAATAGATGCTAAATAGGTATGTACCCATATTTATTTGTATCAAACATGTCTCTGGAGCCAATTGTTGGTTTTCTCTATCTTGCTTTTGACTTCCTTATTCTTATGGACATCTTTAGCCTCATAGATGAAAACCAAATAAGGTCCTGTTAGTTGCAACAAAAATAGTTTGTGTGTGCAATGCTTTTAGTAATGACTAGTTTCTAGTGCATCATGCATTGTACTTTGCATCACCTATTATTTGCATGATCTAAAGTCATTAGTGCATGCATAAACAATTAAATTCTATGCTTTACGTGAGATGTGTGCAATTATTTTCTTGGTCTAGACCTCTCTTTCTGCTTCTTTCTTCTCTCTCCTTTTTTCTTTCATGTTGACCTTGAGAAGCAATTCTCTCTAAACACTAAATCCATGCATGTTCACCAACCATATCAAATATCCCATGTGTTAGAGCTCCATGTTTGAACATGTGACTTCTTGGATGAAGATATATCAATCCTAGGATCATTGAAGTGTTGCTTTTAAAACTAAGATTAATTCTTATTGCTCCTACATTTCTAGTCTTATGAAATGTATTCATATTCATGAAAACTATTCTAGAGTTACAACAACTTCAAATGAAGTAGCAAAACTAAAGTTATAAAATGGTCTATAATTTTCTTGAGTGTAGGGTAAGGGTCCCTATTTCAAAGGTTACTATCAAAGTGCAATGAATGTGGAAGTGTATGACTGGATTGAAAGGAAGACATGAACATAGAGAGAAGAGAGAGAAAGAAAGTAAATTATGATTTAGGATGCCTAGTCCATGTTAATGCATGGGCACTATCTTGTCTTACACATTTGCTCTATTCTTGGGTTGCATGCTCAATGCTGTTGAGAGGACAATGTTGTATGACAACTTGCAACACAATGACATCATCTGAATACTCAATCCATCTACACATAGCCATAATGAAATATGTACCAAGCAAAGATGATATCCCTAGACATTATGGTCTTTCCAAAATGTACACTTGTCAAATGTGTTAAAGATTATTGGATGAAAGGACAAATGGATCAAAGTGGCCTATAAAAGGACATGTCATGCATTGGCCTCTCCATTACTACATCCTAGCCTTTTCATTACCATCATCTTGGTCATTATCCCATTTTCATCACTGCTTCCTCATCAACTACATTTCCAATTGAACCTACATTAATAGCAGCCAACCATCTGCACTTGGCAACTTCTCTCCTATTGATTGACATGAAACTTGATGTTGCTCAAGGTTTGTTGCTACTATTTCCTATTGGTTTTATAAGTCCCATTAAGACCTAAACTGTTGTGTTTTCACCTTGGTAATTCTACTGCCATCTCCAATGATCTTCTTTAGTTTGCCATGCTAACAACAACCAGCCATCATAGTTTTTTTTTTTTGTCTAGATAGCCACACAACTAGGAAGCATCATTTTCAAATCATAGATGGATCCATATTGGGTACAACACATTCTTAGACCTGCTTCAAAAGTCATCAACTCCACCATAAACTCAATTTCCCCAATCCTTGAGATGTGGAGGCCAAGGGCTCATATTATTCTTATTTTTTAATACACACTTCTCTCATTGAGAATTTATTATAGAATGTTATTGTGTGTTATACATTCATGCACTCTTTACTTGCCCCACTACTTTCCATCCCTTGGAAGTAGGACTTGGAAGTAGTTTAGAAGTCTAGGAAAAAATATTCCTACATGAGTAGATTTGAATAGATACAAGTGAGAGTGTATATAGACTTGTGGGCCTACATTTCTCAAGCGTTGATGGTTACAATTAGATATTTGATGATGTCATGGAGAAGATGTACCATGCATATTAGTATGACTAAAACTCTAAATTGGTCCTAGATTTTAATCATTGTAAATTAGAATTGGAGATTACATATTTATTATGATTAGGATGCTCCATATTCATCTCAAGGTCTTAGCATCTTAATTTATAATACTAAGGATAAATTTTAATCATTGGAATTTTTTCTAATATGTCTCATTCATCTCAAATTCTCTCAATCACAACTATGTACATCATGTGCTTTATACTAATAATGAAATTATACTATTTATTTGATCTCACTATAGAGCAAAGACGTCATTTGGTAATTGCTTTACTGGTCTACAATTTTAATAGTCTTTGTCTACAAGTAGTAGGTGTCTCATGTTGCTAAAGATGAATCTTCTCATGCATGTTATATCATTCTTTAAATGGTGATATTGGTCTTGCTTTTTAGTACTAATAGTCAAAATCTTATGCTCTTTCTTTGAGCTCACTAGAATCAGCACATAATTCAATACTTGCTTGTAGGTCTACAATTTTAAAAGGTTCTAGTTACAAGCCTTAGGTGTTTCATGTTACTAGTGGTGAATACTCTTATGTATGCCAATGTTTAAAGCTTCAGTGTGATTGCAACATCTCAGAATTGTAGGCCTTATTGGTGTTCACTAGGTTTATTTTTTAGTATTGTTATGCTTCTCATCCTTCGAGTGGTGATAGATTATCATTTTATTTAGTGAATGAAGCTTTATATTGGCCTTGTTAGTCCAAAAATGCAATTCTAGAGGTGTTAAGAGTACTATAGTAGGTATGTTATAGTAGTTATAGATAGATTGCCCTCTTGATCCATGGCATTCCTGATCAATTCCCTAGTTTAAAATACACATAAGTAGGGAAAGTAAATAATAGGGAAAATGGAACATTTCCTATTTAGAGAAACTAGGGAATTGCATAGGAAATTTTCATTAGTAGGGAAATTTTCCTATGTAGGAAATTTCCTAAGTGATTCCCTAGTTTCTGTAACTAGGGAAATTCTTAGGTAGGGAAATTTCCTATGTGATTCCCTAGTTTCTCTAACTAGGAAATGTTCCATTTTTCCTATTATTTAATTTCCCTAGTTATGTGTATTTTTAACTATAGAATTGATAGAGGGAATGCCCTTTTTTTTTCCTATATAGGGAATTATTAAAAGTTCTATGAGCTTCTTGCAAAAACATGTTGGGATTGAGTAGAGAAGAGTGGGACTATAGAGCAGATGGTGAGGCCTGAGCACGGACAGATAGGCTGAAAAAGTGCAAGGTGAGTCCATGACAATCATGCTAAGGTCTAATAGGGTGAGGGTTGAGTCTGAGAGGGGGCATCTAGAGCTAAAGACGATGGGTCCAAGAAAAGGATGGGTGTGCAGGCGGGGTGGGGTAGGCTAGGGTAGGGATGAGGCATGACACAGAGAGAGAGAGAGAGAGAGAGAGAGAGAGAGAGAGAGAGAGAGAGAGAGAAGTAAAAGATATTTTCTTTAGAAAAATAAAGAAATTTCAAGTATTATTTTTATTATAAAATCTTACTTTTATCACAAAAATACAGAAACAAATAGAGTAATAAGGAGAAAATATAATTTAGAGAGACAAAATGAGAGACATGAGAGAGAGAATGTTGAGAATAGAAACTGATGCTTGATATGAATGCCCATAGAGGCTAGATGTGTGCCCAAAAGAGGCTTTCCCATAAGTGGCTTTCCCATAAGTGGCTTTGTATGAAAGAAATAAAAAATGATGTATGCTCTAGGAAGAGATGTCCTGAATTCCATATGCATAATGAGGAGTGTGGAACAACCCAACTACTATAAAGCATTGTACTTGACACTTTCAAGATGAATAATGCAATATCATGATGCTTTGTACTTTTAGTTGGTGTCATTGTCATTGTCAGTCTCTTACACCAGTCCAAGCTTCCATCTTGGAACCTAATTCACTTGTGTAACAGTTGGTCCATGTCACTATGAATCTAGTTTTCATCTTCCAACCTCCATAGTAGCCATGCTCTAGATCCATGTTTTGACATGGTATTATAGCCATGGTGAGCATGGCACTGTTAGATATGATCAATGCCCCACCCTCATTAGGTGCTACCAATGATCCATGGTGCTCAAAGTTGTAAGGCCCCCATTATGAGGAGAAGCCAAATGTGAGCCCGGACATTGGTTGAGTCCTGACTTGTATATCAGATGAGGTCTATGTGACCGGATGGCAAAAAGGTGACTGTTGTGGGTCTAATCTTTGGGTTAGACGGAGTGGTCAAGCTGGTAGCAACTCGAGGCGCATTGCATTGAGTTGTGGCCCGATGGTAAAGGGAATATTCCCTGGAATATTCCCTGGCCGACTAGTGGAGGCTCCTATGGTAGGTCGGTCAGCAGGCCGACCTAACGACCTTCGCGGGCTATAAAAGATAAACCCCTTCGGAGCCATCCTTCACTTATCTTTCACCCAGTTAGAGTTGTTATTCTAGCTAGCCTTAAGCTCTTCACCTATCTTCTGTCTAGATCACCATCTAAGCTTCACACAGTGGAAGCGCACGGGTGGACAGAGCCATCTTTGTATCAGTTGTTTGGAGTTAAAGAATTTACTGATTCTCCTCTTATCTTTTGTGTACTCTCTATCTCTTTCTCAGATTCTGTTCGCTGCGCCGTGTAATATCTTACATGGTATCAGAGCCCGGGGGGCCCTAGAGATCGGAGAGCGTGCAAGAGGCAAAGGCTTCAACAGCAAAGAGAAACTATGTCGACTTCGAGAAGCGGTTCTGGCGCATCAGGAAGCGGTGCAGGAGGTGGTGCTGCTGTACCGGCTATTCAAACACTGAGGATTCGTCCACCAACCTTCAGCGAAGGCAAGTTAGATGGTACAAACTACACCTTGTGGAAGTTCAAAATTACAACTATCCTTGATTCTTATGAGCTTCTGGAGACTGTGTTGGGGACTGACGTAGAACCACAGCCTACCCCTGACCCATCAAATCCTAGTGTGATGATTCCTCCGAATGCAGATCTTCTACAAGCTTGGAAACGAAGGAATGTAGATGCATTGTGTGCCTTAGTTACAAGCTGTTCTGACAGTGTTTTGACTCTGATTCAGTATACAACCAAAGCTTCAGATGCTTGGAATGTACTAAGGAGTCAGTATGAAACACGAAACCAAACAAGGATTCAAAACTTGGAGAATCAACTAGCAGCGGAGAAGTTTGCTAAAGGAGAGACGGTTGAAGCATTCATCACTCGGATTAAGAATCTGCGCGACCAGATGGCTGGCGCTGGGATACAAAAGACTAGTGAAGAGCTAGCTCGGAGGTGTCTTCGGATTTGTCCACAAAAGTTTGATGGACTAGTAAGTGCCCTTAATACTCAGGTGAGACCTCAAGCTTTGACTTTTGAGGAGTTTTGTGCATTATTAATGGAGGAGGAGTTGAGGCTGAAAGCGCGAGAAGGAAGCAACAATGGAGATGCTGCATTCTCTGCCAATGCAAAAGGCAAAGGTGTTTCCTCCACCAAAAATGATGGTAACAAAAAGAAGAAGGGCGGCAAGAAGAAGTTTCAAGGAGAGTGCTTCTACTGTAAGAAGAAAGGACATGCAATTGCAGATTATCGTGTCAAGAAGGCAGATGAAAAGAATGGTACCCTTAAAAGTAAAGGGAAAGAGACAGCCAATACGGCTGAAGCAGAGTTGGAATTATTCATGGCGACCATTGAGGAAGTGTGCTCCTTAGCGCAAGAAGAATCAACCACTGATTCATGGGTGTTGGATAGTGGGGCCTCCCGTCACATGACCAACAAGAAAGGTCTACACAGTTCTATGCAGTCTCTACAAGAATCCATCACTGTGACGGTTGGAAATGATGCTAAATGCCCTGCTGCGGGCACAGGTACTATTTCTTTTGTTGTTGCAAATGGTGAAGTCAAAAAGCTTTCAAGTGTGTTATATGTTCCCGAAATCAGGAGAAATCTCTTATCAGTTGCTGCCATAACTGGTCTTGGTCATGAAGTGAGGTTCAAGAAGACAGGTGCAAAAATTATTGATAGTGCTGGCACAATTGTTGGCAAAGGAGAAAGAAGGAACAACCTGTATGAGCTAAGTTCTCTTGTAGCCATCGCTGGAGTGGGCACAAGTAAGCTTTGGCATGAAAGGTTTGGACACATCGGACTTGCAGTATTGAAGGAGATGCAAAAGCAAGGTATGGTTGCTCACCTACCTACAATAATTGAATTGAAGGAACCATGTGAAGCTTGTATGATGGGCAAGCAACAGAGAAAGGCATTTCCACAAGAAAGCAAGAATAGAGCACAGGCTCCTCTAGAGTTGGTGCATGTTGACTTGTGTGGTAAGATGCCTACACAGGCCTTGGGGGGATCTTCTTATTTTATGTTGATTGTCGACGACTATAGTAGGAAGATGTGGGTGTACTTCCTTCGTGATAAGGCTCAAGCTTTTGGTAAGTTTAAAGAATGGCTAATACTTGTTGAGAATGAAACAGGGAAAAGTGTGAAGAAATTTAGAACAGATGGTGGTGGTGAGTTCAACTCAAAGGAGTTTGAAGGCTTTTGCAAGAGCAAAGGGATCGAGCTTCAATTGACGATGCCTCACACACCTCAGCAGAACGGTGTTGTGGAACGCAGGAATCGCACCATTGTGGAGATGGCAAGATGCATGCTAAAGGGCAAGGGATTGCCTAACCATTTTTGGGCTGAAGCTATTAATACTGCAGTCTACATTCTAAATCGGAGCTATACAAAGGCTCTCAAGAGAAAAACACCTCATGAGGCTTACACTGGTAAGAAACCATCTGTCTCACATTTCAGAATTTTTGGATGTGAATGTTATACACATGTTCCAGATGAGAAGAGAAACAAGTTACAACCAAAAAGCAGAAAATGTATCTTCTTGGGTTATAGTGATGAGCAGAAGGCTTACAAATTATATGATCAAGAGGCAAAGAAGATCATCGCGAGCCGTGATGTGGTGTTCAAGGAGGAGCTGCATACAGTGGAGGAGGAGAAGGCAAGTTCTTCCACTTTATCATCAAGCGAAGAAGTAGTCCACTATGAACCTATCCCGAGAGCTATCCCTATCCTTAAGGAGGAGGAAGCATCATCTTCAGATGATGAGGAAAAATTTCACCAACCTAACATTACCCCACCGGAAAAGCCATTGCGGCGCTGGGTGAAGCAGCTCTATGACCAGAATAATCCTATGCTTGCATCTATTGAGGAGAAGGCAAACGGGGACCAAGGAGGTCTCAGAGAATAGAGGAGCAAAGGAGGGCTTCTGCTCACATAGTCAATATGGCCTTGATGGTTGAGATTATGAGAGAAGTAAAGGAGCCAACTGACTTAGAAGAAGCACTTGCAGATCCATCATGGAAGGTTGCTATGCAGGCGGAGTATGACAGCATAATGAAGAATGACACTTGGGAGCTAGTGGATCGACCAGCAAAGCAGAAGGTTATTGGCACCAAGTGGATCTGGAAGGTAAAGTACAAGGCTGATGGTACCTTAGAAAAGTACAAAGCTAGACTGGTTGCCCAAGGATTTTCACAAGTTGAAGGGTTTGATTTTCAAGAGTCATTTGCCCCAACTGCCAGAATGACCACTATTCGCATGGTACTTGCAGTGGCTGCCCACAAGAAGTGGCCAGTGTACCAAATGGATGTTAAGTCAGCATTCTTAAATGGTGACCTCAAGGAGGAGGTGTACGTGGCTCAGCCACCAGGGTTTGAGGCCCCCCATTCTGAGAGCAAAGTGTGTAAACTGAAGAAGGCATTGTAAGGGCTGAAACAAGCCCCCAGAGCATGGTACGAGCGGATAGATAGGTTCTTTTTGAACCTAAACCTCAAAAGATGTGCCTCAGATGCTAACTTGTATGTTTACAGGGATGGTAAAAAGTCTGTAGTGATTGTCCTATATGTGGACAACCTTCTTATTACAGGTGACTATGAAGATATGATCAATCAAACTCGAAAGGCTTTGCATTCTGAGTTTGAAATGACTGACTTGGGCTTGCTGCACTATTGTTTGGGGATTGAAGTCTGGCAAGAGCCAGGAAAGATCTTCATCTCTCAGAAGAAGTATGCATGGGAGATCTTGAAGGCATTTGGCATGATCGAGTGCAAGGAGATAGCTACACCTATGGAGGTGAATGCAAAGTTATTCGTCGAGGATACATCAGCACTAGCAGACATTGGGAGGTATAGGAGGTTGGTCGGCAGTCTGATCTACTTGTGTAACACCAGACCAGATATCAGTTTTGCTATTGATGTTTTGAGCAGGTTCTCAAACAAACCTCATGAGAGTCATTGGAAGGCTGGGATGCGGGTGCTTAGATACTTGAAGAAAACTCTTGACTATGGTATCACATACAGTTTCGGAACCTCTCTTGTGGGGAACTGTGACTCAGATTGGGCAGGAGACATTGATTCCAGAAAGTCAATTTTTGGTTATTGTTTCTCTTTGGGTTCAGGAATTTTCTCTTGGATTAGTAAGAAGAAACCAACAGTGGCATTGTCTTCTACCGAAGCAGAGTACAAGGCAGCTTGTTTTGCTGCATGTGAGGCCGTATGGCTGAGAAGGATTCTATGGCATATGGGAGTGCAGGATGAAGAACCAACTGTGCTGAGATGTGACAATCAGAGTTGCATCGCCATTGCCAAAAATCCAGTGTTTCATGCACGCACCAAACATATAGAGATCCAGTATCACTATGTGCGTGATTTGATGGAGGATGGGATAGTGGAATTGGTCTACTGTCCAACAGAGGAGAATGGAGCAGATATCTTCACCAAAGCACTTACGAAGGATCTGCTTCAAGTTCATCTTCAGAGACTTGGCATTGGGACGAGGAGATAGTTCACCTATGGGTGGACATTGAGGGGGGGTGCTAGATATGATCAATGCCCCACCCTCATTAGGTGCTACCAATGATCCATGGTGCTCAAAGTTGTAAGGCCCCCATTATGAGGAGAAGCCAAATGTGAGCCCGGACATTGGTTGAGTCCTAACTTGTATATCAGATGAGGTCTATGTGACCGGATGGCAAAAAGGTGACTGTTGTGGGTCTAATCTTTGGGTTAGATGGAGTGGTTAAGCTGGTAGCAACTCGAGGCGCATTGCATCGAGTTGCGGTGATGGTAAAGGGAATATTCCCTGGAATATTCCCTGGCCGACTAGTGGAGGCTCATATGGTCGGTCAGCAGGCCGACCTAACGACCTTCGCGGGCTATAAAAGCTAAACCCCTTCGCAGCCATCTTTCACCCAGTCAGAGTTGTTATTCCAGCTAGCCTTAAGATCTTCACCTATCTTCTGTCTAGATCACCATCTAAGCTTCACACAGTGGAAGCGCACGGGTGGACAGAGCCATCTTTGTATCAGTTGTTTGGAGTTAAAGAATTTACTGATTCTCCTCTTATCTGTTGTGTACTCTCTATCTCTTTCTCAGATTCTGTTCGCTGCGCTGTGTAATATTTTACAGGCACAACTCTATAAACTGCTCCTTCAACCTCTCTTCACTTTTTCTCAGCTCAGGTTGAGTTTAGGACTCCATCTCTCCACTTGAATCACACTCTCTCTACTTGGTAGCCATAGCCAACCTACACCCTGCCTACTTTGAGCTCTTGGATCTCCTCATACATGCTAAATTTCTTGAAGCTTCCTTATGGAAAAGTGTTTCGCTGCTGACGGTCTGGCCCTCAAATACTCTCATGGGCCCTTTCTTGACCCTCTCTTGATGATGCTAGGAGGCATATTTCACGGTGGATTCCGTGCCACGGTGGATTCTGTGAGGTTTTACAGTGGATTCTGTAAACTTTGATGACCGAGACTCATACACAAAGTGGATTCTTTGTGCGAGAAGTTGATGGGAACGCCTGTCCTTTTCGGGCATTTCATTAATTTAGTGTGTACATGGGTGATTCCATAGCGGGTGATTCCACAAAATGCATATTAAATTAATAAACGTTTATGAGTTTAGAGTGCGCACTCGTAATAAATTAAGGTTAGGATTTATTTCTAACCAGTTGATTTATTTATGTAGCTGAAGACTGCTAGGTATTCACTTTTGTCGGTTTAATTGTATTATTTTACTAACGATTGTGAATGCTTCAATTGATGTGTAGAGATAGCAGCAGTGGCGGAGGAAATCATTGGAGGATAGTGAGTATTCGATTTATTAATTATATTTTGATGGGTGCATACTTTAGGCATGACGCCTATATTTTGTCATGCCTATTTATTGAGGCGTTGGATATTTATTATTATTTTGTATGCGCATGGGCGCACGATTATGTTATTTATACTTGGACATTGTATTGGGTATGCCAGATTCTTTGGGCACTGCCCATTAGCCTTATTCCTATTTTGTGCTAAAGCAAACTCAAAAGCTAAAAGCTTGCTATTTTGTAATTTGGGCTATTATTTGAGCTTGAAGATGAATAATACATAAAATACATGCTTTGTGGAGCGCTCACACAAGGCATGGGGGGAGATTGCACCCAATTGGTCTCTTGTTCATGTCGTTCATGCTTTTTACATTGAATTTTGTGCAAAAAGTAGAGTTCTATTGTTCTTGGGGACCTTCCGGCATTCACTACGCAAGCGTACAGCAACCGATTTGCGCACCACTTGACTGCATCTAGGCTCTAGAGAGGCACTAGACCCATTCCCCAACATTGCCATTTCACCAACTCAACACATCTCGAGACACCCCAACATGACACGAAATGTGACACGTCATGCACAATGCTCAGAGTTTGCAGAATGGCCCATCTTAAGGGTAGAAAGTCATATTCATCAAGAAAGATTATGTAGAAGGTAGCCGAAGGCACAACAAGGGACTTTGTCATGGGTGGAGAGTGGAGCTATCAATGCGCTACAACACAAGTCAAACCACATGGGGTGAGGGAGCTACTGAAGCTTCTCTATGGTACTTCAAACATAGACATTGCCCTAGCTATAGCTCAGCATTGGCAAAATTCGAGCACACTATTGAAACTGCAACTTCTGGTCATCCATACGCCTGTTCTTTGTGAATGCAGTGCGATTGATATTGAGAAATAAAATGAATGTATGTCCATAGAGGCTGGAGAGAGACTTTCCCATAAGTGGCTTTGTATGAGAGGTAGACAATGATGTATGCTCTAGGAAGAGATGTCCTAAATCCCATAATCATAGTGAGGAAGAGTGGACCCATTCAAAAGCTATGTAAGCATGTACTTGGCTCTATTTTCAAAAGAAAATAACAAACCATCATTTTGTGACACTCAAGATTGTGTTTATGAGTCCAAGTTAATCTATCTTGGAACCTTATTCACTTGAGTTACAATCCTTTATCTCAGTCATGTTTTATGTGTATAACTTGGGGTCCGCCATAGCTAGCATAGCTCTAGATCCGTGTTTCTCAACATGGTATCAGATCCATGGTGAGCTATGTCTAGCCACACCCATTCTCTCTTCTACTTCTATTGCCTCATTTTTTTTTGGTCCTCACAGTAATGATAGTGGTTTAGCTTAGAAGGAGTAGAATCAACTTGGTGATGTAGGAGAGAGAGATAGAGGCTTTCTATTGAGAGAAATTGGAGGCCACTGGCCTAAAGCCCAAGGTTTTCTTGGCTTAAAAGAAAGGAGCCTACCTCTATATCGGAGAGGTGTGAATGAAGAAGATTTGGTTTTGCATTATAGTTAGAAAAAGGGAGGTCTCAATCAACTTCAATTCTGCACTTGAAAGATCTGTTCTTGTTACTCAAAATATGATGCTTCTTCTTGTGTGAGCGCTGATAGCAAAGTCTTGGTAGGAAATCTAGCGCAATATGCAATGATCACCCACGCAAATGCGAGGAGTAGCACAAAGCACTACTGTTAATCAATTGACCTTTTATTAAAGCATATCCCTAGAAAAGGTGGCGAGAGTTTAGAAGCCTCCTAAGAAAGCAAGTTCAAGAGAAGGAAATGGGAAATTCTGGGATGCGTCTTTTAGATTGCACCGTCTTTTCCCTTTTTATGTAGCCCTACAACAGAAAGTAGAGATCAATGGTGGCAGAAGCAGAGATGAGAAGCAAGATCCTAGCGAGGCTTGTGAATGAGGGCGAGGGGTCTGGATTGAGATGGGAAAAGTGCATGGCTAGGCTCCACAACAAGCTGCACGAAGGCTTGTGCATCATCAAGGACTTTGTGTCGCGCAACATCATGGATAGGATTTGTGGCCATGGAGCCCTGTCATCCCCTACTACTCCCCACTCACTATGTAGGAACTGAGCGGCCTTCTTGAGTAGCTACCACATCTCTCCTAAAATACCTAACGAGCATTTCCCGTGCCTTTAAAAAAGAGATGACTTATTTGCACTACCGAGCAAGCCTAAGAGCCATGTAAAGAAAAATGGACTCACCTTGCATGCCCAAAACATAGTGATGAGTCAAAGGACAAAATCCTAGGTATCCCAAGTTCCATGCTCAACTTATGTATGTTAGGAAAGGTATGTCAAGCCAAGGAAATGTACCCATTTTTATCTATCTTAAACTCACTAAACAAGGGATTACATCAAGAAAACTAGACCATAAGAAAAAGCATCCACAAAGAGAATGAAGAACAAAAACATGAAGACAAAGAATACCAAGGATAACAAAAAGAACACCATGAAGACCAAAAAATAAATAAAATAAAAATCAAAGATTGGATCAAGAAATCAAGAAGAAGAGAACCATAAAAAAGAAGATGAAAAATTTGTTGTTGATGTGCGAGGAATTTAAGAAGATTCTACACACTGGGTATATCGTTGAGCCCTTGGGAATAGCACGAGTAGGAGATGATTGGTTTGAGCATTCCGAAAAGCATTGTTCGAGGGTAGCAACATATATTGATGGAATATTAGTGGACCATGGCATTGTGGACACAAGATTCTCTATCAATATTATGAGTTTGAAATTGATGGAGAGACTAGGATTAGAAATAAAAAAAGATGCCTTCATGATCCTCTGAATGGTGGGTTGATGATATTTTAAGACAACCCAAAGGTTGCATTACTAAAGTCCATGTGACGGTTGCCAATGTAGAATGCATTCTGGACTTTAGGATCATTAGGTTTGCAAGGCGACCTAGCTATAAACTATTGCTAGACAAGCCATGGAACTTACAAGCAGATTGTTAGATTCATATAGTCGTTGATTGATTGATCCTTGGCTGAGGTGCTAGACGTATACTAGTAGACCCCTATCCTGAATCTCCTCAGAGTGAGAGAGTTGCTTTATCTTCATCAGATTTTGATACGCTAGATGCTCCATCTGCTAGTAAGATGTCATCAAGTGACGAATCTAATGATGAGTCTACTACAAAGGATATTTACCACGTGACTTTGAATAATCCAATAGAGGCTCACGAGAGGATAAGGGATGTGGATGTAATTGAGCTCGACCTTAGTACAATGGATTATTGACAAAAAATTAAATTAGGGTCCATGCTTAGTTTCGTAGAAAGAAAGGAGTATGTGTCCTTGATTCAAGAATTCCGCAATATTTTGCTTGGAGTTATGATGAGCTGAGAGGCATTCCTCCCATCCTGGTTGTTCATACAATTCCTTTGAAGCAAGGTAGCCACCTTGTGCAATAGAAAGTAAGGCATATGCCTTTAGAATTAAGGGACGGGCTATTCGAAGAATTGACAAAGCTACAAAAGGCTAGTCTAATATTTCCAGTTCAACACATTGAATGGTAGTCACTAGTTGTTATCAAGAAGAAGAAAAAAAATTAGATTCGGCTTTCCGTAGATCTCAAAGAGCTTATTAAGTAGATGATTAAGGATAAATACACGTTGCCATTCATTGACCAAATTTTGGATTAGCTAGCGGGTAGGGAAATCTATTCGTTTATGGATTGCTTTATTGGATATCACCAGATGGCTATTGTAGAGGAAGACAAATTAAAATTTGATAAGACCTTTGGTGATATCTCCCTAGAGGAGTTAAAAGTCTTTATTGATGATCTGGGGGCAGCCACCACAAGGGAGCAACAACTGATTATTCTGAGGAAATGTTTTGAGATGTAACAATTTTGCATTGCTCTTAACCCTAGAAAGTGCGTATTTGGAGTGCCCTATGGGTTGTTACTCGACCATGTGGTTAGTTCAGCTGGTATTGTGACTAACCCTTGGATAAAGGTTATTGTCTCTATGAGCCCACCGCGTACTCCACAAGAGGTGCACAACTTTCTCTCATCAGTGGGATATTATTGAAGATTTATCAATGCATTGGCAGAAAGAGCATTTCCATTGACAAACCTTCTATCTTTTAACTATCTGTTTGAGTGGAATGAAGCCTATCACATATGCTTTCAGGATGTGAAGCATGAATTACCAAAAGTGCCAATCCTAAAGCACCTAGAAGAGGAGAAGTTTTCTATATATTTTTAGCAATCACAATGCATAGTATCAACTGTTGTTTAGCTCAAATTTAGGAGGAAAAATGGTATCAACCAATTGCCTTTGCTAGTAGGAAATTTGGGATATTTAAAGTTAATTATACGTACCTGGAGAAATTGTGCCTTGGAATGGTCTTTGCTATGAAGAAATTTAGGCATTATATTCTCTATGAGAAGGTAGCATTCTTTATGAATGCGGAAGGACTCAAATTATTGCTGAACAAGTTACAGCTGCCTAACCATTTAGCAAAGTGGTTAATCACTTTGCAAGAGTTAGATTATGAGATTAGGAGCAAGCCACCAAAGCTACAAGGTATTGTAGAATGTCTTATGGATTTTGGGGAGCCAAAGGAAATTCTAGCTGAAGGAAGTGATATTGCAAGTCTATTTAAAATAGATACAGCTTACATCCCTTCCTGATATGCGGCTATAACACATTATTTATTTATGGGAGAATTTGGGGCTGCTTTATCAAAGTATGAAAAGAGAAAGATCAAGCAACAATCATTATGATTTTTTATTATAGCGGGTGTCTTGTATCGGAGAGGAGTAGATTATATCTATCGTCGTTGTGTAGTACCTGAGGAGGTACCATTTATTCTTGAGGAGTGTCATGGCTCAGCATGTGGGGGACATTTTTCTGGCCGGATTACCACCCAAAATCTCTCCGTGCTGGGTATTTGTGGCCATTGATTCTCCAAGGTGCTTTTAATTAAGTGCTGTGATGCTTGTCAAAGACACGATGCGAGGGAAAATCGTAGGTGACCTCTAAATCCCATTTTGGTTATGTTACCATTTGAAAAATGGACTATTGATTTTGTGGGGCCAATATACCATTCATCAACTATGCAAAAGTGGTATATTATTGTAGCAAAAGACTACTGTACAAAGTGGTCTGAAGCTCGAGCAATGATGAAGGCCAATGCTAAGGAGACAACTAGTTTCATTATGGAGCAAATTTTTTGCCATTTTCGGTCCATCAAAGGAGATTGTGCCTGATCGAGGGAAGCACTTCTTGAACAAGGTTAGAGTGGCCCTAACTGAAGCTTTGAAGATTAAGCACAACAAGACTATCCCATATAATTCTCAAGCGAACAGCTAGGTTGAGAGTACAAATAAACAACTAGTGGGAATCTTATCCAAGGTAGTATTAGAAAGAAAGCGTGAGTGGGTCCATAAGAAATTGTATGTGGCAATGTGGGCTTACAACACGACATTCAAGAGAGCCACATGCCACACCCTATTCAAGCTATTGTATGGGGATGAGTGTTTTTTGCCATTAGAAATAGAGCTCCCCAGTGTGCGTTTTTCCCTCAATCATTCGTTAGGAGAGGGAGAAGTGTTACAGGAATGGTATACTTCTTTGACACATCTTGAGTGATGAGATTCAGTTGAAGGCTTTATTACATCAAGAAGTAGGGAAGATGAGAATAAGAGCCCTTCATGATCTTCGGGCTAAGAAGTACAAATTTGCGAAAGGTCAATTAGTGATGTATTATGATGCTCGTCTCGGGAGCTCTTTCCAAGAAAATTAAAACCTAAATGGGATGGACCATACAATATTGTAGGTTTAGGGAAGAATGGCCCTACGGCCCTTCTAGTAGATTTATAGGGGGTAGAGTTTAAGACTAAAGTCAACTTTAATAAATTGAATCTTTACTATGTGTAAGGGTTGACATTGGGCTTGGTGCCTATGTAGGTCCTTCAGGATTCAGCTTTAATGTGCAGTAGGTACCAAGACGAGCGGATGGGACATATCATTCCCTATCTAGAGCATATGTATCTTGAGCAATGTTACCACCAAGGTAGAGTGATTTGGTGTAGCAAAGGGTATGAGGTTATTGAGTGGCAAGATGGATCCTTTACGTGGGAAATCAAGGTCTACTACCACCAATTGTCAACTGCTTCTAACTAGCATACCTATCAAGTTCTGCGAAGGAAGGAGGGATTGTGCCTATTATATATCCTCTCTCTCGACTTGATTTTGATTATCATACATATGCGTGAGCTGATTATTATGGCATTGGCCTATCAATGAAGCCTGGGTTTATACTCTGTATTTTGACAGAGCTTCCATAGGGCCAACTAAACACGCGAGCGTTGGTGTAGTCATTAATGATCCCCGATGTAGGGTTGTCATGAAGATGGGAGTCTATTTAGGACCCTCTTTTACTAATAATACAACTGAATACCATGCCTTGATCATGGGGCTGAATGTAGCCCGCTATGGTGATATTTGCCAATTATTGGTTAAAGGTGACTCACACTTAGTAATCAATCAGCTAAATGGGGCTTACAGTGTGTGGGATCCCATCTTATGGATGTACTATCATGCAGCCTTGGATATGTTGCATATCTTTGAGATGGTGACTTGTCAGTTAGTTCCTCGACAATGGAATCACTTTGCCAATTCCCTACCTAATAATGCTTTCACGGAAGATGTCTTTTTCAATTGTGGTCCAGGGAAGTCCTTACAATTACCTCGTAACATTAGCCCTAGACAACTTTGGGGTCTTCTTGTTGATACGCCATATTTTAGCCGCCAATGGTTAGTTTGGGTTATGAGTCAAGTCGCAAATGAGCAACTTCTAACTCTGTCATAGATGCGTAGGATTGTGTATCGTCATATTTATCAAAAACCCTTTGCTATTTATATAGAGGGTTAGCTAAAAACTTGATGCACTTAGTATAGGGCCTAAGAGTCCTTATCCTTGATCGGTTTTGTGCTTTAGTAGAGTAATGTTAGGATCAAGGGATAGTTTCACAACTATGATGTGCTAAATGGTAGTAAAATACTTTATTTCATAAGGCCAAGAGGGCCATCTCTGTCGAGTTCAAATGTTTTATTTCATAAGGCTAAGAGGGCCATGATGTTGGTTGTGAAATGTTCTATCTCTTTAGGCCAAGAGGGCCATGTGTCTGTTTGATGCATGTACATTTAATGGTTTTCTATTTTAGTGATTGCATCGCATAAGTTAGATGAAGTGCCAGGAGGGAGCCTTTGCTGTGCAGGAGCTTCTTGTGGCCATTCCAGGTGGTGTCATGGCCTTTCTGAGTTTTTCTCTTGAGCTAATAGTATTATATGTGTATATGGGGGTTATTTTCTTTTTATTTGTGGAAACTGGTAATCAAGGCATAAAATCCTAGGGTTTGGTTAGGTATATCTAGAGGAGGTTTGAGTAGTTGTCTACCTCCTGTTAGGACATTGTCAGGCATTAAAGACCTGTGATAGATGGTAGTCCTTGTGACCCTGTCCTTCTTGCTTGCTAGACAACTGTCCTAGAAGTCCCTACTAGTGTGAGGCACTTAGAAAAGCCTGCCAAAATAGCAAAGAAGAGCAAGTTCTAAATATATCAAAAGATAAAAAATTATAGAGGTGTGTAAAAAGGGATTCTAACCCCTCAGTTAGAAAAGAAAAAAATAAAATTCCTACAAGCAGTTGATTATCGTCTTGCAGAGGTATGGTAGGTTTCTGGGAATGAGTCAGACCCGTGGCGTGACCCGGGGCGCAAACCCGCGGCCAAGGCCTTTTATTCTTAGGGGTAGTAGCTAGTCGAAAAAGAGATAAGGAGGATTGGAGTGAAAATAAAAGTGAGCGAAAGAAAAGGATTAAGTGTCACCTCGAGAGAGCTTGGTAGGTTCTTAGGTATCAAATCGGGACCTGAGGGCGATGCCCTATTCTCATTAAGTCACTCTGTGTGCTCAGCTCCCTCCTTTTTACACACCCGAGTATAGAAACCTTAGGAGGCAAATGTGCTACAAGAAAACTATGATGACCATGCTATAGGAGTCCTTGCCGAGTAGGAGGTCCTGGTAGTACAGTTGTCCTTAGTCAAGTAGGTAGTCCAAACCACCACACTAAGATGGCCTCTTTGATAGGTTCTTTAGCCAGTCCGTGTTAGAGCAGTTGGTTAGTGACTTGCTCTAGATTTTTGTCAAATTATGCTGGGCCTATTCCTTGTGGATTCTCATGCCTTGATTCTATCAAGGGGTAGGGTGAGAGCTGTTCTTGTGCTTTGTTGAGTATTTTTTTTGTGGCAGCTTGATGCTTTCTCTAGTCATTGTTTGTGTAGATCAGTGTGTAGGATTCAACGGGCTGAGTCGTCCTATCGCGTGGTCACCAATGAGAGTAGATTTTAAAGACCCCTTTTGAAGCGGAAAAGAGCTCAAGAGGCCATAAAAGACCAAATTTTCATGCAAAATGAAACGGTTGTATATCAATAAGATAGAGTTTTCCTAGATGGAGTTTGATGCTAGGAGCTCAACGCAAGTCTCGGTTCATCGATCAGAGTTCATTTGACCTTCCATTTAATTCTTGCAAGGTTTCGCATTATGAAGTAGCTATATGATCCCGGAGCCAAAAAGTGTGTGGTGGGTGTTATTTCATAGATTTTAATGTCAGGAAGCTAGCCGTCCAGATGGATCTCGAATCCAAGCTCATTTGCCCTCCCGAAAGTAAACAATCCACTTGCCTACACTATGAAAACTTGAGGATTGAACTAGATATTTTAATATTAAGCCTTAATAACTTGATTAAGGGGACATAAACACAAAAAAAGGTTTTTGGAGGGAAGGGGGCACCATTTTTTCAGTGCATTCTTTCTTGGCCAAAAATGATGTTTTCTGATCATGGGAATCAGGAGGAATGCTCTAGGGCATGAGATCCTAAATTTTTTCACTCGTCATTGCTCCAAAAATGATCGAATTTAATGCATTACACAAAGAGATCTATTTTTAGTATTTCTCTCTTCTCTTTCCTCTCTCCTGTTATTGCTTATTTCTATGGATCAATTCATTAGAGAAGGGGTGGGATTTGATGATGAAAGATGTTGATGGAATAATGGCATTGAAGTGAAGGAGACCATAAATCCAGGTTGTGAAAGAGCATCAATGGCCAAGAGAGGGCGTCAACAGCCTCCCAACCTCGGAATATGTGTCTCTAAAAGTGTGATTCTATGCGTAACTATTAGATTCCATTTGTTTTATGATAGATATTTGATGAAATTTCTTGGAAATGGTTGCCTTTGGTTCTTAATGATGAAATTTATCAGAAATCTTGAAGAAAACTAAAAAATTTATTCATATTATAATTTATATCAAAGCACACAAAACCCGCAATTATGCAGTTTTCATAAAAATAATAAATTTTGGGGGTTATGTTGTGATTTTGGGATTTATGTGGATTAGAAATGAATATAAAATCAATTCTCAGTGATCATGATGAGTCCCAATCCATAAATCAAAAATATTAAATTTTAATTTAAATAAATAAAAATAATAGTAGAAAAATGAGAAAATTTAGGATTTTTTCATTAAAATTTTAAGAAAAAATATGATTTATGTTTGTGGATGTATGACATGGCTAGAGCATGAGGAATAAGCCTTAGTTCACTCTTGTGTCTATATTAAAGTATAGTTTCTACAACTTTAATAAGAAAATTACATTAAAAAATGTATTGTACACTTATCAACCCATACATAACCGAAATGGTACGGAAAAGGAGGGGTTTTGAGGGTGAGTAATGGCTCATAAGGTTCTAAATTCCGATCTATTTGCTTGTTCATGGCATATAATACGCTTATGATTTAAGTTTAAGAGGGTCGAGCAGCACGAGAATGCTTGATGTGTTGATCCTTAGCAACAGAACATTACATGTGGGCTAAAATCCATTAGGACAAAAAAACGTTAAAAATTATACTTTTGTTAAGCCGCGGATTAAGGAAAGGTCTAAAGAGATTTTTCCACGTGGACAAAAATATGGTATTCTTATCTTCTCTGCTTTTGAGGTAGTACATTTCATTTTGTGATTCTTCCCTCCTATTTAGCCGAAATCTTCAAATCCTAACAAGTTTTGGTAGTCCCAAAAGGCCTTATTAACTAATAAAAGCTAACAAAACCTCTAATAAATACACGAAAAAGTTAAGTTAATTAAGACCATTTTGAAAATCGTGAGAATTTTCAAAGTTCTTGGCACTCGTAGTATTTTTACTTTATCTCTTTGTCCTCTCTCTTTAGGTTTCTTTCTCTGCACATTGTCTGCATACTCGTTGTCTTTTACATGGCATCCACAAGGTGTCATTTTCATTCCATAAACTCTTGCACCTTGTATAGAAAGAGCACAAATGGAGAATGGGAGCCCAAAAAATTTACTATAAATGATTGGGTTACAATGCTACCATCTTGTAGGGGCCAGGTTTGGTTTGGTGCAACATGTTTACATGGGTAGAGATATGCACTTGGCTCCACATGAATGTTTTTCCCAGGAAGCACACTGTAAGTTTGAGTCGTACAATATACGTGAGTATATAGTTTTGTTTGAAGCATATGCTAAATAATGGATTGTTGGTTATATATATATTTCCATCACAAGTTTTGAGTGGCAACCTGTGGAGAGCCTCAACGGAAAATTCCATGCCATTCATAAAGAATTTGCAAACATTATTTATGCCGATCAGACCATGAGTTTTTTTCATGAAAGTGGAATTTTTGTGTATTATGCACAATATGTGGTTCCTTCAAGAGCAATTGTGTATGGATACCTTGAATATTTGTAGTTATCAAGCCTCTCATCTTTGGATTGGGAGATGTGTGATGAAGCAACAATGGAGAGTTTTAAACTCAAAATTACTCAATATATTCAAAGGGCTATGACTCTTGGAAGGATCTCGAGAAGAGTATGCTTATCATGGTTTTTACCCTTGCATGTTTTTGTAGGTTGCTTTAAAACAACTTGTTTACAATGGACGAAGGTTTCATGGCTAAACAAAAAAATTTCGGAGGAAGATTTGTACAAAATTTTAGGTCTATGCTGAAAAGTCAAGGAATTTGACCACAAAGGTGACTTTATAAGGTGCAATGTGTGCCATCAATCATTGGTTTAATCCTATAATACATCTAGACACTCTCTTATCATAGGTTTTGATTATAGAAGATACAAACTTAGATTGGGTGCTTGGGTTCCTTTAGATTCAGATATTGATTGTAAGACATTGAAACTTACAGTGCAAGTTGCCGCACAAGAAGTAAAGGAGGTGAACATTACTTCAAAGTGGAGTCTTAAGGATGTAAGAGACACCTTGGAGTTTCTAGACAATGTTACTCTTGGATATAAGTTCAAGATAAATGGTGTTGTAATTGGAAAAAGAGCTAAGAGCTTTGTATCATGTATGAGTTGTTTACCTCCTAGTGTTGTGAGTTTCGGACCATAAATATTCATGTATAAATAATTTTGAATCTTTCTTTTCCTCACAAATATTACTGTCAGAAACATGGAATTATACACATTAATAAGTACTATTTAGAAAAATCTTAGTATAAGCTTTGCAGTGATTTTGTGAATAACAAATCGTCATTTGTGGACCAAAATGACTTCATTATATCATGAGTTACAAAATTTCAGTATAATTTAATAGGAAAGATGGTACAAGCTTTATAATTCTCTATGATTCTATGAACAAAAAATCGTCTTTCATGGGTAAGATCAAAATGACATATCATCACATTTCAGGTCAGAATATTGCAATACAAATGTATATACAAGGGAAATGTTACTTCAGTACAAATAGACAAACTGATAATTATAAGGCTATTCTTTAGCTTCTCTTTGATCTTTGGCTTCTTTATCCTTAGGCTTTTCTTTAGCTTCTCCTTGATCTATAGCTTCTCCATCCTTAAGACTTCTCTCCTTCTTTGGCAAAGTTGCTTCATCTTCCATACTTGCATTCGTCATCACTAGTTTCCTCTTAACAGGTGCTTTCTTTGGTTGCTCAAAGCACTAAATTACCTTAAGCACTCTTTTCTCCTTGGGCTTTAGAGGACATGGGTTAAATTTCAATGGTGAAAGCTTAGGCATGCCCTTCATTTTGGGCCCCTTTTGTTTGGACCTTGGAGACTTCTTTTTCTTGGTGGTTGCCATTTTCTTGCCTTCGCCCTCCGTTGTTGCCTGTCCTTTGGAATTTTTAGCTAGGAGAGGGGAATCTGGGTCCACCGATGTAATTTCCCTATCTAAAACTAGTTCAATACATTTCTCTCATATCCACCACATGTATGCCTCATGGTAGTCTCTCCACTGTAAGAAAGCACACAAGTTATTTGAAGTAGCAAGAGACTTTCACTTTAAAAAGGATAAAGCATAGGAGACTTACATTCACCCCCTCTGCATTCAGTAACTTTGAATCTATTATCCTCAAAGCATTTTAGACCACTCTCCAGACATAACTATGTACGTCATTTTGCAATGGGACCTCTTGAAGCAGAAACTTGAAAGGTCTCTGAGGATCATCAATGCTTTCAAAGTTGGTGTCCAAGTGGGTAGTAACAAGTCTAGCACCACTGCATATATTAATTTATTAGCGAATATTATAAACTTTATCCAATAAAAGATAAAATAAAGAGTATTTATTGACAATATATCTTTGATTGGCCATGGAATCCTAAAAGAGAATTCATAAAAATGGCCTCTGTTGCAGGAATGTTGATATAGATTAGGCTACATTGTCCTTTGCAAACCAAAACACAAGTGAGCAATAACCCTAAAGACAAATCATCGAGAGATAGAATGTTGAAGAAAGTACCTTTCAATATACGGAAAAAAAATGTGATGGTTTGTGACACTATCAAAGTGCTTAAAAAACCTTGCAATATTTGAATTGGATTTTGAAAACAAATCCACAAAGAGAAGTGGATCAATAACAAATATACTCTCAGAAATATCAATGCTAAGAGAAGTAACATATGACTTGTATACAAGGTAAAGAATGAATAAGAGAATGAGTGCAATATAAGGACCCTTGGAAAAATTCATTATAAATAAAGAGAAGAAAAAGATCTTACCTCAAATAACAATAAACTACTCAATCTATTAGTTGAGTATCCTTTTTCTCAAATAAGATCTTATCCTTTGGAGAAATGCTAAGGTAGTCTTCTTTCTCGGGACTAACAGAAACATTCACAACCATTTTGCCGTACACTTTGCCCATCCTCTCGTAGTTCATTGGGCCAAGAGACAAAATCTTTCTCTGCCAGATCAGGTCCTCATTTTCTATTACCTCTTTCCTTTTCTCCTCCAAGACAACCTCGTGCTCACTTGCAACCCTTGTAGGATACAAATGGGTAACCTCTTCAATCTTTGGTACTGGTGGCTCTTTTTGCTTTCTCCTAGGTGGAACATTGAGAATTTCAAATGCCTTTTGATCAATCAATGGAAGAGGCTTCAAAACTTTGTCAAACCTATATCAATGAGGTGACTAGTTGACTTTTGAGCTTTCATGATCTCTGCAAAACACCTTTGCATGTAAAACCATCTAGACTTTCTCTTTTTCCTCATAGGGGCTTCCTTGGAGAGTTGAAGTTGAGGGCTGAAGCTTACCAGATGACTTGTTCTCTAAGGATTCACCTTGACATACTTTACTAGCTGGTGTGACAGGGACAACAACTTCTTCAACAGTCTCCTCAACAATTTTCTCAACACCTTCTTCACCAAGACCTTCCTTGTAGTTTGTTTTGTCCTAGCCATTGAAACTAACATGACACAATAAGGAAGCTAAATACGAAGACAACTGACTCCTATCACGCTGAAATAGAGAGTAGATGGGAGCCAAAACAATGCCTAGGCCTTGAACTCCTACTCCTCGCTTCACACTAAAGGTTGGCCCAATACAATGCGATAGCACGAATTGCAGTTCCTTCTTTGCCCTTATCGCTTTGTATTGGGGGATTCCAACACAATGTGAATGCACGCATTGCTTGTTTCTGTTTGCACACCCTTGCTTTTATTTGCCCTACTCGCAGTGTAGCACAAGAAGACAAGAAGAAGCTCCTTCCTCACTCCACTTCGCTTCGTATTCTTGACAACTCCAATACAACATGATGAGGGTTATTGCTAAAGTTGGTGAAGTATGCTTTTGCGCTATGTTGGACAACTTGACAGCCTTCCACATCACCAACGTCGAACGTACGGCACCTTTGTCAATTGGATACATCAGTACTATCGAATGAACGATAGTCGTGATGTAAGGTGTGAATTCGCATTCACACCAAATGGGAAGTTCTTATGTACTCGCGGATGCTAATGTCCATGTGTCATGTTCTCATTGGCTGTATATTAGGGTTTCTAGAACATTCCTTCTTTCCCCCTCATGACTATTTAAGGCCACCCAAATTTATTCACACACTTTTCTTCCCCGTTTCCTCACGTGTTGAACATCTCTCTCTCCGCCTTGCTCAATGCAACATCTCTAACTCCATCTCCGTCTCCATCTCCATCTCCTTCCCCTCGGCTCCCACCCCCTGAAATATCTATCTCCATCTCCCTCTCCGTCTCCTTCTGCTCTCAGCTCCTGACCAACATCGAACCCATCTCCTTCTTAATCATTGACACCCCCTCCATCCATAATCCCGTTCCCAACCTCCACATCACCCCCTGCATCCATACTCTATTACCCCCTCCACCCATACTCCACATTCCCAACTGCTCGTCAATACGGCCACTACACCATAGAAGTCAACACAGCCCTATTGGCATCAAACCACAACATCTCGAACCCCACAGTCTTTAAGTCAACTTCCACATCCTCCTTGTCAAAGTTATCCTCCACCACACACCTCAACACATTTCGAAAGTCTAGCTGCAAGGCAAAATACACCAAAACAACATGAGAAGATAAATAAAAAGGTTTTGGTTTTCTTCTTATTGCATCGTATTCGCCAGTCTTTCCACATGGAATGATAAAGGTATTTTCTCACATAAATTTTCCTATCCTTGCATCATATACTCCCAACAGACTTCCAAATCTGAAACGACATGATGCTCACATTTGGAGATTTCTAAATGCTTCTATTCATGTTGTATTACTTACTCATCCAACATGGAGTGAGGGCTGCACTTCAAGAGGCTTCAAGGTTGATGCTCACGTTGCATAGGCAAGTAGTCAAAAGCAAAGCTATTGTACCTCAAGAAGATGTCTAGTATAGAGATGTCACGCATGTTTGCCTCCACATCTATAAAGAGGAAAAGAGTCATTGAGCCCACAATGACAAAGGAGTCAGTTGCCTCAGATGTTTTAATAGCACCTCATATGTCAGTGACAACTAAAGGTTCAAGCAAGGCTTCAAAGAAGGGAAAGGCTTCAAAGTCTCCTGTGAGGATCCCAAGGCTATCTCAAATTACAGATGTCACAGCCCCACTGAGAAGCTTTTGGACTTTCTCATAGAAAACAATATTGATATTGCTTTCTATCCAACAGCTGGGGAGATTTTCAATCCAGAGTGGGACCTTGATCAAGTTCTTAATTTCTCAAAGGACTTTTGTAAGGAAGATTTTGCACAATTTGAAGAGTTGGCATATCATGTTGTTTAGTTAGATTCCAAGGAGTATGTTCACACCCCTGTTGGAAGGTCAGGCATTGAGAAGTCCTTGTTTACCAAGAAATGTGGTTATCATTCTCTTGATAGATTTCATCCATCTAATTTATGCTCTTTATACCCAAAAAAATGCAATCTTATGCTTAAGTCTACTGCATTCATTGTATTTGCCCTTGTGAAATGCCCTCTAAAATGAAAAGCGTAAAGAAACCTCAAAATTATCTAGCTGTTGCCTGCTTGAAGAGATAGTAGATGAAGTTGATGTTAAGGAGCAACTAGACACCCAGATGGAAGCATTAGTTGCAAAGGACCTAGATGTTGTTGAATTCAAAGCAGAGACAGTAATTGAAGAGACCACTATAGAGGTTGATGAGCCATCTAACACTCCTTCAAGCCTTATCATTCCATCTTTGCCTACTTTCCCAATTAAAGACAATGAGTACATATTATTGTATGATCTCCAATTTCTTTTCAATTTGAGAGAAGATTATTGTTCGGCAATTATTGCAAATGCATCTGTAGATGCAAAAGACATAATGGATGTTGAAAATGAGTCCAAGGAGGACTTAAATTAGATACTTAAATGTCTGATGATAAGTTTATAGATGCATCAAATGCTTTTTCCATATGTTTAAGCAAGGTTAAAGAAGCTAAGAGAGAGTTACAGGCTGTTGACAAAAGAGTTTGACCAATTTCAAGAGAAGATTGGAATCTCCAATTTCGGAAGGGAGGAGTCATAATATGTAAATGAGCTCAAGGATATCAAGGAGACATCAATTAGTTTATGGAATGCAAGCAAACTTGAGAGTGATAAAAATCAAATGGTAATGCATTCTTTTTTTTGTGTGGAACCACATACATATTTTCATTTTTTTGTAGAAACCTGAACGCAAAAGGAGCACAACCCCTAACCCTTACCCTAAAACAAGGTGCTACTCTAGAGAGGTGATCTAATATTAACCCTATTTTGTGTCTATATAAGGTGGGAGGTCTCAATTTTATTTACCTTTTTGGTACATCCATGCTGCAAATCTTTGCCAATGCAACTATTAAAGCTTTCTATTCTATCACCTTGCCTCCATTATTGAGACTGAGTAGTAGAGAAAGTGTGTGAGAGGTATGTTGATTGAGGGATTGAGGGAAGTTGAAGCTCTTCATAGTCTTTTTGGTTTTCTCTTCTACTCTACTTTCTTCTAAACTGATTGGTATGCTTAGTGGTGGATGCAAATAAGTGATGGCATCAGATCATGTTTCTTAGTTCCTAGAACCAATATCGAGCCTTCAAGCTTTTGGACTACAATGGGAAAATGTAAAATAGGTGAGCTTGCTAAAAACTCAATCCTAGTCTTGTGTTATTGCTTTCTTGGTTTGGGGAGAAGGATGTATGGTTAGTTAGAGTGAAGTGTTGAGAGACAAGGTAAAAGATTGTCATTAGAGCAAGTTGCAAGTTTTGGAAACTATAGAAGTCCCGTCCAATGATGTCTCTAGTATTGTGTATCTAGTTGTAGTTAGGTCTAAGTTCTAGTTGTGGTTGCCAAGTGGCTAAACCAATATAAAATAAAATTTTCATCCTTTCCTCCATAAAATTAGAAAATTGGAAAGAATTACAACGCATTTTCTAGTTCTTGATTTGTTGAGCATCAAATACACCCCTTAAGATTTGAGCAATATGATCATCATCTTGTGTTGATTTTGTTGACATTTATGCTCTTGAAGTGACCATATGACTACATTTAAATAATGTTGAAGAAGATCAATTTATTTTTGCAAAGAAATTTTCCAAAGAGGTGATTTGATGTTCTCCATATTAACTTCTTCAGTGTTGGAAGGACCTGATATAATAGTGTTGAGAGATAGGCATGTGAACCCTATATATGCAAGGGTGGATAAGGGTAGCTAGTTTTAATGGACTAGAGGGTAGGGGAGAACCCTAACCTTAGCCATCTAGAGGCTATTTAAATAGCCAAGAAGTCACTCTCAAATTGGGGGAGGGTATATTGGTTGCAATTCTGAGCAACTCATTAAGTAAGATCTTCTTCTTGTACTTGAGCTCTCTCTCCCTCTTATGTACACTTTCTCTTGCTCACTCTGATATTGAAACATGGTATCAGAGCCATCTTTGATCCGAAAATCTTCCTTAAACTTCATCTCCAGTAAGTGTACATGAGCATGTTATTTCCTCACTTGAACATCTCAACCTCCATAGCCAAACTAGAGCTGTAAACATTGGTGAAGCTGGTGTGGCCAAAGGAGGGCATATCTTTCCTTGGTTTCTTCTATAGATCTCTTTCTCAACTCATGATATAACATCTTGGCATAAAATAACCTAACATTGTTGGTGCAGTAGGACGACATTGCAAAAAATGCAGATTGGTGCACTTTCAGATAGTGTGAACTTTGAGCTGCACCACGGGCAACATACGGTGCAATCCCTTGAGCCACTATAGAGAATGTGTAGCCCCTCAAGTGGAATATCTCCACCCTAGAAGGTTTCTAGAAAAATCATGTCTATTTCTTACATAGAGCAAAACCCGAACTGTATACCTTGTTGGAAGCCATAGCTAGAAAGCTTCAAGTTTTCTTCTTTCAATATTAATCACACTAGGTAACACTAACAGTGATGCTAATCATTTATTAATATCGGTTGGAGTGTTGGAGCCCCAAGAGAGACACCAAGGAAAAGGGGTTTCTACTACAAGAAAATATATCTCGTAACATCAAAAAGCTTTTATTTCATTCTTTTGAGAACCACAACAAGGAAAACAACAAATCTTCACGCAGCATCATAGTAGATATCTCCAACGAATTTAATAGAATCAACCATAATCTTCAATATCTTCACAGAATCCATCAATAGAAAAAGAAACACAAAGGAATACACCATTTTTGAATGGAAATAATATCACATATGATTCATCTTCATTGTCTTCAGATTTCTCTCTCTATCTCTCATAGTAGATACATTGTTTTTAGGCATAGAAGTGTTTTCTCTCACTTCTCTCTCTCTCACATACCCTTGTTCTCTCCATAATAAATTATATCCTCACTACAATAATCTAGAATGGCACTCAATTATCTTCTCTTGGTCGTGGATACACCTCCCAAAAGGTATGCCTGATAAGAAAGGGCACCAGAGACATCATAGTGTCATGTGAGATCTGGCTTCTGTTACTGTTCTTCTGTAACCTTCCGTGAATCTTCATCAGCTACTTCTTCACTTCAATTAGCTTGAATAGAGCTTCCATTTTCTAAAACAAAAACACTTTTCAAAACATCCATACATCCAACATAACACTCAACAAAAACGAATAGAACAAATCACAAAGCAACAGAACAATAGAAGAACAGAACTACAGAAGCTATAGAGCTTTACAGAAGATCAACAAAGACCATAAAAACCATAAAAACCAAACCAAGACAAATTCAATCTTTCATAAACTTTTCAACACAACCTCAACCATCTCTCAAAACATTCATTCAACAATCTCAAGTACCAAAACAAAAACAAAACAGAAGAAAATCAGACCTTACAAAACTAAATAGAAAAAATTATGGAATCCTACAGAACAATATATCCTCATCAAAAACCATCATAAAGCCTTCAAACATACTCAAACCATTCCAAAAACTTCAAAACATCTTCAAATTCAAACAATCCATCACAAAAAACAACCATTTAGCAACAAAAACAACAAAAAATCAGCCAAAAAAATATATCATTTCAGCACTCAACATATCCCCACACTTAGAAAGGAAGCGTCGTCGCGACCTTAGAAAAAAAATGAATAAAATCTTTAATATTTACTAAAAAGAATCTTCAATCCAGTTCAAATCACTAGCTACTATCATGACCCCAAGATATCATCCTCATAGAACCTATATCTAAAACACATATGAAAGGAAAACCAATAACACCAAAAACCATTCCAGTACCATAAAACCAAAATAACTCAAACTATTAAAGGATATAAGGGTTCAACATCCAAATTCTCACTACAACTATGTTATAGCCATCATCAACAATCTTCACAGCTTCATCTTCATCAACTCCTCACAATATAAAAAACAAACAAAACCCAACATAAAAAATACCCATATACAAATATAGTCTGAATGGCACAAATCCCCAAAAATTTGGAGAGAAAGAAGAAGTTTCCATCAAGAAAGAGAGGATACAATCATGAAAACCCTCCTACTAAGTAGGATGAAGGTATTTTTTCTTTAATTGCATACTAAATTTAAGACGGTCTAAGGCTTTGTTCTCATCTACAAAGTACTGAGGTACATTTTGGAGGAATTGTAGACAACACATCCTTTCCAATAAAATCATGAACCTATTAGGGAAGGCATGTGCAAAGTAATACATAACATCCATGTGAGCAACAGCTACATCCTCATTTGGATTAATCAGCAATTGTGGGATACTCTTTCAAGTATTTAGGGTGGACTGCTAATGCATGAAAGCAAGATGCCAGAAAAAATGAGCTGCAAGGCAAACAGTGGTATCCCCAAAAGTAACATGTACTTTAGCAAAATGGAGGTAAGAGTTCGAACATGCTGTAGAGGTATTCCAGGACCCTGGAATAAAAGGCTAGTTAAACACCGATCCTATCACATAATCATGTAGTGTCCATTGTCGTCGACGAAGTATGTCACTATCATACCCTGAGGGTATCTAGTACTGTCAGAGGAGAAAGGTTAATGTAATCGGATGGAGAGGGAAATGGAATAAAAGAGGAACATTGTAATGGAGGATAGGATAGATCATTAAAGGAAGGTAAATGAAGGGATAAAAAAGGTGGAAAAGATGGAGAATACATCAAAAAGGTATGAAGGGATTCTACTGGAAAAATAGAAGGAATAAGAGGAATGGTAGGTGGAGGTTCAGAAGGAGTAGGAGATAATGTAGGATCAGCAATGAAAGGACATGTAGTAAAAACAGGAATATGAGGAAATCCTGAAGGGGTAAAGGATAAGAGAGAAATGGTATCAGGACTAGATGAAAGGAGAAACATAAAGAGGGAAACAATAAGACATGAGGGAATAAGAAAGAAGATCTGCAGGATCTAAGGGATAAATAGAACAATGAAAATTAAGGTATTGAAAAAAGGACTCAGTAAATAACGGGTGATCAGCAATAAAGCCCAATAACTGAGATTGTAGAGGCTGGAAATGAGATTTATGAAAAACATTTCTGAGTCGACGAGGCTCCAAAGCAACATCCTCCAAAGGTGGATGCCAAGCATATCCCTTACAACAAATGTCTGCTCATGATAGGTTTGCAAACTCTTTGCTAGTAGAAGCTCAACTGAGTGCACATACATCACTGCTTGTAAGATGGCATCTCCCACATAAACATTCAAATCTTCTTCATCAAAAATCTGCAAATGACCTATAAGATACATGAAATATAGTAACTGGACCTCATGGGAAATCAGCTCGTCCACAAAGTGATGAAAAATAACTCTCAAGAGATTCGGAGGCCAGAGACTTGACCATTCATCCTTTGGAGGCTCTAAATCCACATTTCTTAAGGATATATATAAAGCAAATCTCTGCTGGTTATACTTCACCCAAAAGGAAGGAGGAGGTGACACCAATTCAATAGAATGGACTAAATCATTTTGCATGCAATCCATACATTGCTGAAGGCATTCAACCTTAGTTGAAAACCCATCACATAGTTTAGCTTTTTGTTGCAACTGATCAAGCTCCTCTTTGGAAGACAAAGCAGAAGATACAGGAGCGAGAGGAGAAACAAAAAGAACAGCCACTCTTTGGTTAAGTTCTTCAATAAGTTTCTTTTGGAACTCTACAGTTTCTTGAGAGTGCTACAACTGTTCCTCACTAGTAGAAAGTTTACTAGTCAAAGTGACCATTTCCTCAAGGGCAGAGTTTTTCTCAATCCTCAGAGATGCATTCTCCTCCTCCAATTTAGCAATCTTAGATTCCAGCTCTTAAATAGTTACCTTTGTGAATCCATTAAGGCTGTGGTAGTAGTCATTTGGTTATGGATATCACTGAGTGTATCCCTTTCGAAAGACCGATCCTCCAATGCCTTACTCAACTGACTGGTTAAGGAATCCACCTTGTCTTGCATGGAAGTGTAAACACTTGTGTACAATGTCTGAAGGCAAGAAGTGAGGGAGGTTTCCAAAGTAGACTGGACATTTGAAACCATCTGTGAAAGCATAGGTCCATATAATATGGCTTGTAAAGATGAAGGAATCTGCAAATCTAATTGTCCTTCCTTTTGGGCTGCAAATAGATTGGTACAGGAGAGGAATGAAGGAAGGGCACTGCCAGAAACAGCAAGAGTGGATGTTTGTACCAGGGAATCTAATACAGGAGGATTGGAAGGACCCTTCGTGCAAAGGCGTTTCTTACGAGAAAACAAAATAGGGGATTCTTCATCTTTTGAATTAGGTTGCATAGGCCAAGGAGAAGGAACTAAAGATGTAGGCTGCACTGGTAAAGGAGCAGGATCGAGCACTGGAACACCACCAAGAGGAGGTGCAAAAGTGAGGATTCTATGTAATAAGTCACCATAGGAGGTATTGCTGTTTTGACCCTTCCATATTTTCGCTGGAAATGTTGATCCATCTTGGATAATAGGAAGCCTGCCCAATTGAACTTAGCACCCTCTAGAATCTGCACACAGAAGCTGTGAGCAGTTCTTTGGAAAGATACTTGGATATAGACTTGCTCGTCCTCGAGGAATTGACATAGCTACTTCCATATGGGAGAAGAGATATGGGTAACAGATATCCCTGAACTATTAATGAGCTGGTTAAGGAGCAAGGGGGTAGAAGTTTCCTTCTTCATCAGCGTAACAATCTCTTCAGCAATGAATAACTGGTTACCGCTGGGCACAAATGAAGCAGAAATGGGCAAGCACAGTGCTTCACTGATATTAGCTATAGATAAATATAAGGTGCGGTTATAAACAAGACCATACTGGTTTTTGTAAGAGGCCAAGAAGGAGTAACAAAGTTTCTCATCCACAGACGGCAATGTGAGGGCAACAAATGGGCGGAGGCCTGCACATCGGATGTAATCCGTCTCTAAAAGGAGGGAATAATCATTGATTGCGAGGGGAACATGCTGTACCACAATTAGAGGGGTAGAAGTAGGTGCCATTCAGACTATAGCAAAAAACCCACACACACAAAACCAGAAGACAAAGAGAAAACATGGCAATGTGTGGGTGGACACGTGCAAGGTCTGAAACCACATCCTCCAAAATGGAATGTGCAATCCATGCAAATCCACAAAAATGGACAAAAGTTCGGACTGCCAATAGTCGTCTTGTTGGATAGAAAAAAAACGAAAACTAAGTAACACCTTAACTACACAAGAACAATGATACACAAAACCAAAATAAAGAAGAAGATGTGAATTGCAATTTTAGTGGGATTTTTTGATTTGTGTGATTTTCTTGTTTTTATTTGGTGGTTTTTTTCGTTTTTTTTATATTTAATTTTTTCATTTTTTTTTAAATAAATAGTAAATGAAAATGAGGGTTTGTTTCTGTTTGTTTCGTTGGTTTGATTTGTGTTTTTTTTTGTATTTTGTTTTGTTTTTGTTTGATTTTTTTCAAAGAATAACCAAGAAACCAATTTGTCCCACTATGAGGGCTGAAAACCATTCTTTTTCGATGTGATGGAAAAGTTATTCTCATATTTGGGAGTTTCAAAGGATGTGTTTATGATTATTACATTGTCATAAGATTTTTCCACAAAAGAAGTATTTTTTTAAAAATATTTTAATAATTTTTTATTCTTAAAAAAAGTCCAAAATGGGAACGAAAATGAATGAGATTTTTTGGAATTTTTATTTTTAAGTAATTTTCTGGAGTTTTTATTAATTTTTATCATTTTATGAATAATTTTAGGCAATTTGAAATTTTCAGTAATTAATTAATGGCATTTTTCATGAATTTTTTTTTCTAAACTATGGAAAAAAGTTTCAGTGATTTTGTGTAAATTTTTGGATTTTTTAAATAAAAAACTAGTTGGTTTTTATGGTTAATTTTGTGGTTGGTTGTTTTATTATTATTTATTTTTTTCCTTTTTAATGTTTGTAAGGTTGTTTTTTGTTTGTTTTTTAATTATTTTATTATTTAATTTCTTTTATTTTGGTATTTTTTTAAATTAAAAAAATAAAATTGTTGTTTTTAATGTTGTTTGTTTGTTTGTGTGTGTGTGTGTGTTTTTTTTTTGTGTTTTGTTGTAATTAATTTGTGGTTTTTTTTTAACATTTAGTTTTGTTTGTTTTATGATTTGGGTTTGTGGGTGGGGAAATTAATTTTTTTTTAAAAAGGAAATGAAATAAAAGAAAAGCCCGTAAAAGGGGAGCGCACCCCCTTTCAGTGCGTATGCACGGGCGGGGAGGGGGGTTTGCATGGACGGGATGGAACATGACCAGGACATCGGTACGAAAGGATGTGAAGGCAACGGGGCATTTCGAGGCGCGTAAATTCAAAAAGGCGCGCGTTCACGCGCAAGGCGAGGCACGCGAGAACACGACAAAACAAAGAAAAAATAGTAACACACAAACCGTTCATCGGAACACAATGTGGTTAAAAAAAATTTGGGTTGGAAGGTGAGGGGGAGATTGCGGAAAAGTACAACGAGGTGTCGGGGAGCAAGTCTGGGTGGTCCCATGGGAAAAATGTAAAAAGTAGGCAAAGGTTGGATTTGGATTTCGATAAACGTAAGATGTGTTCACATACAAAACGTCAAAACAAGGGATAAAGGGAAATAGTGAAGGAAGGGCCCCAAGGGTGGGGTAAAGTTGGACGGGTGGGTAGGAAAGGGATCCCATGAGGGTAAAAATAGGTCATGGCATACATGCATGATCAACTTGAGGCATATGCAGAGGGGCACATCATAGACGCATAGGGACGCGTCCCCATACTTAAAACCTACCTGACAAAGTAAAATGCATCAAGACAACCTAAGACTCGTCAACCGACTGGACTCTAACGTCCCCATACTTAAAACATTACATACACTTGCAATCATAAAGATAGGGTTAGAAAAACTTTGGCCCATTTCGCCGAGCATTGCAATTGATGGTTGATGTCACATCTTGTGTTGCAGTTGGCTCTGCACGAGGTACTAAGGTGTCTTCACAACATACATCCAATGAGGCAACAATAGCACCTAGGGAGGTAGTTGATTGATAAAGCCCGTCTGGTAGGTGTCGTGGACAAAGGATAGTCTCTCAGCTCGCACCACTCAGATGAGAATGAATGAACAGTCACTCGCACCATTACTGACATCACTCAAGATAGTATTGATGGAAACCCAAATCTCACACGTGGTTTAGAAATCGACAAGGAGAATGGTGTAGAGGGAGTACGCCAAGGTGCACAGTTGATGGTGCATTAGTGCGTCCAACCCTGCCTAGCATAGGTGCAAGCAGGAAGGCCATGTAGCCTTGTAGTGTAGTATATAGAATAGGGTGACGTGTCCTGTGATGGTGGCAGAGACCCATCCCATGTGTGCATAGGGGAACGGAAATGTACGTGACTCCAATTGTCATAACGTCCCTCAATCTCACCTCTCGGAATGAATTGAGGAGAAGCACTAGTCACACTCAGCCCACCCTCTGTCTCACACTCTGTTGAAAGATATAGAGGGTAACCCATTCTTAAAACCCATTGATGTAATCCTTACATTTGCTTGTGTAAAGGTTGTATGCCTTGTGTGCATTTGATGGTGCAAGAGTGCATCCCGCCCTGTGCCGATATACAGTGCAAGAAGGAAGGCCATTAAGCCTTATGGTGCAGTGCACATGAACTGATCATGCATTGCACATTGAGAGGCCCGACCCGTGCGTGCAACACTCCATTCACACATCTCACCTCTCATTTGATTTGAAGGGGAATACTGGTCACTCACCCTACCATCTGTCTCACAATCTTTCGATAGATATAGAGGGCAGCCCATACTCATGTCCCCATCCTATTAGGATGAAATCTTGCATCACTTAAGGGGTTGGTGATGAAGATCGTGTCAGCTATTGTTGTCACCAGAGTGTTGAAGATGATGCGTACCCAGGGAGGTAGCTGACATGTCTAGTACTTTGATGATTTATATGAAAGATCGTATGTTAAGGAGGATAGATGAACTGATATTGTAGAGACAATGCACCAAGGGAGGTGGCTTCAAATTACTTATGGAAAGGATATGCTGGTGAATCAGCTATCCTCAGCTACGGGGTGTTACCACATTTTCCACAGTCAGCTTCCCACTCCCAAGGGTGTTTCCACCTTTTCTTGGAAGGAGGCCTACTATGACACGGAATTTCTTCATTTTCTCCCATAACAGTTTTCTTTTCTCTTTTTTTTTTCTCACTTTTAGAAGGGAAATTGTAGAAACACCATTTGTCAGAACCATCCTCTCCACCATCGTGGCTAATTAAAAATAGAGGATAAGAGATCAAGGGTAAGAGGTGGGCCGGAAGCAACAGAGGGTTGCATGCACCTCTTCAGGAGTGGCAAAAGAACGGCTATCAGAAGTAGCATTAAAAAAATTATTGTCCCACACCAATGGGGAAAAGGATGGGGTGACTGTGTCAAGATTCCCAAGGAGAGAAGTACTTCTTCAGGCGATAGCCATTAATCGAGAAGAGATCATTAGAGGCATCAATGGTCTACACCTAATCAGAGCCATTAGGGTTGACATCAAGTACCTTGTACGGGCCCATCCAACGTTGTTGAAGCTTGCCATGAAACTTCCCAAATCTCGAATCATAGGCCAGAACTAGATCACCTTCGTTAAACTCCTTGTGTTTGATGAAGCTATCATGATAGGCCTTGCGTCGCGCTTGAGTGGTTTTCATGCACTGTAGGGCCATCCACCGAATCTCATCTAAACATTCCAAATATAGCAGGCAGTGCGGGAGGGACTCATCTTCTCCAAGGCATTCTTTAATTGCCACTCACAAACATGGCAACTCTAGCTCAACAAGGAAGATAGCTATTGTACCATATACCAGCTAGAAAGGGGTCTGTCCTGTAGCAACCTTAAGGGAGGTTTTGCATGCCCATAGGGCCCCTGTAAGTCAATCATCCCAATCATGACGATGTGCAGCAATCGTTCTTATCAAGATCGAGCAGAGGATGTGATTGGTGACTTCAACTTGACCATTGGCTCTGGGGTAGAAAGGAGTGGACTTACGATGGCGGATCTTTTACAGCTATGTTTCCATGATTTGTTTAGGAAATGAGTATCTCTGTCACTTACCAGCTCAAGGGGATTGCCAAAATGGGTGATAATGTTCTCATACATGAATAGGGCTACGCTCTTACCATCATCTCACTTCAGAGCTTTAGCTTCACACCACTTTGTGACATAATTCGTACATATCAAGATGTATCTGTTTTGCTTCCGTCTGGTGGGTGGATCAATGGGACCCACGAAATCAATCCCCCACTTCTGGAACGGCTTTAGGGGAAGGATAGGTTGCAATGGCATGGCACTTGTTTTGGTGGGTTTTCACATTCGTTGACAAGCATCGCATCTCTTGCAGTAGTCATATGCATCATTGTGGAGGTCGACCACCAATATCTTGCTAATAGAGCCTTCCTGGCTATTTCTTCTCCTGCGAAGTGTCCACCACATGGTTTGTCATGGCATACTTTCAATACTATGTCGATTTTGTCTCCTGCAACACATCTTTGCAATACTTCATCTTTGCCTCTCTTATACAGTGCACCGCCTAGCAAGGTGTAGGGGGTTGATTCTAACAGAAGCTTCTTCTACTCACGGCTTGAGATACCTGGAGGATATTATTGAGTTTCCAGGAGGTTGGCTATGTCTACATACCAAGGAGTAACTATTTCGACTAGAAACAAGGAAGCATCAAGAAGGTCTAGATCATCTTGTTCCTCTTTTGCTATTTGAGGGATCCATGATAGATGATAAGCTAGGACATGGGAACGTCCAGGCTTAGTGTCCACTTCAAAATCGAACTCCTGGAACATGAGCAACCATATCATCATTCGTCCTTTGACATCCGCTTTGTTCATCAGGAAGAACAGGGCTTCATGATCCACGTAGAACTTGAAATGACAGTAGATAGTGTTGAAACTTCTTCAATGCAAACACCATTTCTAAGTACTCAAGCTCCGTCACTATGTAGTTCCGATCTCGGTCAATTATTTTCTGACTGGCATAATAGATTGGTTAATCTAATTTAGAGGGGCCCTTTGACATAAGACAACACCTAGCCCTTCAATTGGTGCATTTGTGTGCACATGGAACTCCTTTGTCCAATCAGGAGGCTGCAAGAGAGGTGCTTGGATGAGGCACTGTTTTAGGGTATTAAATGCTTCTTCGCAATCATTAGTCCAAAGGAAATGTGCATCTTTCCTTAGGAGCTTGTGCAAAGGGGTTGCTTTGGTTGCAAAATGTGTAATAAATCTTATGCAATAGCCCACATGGCCAAGAAATCCTCTCAATTACTTGAGGTTTGTTGGTGCTGTCAAGGTGGCAATCTTTGCCGGGTCTGTTGCAATCCCTTGTGTAGAGACAATATGGCCCAGAAGAACTCCTGATGAGACACCAAAGACACATTTGTCAGGGTTAACAGAAATCCCATACTCTCGACATCTGTCAAAACATTGCTCTAGGTGTCCCCAATGCTCACGGATTATGCTAAGACACAGAAGTCATCGAGATACTCCTCAATGAAATCATGCAAATGATTCTAGAAGGTAGCCATCATTACTCATTGGAAGGTGGCAGGAGCATTATAGAGCCCAAAGGCATCACTTTGTAAGCATAGGTTTCCCATTCTGTTGTGAAGGTTGTTTTGGATTGGTCCTCTTCTGCGATTTGGACTTGGTTATATCCGCTGAATCCATCCAAGAGGGAATAGAGCTCATGACTTGCCAATGTGTCCAATAGTTTGTTTGTGAAAGGGATAGGGAAATGATGCTTCTTCATCTTCGAATTTAGCTTTTAAAAGTCCACATATTTTCAAAGTTTCCTGTTCTTCTGGGGTACAACCATAATGGGAGAAACCCATTCACTGTTAGCCATGGGATAAATGGACTTTTCTTCAAGGAGCTTCAATAATTCAGCCCTCACCAGAGCAAAATAATTGGGATTCATATGCCTCTGTCTCTGCCTCACCGGTTTGGCATCAGGATCTAGATCAATGTGATGTTGGCATACTGTAGGGTCAATCCCCTTTAGGTCTTTGTACGACCAAGCAAACACGTCTAAGTTCTTCTTCAGTAGGTCTTGCAAGACCACTAATTCTTCTTCTGGAAGATTGAGACCCACTTTCAAGTGATGTTCAGTACCGTCAATATCCAAGAACGTCACTTGCCTTTCACCTTCCACTTCGTGGATAAATGTCCCATTGATTGCTTTTGAATAAAGGTCTGACTCTTGCAAGGGATTAGTGTCATCATTTGATGTTCCACTAGAACCAGTGTCCTCCTTTTAAACAAATGACTCATTTGTCTGTTGAGATTGCTGGAAGGGTATCAGAGCTTTGTTTGTTTCTATGTGAGTGGTGATTTCTTCTAGACTTAGGGATTCATCTTCAGAGGATGCGTCTAGGAATGTCACATAGCACAGACCTTCTATAAGCCGTGGCTCTGATGGCTCTGGCTTCTACTGATAAGGGGCATCATCATAATATTTTCTTCAGAATGAATGGTCAAGGCGACAAGAGCCACTGGTAAACCTAATTTTTATACCTTTGATCTATTTCTTATGCAAATTCTACATACTTTGTGGTCCATTGGTCAACCCAAATGGTACCATGGTCATTCCATCCAATACCCCGAGATCTTCGGCCTCTAAGGTCTCTATAGGGACATCAACAAGATTGTCTGCTATTAGAGAAACTTCTTCCTTTGCACTTTCATAACCTACTTCGTTTTCTTCCTCATCATTTTCATCCTCTTGCTCTGGAGGCTTTGTCTCTGCTTCTGTAGAGGCTTTGTCTCTCCTTCTATAGAGGCTCTGTAGGAGAAGAACAGATCCTCCATCTCTGTGTTTGCTTCTGCTTCTACCTCTGTCTCTGGCTCTGTGTCTTCTTCTGTCATGTAACAAGGAGAATAGTACATCCATGTTTCTATTTCACTATCAGAGGTGATATCAGAAGTCACTTCGAGTTGACGTAGGAGGTCTTCTCCCATGGACAAAGAATTTGGTTCCTTCAATAGTTGGCTTACAGTGCCCACTATTAAGGACTGTGCCTCTTTTTACTTGGAAAATATGTGCTTAACAATCTCTTCGTCTCCTAATGTACCATCTGTTACTTCATTGGAGGATTCTGTTATGACTTCGATGGATGTGGATCCATTTCCTTTTTGCGATTCATACAATTTCAACACCACTTTATTGGGTCCTCTGCTAGGGTTAGGGTGCCTTTGAACCAATCCGTCCTGGCTCTTGCTTCAAAAATCCAAGGTCTTCCCAACAGCAGAGGGTATGAAGTCCCATAAGAATTTGGTTTGACCACCAAATATGGCAACCAATAGTCTCTTCTTGCAAGGGTTGTTTTTACATATGGGAGGATGCCCAACAGTTTAATTCTACTTTAGTATGCCAATCTGATAAGCCACTAGGTAGGTTGCATTCCTTGCAAACATAGATCCTTCATTGTCACATCCTTCATTATGTTTATTGATGATCCGCCATCAAATATTGCATCTAAAATAAAGCATCATTCTATCCATATACTAATCTCTGGAGTTCCAAGATCTAGGAAGGTGTTAGCCACATCTACTTCCTTCACAGGTTCTGTGGCTCAGTTGGACTTTATTGTTGTTGGAGGAGCAATCCTTAGGCCGTTTCTTCTTGTCAAGATGCTTTTGAATCTTTTTTGGCAATTGGGGGATAGCATCAGCAACTATCAGAATGCTAGGTTTGGTTTAAAGGTGTCTAGGTCTTTGACCAAATTATAATCTTTGATAGGATCCACAGGCTTTTCCAATTGGCTGGGAAATGGGGCCACACCCACTTTTATCTTCCCTTTTTCTTCCAGGAGCAGCAACATATGCGCTTCTTCATCATGAGGAGGGACTTCCGTACCCTCTATTTCCTAGACCTTTGGTCATGTCTCTACAACAGTCTCTGTAGCTCATTGTGGCTCTATGGTGCTCTGTACCTTCTTATTTTGGATTGCATTGTTCTGTTTTTCCCGAGGGAGGTTAAACTTCACAGTCTTGGCAGAAGGAATGTTCTCTTTTGGAACTACGAGTTCTCCTTTCTTTGCTCACGTTATTACGGCCACTTCCAATTCCACCAAATTGGAGGTAGGTTCTTGGGTCTTTTGTTGGGTATCAGAAGTAGATTTGATAGGGGCTGTACTTGGACAATGTAATATATTAAATACTGAAAACCCATATATGAACCCCCTATTAAGGTTAATGGGAAATTTTTCTTCTTCTTCTCCCGTCGGCGACGGACGTGTTGGAGGGGGAGAGGGATATAGAAGGGCTAGCAAGCTCCTCGTAGGAGCTTGCTTAGCCTCAATGCCATGCCGCCTAACACGTTAGGGGAGGGAGGATCCCCCTCCCCTCCCCTATTTAAATAGGAGGAGGTGCTGCCAAGTGGGGAGTTGAAATCAAGAGGAGGAGACGAAAAGGTTGCGCTTGCTATTGCCGTGAGGTACAAGAGACGAAGGAGTGGAATACGTGAGGAGTGAGGGCCGCCTCATCGCCACTCTGCCCAGACGAGGCTGTCGAGCCGTCACTGCCATCTGAAGTCGCTGTCGGACGGCTAGTTACCCCCCTACCATGTGGAAGCTTTAGAAGCTTCCTGAGGAGGGAAGCTTATAAAGGGCCTTCTTAGCCCCCTTTCCCCTGGTGTTAATTCCCGCCCCTCACACCCCCGTGTTTAACCCTTAAAGCCCCCTTTTACCCTCGTGCTTAAACCCCTTTCCCTTTCCCTTGGAACCATTCCCTCCCTCCCTCCCCCCCCGGTTTTAACTCCTATAAGCCCCTTTTCCATGGCATTTTGGAACCCCCCCTAGTGTTTTTAATTCTCCTTTAGCCCCTTACTTTTGGCTTCGGAATCATCCCCCCCCCGGGTGTCCATGTTTTAACCCTTCAGACCTTCCTTTTCAGCTTGAAACCCCCTCGTATTTAAAGTTCATAAGCCCCCTTTCTTTTGGGTTTATCACCCCCCCCCCCCCCCCCCCCCCCGTATTTAAACCCTTTCCTTGTCCTATGCAAATACCCTTAGGCTTTGTTTTTCCCCCCACTCGCTAATGGAAAGAGAGTGTTGAGGATCTTTTAACACCTCCCTTTCCCACACAAAAACCCTCATAAGGGATTCCACCCCTTTTCATTTCTCGTTTGAACGAGTCATTACAAGGCCATTAATCCTTTCCCATAGCTTAATGAGTTTTAGTCCTGAAAGATTCTGAAACACCCCTTTCAAATTTCCGACTCCAAGAAGGAAGCCTTCTAAAACTGCTTTCGACGGATGATGCAAGTTATTGCGAAAGAGAGCCACAGTGGAATATAAAAAAGGAGTTGTAAAGCTGCTTCCACGGTGGAAATGCCTCCTAAGAAAGTCCAAAGCGTAGCTGCGGGAGGGTCGTCTCCCGACATCCATGTGGATATCTCACCCCAAACACAGGTTTTTCTTCCTAATTTTTATTTGATATTGTTGTAATTCAATCATACAAGGTTAATTATTAGAAATAGGATATATTTTCATCCTGTGTTCACGACGAATGAACTTAGTTATCAATACTTTTTAATGAAACATGCAAATTAAGAAAGTATAAACGCATTTCTAGCAAATAGCTTATGCATTGAAATGAATTATAAGACTAGATTATTATCCATCAAAATAGTATACTTCGGTTAAGCCTAGAAGTATAAACTGCATCTCGCACTATTAACCCATATCGCAATGAATCATCATGGAAAGTGCAAAGCATGAAACAATTCTTACGATACATAAACTCTATAAAATTATCGTTGTCAATTGCATAAATTAGCAAGAAAAAGGTTGCTTATTTAGCATGAATTTTGTTTGCTAAGAAAAGGGAAGATTAGTTGAGATTAACCTAACCTATACCTGACCTCAAACCAATAAGTTAAGGTTGAAAAATCAATTTACGTATAGACAATGAATCATATGGAAGTAACCTCGAAATTATCTTCTAGAGTTAACCAAATTGGCATAAATCTAAAACACCTAAGTCGTGGAGTACTCGATCGGAATAAGTTAAATTCCAAGAAATGCCTATACCTTAAATACTTTCCCACATTCACTGAATGTAGGGACAGTGAAATGCAATCGTAAACTGAGTTAGGATTTGTCCCTAAGAATCTTACAAGATGAAACTTGGAAACCCTAGGTCTAACGATGCCAGCCTAGTAACCTAAAACTGATTGTTTCGTGACTCCATTGTCTCATAGTTCGAAGCGACACTTGCGCAACAAGTGCGAAGTCATACGATCTTGTGATTGGATCATAAAGGAATGGCCAAGTTCTCGCAATGAAGTTGGCATGTCCTTACGCAAGTTATCTTGCAAGAGGATGAATAATTATCCTACTTTAGTAGTCTTCCTTGAGTAAAGAAGATTGATTGGAAACTAAAGACCAGCCAATAAACTGAAGTAACCAATGAACTTAAGGTTTGACCAAGTTGGGTTAATAGGGTACGCCCTAACCCAGGATATAGGGGATCTTGCCAAGTTGCAAGTCATCCCGGATCGAGTGCTGGACGCATTTGAAAGGAGGGATTCATTCCTTAGCAGTTTGCCAACAAAAACGATCAATGGAAATATTTGTGCTTGCTACAGATTTTAGAGCATTGTTTGGCTTTATTTGATCAATGAATTAAAAGTTAAATGAATATCTATACTTCAGGTTGAAGGCCTGAAGGGAGAGGCAGCTTCAGTTACCCCCGACTGCATGCCTAACCCTACCCAAGGGGGTTGTTGACCGCGCCGGGAAAGTGGACCGAACCCGCTGCGAGAGGTCTCTCCATTGAGCGCTACTTGGAGCAGGAGGACACTTGGGTACTAGGGGGGCTCTGGCCGTAAATCCCTTGCCTTCCGGGCCCTGCACAAGAGGCTAACATGACTCGGGATCGGATCTCGAGGCCCGCATACTAGTCTACATGCAGAAACTTGGATTAGTGATCCCTGTGGATTGCTGGATAGCCTTCGGGTGGATTGTGGATAAGCCTACGGGCTGAACTCTTTGTATTTCAAAGATAAATATGATAACCTGTTAATTAGGAACTTGTCTGATATTGTTTTTCTATGTCAAGTGATAAGATTACATGAAAGAACCAGTGGCTAACGAGCTAATTAAAGAAGTTGATTGCTACCTGTCCAACTAATGTGTTAAGTAATTAAATAACTAAAACAGCCCGATGAAAGTGCGGAGGATGGGCCATAGGTTCGTCCTACGGATGGGTGGTCCTAGTTGAACAAGAACTTTTCTCAAATCACGTTGAACAGTAGGAAGATCATCAAAGAACACGAACAACAAAAGCGTTGACCTAGAGTTATGATTGAACCCGATTTACGTTGTTTTAGGGGAATGGAATGGGACTATGCCTTATGGCAGAGAGGTTGAGCTTTGCATCCCTCTCGTTTCCCATTCTCCTTGAACCAAGTGCAGCGTGAATCAGCTTTGACCCTAGCATTTCTGCGTAAAGTAGTTCACTTGGGTCTGACGCTAGTTGCTATTAGGAAATGACCAATCAACAAAATCCTAATTCAGGTCGATCCTAAGTGGGAACGGCCGGAATACTTCCGCTATGTGGCAGACGCGGAAAGCCCTAGATCGCAAACCCCATAACATTCCATGGGAGTGCCGCGCGAAGCTTTCTAGACATCCTTTCTGATGGACTGCTAAGACGTGTCTTGAAAATACAAGTGGACATGTTTCAGATAATCTTTTGCAGTATGGCCTTCTACTTTATTTGCATTAGCTGCATAAGGGCTTGTAATCCATAGATCTTCTAGGGTTTGGACAATTCAGGGAGATATGACCCTTTTCTCCACATCTGTAACATTCCACCTCTGATCTCTAACCACCGCCAGACTCTAATCCTCTGTAAATTTGAGAGGGAAACCTCCTTGAAACGAAATTAGGACCAAACTCCCTAGGCTTTAGTCCAATGTCCTCTGTTGTCATTTTAGATTCTGGTAAGTTTAATCTTGCGTTTTCATCTTTCTATCTTTATCCGTGCATCTCTTTCAGAGAGTAGATATCCTCTGTATGGTTCTTCCTCAAATAGTAGGAACAGAAGGCTCCAAGAATGGTTGGTTTTCAAGTACATTCAGTGGCTAAATGTCCCGCTTGATGGCACTTTCCGCACCATTCCCAACTCCCACAAGAGTAGATATATTGGCGGTATTCACCTTTAGCATCTGTAACTGCTCTGTAATCACATCCATAAGCTCTTTCTTGATACTTGCCGACTGAGTTGGATAAGTAGTCCTTCAGATTTTCACCTCGTGGAGTACTTGTAGTAGGATTTTGAGAAGCTTATGTTATTACTACATACATTGGTTGGGTTGATCTAGAGGGTCCTCTGTTCTAGTTCTTATTCCGAGCTCTTGTTGGAACTTGGAGCCGTTGATTCCAGTTAGTAGGGTTCCACTATTGTTGAGTCACTATTGGAGGAATTGTCTGAGGCCACTGTTGTTGTGGTTGAACCATCATTTGAGGCATTGTTGTCTATGGCCATTGTGGATTAGGTGCATTGTACCGTGGTAAATTGTATTGTGGCATTGTTTGCATCTAGGAATAGGGGTAAGGAGCTGTCCTTGGGACTGCATTTGATGGGTATATCATTCCTGGAATGGAAGGAGGTAAAACTTCTCTTCCTGGAGTCATTGATAGCCTTGCTTCAACTTCCTCATACAATCTTGCACCTTCCACTACAACTTGCAGATTGACTAGTCTTCTCAATTCCACAAACTTACAAACTTCTAGTTATAGGCCTCTGAGGAACACTCCTTTTTGGATGCCTTCATCCAAATGATGGTCAGTCCATCTCTTCAGGATGGATTCCATTCGCGAGACATAAGCTTCTACTCTTTCTCTAGAGGACTAACTTAGATTTATGAACTCCTCTTGCATCCGCTCTTCAAAACCTTCATGCTTGAATTTAGTGAGGAAAGCCAACTTTAGGTCGTCCCATGTGCCAAAAGTTCCTGCTACCTGTCTCTCATACCATTGAAATGCCATGCCCTTGAAAGTGGCAGGGAATATCGCTAACCAATGCTCAGGGGTTCTAGCATTATTAGCCACACATGCTACCATAAACTTTGCTACATGAAGATTGGGGTCTTCATTGTACTCTCCCTTAAAAATTGGCAATGGGGCTACATTTGCTGGCCTGCCATCAATATTTCTAGGATGAATCTGACTAGGAATGGGACCTTGAGTCGCCATGGGGACTTCTGTAAAGAGTGTTTTTAGGGCGTCAAAGGAGGCTTCTGTTGCAAGCTCGTTCTCAGCCTTGATTCTTGCCTTCTCTCTTCTCACGTACCTCTGGACTCGTTCTAGCACTTGCCTCTTGATTGTGTCATTCATCAGGGGTGGCTCCAACCACTTGATTTGTACTCAATAGAACAGAATCAGAGGGGGCTTCAGTCTCTAGAGGACTCTCTGGCCAACGTTTCTTCTACTTCCTTCTTTTCAACATCTTTGAATTCAGCTTTCAAACCACTACAGAGGGAGATATATTCCATTTTGAAAGTATCAAAACTCATTTTTCTTAGGATCATTGTTGTGCCTTCATTATAATAATGCCAGCTTCTAAGGGTTTCAACATTGTACGTTGTGAAAAACACTCTATCTATCAACTTCCAGTGGGTTGCTAATTGAACAAACAGAAGATTGTGAGAACACCAAGCATCCCACGTATCTTGTTATTGAGCATCTACAAACATGTCCCAACTTTTTTCCTTCTTATTTTCGTGAACCTCTATTGACCACGACTCCTGAAGCTTCTTCATGATCTCCCACTTGATGATGTCTAGAAACTTCTCAATGAATGCCAAATCTTCCATGGATGGTCATTCTCTCTGTTCCTACCCTTCAGTTTATTCCCAAACAATTTAGCCACCAAGATGCAAGTTTCCGATGCTTCAACAAGAAGAGGAAATAGTGCACCATATAGAGCTTGCATCATGATGATAATATGTTTCCGCCATTGTGGGATGGACTTCTTATAAAAAGTGGCTTTTACAATAAAAATCTCTAACTCTTCAATGGAAGAAGGGATTTTGCAAGCATCCATTGAATTTTTCTCTTCTTGGCAATGCCATTTCCTTCATTTTCAGCCTATTTTGATGCTTATTGATGGCAAGTTTTCCCGACTGCACACCAAAAACATGGAGCCCCAAGAGAGACACCAAGGAAAAGGGGTTTCTATTGCAAGAAAATTATCTCGTAACATCAATAAGCTTTTATTTCATTCTTTTGAGAACCACAACAAGGAAAACAACAAATTTTCTCGCAATATCATAGTAGATATCTCCTAGGGATTTAATAGAATCAACCATAATCTTCAATATCTTCACAGAATCCATCAATAGAATAAGAAATACAAAGTAATACAACATTTTTGAATGGAAATAATATCACATATGATTCATCTTCATTGTCTTCATAGTTCTCTCTCTATCTCTCATAGTAGATACATTGTTTTTAGGTATAGAACTGAGTTTCTCTCACTTCTCTCTCTCACATACTCTTGCTCTCTCCATAATACATCATAGCCTCACTAGAATACTCTATAACGGAACTCAATTCTCGTCTCTTGGTTGTGGATAAACCTCCCAAAAGCTATGTCTAATATGAAAGGGCGCCAGAGACATCATAGTGTCTTGTGAGATCTGGCTTCTATTACTATTCTTTTGTAACCTTTTGTGAATCTTCATCAGCTACTTCTTCAATTCAATTAGCTTGAATAGAGCTTCCATTCATCATTTCTGAAAACAAAAACACTTCCCAAAACATCCATACATCCAAGATAACACTCAACAAAAACGAATAGAATAGACCACAGAGCAACGGAACAATAGAAGAACAGAACTATAGAGCTACTGAGCTTTACAGAAGATCAACAAAGACCATAAAAACCATAAAAACCAAACCAAAACCAATTCAATCTTTCATAAATATTTCAATACAACCTTAACCATCTTTCAAAACATTCATTCAACCATCTCAACTACCAAAACAGAAACAAAACAAAAGGAAACAAAAGAAAATGAGACCTTACAAAACCAAACAGAAAAAATTACAGAATCCTACAGAACAACATATCCTCATCAAAAACCATCATAAACCCTTCAAAAATACTCAAACCATTTCAAACACTTCAAAACATCTTCAAATATAAGCAATCCATCACCAAAAATAACCATTCAGTAACAAAAATAATAAAAAATCAGCCCAAAAAACATATCATTTCAGCACTCAACAAGTGTGTTGCTGATTTAGAAGCTTCATATCAAGTCCAAACATACTTTGTAGATATCATTAAGCTCATAATAAAGCTAACTTGTATACATACACCTGTTGAGATATCGAGCTCCACTCGTGATATGCCAGGGTGATCGTTGTGCATTTATGTCACCGACGTGTCAGTTGCAGACACGGTTGGTACACCGCCCATGAATAATAGCTACATGACAGCTATCCTTATCTACTCTAGTTCGTGGCTCAGTTAGTATGCCACCTTAGTTAGTTGAGTTTGGTTTGAGACCCATATATAGGGTTCTTCTATTTCTTTGTATGTGAAATTTTTTTTGGCTTACACAACTAAGAAGAGGAAAACTGTTTTCAACCTCCACCTTTGTGTGTATTCCTCCATTGTGCAAGCAAGAGAGCTACAAGTGAGACTCCTTCCTTCTCCCACAATCTTGACATGGTATCAGAGCCTTGTTCGTAGTAAGGAGCTCAAGAAAGCAAGCCAAGCTCGCGGTGTTCTGGTAAGAGAAGCAGTGTTGCTTTCATTTTCTATTTTGGGAGCAGATCTCTGCAGGTAGCACAGCCGAAAATTGCAAGAGTGCATTATCTCAGGTTGAGACGCCTTTCGCGGTGAAGTAAGAGAGCAGTATATGCTGCGGGTGAGGGCTTTATCCCGTGGCGACCCTGTTTTTTTGATTTGAGGCTATTTCGGGGCCTGTTTGGGAGGCATAAGTTTTTTGCATGCACTCAGAAAAAAGCCCTGCTTTATGCTATGTGACCACTGTTCTACAGCTCGGTGAAAAGTTACCACAGATATTGCATCGTATGCTCGTGTGCAGAGACATTGGGAGTTATAGAATCATCCTTGGTTTCTGTATATGCAAAATCGTCACTAGGAAGTGACTGTGTGGTCAAATACCACTTTCGCCAGTTTTGCAGATTTGCCCTTGTGAGGGTGAAGCTGTGTTCTTTGCAGTGACAGAATTTTTTGTAGTGTTCTGTAATGGCGTTTGATTCTCTTTCACAGATTGTCAATGAAAAGCTTGACAAGAACAACTTCCAAGCATGGAAGTTTAGAATGACGAATTTCCTTATGGGAAAAGGATATTGGAAATTTATTGCAGGAAATGAAGAAGAACCAGTTCTTCCTGATGTTCCCAATCAACAGCAAATGTAGGCATTCAAAGCATGGCATGAGAGAGCCAGGAAAGTTATGTACTGGCTGTCTCTCAGTATTTCAGACTCTATGATTGTGCATATTCAGGATGCAAGTACACCAAAGGAGGCATGGGATACTTTGTCAAAAATGTATAGCACAAATACGCAAGCCAGGAAAATGTAGCTCAAGCAAGAGTTGCATAATGTGCAAAGAGAAAGTATGAGTATCAATGACTACCACATGAAGGTGAAGAAGATTGCAGATGCACTTGCTTCCATTGGGTCACCAGTGGAAGATGATGATTTAGTTTTTGTGACCTTGAATGGTCTAGGAAAGGATTATGCACAATTTCGAACATCCATTTCCATCCGTGAAAGATTTCTTGATTTTGAGGAGTTGATTGCTCTTCTAATTTCTGAGGAGTAGAGAAATGGTGGTGCATCTTCTTTAGGAGGAACTTCAAAAGAAGCTGTCTTCTACTCAAATGCTGGAAGAGGTAGAGGCAAAGGTAGAGGAGGCCGATTTGGAGACCGTGGTAGAAATCAGAATATGCAGCAAACTCAAGAAAACTAGCCCTATGGAGGAGGACGTGGTAACTCTAGAGGCAGGGGGAGCCAAAGAGGTCGTGGTGGATGGCAAAGAGGCCAAAATGCAAACAGTAATGTTGAATACTACTACTGTGGTAAAATGGGTCATATGGCTAAAGTCTGCTATAAAAAGTAGAATGACATCATGAATGGAAAACTGCAACAAGGGAATTATGCATCTTGTAGTAGACAGGGTGATGACAGAAATGAGCATTTGTTTATGGTACAGCACATGAATAATTCTGTGACAAGTGCAGAAGAAAGCAACAATGTATGGTATGTTGACTCAGGTGCATCAAATCACATGACAGGTCATGCAGAATGGATGGAGGATGCAAGGAAAATGGAAAAACCAGGATTTGTGGAGACTGGTGATGATATTGCATATCCTATTGTGCAGATTGGAAAAATTCCTTTGTCTATGCAGGATGGGAAAAATAAATACATGTCCGATGTATTTCATGTCCCGAATATCACCAAGAATCTGGTTTCTATTGGTCAAATGGTTGAGCAGGGCTTGCAGGTCAGATTTAATCCTCATGGATGCTTTGTTGAGGATATGAAAAATAAAGGTCGCTTGATAGCAAAAGGAAAGAAGAAGGGCAGAATGTTTACGTTGGATGCAGACATGCCTGAATTGAGTGTAGCAATGTTTGCACATGGGACTAGTGTAGTTGCAGATATTGATATCTGGCATAAACGCATTGGTCATGTTAATGTACAAAGACTTAAATCAATGCAAGCCCGAAATATTGTTGCAGGATTGCCAAAATTCAAGGTTGCAGAAATGCATAAGGTATGTGAAGCCTGTCAGTTTGGAAAGTAGGCAAGGAAACCATTTCCTAGACATGTTCAAGAGAGTAAGAAGCCATTGGAATTAATCCACTCTGATGTGTGGACTACTAAAGCAGCATCTCTTGGAGGCTGTCATTATTTTGTCACTTTTATTGATGACTATAGCAGAAAAGTTTGGGTGTATTTTATGAAAAAGAAAAGTGAAGTTTTTGGGCATTTCAAAACTCTTAAAGCTATGGTTGAAAAAGAAATAGGCCTACAAAGAAAATTCCTAAGGTCAGATGGAGGGGGAGAGTACCTCTCAAATGAGTTTGTAAGGTTCCTGCAAGAACATGGCATAAAGCAGCAATATCCATGCAGTCATACCCCACAACAAAATGGAATTGCAGAAAGGAAAAACATGCATATTGGAGAGGTATCTCGTGCCATGCTCAATGAAAAAGACCTGCCAGATTTTTATTGGGCTGAAGTAGTTGCTACAGCAGTCTACATAATGAACAGGACTCCCACTGCAGCAATACATGGGATGGCTCCAGAGGAGAGGTATACTGGTAGGAAACCAGATATTTCTCATTTGAAAATTTTTGGTTGCATTGCCTATGTACATGTGCCAGATGAGTTGAGATCCAAGTTGGATCCAAAAGCTGAGAAGTGCATCTTTATTGGTTACTCTCTGCAACAAAAAGGGTATAGATGCTATAACCCTTCTCCTCGTAAGTTTACAGTGAGCAGAGATGTTGTTTTTTATGAGATCAGTAGCTGGTATAAACCAGTAAATGTGATTGATGATGTAGATGCACAAAATGGTAATGTTGCACAGAATTCACATCAGCAATCACAAAATATTAGTGGACCTGGAACGTCCTCTAGCAGTGGTTCACATTCTTTCCCATGGATAGACAGATTGAGATCAGGAGAATCTTCTCAAAGCAATGCAGATAGTGGTATGCAGGTATCACGAAAAGGAAAAGAGAAGGTTGATCAGCCCATGTTTGATGTGAATGCACGTCACTCTTATGTGGATGGTGAATCCAGTGGCTTAGAACAGAGCATTGATGATGAGTTGGGTATTCCTTCTATTGTTACACCTGGAGTAAGGAAAACCAGGGATGTTTTGAGAGCACCTGGGAGTGAACCTATTTTGCGCAGGTCTACGAGAGTTAGGTATCCTGTGGATAGGCTGAAATATGATGGATTTACAACCATTCACTATGCATATATGGTCAAAGTGATACAGGAACCAGAACCCACTTCTTTTGAGCAAGCCATGGGAAAAGAAAAATGGGAGAAAGCCATGGATGAAGAAATGGATGCCTTGGAAGCAAATGCTACATGGGAATTGGTACCTTTGCCTAAAGGTAAGAATGCAATTGGCTGTAAGTGGGTTTATAAGGTGAAGCACAATGCAGATGGTTCTGTGAACAGATACAAGGCAAGATTAGTAGTCAAGGGGTATGCACAAACATATGGCATTGACTATGAAGAAACATTCAGCCCGGTTGCAAGGATGGCAACCGTAAGAGCAGTCATTGCTATGGCTGCATCAAAGGATGGTCTTTACATCAGATGGATGTAAAGAATGCCTTCTTGCATAGTGATTTGCAAGAAGAGGTCTATATGGAGCAACCACCAGGTTATGTGCATGCTGTTCATCCTGAGTTTGTTTGCAGGTTGAAGAAAGCCTTGTATGGCTTGAAGCAAGCACCTAGAGCATGGTCTGACAAGATAGGACAATATCTTGCCACTATTGGTTTTCAGATTTCCAAGGCACATTTCTCACTTTATGTGAGAAAAACAGAGAAAGGTATTAGCTACTTGTCATTTATGTTGATGATTTGATTATGACAGGTGATAGTGATGACGATATCCTTCATGTGAAAATGCTATTGAAGCAGAAGTTTGAGATGAAGGATTTGGGAGAGCTGCGTTATTTCTTGGGCATTAAGGTGATTAGATCACCAAGTGGGATACAACTCTTGCAGAGGCAGTATGGATTGGACATGCTGTCCAAATATGGGATGACAGACTGTAAGCCTATTTCAGTTCCTTTGGAGCAGAATATGAAGCTGAGCGCAGATGCAGGTGAGCTTTTGGAAGACCCTACTATGTATAGACGCATAGTAGGAAGCTTGATTTATATGACTATTACCAGGCTAGATTTGAGCTATGCTGTTGGGCTGGTAAGTCAGTTTATGCAGGCTCCAAGGAAACCACATTTGGATGCGGCTAGACGCATACTCAGGTATGTGAAGTCCACATTGCAGTATGGACTATTTTATGAGACTGGGGTTCAGATACAGCTGCATGGATACATTGATGCTGATTGGGTTGGTAGTATTTCTGATAGACGATCTACCAGTGGATATGTGTTCTCTTTTGGGAGTGTTGCAGTCACTTGGAGCAGCAAGAAACAGCCTACAGTTGCTTTGTCGAGCACAGAGGCCGAGTACAGGGGTGCAGCAATGGCTGCATGTGAGGTAGCTTGGTTGCATAAGCTACTTTATGATATGCATCAGCCTACAGATGGGCCAGTTGTCATTTATTGTGACAACATGAGCAGTATACACTTGGCAAATAACCCAGTCTATCATGCTAGAACAAAGCACATTGAGGTGCATTATCACTATGTGCGGGAGAGGGTTTTACTAGGTCTTATTGATCTAGTTTATGTCAGCACAGAGGATCAGGTAGCTGACATATTCACGAAGGCATTGGGCACAGAGAAGCTGCGCAAGTTTAGAGACCTGCTTGGTGTGCAAGAATTAGGATTGAGCTTGAGGGGGGGTGTTGAGATATCGAGCTCCACTCGTGATATGCCAGGGTGACCGTTGTGCATTTATGTCACCGACGTGTCAGTTGCAGATGCGGTTGGTACACCGCCCATGAATAATAGCTACATGACAGCTATCCTTATCTACTCTAGTTCGTGGCTCAGTTAGTATGCCACCTTAGTTAGTTGAGTTTGGTTTGAGACCCATATATAGGGTTCTTCTATTTCTTTATATGTGACTTTTTTTTGGCTTACACAACTAAGAAGAGGAAAACTGTTTTCAGCCTCCACCTCTGTGTGTATTCCTCCATTGTGCAAGCAAGAGAGCTACAAGTAAGACTCCTTTCTTCTCTCCCACAATCTTGACAACACCATGAGATGAGTGCTTGTAAGGACTAATGCTCCATTAGATCGATGAGATGGAGACACTGCATTGCTGCCTCCACAGCATCCACTTGAGCTAATCTCTCTAGAATCGGTATGACAGTGAGGAGTAGTAACCCTCTCTAGAATGGACCATGGGCTCATAGAATCTACATATGCACAACACCTCCCAAAACCTTCTCCATCCGAAGCTATTCTAGAGTGTCACCCTCACCTACTAGAGATTGAAGTGCTTGCTCATGTATTCCATAACAACCCCCTCCTCCCACAAAATCTTGAGCTTATCAACTAATGGATAGAGGTAGACATCCATGTTCTTGACTTTGTGGTGCCCAAGAATGACCAAGCTAAGGATCAAGTGTCCTTTCTTTGTAAAAAGCCATGGCATGATATTATAGTTTATAAGGACTATAGGCCACACACTATAAGAAGTTAAGTGGAGACCGAATGGATTCACCCCATCCATAGCAAGACAAGTTGAAGATTCCTTGCCTCTCATGCAAAGCTTGGAAAGGTGGAGTCAATGTGGCTCCATGTGCATGAATTTACTAATATTTTTTGGACTCCATCTGTGGATCTATTTTGCATATGCCACATTGTCAAGCTCACCATGCATGACGTACCAAACATATGATGTATATGTGGTATAAGTGAAAAGTTTTTGAGAATCTTCTCAGGGACAATTTTTCCTATCAATTCCTATCAATACCTGTGAGCACCACACTTCAGACATGTCTCCATAGTCTCGTAGTCTCCTCGAAACAACACACAATCATTGACACATGCATGGATGATGTTATAGTCCATGCCAAGTTTTTGTAACACTAATCATGCATCATGAAACTTGAGCATCGTGTTTCTAAGTGGTAATATGTGATATTTTAGCAACCTTTAAAAAAATGAAGCACTCTTGAAGAGCACAAAAAGCATTTTTTATAATGGATTCAAAATCAATGGAGCGTAGGATGTATCTCAACAACTCGGTGACACTCGTATCACTCCACTTTTACTTGGCTTGCACACTTAGGAGATGGATAAGTCTCTTCTTGATGTTGACACTTTGAACCAAACAGCTTGGTCTAATACCAATGTTGCTTGCCTTCACCATGGAGTAGCCAATATTTGAGAATAAAATAAGAAAGTAAAAAATACTATGAGAGAAGAGAATTCTAAGATTTTCACGATACAAGATTGACTACAATCTCCCCACATGTATATAAAATCTTCTTTTACTAACCTATTAAAAATGGGTAGGGAAAAACTAAGCACATGACAATCCACCATTCATACAGGTATTACAATTAATTGTTTCATAATAAGGACCAGGTTTTCTCTAGGGGTTTGTGTCAAGGGAAATTACACTCCCACTCAAAGTAGACTAACTTTTGGAGAAAAGGGGAATGCTAAAGCTTTCTTCTCCTCCTAACGGAAAAATTGGGATATTTGGGTTAGTAAGACATCTCACTCTTAGTGATATTGGACTATTACGCTTAGGACAATACCTTCTAAGGATCTCTACTATTCATTTAGCACTTTCAGATATTTCTTGACATTAAATCTAACCTTGAAGATTTGTATAAGGATATATTGAACTAGGTCCAACCAAGGTTTGAGAACTATCCCTTGTTAGTAAGCTGCTGACAAAGATACCACCTATCTGCACCAAAAATGGTCCTGACACTAGCTCTATCAGTAGTCTCCTACACACACTAAACAATCCTCATGGCCTCAAGGCCAGGAGCATCTAGATAATACAAAATGGTTTACGTAACTAATGTGTTTGTAGACATAAGTTTCAAAGTGTAGTCCAATAGTTTACCCATTTGGACTCCTAGCATAGGGAGCTTTCCATACATAACTGACTACTTCACCTTGATTTATACACACAGAGGGCACCCCTCTGCTAAATCTTGTGGCTCCTATGGCTCTCCCATTTGGACTCCTAGCATAGGGAGCTTTCCATACATAACTGACTACTTCACCTTGATTTATACACACAGAGGGCACCCCTCTGCTAAATCTTGTGGCTCCTATGGCTCCTATAACCGCTTGCATTGCCAATAGGAAAATGTGCGAAGAAGAAGAAGAAGAAGAAGATCCGACCATGGAAGCAGAGTTTGAAAGGGCGACAGTCCATGCCGCTCTACACAAGAAAGGCCCGAATCGCCAGTTCTCGGTGATTCAGACACTGTCAGACTATCAAGGTTAAAGTTTCAAGACCTTGATTTATTGTGGCAGTACACATTCCTTTATCTCACCAGCTTGTGCAAAAAGATTAGGAACAGCCACAGTAGAAGCACCTACCCTGCTTGTAGAATTGGAAAATGGTCGTGAGGTTACTTGTACCAGGCAAACTGCTAAGGTGGAATTCTTTCTGGGAGGAGAGAAGACTTCAATCAAATTCAGAGTCATGAATTTAGGTATCCATGAGTGTCTACTCGGAATGGATTGGCTTAATCCTAATGACGCCCACATTCACTATGGAAAGGGTCAAGTTTCCTTTCGAAACCCTGAAAGGGAATTAGTCACAACTCAAGGTGAGGCTGGAGTGCCAAGAATCCAATTGGCCAAAGTATCTCGAATCATAAAAGGAGTCAGAAAAGGATTACCTTTCTACTTAATTAAGCTCAACAAGTTAGATCAGAAGCAAGAGTCTAATGAAGGACCTTCTTGGCTAAAGGAATACGCAGACGTATTCCCTGAAGAGTTGACAGAACTCCCGTCTCAAATAAAAGTGGGTCATGAGATTAAGTTAGTACCAGGAGCTGCGCCAATTGCAAAGAGACCTTATAGAATGTCCATACCAGAAGTAATTGAGCTGAAAGAACAACTCAAGCAACTGCTAGATCAGGGCTACATCCGTCCTAGCAATTCACCCTAGGGATCACCAGTACTATTCCAGAAAAAGAAAGATGGGACACTTCCACTATGTATTGATTACCGAGGATTGAATCAATGAACGGTCAAGAACAAGTATCCTATTCCTAGAATAGATGAGCTTCTTGATCGTCTTTAGGGTGCAAAGATCTTCTCCAAGATTGACAAGTTACTATCAGATAAGGATCAAGGAAGAAGATATCCCCAAGACTGCCTTCAATACAAGATATGGGCACTTTGAGTTCCTAGTTATGTCGTTCTGACTTATGAATGCACCTGCCACCTTCAACAGGTTAATGTAGGATATCTTTAGGCCATATTTTGATGATTTCGTGCTTGTCTTCTTCGACAACACTTTAGTCTATTCTAAACAAGAAGAAGATCATGAACCCCAACTTCGAATTGTCCTTGAGACAATGAGGTCACATAAGATGTATGCTAAGATGAAGAAGTGTGCATTCTTCAAACGCAAGATTGAATATCTAGGATTCATAGTATCAGCAGAAGGAATCTCAGTGGACCCAGCCAAGGTTAGAGATGTGCTTGAATGGCCAATACCAACATCTGTCAAGGAAATATGTAGCTTTCTTGGATTGACAGGATGGTATAGGGTCTTCATCAAAAACTATGCTTTGATTGCAGCACCCCTGACTGACTTACTGAAGAAGCAAACTTGCATTGCATGGTCAACTCTCGAACAAAATAGCTTCGACAGATTGAAGCAAAGTTTTCTATCAACACCGATTCTAAAACTTCCAGGCCTCAATAAAGAGTTCGAGATAGTAACTGATGCTAGCATTCTTGCCTTGGGGTGCGTACTCATGCAGGAAGGTCATCATGTAGCATACTCTTCAAGGAAATTGAAGAGTCATGAAAAGAATTATGCTATGCATGATCTGGAATTGCTAGCTGTCATCCATGCTCTAAAGCTTTGAAGGCACTACCTATTGGGTAACAAGTTTACTCTAGTAACTGACCATAAGAGTCTCAAATGGATCTTTACCTAGAATGAGCTCAACATGAGGCAACGTCGGTGGATTGAAGTGTTGGAGGAATATGACTTTGAAATCAAGTATCGACCAAGAAAAGAGAATTAGTTACCGATGAACTCAGTCACAAGGCATTCCTTAATTCTCTAATCTTGCAGAACCCATCAACAGCTAGATCTCTAGCTACAAAAGTATCTATACCAAACAATCCAATACTTGAGTTAGCTAGAGAGGATGCATGCCATGATCCAGCCTACCAAACAATGCTAAGGGAGATCTCTATAAAAGATCAGAATAAAAAATTGTAGGCTAAGTATCATGAATTTTCTATCAATAATCGACTTGTCTATTATAGAACAAGGCTGTGTATACTAGCAAGCCAGACACTTAAGCAAAAGATATTGTGGGAAGCTCATGATTCCCCTTTCTCAGGACATCCTAGCTATGCCAAGACTCTTAATGCAATTAGGAAGAGCTACCATTCAGAGAGGCTCAAAGGTGACGTTGTCAAATATGTCACCAAGTGTTTGTCTTGCCAACGTTGTCGTACTGCTGCGCATCCGAGGTGTGAAATCCACCAAAATGTTGTGTGTGTGGCATTTGATACTTTGTACATATTTAGTTGTTGTGTTTGCATTTGTTTTACGTGGGCAGTATAGTGAAGAGGGTTTGGAGCAAGAGGAACTTATCTTTAATGCTCTAGTTGGCATATATGCTAAGTATGGAAACCTACTAGATGCTGATGCACAAAAGTGCAGTTTTCTTTCAGATATGTTTCTCTGTATATGCAGATTTTAGTCAGACGAGTACGATTCTGAATGCTTGACGAGATGAAGGATGTACTATTGGAATTTGGACTGCTTCAGCCAATGGCTGATATGTTTTGGGAGCATTGAAAGGGAACTAGTGATGTTGAAGGGTCTGAAAATGAAGATAATAATCTTCTGATGGTGAAACAAGAGCTTGAGAAAGGTGGAATTACACTACCTAAGAGGATCAGTGATGATGAGCTTGAAAGGTTCTTTGTAGCAGCCAATGGGAATGTGAAAAAGTTAATATGCAAGGCGTATGTGGGGCAGGTCACTTGTCTCATGCCCTCTCATGAATTTATGGCCTAACATCAAGTTATTATGTGCTCCTTTACTCTATCAGGGTTGAATTTGGAGTTACGTAGTTGGTTCAGACACATGATCCAAGGATAACAGCTGTAATGGATTGTGAAGGAACACCTGCACTTGGTTTTCCTGTGAACATCCTGAAGTTATGCTATGCTCGACTTCAAGAAAATTATCCGACTTGACTTGATGCACTCTTTGTTATCAACCTTTCCCCAGTTGTACATATGATTGCACATGCCATTATCCGAAGCTATCTATAGTCACGGAGGATCAGATCAGAGTTAACAATGATTTAATTAATGGAGATAGTGCAATTCCCGGCATTTTGACACTCTCACCTGGGGGAAAAAAAGTCGCTTTTCTGATGGCTATTGTGGGGGGGAAGGTAGCTTTTCTGGAAAAAGGGAGGAGCCTAAAGAGGAGAGGATCGAATGTTCTCTGGGAGAGAAAAAAAAACAAAGGCGGAAGACGAAAACGATAGAAAAAAGAATTAGAGGGATATTTTCAAAGAATCGAAAGCGCAGGGATGTGCCGTTTTGGGGAAGATGGAACAGAAAAGAAGGAACATGGAGAAAGGGAATCTACAGAGGGAGGTGTCCATTAGAGGCAGACTTCAAAGGGAAAGCTCCAATATCTGAGTGAAATTTCTAAACCAGGGAGACGACTTTAAAGCGGTTGAAGTTGAGAATTGGAGCATACAGACGTCCAAGAAATTGATCGAGGCATTCTTTCAACAAGCTGTTTAACATGAAAATTACTGGAAGGGATGGTTTTTGTGATATTTACAGGGTGGAGGAAAAGGCTTTTCCATTCAGTGAGCAATGGTTTTCTGAGGACGCAACGATCATCCAACAAAAACTGGCAGACATTCGCTGAAGGAAAAACCAAAGCGGTAACACATGAAGAGTAAAGAAGAAACGCAGGAGAGCTCGGATGAAAACGAAGACGAGATTGTTGTTGTGACATCTAGTGAAGAGTGGAGAAATTGGCAATTTCGTTGGACTATGATGGCAGACTGAAGCTGCTAGTACAATACGTGCGGGAATCAGAAACGACACACAGCTGTGAGTGATGAAGAAGCTATGAATGAAGAAAAAGCATCTTCAGAATGCAACGACGGATGACATGGAGCTCGGAGGTAACAGAGAGAGATCTTTGGTGACAATTGAAGGATGCTGCGACAACTAAGGTGAAGATCGATGAAGGAGGAGCTAAGCTATGACAATCTTTATTGACCTGAAGTGCTTCTTGTCGAAGCCTTTCGAGGAGGATGCCTGTATCAGAAAGTGACGAATTAAGCTGATTTGGAAGTCATGCAGCACAAGATGGGACCTGCTATGAAACAAGGGAAGAGGATCAAATGCTAGGAAGAGGAAGGAAGACGCAGAAAATCAGAGGGAATTGCAGTGGATGAAGGGCTGACAAGGCGAAAGATTTAGCCGTCTTGAAAATATATGCACTTCCTGAGTTACTACAACCTATTACTGTAGAACAATCATCAAAAGTGAAAGTTGGACAGCGATGCCTTGCAATAGGAAATCCATTTGGGTTCAATCACACACTGATTGTAGACATAGTTAGTGGGCTGAACAGAGATATCTACAACCAAACTGGTGTTGTCATTGAGGGAAGCATTCAAACAGATGCTGCTATCAATGCTGGAAACAGTGGTGGACCTTTGTTGGACTCTGGAGGAAGGCTGTTTGGCATTAACGCAACCATTTTCACAAGAACTGGAACTTCTGCTGGAGTAAGCTTCGCTATTCCTGTAGATGTGGTATCTAAATTGGTACCTCAACTGATGCTTTACGGCCTGGTGTTAATGTTGAAGCAGGCTCATTTGCTATGGTCCATGTACAGACTGCTTTTAAGGAGATGTTGCAAATTTAAACCAAGTAGAGTGATATGTTGAGTTCACTTCTTCGATGCAAAGATAAGGATTGTGAAGATTTGGCTATAATGGGACTGGAGCAGCTTCCATGCTTAAACCGATTGATTGTGAAAGATCATGAGCACTAATGGGTTGGTTGTTTAGTGCTATATAATTGTGTTCTACGTTTTTCAACAGAATGTTTACTCCTTGGTTATTTTCAAGGACTCTCTCTCACTCTAAGGTAGAGTGGGATTGCAACTGAGGCTTCACATCTGAAGGGTCACATTGCCCATACTTGTTGCTATGTGTATTGCAAGAGTCTAGTCTTCAACATACAGATTATTTTGGTGTTTCCTATATAGTACTAATCAGCAAACAACCTGCAAAGTGTTTCTTTTTGAAATAGCAAGAAGGGATGCGAGGAACTTCAATTCTTGAGCAGTCAGTTTATAAATCAGATTTGTCTCCTTTATGAAGCTGAAGCTGTTGATGTTGAACAAGTTGATTATAGGACCATTATCTGAAATTGAGGTGATCTTCTTTCAAATTGAATCGTGATCTTGCTTGATTAATCTTCTATCTTGAAATTAGTCAAGGTCCTCTGTGGTCACGACTTTTCTTTTGAAAACCCTTCGACATCTTTGGTGAACCCGACGTGAAAGCATCACAGAAATTTCAGGATGGGAGATACTTCAGCATCTATTTCAGCCTCTTCTACAGTTCCAGCCGCGTCCTCTACTTCAGCTCCATCAATGACTGCTACGTCAAGTACTTCAACAGATGATCTAAAGCAGATTTTGCAGAATATGTCCATGTATATGCAGCTTCAAAATCAGCAAACACAATTGTATATGCAGCAGCAGCAGCAATTGTATCAACAACAGTTGTCTCAGCAAAGGCAACTATATTCAGAGTAGGAGAATGCAAACAGCGCGACTAAGGCGATTGAAGCAGTTGAGAATGAGAAGAAGCTATTTGATGGCCGTAATGTTTCAGCATATTTGAAGACATATGAGATCAAGATGGGGTTTTTTGGAGTTCTAGCTGGACTTATGAGTAAGTACTTCCTTCGTCTTGTCACACCCGCCTTGAGGGCAAAAGTGACTAATCTTTTTATTCAAAATTCACATTGGCAAGATTTTAAGAAGGCCCTGAAAGAAGAGTATTTCCTTGAGGACTTTGGAATGGCTACATGGCAGTCATTCCAAGAGTGGGTCTACATGCCAAACAAAGGTTTAGCTGCTTCAGAGTTGATTCGAGAATTTGAAGAGAGGTATAGTCAGCTTGATGCCATTGAACAAAGAGCATTGGATGTTGAGAAAGTTGAGCTTTTCTTGCAAGCTGCAGATCCTGGTCTTTAGGAAGAATTGGGAGAGCTTCTTGAGGATCGCACGAAGCCTATGGGTCTTAAAACAGATTGGCAAGATGCCTAGGATGCAGTCTCGACTTTGACCAAGAGAAGGATATGAAAGACTCGCCTACAAAATGGTTCTATGACACCGACACCATCATCTGCTCCTATGCCTGCTTCTATCCCTGCTATTTCTTCTCCTCCTCAACCAGTTTCTTGGCCTATGCCAGTGCCTACTGTTTCCACGACCGATGCCAGCACCTTCTGTTCCAAAACCATCCACTCCGTCGGTGCCTACCTCTCTTGATGACATAATCAAAGGCATAACGGATTTGACACTGGAGTCAGTTAAAGCGGAGTTGGTGGGAAAATTGAAAGAGCAGTTTGCTTCGACTGCACTACTATTTCTTCTAGTGCTCCTACTGCACCTAGGAGTGCTCCTAGTGCACCTAGGAGAGATCGAAGATGTATTTGGTGTGATAGTACGGACCATCAGCATTGCAGGGATTGTGAATCTTTTCAGGATGCAAGGAGGAAGAATTTGGTATTTTGGGGACAAGATGGTAAGATTTGGTTGACTAAAACAGGAGCTCTGCTTGCTACCAACTTTGGTAAAGGCGGAATGAAGAAGTTAATGGATGACATGGCTGCGCGTACTTCTTATGTGGCAGCTAGAGGAGATGCTTCTGCATATGGAGTTCAGATTGAGAAGGGATCAGAGAATCAGTCAGCATTATGGACTTATGCTATGGAGATTGCAAACAAGGGAAAAATTCAGCAAACTGTTTTGACTAGTGCAGGCTCTAGCATCAGATCTGAGACAGGTTGGGATTCGCCTGTTGACAGGTACTCTATTTATGCCTACTTGGCTAAGTCTCAGGGAGCAGATGTACTTGTTGAGGAGAAGCGTAAGAGGAATGAAGAAAATCCAAGTCCAGCTAAAAATACTAGAGGGGGTGAGTTTGTTACTCCACCTACTGCAGGACCGTCTTTGAGACCAGGGCCAGAACGACAGATGGAAGATGCTCAAAAGAGAGAAAAGAGGCAAGAGCCTAGAGAGAGAAAGCAGCCAGGGTTTAGATTGATGTCTGATATTGAGACATCTACAAACATGAAGAAAATCTTTAATGACAAGATACTTGGCAGTGAGGTGACTTTCACTATTTCTGAGGTTTTGGGCATCTCGAAAAGAGAGTTTCAAGATCAGTTCCAAGAGGTCCTGAAGAGGAAAAGACATGCATTGCCTACTACTGATACACAGGGAGTTTTGATTGGGGAGTTGGATGAGGATGAGGATGAGGTTATGGTTGAGAATGCTTCTGTTTTTCCGCAGATAGAGAAGAGGGTTCAGCCTATGCATTATGCTGAAACTGATGAGGCTGTCTTGATACCGCGTAGTCACTTTTCGCGGAGTCATTGGGCTAGGGCAACTACAGAGACGATGGTAAAAATTGGAGAGAAACAGGTGTCTTATGTTGCTTTGGTGGATCATGGTTCAGAGATTAATCTCATAGTTCGTGGAGTTTATGAGAGTAACAGATGGCTTATGGATGTAGAGCATGGGTGGCGTATGAGAGCTGCCAACAACACTGCAGGTGATTTGTATGCTGCCTGTCCTAGTGTCAGGGTTTCTATTGGAGATGTAGAGGAGGATTTCCATTTCTTTGTGCAGGATTCATGCTCTTATCCCATAATTCTTGGACAGCCATTCATCATAGAGATGCTCATGGAAACAAAGGTAATGGATGATGGATCTGCTTATGCACGGATTTGCAGTAAAGATGGTATGAGAGCAGTTCAGTTTATGACTGTGTGTGTGAACCATGTTAGAAACAGGGATACTCTCAGAGATGCACCTTTGCCCACTGTGAGGGATTCGGGTTTTCATTAGGTATCGCCGTTTCGCGAGACGACGGTGGTACAGAGCAGAGGAGATTGGAGTTCTCGCCTCCTGGCAGCAGTGTTTTCTCCTCCAGTTTTGTTGGGATTTCAGCAAACAGTTCGATGAGTTATCAGAAGACTTCTAAGTTGCCTAGAGCTGCCAGGCAGTACATATGCAGAAAGGAGAAAAATTTGAAAAATCCAAGAATTTTAGAAGATGATGAGCATATAGATGGGATGTATGACAGCATGATTTATGCAGATACGATGATAGAGATGGAGAATATGCTGAAAATTGATATGCAGAGTTGTCACAGTAATGTATTAGTGCAATCCCTGGACATGTCTCATGAAATTGCAGATTTTGTGTCACAGATTGAGTCAGAGGCTGAGATGACTCAGCAAAAAGTGTTAAGTGCTGAAGAAATTCAGCAAACAGAGTTTCCGGCTGATTATGATCAGCTTAGAGAGACACAAAGGGCTGAAAACTTTCAGCCAACAGAGTTTACTGCTGAAATATTTCAGCATCTAGAGTTTAGGGCTGTTCCTATGTAGTCGGTAGAGCAGAGGGCTGAGGATATTCAGCCAATGGAGTGCAGAATTGCTGATTTACGACAAGATTTGAGTAATGCAGAGGTTCATAATGAAGCCAGGATTGACACGAAATACAAGGCTGTGGATAAAAAGGTGAAGCCGGTAGCTGTACTGCTTCCACCTGACAGTGATCAGCAAATAGAGAGGGCTGCCAAACAGCCAATTTTGAGGAATCCGGAGCATATAGGCCATAAATTTTCAGCAGAGACTCTTGCTGAATTGAAATTTGGAAATGGTGATTTCTTGCTATCCACAGAGAAGAAATGCTTTCAGGATATGCTTGAGCGACATGGAAGGGGGTTTGCTTTTTTTCCGCATGAGATTGGATGTGTGAATCCAGATATTATTGCTCCTATGGTGATCTTTACTATTCCTCATATTCCATGGAACCTCCGACCTATTCCAGTGCGTAAGGCACACCTGCCAAAGCTGATTGATTTATTGAATGAGAAAATCAGGATGGGAATTCTTGAGCCTTCATCTGCACCATACTCAAACAGGTGGTTTACAGTTCCAAAGAAGAATGGTACTCTCCGATTTATACAGGACATGCAGCCAGTAAACAGAGTTACTATCAGGAATGTTGGTGTAGGTCCAGTTGTGGATGAGTTTGCAGAAGCATTTGCTAGACGTGCCATCTATTCTTTAGGTGATTTGTATTCGAGATATGATCAATTTCAGTTGGCTTTGGAAAGCAGGGATATAACCACCATGAGAACTCCTATTGGGCTTGTCAGGATGTGTACCTTGCCTCAAGGTGCCACTAATTCTATTGCGCATATGATGAATGCCATGCATAAGGTCCTTCATGATTATATACCTCAACTTACCATGCCTTTCTTGGATAATGTGCCCATTAAGGGGTGTGTAGAAGAAGAGAAGAATGAGAGTCTAAATGAGCAGGGATGCAGATACTTTGTGGCTGATCATATTTCACCTTGTGAGAAGATTTTGGCCAGGTTAGAAGAAGTGAACTTGACACTATCAGGGCAAAAATCTATTTTTGGAGTGAATGAGGTTGCCATTGTTGGACATATGTGTGGATATTATGGTAGAAAACCCTCACCTGATAAGGTGGATGCTATAGGTAAGATTACGGAGTATTGTTCTACCACTTCAGAGGTATGGAGATTCATTGGAGCTTGTGTGTTTTATATGATTTGGATACCCCATTTTGCACACATAGCAGATTGTTTATATCAGCTGCTTCGAAAGGGGCAGAAATTCTATTGGGATGAGAGCCACACTAGAGCCATGCGGAAATTGAAGAAGCTATTGCAGATTGCTCCTACTCTCAAGAAAGAGGATTATAATTGTGGAAAGCCTATTGTATTGACAGTTGACACTAGTCCAATTGGCATAGGTTGGGCTGTGGGTCAAGATGATGCAGATGGAAACAGATATTCTATTTGGTTTGGGGCGAAAGTCCTAAATGAGAGACAGAGGAGATATCTGCAAATCAAGAGGGAGTTACTAGGAATTGTTACGGCTCTCAAATGTGACAAGGAGTACTTTATTGGAGCCTCAGTTGTGGTAGAGACAGATTGCTTGCCATTGATTGGTATGATTACGAGTTGCTATACTCCAGATATAGCTATGTTGAGATGGATTGCATACATTAAGTCATTAAATCCGGAATTTAAACACATAGCAGGGAAGGATAATCCAGTGGCAGATATGTTGTCTAGAGCCAGATATGAAGATGAGGAAATACTACTTGCAGAAGAGGATAATGCAGAAATTTCAGCCGCTATGGTTGATTATGTTTGTCATGTCTATGATATTGTGGCTTTCATAGAAGAACTCTATGTTGGAGAATGGTTGCAGATTGGCAAGTACCTTAGTACACTAAGCAAAAAAGATGAATGGACAGATGAAGAGTTCAAGAAGATCAGAAGAAAATCCTATGGTTACTTTCTCAAGGACGGATTTCTTTGGAAGCATCTGAAGAAAAGAGGTGGATTACCTTTGCGGGTTGTCTGCGATAGAGAGACACAGTTACAGGTGATGAGGGAGTTTCATAAGAGTCCTTGGGCTGGTCATAGAGGAGTGTGGGCTACTTATGAGAAAATCAAGGAGAAATATTGGTGGAAAGGCATGTATAGAGATGTTTCTCACTTTGTAGAGACTTGCAGAGACTGCCAGATGTATTCGGTAGTGCGTCATCGAGATGAGCTTCATCTGACCTATCCGCTATGCATTCGTTATAAGTGGGTAGTTGACTTGGTTATTATGCTTATGGGTCTATGGCAGATGAGATATATTGTTTTGGCTAGAGAGGATCTTACCAATCATGTTGAGGGAAAATCTTTGAGAATGAAGACCACTAGTGCAGTGTGTAAGTTCTTATTGGAAGAAATTTTCTGCAGGTATGGTTGTGTGGGAAAGATCACTACAGATCACGGTGAATTGGATGCAGATGAAGCTAGGGAGTTTTTGTCTCAACTAGGAATCAAGTTGGCTCTAACCACAACATACAATCCAGAGGGAAATGGGAAGAGTGAAAGAGGGCACCCGCCGATAGTGAAAGCATTAGCCAAAGCATATAGAGGACGGATTGGAGAATGGCCGAGACTTCTACCATTTGCTTTGTGGGCTGATCGTATGACTCACAGTGTTACCACATGATATATGCCTACAGAGTTGATGTATGGTCAGAAACCGGTTATGCCGACTGAGACTTGTGCATTGACTTGGTCACTTTTACCTTGGCAGGAGGATTTGACGAGAGAGGAGCTCTTAGATCTTCGGATTCGGCAATTGGAGAGAAGACCGGAGGATATTCAGTTAGCTATTGACAGGCTGAAGGTTGCTAGACTAAGAAATAAGGACAGGTTTGACAGCAGGCATCGCTTGTGGCCTAGAGCAATAGAAGAGGGAGACTGGGTATTAGTCTTTGATAGCAGCCTTGAAAATCAGCATACTGTACTTCGAAAGATGGTTAAAAGATGGTTTGGGCCGTACATAGTCAGACATGTCTTTGATAATGCAACATATGAGCTGACTGAATTGGATGGGACAGTGCTTAGAGTGCCTATTGCAGAAAAAAGAATCAAGATTTTTAAGAAAAGAGATGATGAGGATTATGCATTGGAAGAATTTGCAAGAGAAGAGCAACGAGAAGAAACTCCAATGGAAGAGACAGATGATATGACAGATAATCTTGTTGATATACCGGAAATGCACAATGAAGAGATTGATCTGTTTGTGGATCTTGATGATAAGGCCCATCCGGAGGATGTGCAGGATTACAGGGGGTGGATGTCGTACTGCTGCGCATCCGAGGTGTGAAATCCACCAAAATATTGTATGTGTGACATTTGATACTTTGTACATATTTAGTAATTGTGTTTGCATTTGTTTTGCGTGGGCAGTATAGTGAAGAGGGTTTGGAGCAAGAGGAACTTATCTTTAATGCTCTAGTTGGCATATATGCTAAGTATGGAAACCTACTAGATGCTGATGCACAAAAGTGCAGTTTTCTTTCAGATATGTTTCTCTGTACATGCAGATTTTAGTCAGACTAGTACGATTCTGAATGAGTTGACACTACCTAACATTATTTTAGTTCATGGAAAGGAGACATTGAGAAGGCTATGGTCCTTGTAGAGGCAAATTATGAGGCCTTGATGGCCCAATTAGAGCAAGGTTCAAAAGGATTGGAATAGGCTGTAATGCTTGATGTTTTGATTCAATTATCTATTGGTTTACGAGATCCAGAAGCTATCCAACAAATGCTTGACGAGATGAAGGATGCACTATTGGAATTTGGACTACTTCAACCAATGGCTGATATTTTTTGGGAGCATTGAAAGGGAACTAGTGATGCTGAAGGGTCTGAAAATGAAGATAATAATCTTCTGATGGTGAAACAAGAGCTTGAGAAAGGTGGAATTACACTACCTAAGAGGATCAGTGATGATGAGCTTGAAAGGTTCTTTGTAGCAGCCAATGGGAATGTAAAAAGGTTAATATGCAGGGCGTATGCGGGGCAGGTCACTTGTGTCATGCCCTCTCATGAATTTATGGCCTAACATCAAGTTATTATGTGCTCATTTACTCTATCAAGGTTGAATTTGGAGTTACGCAATTGGTTCAGACACATGATCCAAGGATAACATCTGTAATGGATTGTGAAGGAACACCTGCACTTGGTTTTCTTGTGAACATGCTGAAGTTATGCTATGCTCAAGTTTAAGAAAATTATCCGACTTGACTTGATGCACTCTTTGTTATCAACCTTTCCCCAGTTGTACATATGATTGCACATGCCATTATCCGAAGCTATCTACAGTCACAGAGGATCAGATCACAGTTAACAACGATTTAATTAATGGAGATAGTGCAATGCCCGGCACTCTGACACTCTCACCTGGGGGAAAAAAAGTCGCTTTTCTGATGGCTATTATGGGGGGGAAGGTAGCTTTTCTGGAAAAAGGGAGGAGCCTGAAGAGGAGAGGATCGAATGTTTTCTAGGAGAGAAAAAAAAAAGGCGGAAGACGAAAACGACTGAAAAAAGAATTAGAGGGATATTTTCAAAGAATCGAAAGCGCAAGGATGTGCCGTTTTGGGGAAGATGGAACAGAAAAGAAGGAACATGGAGAAAGGGAATCTACAGAGGGAGGTGTCCATTAGAGGCAGACTTCAAAGGGAAAGCTCCAATGTCTGAGGAGTGAAATTTCTAAACCACGGAGACGACTTTAAAGCGGTTGAAGCTGAGAATTGGAGCATACAGACGTCCAAGAAATTGATCAAGGCATTCTTTCAACAAGCTGTTTAACATGAAAATTACTGGTAGGGATGGTTTTTGTGATATTTACAGGGTGGAGGAAAAGGCTTTTCCATTCAGTGAGCAATGGTTTTCTGAGGACGCAACGATCATCCAACAAAAACTGGCAGACATTCCCTGAAGGAAAAACCAGAGCGGTAACACAGGAAGAGTAAAGAAGAAACGAAGAAGAGCTCGGATGAAAACAAAGACGAGATTGTTGTTGTACGTCTAGTGAAGAGTGGAGAAATTGGCAATTTCGTTGGACTATGATGGCGGACTGAAGCTGCGAGTACAATACGTGCGGGAATCAGAAACGACACACAGCTGTGAGTGATGAAGAAGCTATGAATGAAGAAAAAGCATCTTCGGAATGCAACGACGGATGACATGGAGCTCGGAGGTAACAGAGAGAGATCTTTGGTGACAATTGAAGGATGCTGCGACAACTAAGGTGAAGATCGATGAAGGAGGAGCTAAGCTATGACAATCTTTATTGACCTGAAGTGCTTCTTGTCGAAGCCTTTCGAGGAGGATGCCTATATCAGAAAGTGACGAATTAAGCTGATTTGGAAGTCATGCAGCACAAGATGGGACCTGCTATGAAACAAGGGAAGAGGATCAAATGCTAGGAAGAGGAAGGAAGACGCAGAAAATCAGAGGGAATTGCAGTGGATGAAGGGCTGACAAGGCGAAAGATTTAGCCGTCTTGAAAAAAGATGCACTTCTTGAGTTACTACAACCTATTACTGTAGAACAATCATCAAAAGGGAAAGTTGGACAGCGATGCCTTGCGATAGGAAATCCATTTGGGTTCAATCACACACTGAATGTAGACATAGTTAGTGGGCTGAACAGAGATATCTACAACCAAACTGGTGTTGTCATTGAGGGAAGCATTCAAACAGATGCTGCTATCAATGCTGGAAACTGTGGTGGACCTTTGTTGGACTCTGGAGGAAGGCTGTTTGGCATTAACACAACCATTTTCACAAGAACTGGAACTTCTGCTAGAGTAAGCTTCGTTATTTCTGCAGATGTGGTATCTAAACTGGTACCTCAACTGATGCTTTACGGCCTGGTGTTAATGTTGAAGCAGGCTCATTTGCTATGGTCCATGTATAGATTGCTTTTAAGGAGATGTTGCAAATTTAAACCAAGTAGAGTGATATGTTGAGTTCACTTCTTTGATGCAAAGATAAGGATTGCCAAGATTTGGCTATAATGGGACTGGAGCAGCTTCCATGCTTAAACAGGTTGATTGTGAAAGATCATGAGCACTAATGGGTTGGTTGTTTAGTGCTATATAATTGTGTTCTACGTTTTTCAACAAAATGTTTACTCCTTGGTTATTTTCAAGGACTCTCTCTCACTCTAAGGTTGAGTGGGATTGCAACTGAGGCTTTACTTCTGAAGGATCACATTGCCCATACTTGTTGCGATGTGTATAGCAAGAGTCTAGTCTTCAACATATAGATTATTTTGGTGTTTCCTATATAATACTAATCAGCAAACAACCTGCAAAGTGTTTCTTTTTGAAATAGCAAGAAGGGATGCGAGGAACTTCAATTCTTGAGCAGCCAATTTATAAATCAGATTTGTCTCCTTTATGAAGCTGAAGCTGTTGATGTTGAACAAGTTGATTATAGGACCATTATCTGAAATTGAGGTGATCTTCTTTCAAATTGAATCGTGATCTTGCTTGATTAATCTTCTATCCTGAAATTAGTCAAAGTCCTCTGTGGTCGCGACTTTGCTTTTGAAAACCCTTCGACAACGTATCAAAGCCGAACATGTCATGATGCCAGGGAAATTGCAACCGCTTGATATTCCCCAAATGAAATGGGAATTCATCAATATGGATTTTGTCGTAGGCCTACCCCAAGTCCAGGGAGGATACAACTCCATCATGGTTGTGGTTGACATGCTTACTAAGGTTGCACACATTATTCCAGTAAAGACAAACTATAAAGCCTCAGACATTGCAAGATTGTTTATCAAGGAGATATTCAAGATACATGGGTTACCCAGAAGAATCATTAGTGATCGAGATTCTCTCTTCACATCACACTTCTGGAGAGCTATCTTTGAAGCTATTGGGACTCAACTCTGTTCTAGCACTGCTTACCATCCCCAAACGGACGGCCAAACAGAGCGAGTAAATCAAGTCATCGAGGATATGCTTAGGGCATACTGCTGTCGTGAGCCAAAGAGGTGGATTCAATACTTGCCTTTGGTTGAATTTTCCTACAATGCTTCTTACCAACAAAGCATTCAGATGACTCCTTTCTAAGCATTATATGGTCATGACTACAAAAGTCCCCTAAACTTCTCAGATCCAACCTTAAGGGTTGAAGCTTCAAGACAGATGTTAGAAGAGATGAATGACCAAATAAAGTCAATAAGACAAGACATCCAAGCTGCCAAGGATAGACAGAAGGCATACGCGGACTTGAAGGATCAAGATAGACTCTTTGAAGAAGAAGACATGGTCTTCATTCGTATACGCCCTAAGAAGAGTTCCCTATCCTTAGGAGATTGCAAGAAGCTGAGTCCAAGGTATTGTGGGCCGTATAAGATCCTCAAATGGCTAGGAACTAATGCTTATAGATTGCAACTCCCTGAGAACCTAAAGGTTCACAATGTATTCCATATCAGCCTATTGAAGAAATATGTACCTAATCCTAACCATGTACTTGACGACCAACAAGTTGTAATTCCTAGTCAAGGAGTCCTTGAACTAAGGCCTGATAGGATCTTAGATGTTAGGGAGAGACAATTAAGATCTAGATCCCTGAGAGAATGCCTCGTCCAATGGAAAGATTATCCCAAAGAGGATGCCACTTGGGTAGATGAAGGCACTCTCAACCATCAATATCCCCAGTTTATCTCGAGATGAGGACATCTCGATTCCTCTAAGGGGGAGAGAATGTAATATATCAAATACTGAAAATTCATATATGAACCTCCTATTAAGGTTAACGGGAAATTTTTCTTCTTCTTCTCCCGTCGGCGACGGACGTGCTGGAGGGGGAGAGGAATATAGAAGGGCCGGCAAGCTCCTTGCTGGAGCTTGCTTAGCCTCAATGCCATGCCGCCTGACACGTTAGGAGAGGGAGGATCCCCCTCCCCTCCCCTATTTAAACAGGAGGAGGCGTTGCCAAGTGGGGAGCTAAAATCGAGAGGAGGAGATGAAAAGGTTGTGCCTATAGTTGTCGTGAGGTACAAGAGACGGAGGATTGGAATGCGTGAGGAGTGAGAGCCCCTCGTCACCACTTTGCCCGGACAAGGCTGTCGAGCCGCTGCTGCCACCTGAAGTCGCCGTTGGATGGCTAGTTACCCCCTCCCACTTGGAAGCTTTAGAAGCTTCCTGGGGGGGGGAAGCTTCTAAAGGGCCTTCTTAGCCCCCTTTCCCTTGGTGTTAATTCCCCTCCCCCCCCCCCCTCACACCCCGTGTTTAACCCTTAAAGCCCCCTTTTACCCCCGTGCTTAAACCCCTTTCCCTTTCCCTTGGAACCATCCCCCCCCCCCGCCCACCGGTTTTAACTTCTATAAGCCCCTTTTCCATGGCATTTTGGAACCCTCCTAGTGTTTTTAATTCTCCTTTAGCCCCTTACTTTTGGCTTCGGAATCATCCCATCCCCCCTCCCCCCCCTCCGTGTCCATGTTTTAACCCTTAAGACCTTCCTTTTGGTCTTGAAACCCCCTCGTATTTAAAGTTCATAAGTCCCCTTTCTTTTGGGTTTATCACCCTTCCCCCCCCCCCCCCTCGTATTTAAACCCTTTCCTTGGCCCATGCAAAATACCCTTGGGCTTTGTTTTTCCCCCCCACTCGCTAAAGGAAAGAGAGTGTTGAGGATCTTTTAACACCTCCCTTTCCCACACAAAAACCCTTGTAAGGGATTCCACCCCTTTTCATTTCTCGTTTGAATGAGTCATTACAAGGCCATTAAGCCTTCCCCATGGCTTAATGAGTCTTAGTCGTGAAAGATTCTGAAACACCCCTTTCGAATTCCCGACTCCAAGTAGGAAGCCTTCTAAAACCGCTTTCGACGGACGGTGCAAGTTATTGCGAAAGAGCGCCATGGTGGAGTATCAAAAAGGTGTTGTAAAGCTGCTTCCACAGTGGAAATGCCTCCTAAGAAAGTCCAAAGCGTAGCCGCAGGAGGGTCGTCTCCCAACATCCATGTGGATATCTCACCTCAAACACAGGTTTTCCTTTCTAATTTTTATTTGATATTGTTGTAATTCAATCATGCAAGGTTAATTATTAGAAATAGGATATATTTTCATCCTAGTTGTTCATGACGAAGGAACTTAGTTATCAATACTTTTTAATAAAACATGCAAATTAAGAAAGTATAAATGCATTTCTAGCAAATAGCTTATGCATTGAAATGAATTATAAAACTAGATTATTATCCATCAAAATAGTATACTTCGGTTAAGCCTAGAAGTATAAACTGCATCTCGCACTATTAACCCATATCGCAATGAATCATCATGGAAAGTGCAAAGCATGAAACGATTCTTACGATGCATAAACACTATAAAATTATCATTGTCAACTGCATAAATTAGCAAGAAAAAGGTTGCTTATTTAGCATGAATTTTGTTTGCAAAGAAAATGGAAGATTAGTTGAAATTAACCTTGCCTGACCTCAAACTGATAAGTTTAGGTTGAAAAATCAATTTACGTATAGACAACAAATCATGTGGAAGTAATCTCAAAATTATCTTCTAGAGTTAACCAAATAGGCATAAACCTAAAACACCTAAGCCACAGAGTACTCCATCGGAATAAATTAAATTCCAAGAAATGTCTATACCTTAAATACTTGCCCACATTCACTGAATGTAGGGACAGTGAAATACAATCGTAAACTGAGTTAGGGTTTGTCCCTAAGAATCTTACAAGATGAAACTTGGAAACCCTAGGTCTAACGACACCAGCCTAGTAACCTGAAACAGATTGTTTCATGACTCCATTGTCTCATAGTTCGAAGCGACACTTGCGCAACAAGTGCGGAGTCATATGATCTTGTGATTGGATCACAAGGGAATGGCCAAGTTCTCGCAATGAAGTTGGCATGTCCTTACGCAAGTTATCTTGCAAGAGGATGAATAATCATCCTAATTTAGTAGTCTTCCTTGAGTAAAGAAGATTGTTTGGAAACTAAAGACCAGCCGATAAACTAAAGTAACCAATGAACTTAAGGTTTGACCAAGTTGGGTTAATAGGGTACGCCCTAACCCAGGATATAGGGAATCTTGCTAAGTTGCAAGTCATCCCGGATCGAGTGCTGGACACATTCGAAAGGAGGGATTCATTCATTAGCAGTTTGCTAACAAAAACGATCAATGGAAATGTTTGTGCTTGCTACAGATTTTAGAGCACTGTTTGGCTTTGTTTGATCAATGAATTAAAAGATAAATGAATATATGTACTTCAGGTTGAAGGCCTGAAGGGAGAGGCAGCTTCAGTTACCCCCGATTGCCTGCCTAACCCTAACCAAGGGGGTTGTTGACCGCGCTGGGAAAGTGGACAGAACCCGCCACGAGAGGTCTCTCCGTTGAGTGCTACTTGGAGCAGGAGGACGCTTGGGTGCTAGGGGGGGCTCTGGCCGTAAATCCCTCAACTTCCGGGCCCTGCACAAGATGCTAACGTGACTCGCGATTGGATCTCGAGGCCCGCATACTAGTCTATGGGCGGAAACTTGGATTAGTGATCCCTGTGGATTGTTGGATAGCCTTCGGGCGGATTGTGGATAAGCCTACGGGCTGGAATCTATGTATTTCAAAGATAAATATGATAACCTATTAATAAGGAACTTGTCTGATATTGTTTTTCTATGTCAAGTGATAAGATTACATGAAAGAACCAGTGGCTAACGGGCTAATTAAAGAAGCTGATTGCTACATGTCCAACTAATGTATTAGGTAATTAAATAACTAAAACAAACCAAAGAAAGTGCGGAGGATGGGCCACAGGTCAGTCCTACGGATGGGTGGTCCCGGTTGGCTGGGAACTTTTCTCAAATCACGTTGAACAGCAGGAAGATCGTCAAAGAACGTGAACAACAAAAGCGTTGAACTAGAGTTATGATTGAACCCGATTTACACTGTTTTAGGGGAATGGAATGGGACTATGCCTTATGGCAGAGAGGTTGAGCTTTGCATCCCTCTCGTTTCCCATTCTCCTTGAACCAAGTGCAGCGTGAATCAGCTTTGGACCTGGCGTTTCTGCGTAAAGTAGTTCGCTTGGGTCTGACGCTAGTTTTGCTATTAGGAAATGACCAATCAGGAAAACCCTAATTCAAGTCGATCCTAAGTGGGAACGGCCGGAATACTTCCGCTACATGGCAGACGCGGAAAGCCCTAGATCGCAAACCCCGTAACATTCCATGGGAGTTCTGGGCGAAGCTTTCTAGGCATCCTTTCCGATGGACTTCTAAGACGTGTCCTGAAAATACAAGTGGACATGTTTCAGTTGGTATCAGAGCCAACCAACAAGGGAATTGTTTTATGAAATCTTGATAAGAAGAAGTAAAGCAAATGTTGATGTTCCAAACATTTCCTTACCTTCATTGCTGTCTTACAGAATTACGAAGCATGGAACAAGTTCTTGGTATTTTGAGTCATGTTTATGACTGCAATGCATTCTCTGCATTATAGACAAAGGGTTGAGATGATGAACATCCTAGAGCAAATCTATAATCCATCACCTTTGTACATGGAACGAAGATGGACGGGTGCTTCAGGAATCTACTATGTAGCCGTCCACCGGTTTGCTTACCTACAAACCAACCTAAAGAGGATCAAGTGGTTGGAAGACCTGAAAGTCATGAAGCTGTTCATTTTTGTGGAAGCTCATGTAAACTCAACTTTACATATTCGAGGTTGGAGGGTTGAGATGAACTCATATGTATATAAGAAAGTAACCCGTGTAATCCCCGCCGACAGGATTAAAGTGTTGGGCCGCCATGAGAAGAATGGATTCCAACGGAAAGGATATCTTGAACTTCCAATGATTTACCGATTCCTGAAAATCCATGACCCGAAACCATATTACTATACAGTTCCTGTAGATAAATGTAATACAACGTTGTTCTCCCCAAACTAAATGTAGCAATTGGCTTATCATCTCAAGAAATGTTGTATTCTGAAAGGGCTATGCCCATATAAATACAAATAAGACTTCTTTTTATCAATGTTTGATTGTGCATGAGAATTGATAAAAAGTTAAGTAGCGACATTGCTTACGTGATAGTAGAATTGAAGATGTAATATAAATCAATAACGATTATCGTATAATAACATTAAGAAACCTTTATCCAGGCACAACCCCAAGTACAGGTTCCTAGTTCGCCTCCTACATCAAGTACTATTGTAATCCAGGAGAAGAAGTTCCTTCTCAAGCAGATTCAGCCACCCGAGTTTAACAGGAGAGGCAGATTCGTCCAAGCTGATGCTGAAATTTGGATTGAATCCATGGAGGATTACTTCAAAGCAGCCAGTACTGCACCCACCAATCAGGCTATGCTCGCCAAGTTAAAGATCACCGGCGAAGCCAGGCTTTGGTGAAAGCAATGGTGCAGGGATCAAGGGGTCGCAAAGGGATCCGTTACATGGGAGAAGCTGAATAAAGCCGTGCAGGGAAGATACTTGCCACCTACATATCGCACGTAGAAAATGAATGAGTTCTAGGAGCTAAAATAGCTGGGACTCACTCTTGACGCATACTATTCTAGATTCGTCTCACTTTTAAAGTATGCGCCGTTGATGGACATGACACAGTAGGTGTCCAAATTTTGTGCAGGTTTAAATCCACCAGTAAATACCCGTCTTGAATCTATGCGTCCATCAAGTCTTCAGGACGCACTCATTTGAGTGGTGCCTATAATTCAAGAAGTGCAGTCTAGACCAAGGGGTAACAAAACTTGGTCTTATAATGACCTGAACAGAGGAGCATTCAGACCTTAGATAAAGAGAGTTCAAGGTCATAATCAGGGACAAAGAAAGAAAGCAAGGACTAATAATGTCAACAACTTTGTTCCTACTCAAGGCAATGGCCGAAACCTCCGTTGTTTCCACTGCAACGAGCCCAGTCACTTCAAGAGGCAATGTCCCAAGCTTGGTGGAGGACATTGCCAACAAGTGCCTTTCCAAGGAACATGCCGTGGTCAAGGAGCCGCTAGCCGAGGCAGAGAAAGAACTACTTGCATTTCCAATAGGCAAATGTGCGAAGAAGAAGAAGAAGAAGATCCGACCACGGAACCAGAGTTTGAAAGGGCGACAGTCCATGCCGCTCTACACAAGAAATGCCCGAATCACCAGTTCTCGGTGATTCAGACACCGTCGAACTATCAAGGTAAAAGTTTCAAGACCTTGATTTATTGTGGCAGTACACATTCCTTTATCTCACCAGCTTGTGCAAAAAGATTAGAAATAGCCACAATAGAAGCACCTACCCTGCTTGTGGAATTGGCAAATGGTCGTGAGGTTACTTGTACCAGGCAAACTGCTAAGGTGGAATTCTTTTTGGGAGGAGAGAATACTTCAATCAAATTCAGAGTCATGAATTTAGGTATTTATGAGTGTCTACTCGGAATGGATTGGCTTAAGCCTAATGACGCCCACATTCACTATGGAAAGGGTCAAGTTTCCTTTCGAAACCCTGAAAGGGAATTAGTCACAACTCAAGGTGAGGCTGGAGTGCCAAGAATCCAATTGGCCAAAGTATCTCGAATCATAAAAGGAGTCAGAAAAGGATTACCTGTCTACTTAATTAAGCTCAATAAGTTAGATCAGAAGCAAGAGTCTAATGAAGGACCTTCTTGGCTAAAGGAATACGCGGACGTATTCCTTGAAGAGATGACAGAACTCCTGCCTCAAAGAGAAGTGGATCATGAGATTAAGTTAGTACCAGGAGCTGCACCAATTGCAAAGAGACCTTATAGAATGTACATACCAAAAGCAATTGAGCTGAAAGAACAACTCAAGCAACTCCTAGATCAAGGCTACATCCGTCCTAGCAGTTCACCCTGGGGAGCTCTAGTACTATTCTAGAAAAAGAAAGATGGGAAACTTCGACTATGTATTGATTACCGAGGATTGAATCAATCAATAGTCAAGAACAAGTACTCTATTCCTAGAATAGATAAGCTTCTTAATCGTCTTCAGGGTGCAAAGATCTTCTCCAAGATTGATCTCAGGTCAGTTTACTATCAGATAAGGATCAAGGAAGAAGATATCCCCAAGACTGCCTTCAATACAAGATATGGGCACTTTGAGTTGCTAGTTATGTCATTCGGACTTACGAATGCACCTGACACCTTCAATAGGTTAATGCAGGATATCTTTAGGCCATATTTTGATGATTTCGTGCTTGTCTTCTTCGATGACACTTTAGTCTATTCTAAACAGGAAGAATATCATGAACCCCAACTTCGAATTGTCCTTGAGACAATGAGGTCACATAAGCTGTATGCTAAGATGAAGAAGTGTGCATTCTTCAAACGCAAGATTGAATATCTGGGATTCATAGTATTAGCGAAAGGAATCTCAGTGGACCCAGCCAAGGTCAGAGATGTGCTTGAATGGCCAATACCAACATCTGTCAAGGAAATACGCAGCTTTCTTGGATTGTCAGGATGGTATAGGGTCTTCATAAAAAACTATGCTTTGATTGCAACACCCCTGACGGACTTACTGAAGAAGCAAACTTACATTGCAAGGTCAACTCCCGAACAAAATAGCTTCGACAGATTGAAGCAAAGTTTGGTATCAGCACTGATTCTAAAACTTCCAAACCTCAATAAAGAGTTCGAGGTAGTAACTGATGCTAGCATTCTTGCCTTGGGGTGTGTACTCATGTAGGAAGGTCATCCTGTAGCATACTCTTCAAGGAAATTGAAGAGTCATGAAAAGAATTATGCTACGCATGATCTAGAATTGCTAGCAATCAAAGTCGTTTTCTTCCATCTTCATTCCGTAAATCTTGGACACGATCACTTGCCTTGCCTTCAAACACCAATCCAAAACCTAAGCCATCCTCATAGTCAAACCCCAACATTCCTAAACTTCCTGACATTACCAATAATGTATGTAAAGCAAAACCCATAGTTTGTTACAAATGCCATCAACCTGGACATCTAGTAGCCAATTGTCAATCGAAAAAGCCACCTATCCATATCAATTATCTTGGCGCAATAGAAGAAGAAGAACGTGAGGAAATGCAAGACTTTATGGAAGATGATGACGACATTGATACTACTTCGGATACTTTGCCAGGTATGCCAACTCCCCATTCTTTGTTAACAATGAAATGTTTTGTGCATGGTAAAGAAAAGACTATTTTACATGATGATGGGAGCACATATGACTTTATTTCTGCAAAATTAGTCGAAGAATTGAATTTAAAAACTGTTTCTACACATTATCGCATCAAGGCTGCATTCCTAGGAACGAGATATAATGGAACACAAGAGGTGCATAATTTAAAAATTAAAATTGGTGAATATATTGAACAAAGAAATTTCCTAGTGTACCTTTGCAGTTTAGTGACATTATCTTAGGAATGCCTTGGCGACATCAATACAATCCTAACACAGATTATTCTACGCATTCAATTAAAATTTATTTTCAAAGAAAACAAATCACATTGCATGGAATGTACGCTTTCAATAACTTTCCACTGCTTACTCATACTCAGGCTAAACGTGCATTACGTAAAAGTAGCAAATCTTATTTAATATGGGTGAATGAAATTCAAGCTAAAAAAAAACAAATGCATCACAATTTTTTGTCCAATTTCAGGATTGTTTTGCCCTGATTTACCACCTGGATTACCACCTTTACGTCCTGAAGATCACAAACAGATTTAATTCCTGGAACACAACCACCATGTAAAGCACCATATAGACACAACCAAATTGAACAGAAAGAAATTCAAAATTAAATAGAGGAATTGCTTAACAGAGGATTAAATTAGACCTAGTAGTTCTCCATTTGGTACACCTGTTTTATTAGTGAAAAAGAAAAATAATACATATCGCATGTGCATTGATTATCGTGCCCTAAATAAAATTACTGTTAAGAATAGATATCCAATTCCTAGGGTAGATGATCTTATGGATAAGCTACAAGGATCTGCCATATTCAGTAAGATAGATCTTAAATCTGGCTATCATAAAGTAAGATTGGACAAATATGATATATTCAAAACTGCATTTAGAACACAATTTGGACACTATGAATTCTAGTTATGCCTTTTGGTTTAACTAATGCACCAGCCACATTTAGTCGTATGATGAATCGCATATTTTTGAAACATCAGTATTGTGTCATAGTTTTCTTTGATGATATATTAGTATTCAGTAAAAATGAGAATGAGCATTATGAACATTTGTCTTTAGTTTTTATGATGTTAAAAGACAATCAATTATATGCTAATCTAGAAAAGAGTGAATTCTTCCAAACAGAAATTGAATATCTAGGATATATTATTTCCTCAGAAGGTATTAAAGTCGACCCTAAAAAGATAGAAGCAATTTTAAATTGGCCCATACCCAAAAATGTGCATGAATTACGTTCTTTTCTAGGTCTTGCTAGCTTTTACAGAAAGTTTGTGAGGAAATTTTCATTACTTGCATTACCTTTGATAAAATTTTTAAATAAAGGTATTGTGTATAACTGGTCTAACAATCAACAAAAATCCTTTGATCTATTGAAACATGCTTTAACTCATGCTTCTGTATTACAACTAGCTGACTTCAATAGACCATTCTTCTTAGTAGTTACTGGCGCTAGTGGATTTGGAATAGGAGCCATTCTTATGCAAGATAATCATTCCATAGCTTACTCTAGCTGTAAACTCAAACCATTTGAACTTAAATATTCTACCTATGATAAGGAATTGCTAGCCGTAGTACAAGCCTTACGTCAATGGAAACATTATTTAATGGGATCTGAATTTATGATCAAAACTGATCAACAAAGCATTAGACATCTCCTTAATCAACCACAAATATTTGACCGACACATTAAATGGGCCGCTTTTATTCAAAGTTTTCATCCCCTTATACAATATCAACCTGAGAAAGAGAATATTGTAGCTGATACTTTGAGTAGAAGACCAACAATTCATAATATTTATGTGATATCATTTGATTCCCTTATCCCTATGAAAGATACTTATCATCGGGATCTTACTTTTCAAGCTGATTGGAATAAACTAGTTGCAAATAATTGGATTCCTATTGATTCACTGTTTTACAATAATGGATTCATGTTTTATGAAAAAAGATTATGTGTGACAGTTCCATTTCGATCATTTGTTTTGAATGAAATTCATTGTCCTCTATATCAAGGTCATAGAGGAATTATATCTACTTTGTGTACATTGACTGAAGATTTTTATTGGCCACATATGGACACTGATGTATCTAACTTTGTATTTGAATGTTTAGTTTGTCAACGAGTTAAAAGACACCATGGTAAACAATATGGTTTATTAATGCCATTATCTATTCCATCACAACCATGGGAACAAATTTCAATGGATTTTATCACTGGTTTACCTAACACTAAAGCTAACCATGATATGATTTGGACTATTGTAGACAGGTTTAGCAAACAAGCATATTTTATTCCATGCAAGAAAACTTTAACTACATCTCAAGTTGCTCAATTGTTTTTGAAATTTTTTTTCACTAACCATGGTTTACCAAAAGTCATTATTTCTGATCGTGATTCTAGATTTTGTAATAATTTTTGGATTACTTTGTTTGCTAACTTAGGAACAAAGATTGATTTTTCATCTGCATTTCATCTTGAAACAAATGGTCAAACAAAAACTACTAACATTACTATTTTAGATCTTTTGCGTGCTTACACCATTTCAAAACCACACACATGGGATACACATCTACATTTACTTCAGTTTGCATATAATAATACACCACATACAGCTACAAAAAAAGCACCATTTGAAGTTATTTATGGATATCGATTGCCTACACCTGTTGCATCATTATCAAACAAAATTCAATATTGCTAATCTGCATGCCACTATTTTTGATAAAGTTAAAGATATGATTGCCAAAGCCCAGCAATCATATACGAAACAAGAAAATAAGAAAAGACAGGCTATGAATTTTAAAGTTGATGATTATGTTTGGTTACGCATAGAAAAACAAAGATTACAAAGTGTAGATAAATACCTAGTTGTGAAATTAGCACCTAGATTTTATGGACCATTTAAGATCATACACAAAATCAATGACAATACATTTAAACTAGAACTACCACAACATTGAAAAATCCACAACACCTTCCATATCCATTTATTATGACCTTTTAGAGGCCAATTACCTGTACACCCTGTCTATGAAAACCCTTCTTTGTTAGATGATGAAACTGAAATCCTTAAGCCTGAAACTATTATAGATACTGACTTTATGACCACTAGAACTGGCCGTAGATATTCTAGATATTTGGTCAAGTTTAAAAAGCATCCTTTTGAAGAGGCCCAATGGATGCACGCTAGAGACTTAAATGCTTTCCCCACTTTGTTAGCTCCACATTGAGCTAATAGCAATTGAGGACAATTGCTATCCCACCCCAGGGGTATGATGCTAGGAGGCATATTCTACGGTGGATTACGTGAGGTTTTGCGGTGGATTCCGTAAAATTTTATTACCGGGGCTCATACACAAAGTGGATTCTTTGTGCAAGAAGTCGATGGGGACGCCTATCCTTTTCGGGTGTTTTGTTAATTTTGTGTGTACATGGGTGGTTCCATAGCGGGTGATTCCGCAAAATACATATTTAAATTAATAAACGTGTATGAGTTTAGAGTGCGCACTCGTGATAAATTAAGGTTAGGATTGATTTCTAACCAATTTATTTATGTAGCTGAAGATTGCTAGGTATTCACTTTTGTCGGTTTAATTGTATTATTTTTCTAATAATTGTGAATGCTTCAGTTGATGCGTAGAGCAAGCAGCGGTGGCAGTGGAAAGCATTGAAGGATAGCGTGTATTCAAATTATCATCGATTTTTTATGGGTGTGTATTTTAGGCATGGCGCCTATATTTTGTCGCGTTTATTTATTAAAGTGCTTGATATTTATTTATTATTTTTGTATACGTATGGCGCACGATTTAAATATTTGTATTGGACATTGTATTTGGGTACCGCCTGACTTCTTGGGCTTCCATTAGCTTTAATTCTTTATTGGCACAAAAGCAAACTCAAAAGCTAAAGCGTGCTATTTTGTAATTTAGGCTATTATTTGAGCTTGAAGAAGAATAATATATGAAATACATGCTTTGTGGAGCGCTCACACAAGGCATGGGGGGAGATTGCATCCAATTGGTCTCTTGTTCATGTCGTGCAAGCTTTCTTCATTGATTTGTGTGCAAAAAGTAGAGTTCTTTTGTTCTTGGGGACCTTCTAATGCTCACGACGCGTGCATACGACGACCGATCTGTGCACCAAAAAGTAATAATCTTTGATCTATTGATTAATTTAGAGGCTTAATTGATCAAGAATCTCCCATCAACAAGTGAGAAAGCTTAGAACATGTGGATATTGAGAGATTTTTACAGATTAAGCACGTGAAATATATTTATTGAGAAATATTCAGATATTAAGCATGTGAAATACCTTTATTGAGCTTGAAGAAGATGATTGATGCACTTATTAGTCCATTAATTGAAGAGATTGCCCAAAATATGTCTAAGACCTTCATGCTTTCAAGGTTCCAATTAAATCAATCCCAACATGCTTGAAGACTATTAAAATTCCTAAATAATCAATGCCTTGAGTACTCTTGAACACTTGAATATCAAATACTTAAGATCTCTGGCCAAAATCTTTCCAATGTCTTCAAAATTGAAGCCCATCTTGCTAGCAAATGATAGTATAGAAGCCTTAGAAGTTGGAAAGAACCAAATATTGAAGAAATTATGCTTCAAACTTGTGGCTATGGCTACTGTAGTGGTTTTTGAGGGTTTTGAGCAAGGAGGATGATGAAGATTAGAAATTAAGGCTTGCTTTTGGTATACCACAGAGTCTTGTGCCTCAAGATTAGTTATCAACTTGATTTGTAGAAGGTAAAAAATCATTGCCCCATGCTAACAGATAAAGAAAAAGTGGCTATTGATCAAGAGAAAAGAATTTTTGCTATCTACCATAGAAAATTCAACAAGAGCTTGAAAAAAAGAGAAAAGAGAAAATATGTCTTGAAAAGTAACTAGACTATTAACCAACTAATTCTATTTTCCCCTTCTTTTGCAAATTTTCCTTCACAATGGCCTATTTCTTGTCCAAGACCTACCATTTTGTCCATAATGCCCTTAGCTTTTTCTTTATTTGCTACAATTAGCACTGGCTAGGCTTTCCTTAGTCTCCATACCTATCTAGTTCCAAGCTGACACCATGTCCTTCAGTAACCAGAATGTAACTAATCTCCGAAGGAAATCTAGAGAACTATTGAGCCAAATGGATCAAAGACCAATGCTTTGATACCAAGTCTTGGCAAGACAAGGGTTGAGAGGCCATGAGAGAAAGGAGAGTAGAAGAGAGAGAAGATAGGAGAGAGAATGAGTAATGAGGAGAGAGATATACTAGAAAGATAGAAAAGAAGAGTGAGAAGCCATGAAACCTATGAAAAAGAAAGTGAGATGAGAAACAATAATTGTATTATTGTCAAAAAGATGTCAAAAATTACATTTCTCACACATTTTATAGGTATACGAGTGTGAGAAGGTATTATTAATAATCTCACACTAAAACACTTTGTCTTCCCTACTTCTTATAGTTCTTATATTTTTGTTAGATAGCATAACACAATATTAGTGAGTTTGGGAATCTCCCAATTCCCATTTTTTGAATACTAAAAAGGTGGCACCTAGATAACATGCCCATAAGTTTCTCAAAACTATATGATGTGGCCTATCATTGGAAAACGCTTGAAAAATAGAATCTATTGAGCTATAGAGTGCTCAATTTGGAGTTATAGTGTTCAAGTTATGACAAATCCAAAGATTTGACCATGTGTCCTAAACTTATGGGAAATTTCCATATTCCCCAATATGGTGTTGCATGTGAAAGTCTACCTCAAAGTGCATTTAAATATACAATTAATACTATAGGAAAATTACTATCAAATCACATTTAAATGATATTTAGTGCTAAGCTTGTAGCATGCAAAATACACAAAACTTTAGATTCAAGTCACTTGATGCATGGAAAGGCTAATCTATAGATGCATTTGTAAGTCTTTTTAGTTCATAAGATACATTTATTCCCATGTCAAATAGACTTCTCATAGTGTGAGGAAGGAAAGTTCCATGCTATTTTCAAAAGTAAAGTCTTTATTGGGGCGGAAATATAGAAACTTAGAGTAGAATTGATAGTACTTATAGTCAAATATAATAGACAATTAGACTATAAATAAGTATACTTATACATATTTAATTTTTAGCTAAACTAAGATAGGGAATTGGTGTTCCATTAGGGAAGACAATCAGATAACCAAATTCATGTGTGAGTCTAGAGCTTTGGTAATTCTCAATGTTGTATTAGGGGTGGCACATGAATAGATAGTTTGGATAAAGATATTCTCAATTTTATTATGTAATTTGAGAAGGTAAAACTCAATTCATGCTGAATAGAGTTGCCAAAATAAGACACGAGGATATCAAAAGGAGTTAAATATGGGAAATGAAGTAAAGTAGTGTCTAATTAGGAGTTAGAGAGAAGGAAAACAGATAATAAGAGTAGACTTGGTCCTTATTAAAAGTGCAATACATAGTTATATAAAAATTCATAATGATGTTATATATACTATTTGATTTGAGATAATTGGATTTACATGCTCAAATGCATTGTAGATATTATTAGAAGAGAATAATCGAATGCATAAATACATGTCCACTACTTAACACACTCTCTCAATGCATTGGATATATCCTCTCATGATTTGGAATGTTCAATATGGCATATAGAGCCTAAAAGAATAAGGGAGTTAAATACAAATGAAAAAAAATTGAGATAATAATTAAAAATTGAATATAAGAGTAAGAGAGCCTTATATGTCATGATTGAAAGGTGTGCCCATTATAGGCAACCCACTAGGAGACAATTGTAGTAGAGAAATCTAGAAAACTTGAAAAATACAGTACATTAGGTACCTTCATAACTAGGTTACATAATTATAGATTGAGCAAGAAAGGGAACATGTTAGATTAGTAAATTATTACATTTCCAAGTAACATTAACTAGGGGTTTAAACTAAATTTAAAAGTATGGTATATTAGTTTTCTATAATGAGTTTTTATAGATTTGCAATAAAACTTCATAGCCCTTTGGAATACTTTGTGGACACAAATAGGAAACCTCACATGCATGTGATCGAAAGTAGAGATCCCAAGACAACTAAAAGCATATCTCATATATATGTGCTCAAACATTCAAATACTAAATTCAAAATTTTTCTCCTTTCTATGAATGGTAAATCTAAAAGTGAAATACACGATTTTCCAACTATCTTGTGAAACCCTTATTAAAGAAAGTAGGTCATGGTGGTCCCAATATTATTTGTTCACAAGTAGGCATAAAAGGTTCCCTCAAGGTTACATTTTGAGACTCAATTTTTAGTACCAAAAGATACATTATTAATATATATGGTTTGGCACATCATACATAATCAAACATAACATGGATTATGATTAAGATAATCAAAAGAGATTTAGTTGGATGTACAATAATTATCATGTGCTTATAGGGGCTTGTCATATGATAAACATAGACATATAGTTTTTTATTCTCCATGTGTATTTGGATATGTGGAGAAGGAACATAGTTTTGAAAAGTTATTAATTGTGAAAGGCACATGTAACGTGTCCACTTGTTGTCTTCAGGACATATCTTAGCAGTCCATCGGAAAGGATGTCTAGAAAGCTCTGCCCGGCACTCCCATGGAATGTTACGGGGTTTGCGATCTAGGACTTTCTGCGTCTACCATGCAACTGAAGTATTTTGGCCGTTCCCACTTAGGACCGACCTAAATCAGGGTTTTTCCTATTGGTCATTTCCTAAACGGCAACTAGCGTCAAACCCGAGCGAACTACTTTACGCAGAAACGCCAGGTCCGAAGCGGATTCACACTGCACTTGGTTCAACGAGAATGGGAAACGAGAGGGATGCGAGGCTCGACCTCTCTTCCATAAGGCATAGTCCCATTCCATTCCCCTAAAACAACGTAAATCAGGATTATTTTTACTTAGATTTAGGTCAACGCTCTTGCTGTTCGTGTTCTTTGAACGATCTTCTTGCTGTCCATCATAATTGAGAAAAGTTCCCGGCCAACCGGGACCACCCATCCGTAGGACGGATCCATGGCCACATCCACCGCACTTTTCTTAGGTTGTTTTAGTTATCTAATTACCTACCACATTTAGTTGGACATGCATCAAACAGCTTCCTTAATTAGTCTATTAGGCACCGGTTCCTTCACGTAATCATAGCACTTGGCATAGAAAAGCAATGTCAAACAAGTTCCTTTTCAACAGGTTATCATATTTATCTTTGAAATACATAAAGTCCAGCCCGTAGGCTTATCCATAATCCGCCCGAAGGCTATCCAACAATCCACAGGGATTACTAATCCAAGATTCCGCCCATAGACTAGTATGCGGGCCTCGAGATCCAATCCCGAGTCACGTTGGCCTCTTGTGCAGGGCCCGGAAGGCGAGGGATTTATGGCCAGAGCCCCCTCTGGCACCCAAGCGTCCTCATGCTCCAAGTAGTGCTCAACAGAGAGACCTCTTGCGGCGGGTTTGGTCCACCTTCCCAGCGCGGTTATCAACCCCCTTGGTTAGGGTCAGGCAGGCAGTCGAGGGTAACTGAAGCTGCCTCTCCCTTCAAGCCTTCAACCTAAAGCATTAGATATCTTTTCATCCTTTAATTCTTTGAGCAAACAAAGCAAAACAGTGCTCTTAAACTGTTACAAGCACAATCATTTCCATTGGTTGTTATTTGGCCAACTGCTAAGGAGTGAATCCTTCTTTTCGAATGCATCCAGCACTTGATCCGAGGTCAATTGCGACTTGGCAAGATCCCAAAGGGTTTGTTTATTAACCCTTATATCATTGGGTTAGGGCCATACCCTATTAACCCAACTTAACCAATACCTTAGGTTCTATTAGCAGTAAATATGTTATTCCAATTTACTAATTGGTCTTTTGCTTCCAAGCAAATATCTAATCCCCATATTCTTGGTCACTTTACCCAAGAAAGGTACTATATCAGGACGATTATTCATCCTCTTGCAAGATAACTTGCGTAAGAATTTTCCAATCTCATTCCGAGGAATTGGCCATTCCCTTGTGATCAAATCACAAGATCATGCGACTCTGCAACTTGTTGCACAAGTGTCGCATCAAAACTATGGGACTATTTACCCCATCGAATGCAGTCTTATAATCACGAAATCATGATTAGATATAAAAATCCGTTCCTGATTGCATTAGGCCGACATTGTCGGTCCTAGGATTCCAAGTTCAAATCGAGTTTCGTCTTTTTAGCGAGAGATTCTTAGGGTAAAAACCCTAGATCATTTCTCGCAAGTATATCCTACTGTCCCTACATTCCGTGAATGTGGGCAAGTCTTTAGGGTATAGGAGTTTCAGCTTTGGCAATAAGAGTGATTAGGTAATGTCCTCAACGTGCTAACCCTAGTTAGCTCTTTGGGATATGTTGCATTGAATTAACCCTTCCTAAACGAGTACCTCGCAGTTTTAGGTGTTTAGGTTTAAACCAATTTAGCTTGTCTATTCTTGAAGATAATTACGCTATCATTTTCGTAACCACATGATTCATTACCTACATATAAGTTGATTTACAAACCCTAACTTTTCAGGTTAAGGTCAAAGCATAGGTTAAGTTATAGCATAATTCCAATTTATCATCCTATAACATGCAACAAGATTCATGCTACTAAGCTTTAGGATTTTATGTTTAAACAAGCAGTCTTTTTCTACTTTCATTTCTGAATGAATTTGTCGTATGCTGAACTTTCATAACCTTTCGTTGAATTGAGTTTTTAGGCCACTTGCCTAGAGTTAAATCTTCTTCATGCAGCCCTAGTAATTTCATACGGTTGCTAGTAACTTTCTTTAAGAATCATTTTGAAAAAGATATTCAATAATACGATATGCGGTTTATTCCTTCCATGCTTAATCGAAGTGTACTATCATAATTCCGTTTTGTAAAAATGGACATTAATTAATCTAATTTCATTACTTTTCAATGCATAAAAACGACTTGCTAGAAATGCATAGAAATCTAATGCTCACTTTATTTTTTTCGTTTTATTGAAAAATACTAATGATTGCATCCCTCAATTGTGATCTATTAGCCAAATTATTTTCAATCGAAAAAATATGCATCATTATTCCTCAAATGATCCATGCATAATTGAAATATTACGATGTTAATCAAATTTAGGAAGAGGAACCTGGACTTGTGGTGGAATATCCACATGGATGTTAGGAGACGATCCTCTTGCGGTTGCGCCTTGTGCTTTCTTAGGAGCCATCATGAATTCGGCCTTTCCGTCTTGGATGCAGGTTTATGATGTTGGCCATCTCCTTTGCACACGAAAATCCCTTTGTGATTCCACCGTCCTTCAGAATCGGCTTTAGAAGGCTTTATAGGTTTTCTCCTTAAATTTGGCTAATGGGAACTTGTGGGGAACCTAAGGGGGGAAAAAGGATGTTTGTGAAGGCCAATAGAAAGAGGGATCTAAGGGACCCCGAGGTTAAGATGAACCTTGGTGTAAGAATGCGGGGGGGGGGAACTTAATGGGCTTATAAAAGCTTGGATGGGACAACACGGGAAAGGGGGCTTTGAAGAAGGCCCACAAGAAAGGATTAAGGGGGCTTTCAATATGAAAGGGCTTAAAGGACCCTAAAGCATTTTATGGGGGAAATAACCACGGGGAGGGTTTTAAATCCCGTGGAAGGGGGTTTTAAAATCTTTCGAGAGTAAGTCTTATTAAAGCCACGGGAAGGAGACTTTGGATTTCAAGGGGGGGATTTATCAACCCACATGAATAAGGGCTAGGAGGAAGCCCATAAGGAAGAATTTTTGGGGGGGGGGGTGTAATATGAAAGGGGGCTTAGATCCCTCCGTTTAGAAGCTTCCAAGAAGCTTCTTGGAAGCTTCTTTGGGTGACAGCTATCCACGTGCACGAAGAGGAGACCATCGAATTGGCTACTCACGAGATCCTTGGCTTCAGGCGGCGGCGCTGGCGTACTCCTCACGTAGAGAGATCCTCTATTATTCCTCCTCTCCGGCAGCCTTCCGACTACCCAGCTCCCCTCCCTTATGGCCAGCATGGTTATGCTCCTCCCTCATGAATCTCAGCTCCTTCCCTCACATGCTTTTGACAGCCTGTGGCGGCTGTACTTTCCCACTTCTCCCCTTTCAGCAGCGTGACAGCTCTTGCCTCTCCACCACTCTTTTCTTCTCCTCTCCCACAACTACACACACCTTGTTTTTCTTATAGCCGTGAGGGAGAGGTACCTTGATATTCCTCTCTCCTCCAGCACGACAATCGGCTGGGGGAAAAGGGGAATAATAATAATAATTGCCATTATTTTATCCTTTTGGCCTCCTAAGAGGAGGTTCATATGAAGAATGCAGTTTTTTTGATGTAGTAGATCTACTAGTTGCAATATACCTTCATCACCATGCACAAATTTATAAAGATAAGCAATACATTAGGAGACCTTCATTTTTGTACACATTGCAAATACTGAATATCTTCATTGTGAATTCCACATAAAACACATACACTTTACTCATCATTAAATCATAGTCTATAATCTCTTGATTAATACTTTTTGGTTGGAAATCACATGCCATCACACATGCTCTATGAAGAAATGGAGCATTCAAAAAATCACCCACTAACATTGAGGGCATGAATATGGGACATGTTGATTGAAATATGTCTCCTAATCTCCAATATGTCCATTCTTTTTGCCACTCATTTTTGGTATTGTATACTTGAGCTCAAAGTTTTTTGTACTACTCTCTTGCTTTATCTGTGACTTTCTCTCATTTTCTTACTCTCTTACTTAATCTTTCTCTTTATCTTTGACTTTCTCTTGTTCTCTTACTCTCTTACTCTTTCTCTTTCTAACTCGCTCTCTCTAGCTCTTTCTCCCTCCTTCCATCAGTCTATCCCTCCCTCTCTCTCTTTCTCACTTGTTCTTTCTATTTGGCTCCTTTCTCACTCACACACACACACACACACACACAATTTCTCTCTTTCTTTCGCCCTCTCTCCCTTACTTTCTCTCTTCTCTTTGTTTCTCTTTTAACCTATTCTCTCTCTCTCTCTCTCTCTCTCTCTCTCTCTCTCTCTCTCTCTCTCTCTCTCTCATCTACTCTTCACTTTCTCTCTCTCTCTTCCTCTTTCTCTCCTTCACTATATCCCTTACTCTCTTACATACTCTCTCTTATTTACTCTTGGTCTCTCTCTACTTTCTATATCCTCCATTTTCACCCCTTTATCTCTCTTTGTCTATTCCTTTTCTCTTCCCCTCTTTCTATCCTCATCTATCCCCCTCTCTATTTCTCTCCCTACCCCTCTTTCCCTTTCTTTATTTGCCTCCCTTCATCTTTCTTTGTTTCTCTCTTTCCCCCTCTCTCTCATTGTTTCTCTCTCTTCCACCATCTTCCCTCCACTCTCACTTCCTTTCCCTTCCTTCTTCTCTCTATGTCTTTCTCTTCATCCCTTCCCACTCTCACTCAATGCATCTTGTTACATCAAAATCAAAGATAGAAAATAAAAAACTTTAAAAACAAGGATATTGAAAGACTCTATCTCCCTACCTCTCTTTGTCTTTCTCTTCTCCCTCCCCCTTTATTTTTCTATCTTTCCATTCTCTCTAATTCTCTCACTATTTCCCTATTCCTCTCTTTTTCTCTCTCTTTTTGTCTCTTTTTCTCTACCTCTCTCTCCCTCTTTCTCCCTCTTCTTTTCACTCTCCTTTCTTTACCTCACCCTTCTTTTCTATGTCCTCTCTCTCTCTCCCTCTCTACTTATCTTCTCCCTCTCCTTCTTTCCCTCTTTCTCTTTTTTTCTCTCTTCCCTCTCTCCCTCGTTGTTTCTCTCACATATTTTCCACTCTCCCTTCCTTCATATCTCACTTCTCTCTTCATCTTTCTATTTGTTATCTTTCTCCCCTTTCTCTCTCTCTTTCTCTATTTCTTTCCCTTCCTTCATCTCCCCCCCTCCCTTCCTCCCTCTCTTTTAATGAATTTCATTACAAATAAAAGAAAAAAAAAAGGAAACACAAAAACAAAGTAAGAAGAGGCAATGTATCTACCTCAAATACCTCAAGATGAATTATTTTGTGTCTCTTCTTCATGGCTTCCCTTCTTTTTTCCTTGTGCACTTCTCCCTCTTCTTCACATATGATGGCGATGGCGGCAGCGACGGCGGCGGCGGTGGTGGTGATGAGGAGCTCTCCATCTCTCTCTTTCTCTCCCTCTCCTCTTTAAGTGGCAATCTCTATCACTTCCTCTTTTTCTCTCTCTCTCGAAAATGTTTGCAACAAATGTCGTGCTCGGGTTTTTGGCACTTCCTTTTTCTAAAATCGGCATCACTATTTGCATCGTAATTAGTCCTTTTAAGTGTCTCTATAAACAACAATATCGATATCACTAAGCGTCACTATTGGTGTCACTAAGCATCACTATAATTTGTGTTGTATATAGCAACACTTATAGCGAGGCTACTATTTCACATTGCAAATTGCCATCACTATCGCCCCATTCCCTTGTAGTGCATGAGGCATCACAAAAGAATCAATGGTGCTAGCCAATCCTTCTTTCCCTCTCTATATGGAAAAACCACTTATATAGTGAAACCCACTAATAAAAGTAGTATTGATGCTGGTCTCATGGTTTGGTTGGAGAAAACGAAGAGAAGAGGACATTGTGTGAAACCTTTAAGTAGTATTTTTGGCAACCTTTGTAACCTTGTATCTTGAAAACTACCCTTCTGCACTTTATCCAACAAATTAGAGTATAAAGCTTTTTTCTATTAGATATTTTGGTGATGCTTGATATGAATGAGCATGTAGTCTTCAAGATGGATGGATAAACCTCTTCTTGATGTTGATAGGAAAAACCACACAGCTTGCTCTAATACCAATGTTGCTTGCCTTCACCATGGAATAGCCTCTAATTGGGAATAAAATAAGAAAGTAACAAATAGTATGAGAGAAGAGAATTACAAGACTTGCATGATATAAGGTTAAGCACAATCTCCCCACATGCATATAAAATCCTCTTCTACTAACCCATTAAAAATGGATAGCGAAAAACTAAGCGCATACAAATCCACCATTCATACAGGTATCGCAATTATTTGTACCATAATAAGGACTAGGTTTGCTCTAGGGTTTTGTCTCAGGGGGGATTACACCCCCACTCGAAGTAGATTGACTTTTGGAGAAAAGGGAAATGCTAGAGCTTTCTTCTCCCCCTAACAAAGAAATTGGGATATTTAGGTCAATGAGACTTCTCACTCTTAGTGATATTAGATTGTTGCACTTAGGAGAATACCTCCTAAGGATCTCTTCTCTTCGTTTAGCCCTTTGAGATCTTTCTTGATGTTGAATCTCAGCTTCATGATTTGTATCAGGATTTATTGAATCTATCTTGATACTATTTTGCATACAATAACCAACTAGGTCCCTATCAGTCAAGCTTCAAGAACTATCCCTTATTAGTAGCTCTTGACAAAGGCATCACTTATTAGGATAAAAAATGGGCCCAACACTAGCTCTATTGGCAGTCTCTTAACATAAAACAAACAATCCTCATGGCGTGGAGGCCAGAAGCATTTGGATAATACAAAATGGTTTATCTAACTAATGCGTTTGTAGACATAAGTTTTAAATTGTAGTTTAATATTTTATCCATCTGGACTCCCAACATAGTGAGCTTTCCATACATAGCTGACTACTTCACCTTGATTTATACACATAGAGGGCACCCCTCAGCTTAATGTTGAGGCTCATATGGCTCTCCTATACCCTAGGGAATTGGCCTTGGGGAGATAAGTCATCTTAACATATAAATAACAATGAAACATACTCCTGTCTTTTTATTTTGTCAATCCAAGATATTTATTATTTTCTCACATAAATTTTCTCCAAAAACAACCACTCTAATCTATAGCAAAAGAACCTTTTTCACTCAATATAGGTCAATAATTTGATAGACAAGTGCTATACATCCAGGAGTTCCTCATTGATACCACATCATGAATCACATCGTGGGGAGACTTGCTTGAACCACTATGCCAAACACACACCATAGATATAAGAGGAAGCTCGCTCAAGAATACAAGAAGAGAGATAGGGCCCAAAATATTTTCTTGTTGATATTTTCTTCTATTTTCATATAATATATAATGTACAAAAAGTATAGATATGATATAACATAAAGAAATGTGGCCTACTAAGTCAAACAGTGCATAACTAACCATACAAACTGATTGGCACTATAAATATGCCAATTTTCTAGGTACGTGCAACAAACTAAATATAGTAAGTGATAATTCAATGGCTATGTGAGGATAATAATGACCATTGACATGATAAGTGTAGACATGTGGACCCATCTAGCTAGGTAGCTCATCATCAATGTATGCACGTGTATTGAGCTGGCCATCTCAATTGTCCACATAGGTCAAATAGAAATTCATCAACAATCTCATAAGACTTATCCGAATCAAGATCCTCATCATGCTCTTCAAATTTAGCTTGTGCACTCATAGGTGGTTCTTTAATGATCTCTTCATTCACATCCTCAAGTACTATCATATTGCAATTCTTGGGTTTGGTATTCTTATAAGTGCATTTAGATGCATGATCAACTATATATTTTTCACCACAATTGAACATAGATTCTTCTCTTTGTGCCCTCTAAAAAGATCCATAAATATGAACTTGCTACTGGTTGCTTAATAACTTCTAGGTCTATTATCACCTTGCTTATTGCTACTTTGAAGCACTTTTCTATATAGGGACTCTCAAACTACTAATTGAAGTTTTGGACCCCCTTAATTGCCACCAAAGTTTCCTTGTTTATTGACAACCCTTTGTGGTCCAAAAGATTATTGCATGGGAATATCCTTCTTGTACTTATGAGCATATCTCTCTACTAGCTTAATAGCATGGAATAGTGTGGAGGGTTTCTAGGCCATAATATCAACTTAGAAATTAGCCTCTAAATCATAAAACTATTTATGTAACTTTGCATCATCACTCACACTCTCTACATGCATTGTATGGTAATATTGAAGAATTCGTTGGTATACTCTTCAACTCATAGGGTTTTTTCATCCAATTGATACCATCTTCTAGCCAACTTTTCTTTCTCAATGAGAGAGACAAATAATTGAGCCATCTTAGCTCTGAATTCCTCCCAACCAACTTATGAACTTGTTGATTTTTCCTCTTTATATACCACCACCATGTGTGAGCAAATCCCTTAAGGTAAAGTGTATCAAAATGAATCTTTTTTTCATCTGACCTTTAAAAAAAATTAAAATAAGATTCTAACTTTGAAGTCTACTCTTGCAAATCAACCAGTGATGATGAATGGCCACTATATTTGGTCAACACAATATTATCACGAAGTTTCCTCTTAACAAATCCTTGCTATCCATTGATTACTTGGGGCTACATATCCATGTAACTACCAATGGGGCTTTTGAAATATTAGAAGCCCTCCTTATGATAATTGGTTTGAAACCTAGTTGGAGGAATAGGTAACCAACTTCTAGCTCCGAGAGGAGGTTTTGACCCATGAATACTAAAAATCAGCTGATCATCAGCCCTAATTGGAGGAATGTGTAGCTGACTTCTAGCTCCTAGAGAAGGATTTGACCCATGAAAACTTAAAGTAGGCTCATCAATCCTAAAAAAAGTCCCCCCAATCTCATAAGTGGTATATGGTATACCCTTATTCCTAATAATATGAGCTTGAGGGTTTTTGTTTGATGGCTAAAAGGACTATTTATATCTACTCTCTTTGTGTCCCATTTGTGCTAGAGATTTGAGCACTAAGCTTGACGTCCAATGAATCCCTAGTAGAAGAGGAAAAACTCTTCAAGGAATCCTTCGTAGAGTAGGCCATCTACTTCATGGCTTCCTTGGTTTGAATATTAGATTAAACCATCTTTTCAACCACTTAATCCAATTTAGATATTAACTCCATATGTTTGATAGAATGCCTAGTCTCATGGTTACAAAGATTGGCATTGAGAGTTGTAAGTGATTATTGAAGAAAAGCACTAATCTCTGATCTATTGATTAATTTAGAGGCTTAATTGATCAAGAATCTCCCATCAACAAGTGAAAAAGCTTAGAACATGTGAATATTGAGATATTTTCAAAGATTAAGCAAGTGAAATTCCTTTATTGAGATTGAAGAAGATGATTGATTCATTTGGCATCAAACTTTAGTCCATTAGTACACTTGAATACCAAAATACTTAATATATTTGGCCAAAAGCTGCAAAATACGACTCCATTATGTACTCCAAGAAGCTCAATATGCTAGAATCTTTCCAATGTCTTCAAACTTGAAGCCAATCTTGCTTTGATAGTAGAGAAGCCTTAGAACTTGGAAAGAGACAAATATTGAAGAAATTGGTGCTTCAAACTTGTGTCTATGGCTATCGTAGTGGTTTGTAAGGGTTCTCAAGAGGATGAAGATTAGAAGCTTTAAGAGGTTAATCCCTATTGAGAAGGTTGCCAAGTACTTGTCGGAGGAGTAGAAAAACTATAAGTAAGTGATAAATGGTTTCCTTAACTATGGATGAGGAGCAATAATTTAGTGTAAAATGCACCACAAAATCTAGGCATGATTCTATTATACCACAGAGTTCCATGCCTCAAGATTGGTTCTCAACTTGATCAATAAAAGGTAAAGAATCATTGGCCCATGCTAACATAGAAAGAGGAAGCAGCTATTGATCAAGATAAAAGAATTCTTGTTATCTACAATAGAAGCTTCAACAAGAGCTTGAAGAAAAGAGCAAAGAGAAAACATGTCCTCAAAAGTAATTGGACTATTAACCAATACTAACTCTATTTTCCCCTTCTTTTACCATTTTGCCTCCAAAATGGCCGGTTTCTTGTGCAAGACCTATCTTTTTTCCCATAATGTCTTCAACTTCTCCTTTATGTACTCTAGTTAGCATTGGCTAGGCTTTCCTTAGTCTCCTTGGTCTCCGTACCTATCCATTTATAAGCTGGCACCCTATCCTTGATGAGTAACCAGAATGTAACTAATATGTGAAGGAAATCTAGAGAACAATTGAGCCAAATGGATCAAAGACCAATGCTTGGATACCACTTGGCAAGAAGAGGGTTGAGAGGTGAGAGAAAGGAGAGTAGAAGAGAGAGAAGACAGGAGAGAGAATGAATGAAAAAGAGAGAGAACGACTAGAAAGATAGAAAAGAAGAGAGAGAAGCCATGAAACCTATGAGCAAAGAAAGTGAGATGAGAGACAGTAATTGTATTATTTTCAAAAATATGTAAAAATTTACATTTCTCACACCTTTTATACCTATGCTAGTGTGATAAGGTATACATATGTGTTCCCTACTTATTACAGTGCTTATATTTTTGTTAGATAGCATGTGAAAATTTACCTCAAAGTGCTTAAATATACATGTAATGTTACAAGAAAGCTACTATCAAATCACAAGTGTTAATCTTATAGCATGCAAAATACACAAAACTTTAGGTACAAGTCACTTGATGCATGGAAAAGCTCATCTATAGATGTATCTGTAAGTCTTTTTAGTTCATATGATACATTTATTCAAATGTCAAATAGACCTCTCATAGTGTGGAGAAGGAAAGTTCCATGCTATTTACAAAATTAAAGTTTTTATTGGGGGGAAAATATAGAGAATTAGAGTAGAATTGATAGTACTTAGAGTCAAATATAATAGACAATTGATCTAAAATTAAGTATACTTGTACATCTTTATTGTTTAACTAAAGCAAGATAGGGAATTGGTGTTCCATTAGGGAAGGCAATCGGATAGTAGAATTCATGTGTGAGCCTAGAGATTTAGTAATTCTCAATGTTGTATTAAGGGTAACATGAGAATAGATAGTTTGGATAAAGACAATAGGACATCAAAAGTATATAAATATAGGAAATGAAGTAAAGTAGTGTCTAACTAGGAGTGAAAGAGAAGAAAAATAGATAATAAGAGTAGAATTGGTCCTTATTACAAATTGCAATACACAGTTATATAAAAATTCATAATGATGTTATATATACTCTTTGATTTGAGATAATTGGATTTACATGCTCAAACGCATTGTAGATATTATTAAAAGAGAATAATCAAATGCATAAATATATATCCTAGTTGCACTACTAACACACTCTCTCAATGCATTGGTTATATCCTCTCATGATTTGAAATGTTCATTATGGCATTTAGAGCCTAAAAGAATAAGGGAGGTAAATACAAATGAAACAAAAAATTGAGATAATAATTAAAAATTGAATATAAGAGTAAGAGAGCCTTATATGTCATGATTGAAAGATGTGTCCATTATAGGCAACCCACTAGGAGACAACTGTAGTAGAGAAATCTAGGAAATTTGAAAAATACAGTACATTAGATACCTTACTAACTAGGTTACATAAGTATAGATTGAGCAAGAAAGGAAACATGTTAGATTAGTAAATTACTACATTTCCAAGTAACATTAACTAAGGGTTTAAACTAAATTTAAAAGTATGGTATATTAGTTTTCTATAAGGAGTTTTTATAGATTTGCAATAAAACTTCATGTTCCTTTGGAATACTTTGTGGACACAAAATAGGAAACCTTACATGCACATGACTGAATGTAAAGATCCCAAGACAACTAATAGCATATCTCATATAGATGTGCTCAACCATTCAAATACCAAAGTCAAACTTTTTCTCCATTCTATGCATGGTAAATCTAAAAGTGAAATACATGATTTTCCAACCTTATTAAAGAAAGTAGATCATGGTGGTCCCAATATTATTTGTTCACAAGTAGGCATAAAAGGCTCCCTCAAGGTTACATTTATAGTTCTTAAATAAGCTTTAATTTTCCATTGTCACTTTTGTTTCCCTCCATGGTTTTTGGAATTTAAGAATGACTAGCTTGAAATCATATGGATAATCACGCTCAACATTCTTAACACTAGTCTTGAAATTTGCCACAAAAGTGGCTACATGCCACTTTACTAGCTCATGTCTTATTTCAATATATTGGAAATAGCATGTGCCTATGATATTGCAATTGGATGGGACTTTACCAATATCATAACATAATATACTAAACAATTTGGAATAATTTCAAGTGGAATTTTATTCTTTTCAAAAATATTTTTTTTTTTAAGTGCATGAAAATTTGTCAAAATCAAATAGAGGAGATCAATCATGTCCATCTTTTGAGAATAAGTCAACTATCGTCATTATATGTAAGATATAAGTCTACTTTAAAGAGAATATTTGATGTTACACATTGTAGATAAGAGCTAATAGCATTTGTAATCCAAGATGTCATGGAGACTCGCTTTTTAGTATCAAAAGATACATTATTAAGATATATGGTTTAGCAATGATTTAGAGCATCTAAAGAGATTTAGTTGGATATATAATAATTCTCATGTGCTTATAGAGGATTGTCATATGATCAACATAGGTACATAGTTTCTTATTATCCATGCGTATTTGGATATGTGGAGAATGAACTTAGTTTTGAAAAGTTATTAATTGTGAAAGGTAAAGTAGAAGAATTGCTTGGGTGCTCCTTACTTGGCATGCCTACAAAGTATTTTCATGAGATGTAGTAGATCTACTAGTTTTATAAAGATGAGCAATACATTAGTAGACCTCCTTTTTTGTGCACATTGCACATAGTGAATTTCTTCATTGTGAATTTCACATAAAGCATATACACTTTACTCATCACTAACTGGTAGGTAGTCTATAATTTTTTGATTCATACTTTCTAGTTGGAAATTACATGCCATCACACATGCTCCATGGAAAAATGGAGCATTCAACAAATTACCCACTAACATTGAGGGCATGAATATGGGACATGTTGATTGAGATATGTTCCTTGATCCCCAATCTGTCCATTCTTATTGCCACTCATTTTTGGTATTGTGTACCTAGGCTCAAAGTTTTGTGTACTATTCTCTTGCTTTATCTTTGACTTTCTCTCATTCTTACTCTTTTTCTTAATCTTTCTCTTTATCTTTGACTTTCTCTCATTCTTCTAGTCTCTTAGTCTTTCTCTCTCTCTCTCTCTCTCTAGCTCTTTCTACCTCCTTCCCTCCCTCCCTCTTACTCTTTCTATTTGGCTCCTTTCTCTCTCTCTTTCACACACACACACACACAATTGCTCTCTTTTTTTCCCTCTCTCTCCCTTACTTTCTCTCTTCTCTTTGTTTCTTTCTTAACCTATTCTCTCTCTCTCTCTCTCTCTCTCTCTTCCTCTTCCTCTTTCTCTCTCTGTCTCTCTCTCTCTCTTCCTCTTCCTCTCTCTCTCTCTCCTACTCTCTTACATAATCTCTCTTATTTACTCTTAGTTTCTCTCTAGGTCTCTCTATTACTCTCTCTCTCCCTCCCTCCTTTGTTTTATAACCTATTCTCTCTCTCTCTAAGTCTTTCACTCATTGTCTCTCTATCTCTATCTCTGAGACTCCCTCTATCTTACTACTCTCTCTCTCTCTCTCTCTCTCTCTCTCTCTCTCTCTCTCTCTATTCTCTAAGTCTCTGTCTCTCTCTATTTATGTCTCTTACTCTCTCTCTATCTCCCCCTTCTCTCCCCCCTATTCTCTTTCTATATCTCCCTCCCACACACACATACACACACACACACACTCCCCTACTCTCCTCTTTTTATGTCTCCCTTCCACCCCCTATTTCCACCCCTGTCTCTCGTACTTTCTCTCTCTCTTACCTTCTCTCTCTCATCCCCTCACTTTGTCTCTCTAAATTATATTTTCACGCTATTACTCTATTTGTCTCTGTATTTCTATGATAAGGATAAGATTTATAATAGAAATAGTACTTAAAATCACTTCATTTTTCCAAATAAAATATTCTTATGTTGCTGCTCACACACACACACAACTGTGCCTTAGCCGTGCCCTAGCCTCTACCCGCCATAGCCATTGCCAATTGGATAGTTGAAAACAATCCATTCTTTTCTTGAATTCATTCAAGCACATCCTGCTTAGCTTTGGCATTCTAGTGGTTGGCTGCCCTTGAGAAGATAGGCTACAACCAAATCTCAAAGATACGATGGGAAACCCCAAGAAAAGCTAGATATCCCCAACATCCAGCAGCTACACTATAGGGGAGAAGAGCAAGAAATACTCGGTTAATTCTTTGTGGTAGCATAATCAAGGTGATAGATTCTCAAGTGAAGAAGGGCCTGCAGACACTCTGAGACATATACAAAATGTAGGATTAGGATATGGGAAATATCAAAGAGATAATGGCAACAATGTGTGATGAGGCCATACAAGAAATATGGGAGGAGATGGCTAAGAAGGTGCAAGAATGGAAAAATAAAATAAACGAGGAGAAAATACAACACGCTTCACCTCTTGAAAGGCAGGCATCGAATCTTCTCTCCAGGAGAGAAATAGGATCATTGAATAACTCTAAGCAAATATTGGAACCAACCTGACCTCTCAAGGAGATTGAAGTGAAAATCACCGAAGCGATGCCTAACAATGCTGAAATAGATGGGCTGAAGACGCATATGACAAAGGAGATTAATAGATGGGTGACCATAGTCAAAATGCTACGTGTATATGTTTTGAACTTGTGCAACTCCTAGTTTATGAAACATGCAACTCTTATTTTATGGTTTATGTGTTATTTAATTTAGGAACATGATCTTATGAAGCAAAGCTAATCCTCATGATGAGTAAAGGCTATTTTAAAACTTACTTAGAGCTATGTGGCTACTTATAAATGCAGGACTCTTGGTATCTCTCTAGTGAAAAAGGAAAGACAAATGAAGTATTCTTGGTATCTTTGTATTCTATTTCACTTAGGAACATGATTCCGTGAAACAAAGCTAATTTCATGATGAGTTAAAGCTTAATTGGAGCCAATATGGCTAGTTAATTACAAAACCAACAACTCTTGGTATCTCTCTAATGGAAAAGGAAAGACAAATCAAGAAGGAATGGCCCCATTGAGAAATCTTAAGAATAGAAGGGCACATATTGGAGCATGGTCTAGAGCATCCAAAGAGATATGGTTGGACACACAATAATTAGCATGTGCTTGTGATGGCCTCTCATGTGAGTTTATGGACATCCATAATTGCTCATTATCCACGTGTAGTTGGAGATGTGGAGAACTTCACCCCGTATCGAATTCGGAGATGCGAAAGTGGCAGACTCTGCCTTATCTCTCGAAGGCAAATAATGTGAGAGGGCATTATTTGCGATGATTATGCTAAATAATACGCGTGGGGCCAGGCATGTATAAAAGGGCAGGTTGTGACATTGAACTGGTCGCGGGCTCTCCACAAGTCGAGGATAGTTCCTCCACAGCGCAAGCGCGCAGACACGCGGAGAGAGAGAGAGAGATGGCTCACGTCCCATATTATGCCAGTCAAGTATCATGCATAAAGAAGCAAGCGGCCGGATGGCAGACCATCACCTTAAGCGCTCCCAATTTTGTTACAAATGTGGAGCCACAGATCGACTGCAGCGAGACAGCCTCGCAATACATTGTCTCAGCCTTCGTAGATAACGGTAAATTAATGTTCTCATAACATGCAAAACTGATGTTTAATGTTGCACGAGCCTATGACTCGTTGAGACAGTACCTTAATACTAAGGAGGATTGCATAATGCGGCGTTCGATGAGTGGTGAAGATGTCGTTGCTAATTTCCGGTTCATCTTGCTTGCTTGCTTGCTGCAGCGCTTCGAGGGGAGCTGCGAGTCGAGGTGGATGACCACAGCCAGACGTTGTACGTTTGTGGACCCACCTTCACCAAGCCCGTCTCGCTGCCCCCGAACCTCCTCACCAGCCACACCCACGCGGCTTGGCACAAGGACGGCCGTCTCCTCATCACCATCCCGAGAAGAAAGTCGCCCGCTCAGCAGCGTCGCTCTGCTCCTGCTAACAACGTCCTGAGGCATCTCAAAGTCTTCTTCGTGAACTAGCCTACTTATGAGTAAACGAACACCTTACGCTTGTTTGTCCTAGGTTTTTAGACTCGATCTTAGGCGTTCCATCGCATGTCATGTCTGTTAATTCATGTCAACATATCCACCTCTACACTAAGGCGGCTTCCTTAATTAATTGGGAGTCCTCGGGCTTCCTCCATGGCCGTCGTCTACGCCTTGGACCATGTCGTCAGGACCTACGTACGCATGTTGCGAGAGATTAGGCGTAAAAACTTGGAAATGCAAATGTGCATAAGCTGACCTTGCATTTAAATGCACATGTACATAAGTTATCTCTATCTCTCCTTCCTTTTACTTTCTCAAAGCAACTCATCTTACCACCGGGTTCTTTCATGTTTGCCCACACGTTACATTTTGCTCACTTTGTCAGAATTGCTCCACTCTTGAGGTTTCCTACATTGTTTTAACATGGCCGTTTAATATTCACACTATCATGCCATTTTGCTCTTAGATATGCATACATTGTGCTTCACCACTTGTCAATAGGAAAGAGAAGAATACGAATTCGCTTAATATCCCACGTCACCAAGTTCTCTCAACTATTTGAAGCTTAAGAGTATGCTTGGAGAATGCGCAAGCTCATGTTTGGAAGGAAATCCATGTGCATTATAAAACACAAGGGTAAGGTAGAGATGAGATCAAAGCTCAGGTTGATAGATATGTAAATGGCGCATGCTGATTGTTGAGATGTCGAGCTCTTCATAAGCCGGCATCCATTACGCGTCTTGGTGATGTGGCAGGATATTTGAACGAAATCGAAGTGCATTATAAAACACAAGAGCAAGCTGGAGATGAAATCAAAGCTAAGGTTGATAGACATGTAAATGGCACATGATTCTAATAAGGAAGAGAGCTTGAAGAGGCATTGCTCTAGTAAGACGTGAGACACAGCGACACAAAGCTTTGCCTAATGAACACCACACTTGATTCGTCCACCTTTATTGTTCTACATGCATTTTATATGTAGGACATAACCAATCTTTTGCTTAGTATGGGAGAACGTCACCCAACTCTTCTCAAACAATCTCGCATACCTTGCAACAAACAAGAGAAAGGAACTTCCTCTATATTTCTCAATACACATGGGTGCCTACTGCATAAATGCCTCCTACCTCGAAAACAAAAATATATGCACTATAAGAAAATATAGAAAAGCTACGACATTGGCTACATCAACAATGTCAATTAGAGGTAATAACATATAACATGAATCAAAATCAATTTGTCATTTTTGCATGCCCGATATTCTCCATGGCTAGTTTTCCCTCACTATTATGCATCCAAGCCCCTATATATATAACCCATGCATACTTATTTGAGATAATGCAAAGAATCTCTACTCTAAAACACACAAATGCTCTATACGCAACATTTCATTGTTTAGGTATGCGCCTTTTTCAAGTCCTTATCTACCATCAGTCAAATTCACATGAGTTTTGAAATGGATTTTTCTACTACATTACATAAGCCTTTGTAAGGCCTCACTATTCAAACATAAGACATAATTTAAATGTCGGAATCCGCTCCAAAACTTTTTGTTGTGGAAAAAGGAAATGTTGATTACTCAAGGTGAGCAATGTTATAGGAACATCCTACATAAATGTAGTATAACCAATTTCTCTTGTGGGGCGAGGTATCTTAAAAAATAAAAGTGTACCCACATGTGATCAACAAGAGGGTTATTTAATTCTAGTAAAATTTGCATGATACATTCATTGAAGGGCTTTTCTAATTTTAATTCTAGTAAATTTTGAACGAAATCGAAGTGCATTATAAAACACAAGAGCAAGCTAGAGATGAAATCAAAGCTAGGGTTGTTCTTTGCCACATCAAGAAGTAGGGAAGAGGAGAATGAAAGCCCTTTATGATCTTTGGGCTATGAAGTACAAAACTTGATATTCGTATCTTGAGCAACGTTACCACCAAGGTCGAGTGATCTAGTGGAGCAAAGGGTATCAAGTTATTGAGTGGCAAGCTGGATCCTTTACATGGGAGATTAAGGTCTACTGCTACCAATTGTCAACTACTTTTGACTAGCACTCCTATGAAGTATAGTGAGGAAGGAGGGATTGTGCCTATTATACATCCTCTCTCTCAACTTGATTTTGATTATCATATGTACGAGTGAGCTGATTATTAGGGCATGGCCTATCAATGAAGCTTGAGTTTATACTATTTATTTTGACAGAGCTTCCAGAGGGCCTGCTAAACACGTGAGTGTTGGTGTCGTCATTGAAGATCCCCAACATAGGGTTGTCATGAAGATGGGAGTCTATTTAGGACCCTTTTTTACTAATAATACAGCAGAATACCAGGCCTTGATCATAGGGCTGAATGTAGCCCACTATGATAGTATCCATGGATTATTGGTTAAAGGTGACTCACGATTAGTAATCAATCAACTAAATGGGACTTACAATGTATGAGATCCCATCCTACGGATGTACCATTAATTTGTTGGATATGTTGCATATCTTTGAGACGGCGACTTATCAGTTAGTTCCTAAACAATGGAATCGCTTTGCGGATTCCCTAGCTAACTATGCTTTTGTGGAAGATGTCTTCTTCAATTGTGGTCTAGGCTTCGGAGCCCTTACAATTACCTCCTAACATTAGCCCTGGACAACTTTGGGATCTTCTTGCTGACATGTCATATTTTAGCCACCGATGGTTAGTTTGGGTTATGAGTCAAGTCACAAGTGAGCACCTTCTAACTCTGTCATGGACACATAGGATTGTGTACTGTCATATTCATCAAACACCCCTTGCTATTTATATGGGAGGTTAGCTAATAACCTGATGCACTTAGTGTAGGGGCCTAAGAGGCCTTATCCTTGGTTAGTTTTGTGCTTTAGTAGAGTAATGTTAGGATCAAGGGATCGTTTCAGCAGTACAGTGTTCTGAATGGTAGTAAAATGTTTTATTTCATAAGACCAAGAGGGCTGTCTTTGTCGATTTCAAATGTTTTATTTCATAAGGCCAAGAGGGTCATCTCTATCGAGTTCTATTGTTTTATTTCATAAGGCCAAGAGGGTCATTCTGTTGGTTGTGAAATGTTCTATCTCTTTAGGCCAAGAGGATTGTGTGTCTATTTGATGCAAGTATGTTTAATGGTTTTCTCTTTTAGTGATTCCATCACATTGGTTGTATGAAGTGCATGGAGGGAGCCTTTGCTGCGCAGGAGCTTCTTGTGACCATTCCAAGTGGTGTCATCACCTTTCCAAGTTTTTCTCTTAAGCTAACAGTATTATATGTGTATGTGGGGGCTATTTTGTTTTTATTTGTGGGGATTGGCAATTAAGGCATGAAGTCCTAGGGTTTGGCTAGGTATATATGGGGGGATTTGAGTAGTTGTCTACCTCTTGTTAAGACATTTTCATGCATTAAAGACCTGTGATAGAGGGTAGTCCTTATGGCCTTGTCCTTCCCGCTTGCTAAGTAGTTGTCATAGGTGGTGCGCAGATCGGTCGTTGTATACTCGCGTAGTGAATCCCGGAAGGTCCCCAAGAACAATGAACTCTACTTTTTGCACAAGTTACAAGGTAAAAAGCATGAACGACAAGAGCAAGAGACCAATTGGGTGCAATCTCCCCCCATCCCTTGTGTGAGCGCTTCACAAAGCATATATTTTATGTATATTCCATCTTCATGCTCAATAATAGCCCAATTTACAAAAATATATCAAGCTTTTAGCTTTTGAGTTTGCTTTTACAAAAATAGGAATAAAGCTAATAGACGGTGCCCAAAGAGTCTGGCATGCCCAATACAATGTCCAAATAGAAATAACATAACCTTGCGCATGGGCGCATACAAAATAATAATAAATAATCGATGCCTCAATAGACATGACAAAATATAGGCGCCTATTAAAATATAATCCATAGATCGAATACTCGCTAGACTCCAATGCTTTCCTCCACCACTGCTGCTATCTCTACACATCAACTGAAGCATTCACAATCGTTAGTAAAATAATACAATTAAACCGACAAAAGTGAATACCTAGTAGTCTTGAGCTACATAAATAAATCAACTGGTTAGAAATAAATCCTAACCTTAATTTATTACGAGTGCGCACTCTAAACTCATAAATGTTTATTAATTTAATATGCTTTTTGCAGAATCACCCACTATGGAATCACCCATGTACACACTAAATTAATGAAATGCCCGAAAAGGACAGGCATCCCCATCAACTTCTCGCACAAAGAATCCACTTTGTGTATGAGCCCCGGTCATCAAAGTTTACGGAATCCACCGTGGCACGGAATCCACCGTGAAATATGCCTCTTCATCATTCTACTAAAGGTAGCAGGTGCTTTAGTCAATCCAAATGGCATGACTAAAAATTCGTAATGACCAAAATGTGTTCTGAATGCAGTCTTGAATATGTCAGACTTATCTAGCCTCACCTGATGATAACCAGACTTAAGGTCAATTTTACTAAATATAACAGATCCTTGCAGTTTGTCCATAAGGTCATCAACTCTAGGAATAGGGTACCTATTCTTGACAGTGATCTTATTTAAAGCTTGATAGTCAATGCACATACGATAGGTATTATTCTTTTTCTTGACTAACATGGTGCGCAGATCGGTCGCAGATAGCTCACGTGGTGAATCCCGAAAGGTCCCCAAGAACAAAGTACTCTACCTTTTTGCACAAAAACCCATGTAAAAGCATGCACGACAAGAGGCAAGAGACAAATTGGGTTTAATCTCCCCCATGCCTTGTGTGAGCGCTTCACAAAGCATGTATTTTATGTATATTTCCAATCTTCATGCTCAATAATAGCCCAATTACAAAAATATGACAAGCTTTTTAGCTTTTGAGTTTGCTTTCTACAAAAATAGAAAAATAAAGCTAATGGACGGTGCCCATAGAGTCTGGCACGCCCAATCTCAATGTCCAAATAGAAATAACATATCCAGGCGCATAAGTGCATACAAAATAATAATAAATAATCGATGTCTCTATAGACATAACAAAATATAGGCATGGCGCCTATCAAAATATAGTCCAAAAGTCGGAAACCCGCTAGACTCCAATGCTTTCCTCCGCCACTGCTGCTATCTCTACACATCAACTGAAGCATTCACAATCGTTAGCAAAATAATACAATTAAACCGACAAAAGTGAATACCTAGCAGTCTTCAGCTACATAAATAAATCAACTGGTTAGAAATAAATCCTAACCTTAATTTATTACGAGTGCGCACTCTAAACTCATAAATGTTTATTAATTTAATATGCATTTTGCGGAATCACCCGCTATGGAATCACCCATGTACACACTAAATTAATGAAACGCCCGAAAAGGACAGGCGTCCCCATCAACTTCTCGCACAAAGAATCCTCTTTGTGTATGAGCCCCGGACATCTAAGTTTACGGAATCCACCGTAAAACCTCACGGAATCCACCGTGGAATATGCCTCCTGGCATCATACCCCTGGGGTGGGATAGCAATTGACCTCAATTGCTATTAGCTCAATGTGGAGCTAACAGAGTGGGGAAAGCATTTAAGTCTCTAGCGTGCATCCATTGTGCTTCCTCTACAGGATGGTTCTTAAATGTCTTGCTACTTGGGAGGATTTCAAGAAGAAGTTCATACAAAATTTCCTTTCTCCACAATTTCATGAGAAAGCTATTAAGCAATGGGATCTTCTTCAGCAACGGGATCGTGAGCCTATTCCTCAGTATACAGAGCGTTTTTGGAATGCATTACTCCAGTTACGCATACTTGAAGACGTACCAAAAGCGACACATAAGTGCAAATATATGTCTGGACTCCTTGAGCATATATGTGTCTGGACTCCTTGGGTATTATTATGCTCAAGTTAACATGTTCAAGCCTGCTACTCTTGAAGATGCCATTTCACTAGCTCACGACACTGAAGATAAGTTACGAGGTAGAGACAGACGTCCACAGCAATTCCAAGCCAATGGTAATTATGGATCTAAGCAATTCAATTCCAATTTTAGAAGATTTAATCCAGGCCGTTTCTCTTCATCATCTTTCCGTGAAAATTGGGCAAAACCACCTGCATTACCATCCAATGTCAATCAAAACCCTAAGCCTATTCCACAGCCAAACCCTAATGTCCCTAAACTTCTCGCAATTGCAAACAATGTAACCAAAGCCAAGCCAATAGTATGCTATAAATGCCACCAGCGTGGACATCTAGCAGCAAATTGTCATTCAAAGAAGCCACCTGCCCATATCAACTACCTTGGAGCAATGGACGAAGACGAACATGAAGATATGCGTGATTTCACAAAAGATGAGGACGGCACTACTAATACTTCGGATACTTTGCTAGGTATGCTAACTCCACATTCTTTATTGACTATGAAATGTTTGGTGCATGGAAAGGAAAAGATTATTTTGCATGATGACGGTAGCACTCATGATTTTATTTCAGCAAAATTAGTAAAAGAATTGAAGTTACAGACTATATCTATGCATTACAGCATCAAAGCTGCATTCTTAAGCACTAGGTATAATGGTACACAGGAAGTGCATAACTTAGAGATTCAAATTGTTCAATACACAGAAAGAAGAAATTTCCTAGTTGTTCCATTACAATTGAGTGACATTATTTTAGGTATGCCTTGGCGTCACCAGCATAACCCAGATATAGATTATTCCACATATTCAATGAATATTAACTTTCAAAGAAAATCTATTATATTATATGGTATGCATGCATCTAATGTTTTTCCACTGCTTTCGCATACTCAAGCTAAACGTCCATTACGCAAGAGTAGTAAATCTTATCTCATTTGGGTGAATGAACTGCAAGCAAAAGATAATTATATGCACCCTAGGCATAAAGAATTTCTTGCACATTTTAAGGACTATTTTGCAGAAGACTTACCACCTGGTTCACCTCCTTCACGTCCAGAAGACCATAAGATAGATTTGATCCCTGGCATACAACCACCTTGCAAAGCACCATATAGGCATAACCAGATAGAGCAAAAAGAAATTCAGAGTCAAATTGAGGAATTACTAAATAGAGGATTGATTCGACCTAGCAGTTCTCCATTCGGTGCACATGTTCTGTTAGTCAAGAAAAAGAATAATACCTATCGTATGTGCATTGACTATCGAGCTTTAAATAAGATCACTGTAAAGAATAAGTATCCCATTCCTAGAGTCGATGACCTTATGGATAAATTGCAAGGATCTGCTATATTTAGTAAAATAGACCTTAAGTCTAGTTATCATCAGGTGAGACTAGATACCTCAGACATATTTAAGACTACATTTAGAACACAGTTTGGTCATTACGAATTTTTAGTGATGCCATTTGGATTGACTAATGCACCTGCTACGTTTAGTAGAATGATGAACCGTATATTTTTGAAATATCAGTATTGTGTAATTGTCTTCTTTGATGATATTTTGGTGTTTAGTCAAACTGAGAAAGAACATTATGAGCATTTGTCATTGGTTTTCCAACTACTAAAAGATAATCAACTGTAAGCAAACCCTGAAAAGAGTGATTTCTTTAAAACAAAAATTGAGTATTTAGGTCATATTGTATCATCTGATGGAATTAAAGTTGATCCTAAGAAAATTGATGCAATATTAAATTGGCCTGTACCTAAAAACGTGCATGAGTTACACTCATTCATTCGTCTTGCTACTTTCTATAGGAAGTTTGTACGTAATTTTTCATTACTTGCTTTACCACTAACTAAACTTCTGAAGAAAGGAATTGTCTATCATTGGTCCGAAAATCAACAGAAATCCTTTGACTTATTGAAACATGCATTAACCTATGCCCCTATCCTACAGTTGCCTGATTTTAATAGACCATTATTTCTAGTAGTGACCGATGCTAGTGGATTAGGAATAGGAGCTGTACTTATGCAAGACAATCATCCTATAGCCTATTCTCGTTGTAAGCTGAAACCCTCTGAACTGAAATATTCCACATATGACAAAGAACTATTAGCAGTTGTACAAGCATTAAGACAGTGGAAACACTACTTAATGGGTTCAAAATTTATGATTAAGACCGATCAGCAAATTATTAGACATTTACTTAGCCAACCCCAAATCTCTGACCGACATATCAAATGGGCATCCTTTATTCAAAGTTTTCATCCTATCATTCAATACCAACCCGGTAAAGAAAATGTAGTGAGGCTAATGCATTAATAAGTAGAAGACCTGCCATTCATAATATTTCTATTATATCTTTTGATTCTTTGATTGCTATGAAAGATACTTATCATCAGGATATTACTTTTCATGCTGATTGGAATAAATTAGTTCAAAATACCTTGATTCCTATTGATTCATTGTCACATAATGATGGATTTATGTTTTATGAAAAGAGATTGTGTGTTACGATTCCATTCAGATCTTTTGTTTTGAATGAGATTCATTATCCCCCATATCAAGGTCATAGAGGTATCATATCTACTTTACGTACCTTAATTGAATATTTTTATTGGCCGCATATGGACATTGATGTATCTAACTTTGTTTCTGAATGTTTGATTTGTCAAAGAGTTAAGAGACATCATGGTAAACAGTATGGATTGTTGAGATATCGAGCTCCACTCGTGATACGCCAGGGTGACCATTGTGTATTTATGTCACCGACTTGTCAGTTGCAGACGAGGTTGGTACACCGCCCATGAATAATAGCTACATGATAGCTATCCTTATCTACTCTAGTTCGTGGCTCAATTAGTATGCCACCTTAGTTAGTTGAGTTTGGTTTGAGACCCATATATAGGATTCTTCTATTTCTTTGTACTTGAGTTCTTTTGGCTTACACAACTAAGAAGAGGAAAATTGTTTTCAGCCTCCACCTTTGTGTGTATTCCCCCATTGTGCAAGTAAGAAAGCTACAAGTGAGACTCCTTCCTTCTCTCCCACAATCTTGACATGGTATCAAAGCCTTGTTCGTGGTAAGGAGCTTAAGAAAGCAAGCCAAGCTTGCGGTGTTCTGGTAAGAGGAGCAATGTTGCTTTCATTTTCTGTTTTGGAAGCAGATCTCTGCAGGTAGCACAGCCGAAAAGTGCAGGAGTGCATTGTCTCAGGTTGAGACATCCTTCACAGTGAATCAAGAGGGAAATATATGCTTCGGGTGAGGGCTTTAGCCCTCGGCAACCTTGTTTTTTTTATTTGAGGCCATTTCGGGGCCTGTTTTGAAGGCGGAAGTTTTCTGCACGCACTCAGGAAAAGGCCCAATTTTATGCTATGCAGCCACTGTTCTACAGGTCGGTGAAAAGTTACTATAGAAATTGCATCGTATGCTTATGCACAGAGACATTGGGAGTTACAGAATCATCCCTATTGCCTGTTAATGCAAAATCGTCACTAGGAAGTGACTGTGTGGTCAAATACCACTTTCTCAGTTTTGCAGATTTGCCTTTGTGAGGCTGAAGCTGTGTTCTTTGCAGTGACAGAATTTTTTACAGTGTTCTGTAATGGCGTCTGATTCTCTCTCACACATTGTCACTGAAAAGCTTGACAAGAATAACTTCCAAGCTTGGAAGTTTAGAATGATGAATTTCCTTATGGGAAAAGGATATTGGAAATTTGTTGCAGGAAATGAAGAAGAACCAGTTCTTCCTGATATTCCCAATCAACAGCAAATGCAGGCATTTAAAGCATGGCATGAGAGAGCCAGAAAAGTTATGTATTGGCCGTCTATCAGCATTTCAGACTCTATGATTGTGCATATTCAAGATGCAAGTACGCCAAAGGAGGCATGGGATAGTTTGTCAAAAATGTATAGCACAAATACGCAAGCCAGGAAAATGCAGCTCAAGCAAGAGTTGCACAATGTGCAAAGAGAAAGTATGAGCATCAATGACTACCACATGAAGGTGAAGAAGATTGCAGATGCACTTGCTTCCATTGGGTCGTCAGTGGAAGATGATGATTTAGTCTCAGTGACCTTGAATGGTCTAGGAAAGGATTATGCACAGTTCCGAACATCCATTTCCGTCCATGAAAGATTTCTTGATTTTGAGGAGTTGATTGCTCTTCTAATTTCTGAGGAGTAGAGAAATGGTGGTGCATCTTCTTCAGGAGGAACTTCAAAAGAAGTTGTCTTCTACTCAAATGCTGGAAGAGGTAGAGGTAGAGGTAGAGGAGGCCGATATGGAGGCCGTGGTAGAAATCAGAATATGCAACAAACTCAAGAAAACCGGTCCTATGGAGAAGGACATGGTAACTCTAGAGGCAGGGGGAGCCAAAGAGGTCATGGTGGATGGCAAAGATGCAAAAATGCAAACAGTAATGTTGAATGCTACTACTGTGGTAAAATGGGTCATATGGCTAAAGACTGCTATAAAAAGCAGAATGACATCATGAATGGAAAACTACAACAAGGAAATTATGCATCTTCTAGTAGACAGGATGATGATAGAAATGAGCATTTGTTTATGGTGCAGTACATAAACAATTCTGTGACAAGTGTAGAAGAAAGTAATGATGTATGGTATGTTGACTCAGGTGCATCAAACCACATGACAGGTCATGCAGAATGGATGGAGGATGCAAGGAAAACGGAAAAACCAGGATTTGTGGAAACTGGTGATGATACTGTATATCCTATTATGCAGATTGGAAAAATTCATTTGTCTATGTAGGATGGGAAAAAAAAATACATGTCTGATGTATTTCATGTCCCGAATATCACCAAGAATCTGGTTTCTATTGGTCAAATGGTTGAGCAGGGCTTGCAGGTCAGATTTAATCCTCATGGATACTTTGTTGAGGATATGAAAAATAAAGGTCGCTTGATAGCAAAAGAAATGAAGAAGGGCAGAATGTTTACGTTGGATGCAGACATGCCTGAATTGAGTGTAGCAATGTTTGCACATGGGACCGGTGTAGTTGCAGATATTGATATCTGGCATAAATGCATTGGTCATGTTAATGTACAGCGACTTAAATCAATGCAGGCCCAAAATATTGTTGCAGGATTGCCCAAATTCAAGGTTGCAGAAATGCATAAGGTATGTGAAGCCTGTCAGTTTGGAAAATAGGCAAGGAAACCATTTCCTAGACATGTTCAAGAGAGTAAGAAGCCATTGGAATTAATCCACTCTGATGTGTGGACTACTAAAGCTGCATCTCTTGGAGGCTGTCATTATTTTGTCACTTTTATTGATGACTATAGCAAAAAAGTTTGGGTGTATTTTATGAAAAAGAAAAGTGAAGTTTTTGGGCACTTCAAAACTCTTAAAGCTATGGTTGAAAAAGAAACAGGCATGCAAATAAAATGCCTAAGGTCAGATGGAGGGGGAGAGTACCTCTCAAATGAGTTTGCAAGGTTCCTGTAGGAGCATGGCATAAAGCAGCAATATTCATACAGTCATACTCCACAACAAAATGGAATTGCAGAAAGGAAAAACAGGCACATTGGAGAGGTATCTCGTGCCATGCTCAATGAAAAAGACTTGCCATATTTTTAACGGGCTAAAGCAGTTGCTACAACAGTCTACATAATGAATAGGACTCCCACTACAGCAATACATGGAATGACTCCAGAGGAGAGGTATACTGGTAGGAAACCAGATATTTCTCATTTGAAAATTTTTTGTTGCATTGCCTATGTATATGTGCCAGATGAGTTGAGATCCAAGTTGGATCCAAAAGCTGAGAAGTGCATCTTTATTGGTTACTCTCTCCAGCAAAAAGGGTATAGATGCTATAACCCTTCTACTCGTACGTTTACAGTGAGCAGAGATGTTATTTTTGATGAGATGAGTAGCTGGTATAAACCAGTAAATGTGATTGATGATGTAGATGCACAAAATGGTAATGCTGCACAGAATTCACATCAGCAGTCACAAAATATTAGTGGACCTGGAGCGTCCTCTAGCAATGGTTCACATTCTTCGCCATGGATCGACAAATTGAGATTAGGAGAATCTTCTCAAAGTAATGCAGATAGTGGTATGAAGGTATCACGAAAAGGAAAAGAGAAGGTTGATCAGCCCATGTTTGATGTGAATGCAGGTCACTCTTATGTGGATGGTGAATCCAGTGGCTTAGAACAGAGCATTGATGATGAGTTGGGTATTCCTTCTATTGTTACACCTGGAGTAAGGAAGACTAGGGATGTTTTGAGAGCACCTGGGAGTGAACCTACTTTGCGCAGGTCTACGAGAGCTAGGTATCCTGTGGATAGGCTGAAATATGATGGATTTACAGCCATTCACTATGCATATATGGTCAAAGTGATATAGGAACCAGAACCCACTTCTTTTGAGCAAGCCATGGGAAAAGAAAAATGGGAGAAAGCCATGGATGAAGAAATGGATGCCTTGGAAGCAAATGCTACATGGAAATTGGTACCTTTGTCTAAAGGTAAAAATGCAATTGGCTGTAAGTGGGTTTATAAGGTGAAGCACAATGCAGATGGTTTTGTGAACAGATACAAGGCAAGATTAGTAGTCAAGGGGTATGCACAAACATATGGCATTTACTATGAAGAAACATTCAGTCCAGTTGCAAGGATGGCAACCGTAAGAGCAGTCATTGCTATGGCTGCATCAAAGGGATGGTCTTTACATCAGATGGATGTAAAGAATGCCTTCTTGCATGGTGATTTGTAAAAAGAGGTCTATATGGAGCAGCCACCAGGTTATGTGCATGCTGTTTATCCTGAGTTTGTTTGCAGGTTGAAGAAAGCCTTGTATAGCTTGAAGCAAGCACCTAGAGCATGGTCTGACAAGATATGATAGTATCTTGTCACTATTGGCTTTCAGATTTCCAAGGCAGATTTCTCACTTTATGTGAGAAAAACAGAGAAATGTATTATGCTACTTGTCATTTATGTTGATGATTTGATTATGACAGGTGACAGTGATGAAGATATCCTTCATGTGAAAATGCTATTGAAGCAGAAGTTTGAGATGAAGGATTTGGGAGAGCTGTGTTATTTCTTGGGCATTGAGGTAATTAGATCACCAAGTGGGATACAGGTCTTGCAGAGACAGTATGGATTGGACATGCTGTCCAAATATGGGATGACAGACTGTAAGCCTATTTCAGTTCCTTTGAATATGTCAACTACCTCATCCTCTGTACTGACATAAACTAGATCAATAAGACCTAGTAAAACCCTCTCTCGCACATAGTGATAATGCATCTCAATGTACTTTGTTCTAGCATGATAGACTGGGTTATTTGCCAAGTGTATACTACTCATGTTGTCACAATAAATGACAACTGGCCCATCTGTAGACTGATGCATATCATAAAGTAGCTTATGCAACCAAGCTACCTCACATGCAGCCATTGCTGCACCCCTGTACTCAGCCTCTGTGCTCGACAAGGCAACTGTAGGCTGTTTCTTGCTGCTCCAAGTGACTGCAGCACTTCCAAAAGAGAACACATATCCACTGGTAGATCGCCTATCAGAAATATTACTAGCCCAATCAGCATTAGTGTATCCATGCAACTGTATCTGAACCCCGTCTCATAAAATAGTCCATACTGCAATGTGGACTTCACATACCTGAGTATGTGTCTAGCCGCATCCAAATGTGGTTTCCTTGGAGCCTACATAAACTGACTTACCAATCCAACATCATAGCTCAAATCTGGCCTGGTAATAGTCATATAAATCAAACTTCCTACTATGCGTCTGTACATAGTGGGGTCTTCTAGAAGCCCACCTACATCTGTGCTCAGCTTCACAATTGGGCGTAGAGAAGCTGCGCAAGTTGAGAGACCTGCTTGGTGTGCAGGAATTGGGATTGAGCTCGAGGGGGAGTGTTGAGATATCGAGCTCCACTCGTGATACGCCAGGGTGACTGTTGTGTATTTATGTCACCGACTTGTCAGTTGCAAACGCAGTTGGTACACCGCCCATGAATAATAGCTACATGATAGCTATACTTATCTACTCTAGCTCGTGGCTCAGTTAGTATGCCACCTTAGTTAGTTGAGTTTGGTTTGAGACCCATATATAGGGTTCTTCTATTTCTTTGTACTTGAGTTCTTTTGGCTTACACAACTAAGAAGAGGAAAACTGTTTTCAGCCTCTATCTTTGTGTGTATTTCCCCATTGTGCAAGCAAGAAAGCTACAAGTGAGACTCATTCCTTCTCTCCCACAATCTTGACATGGATTACTTATGTCTTTGTCTATTCCATCCAAACCTTAGGAACAAATTTCTATGGATTTCATTACTAGTTTACCTAATACTAAATCTAACCATGATATGATTTAGACAGTAGTAGATAGATTTAGTAAACAAGCATATTTCATTTCATGTAAGAAAACTTTAACAGCATTACACGTAGCACAATTGTTTTATAAAACTGTTTTTACTAACCATGGATTGCCAAAAGTTATTATTTCAGATCGTGATTCTAGATTTTGTAACAACTTTTGGATTACTCTGTTTGCTAACCTAGACACAAAGATTGATTTCTCATCTGCATTTCATCCTGAAACTAATGGACAAACAGAAGCCACTAATAGCACTATTCTAGATCTCTTACGTGCATATACTATTTCTAAACCACAGATATGGGACACACATTTGCATTTATTACAGTTTACATATAACAATACACCACACACATCTACAAAGAAAGCACCGTTTGAAGTGATTTATAGATATAGATTATCTACACTTGTTGCATCTTTGTCAAATAGAATTCAAAGTGCTGATGATATTGCTAGTATGCATAATACTATTTTTGATGAGGTTAAAGATATGATTGTCAAAGACCAGCAATCATATACCAAACAAGCCAACAAGAAAAGACAAGCAATGAATTCAAAGTTGATGACTATGTTTGGTTGAGAATAGAAAAACATAGACTACAAAGTGTAGATACACACCCAGTTGTCAAATGAGTCCCTAGATTCTATGGACCATTTAGGATAATTCATAAAATTAATGACAATGCATTCAAGTTAGAATTACCACCTCATTGAAAAATTCTCAACACATTTCATATTAGTTTATTAAGACCTTTTAGAGGCCAATTACCAGTACACCCTGTTTATGAAAACCCACCTTTATTAGAGGAAGAGATTGAAATACTTGAACCTGAAGCTATCATAGACACTGACTTTTTAACCACTAGAACTGGCCGAAGATATTCTAGATATCTAGTTAAATTTAAGAACCATCCTGTAGAGGAAGCACAATGGATGCATGCTAGAGACTTAAATGCTTTCCCCACTCTATTAGCTCCATATTGAGCTAATAGCAATTGAGGTCAATTGCTATCCCACCCCGGGGGTATGATGCCAGGACGCATATTTTACGGTGGATTCCGTGCCACAGTGGATTCCGTGAGGTTTTACGGTGGATTCCGTAAACTTTGATGATCGGGGCTCATACACAAAGTGGATTCTTTGTGCGAGAAGTTGATGGGGACGCCTGTCCTTTTTGGACGTTTCATTAATTTAGTGTGTACATGGGTGATTCCATAGTGGGTGATTTCGCAAAATGCATATTAAATTAATAAACGTTTATGAGTTTAGAATGCGCACTCGTAATAAACCAGTTGATTTATTTATGTAGCTGAAGATTGCTAGGTATTCACTTTTGTTGGTTTAATTGTATTATTCTACTAACGATTGTGAATGCTTCAGTTGATGTATAGAGATAGCAGCAATGGCGGAGGAAAGCATTGGAGGATAGTGAGTATTCGATTTATGGAGTATATTATGATAGGCATCACGCATATATTTTGTCATGCCTATTTATTGAGGCATCGATTATTTATTATTATTTTGTATGCGCATGGGCACATGGTTATGTTATTTCTATTTGGACATTGTATTGGGCATGACAGATTCTTTGGGCACTGTCCATTAGCTTTATTCTTATTTTTGTGTTAAAGCAAACTCAAAAGCTAAAAGCTTGCTATTTTGTAAATTGGGCTATTATTGAGCATGAAGATGAAATATACATAAAATACATGCTTTGTGGAGCGCTCACACAAGGCATGGGGGAAGATTGCACCCAATTGGTCTCTTGCTCTTGTCGTTCATGCTTTTTACCTTGTAATTTGTGCAAAAAGTATAGTTCCATTGTTCTTGGGAACCTTTCGACATTCACTACGTGAGCATACAGCATCCGATCTGCGCACCAGTAACAATGATGAAATAGATGGGCTGAAGACACATATGACAAAGGAGATTAATAGATGGGTGACCATAGTCAAAATGCTACGTGTATATGTTTTGAACTTGTGCAACTCCTAGTTTATGAAACATGCAACTCTTATTTTATGGTTTATGTGTTATTTAATTTAGGAACATGATCTTATGAAGCAAAGCTAATCCTCATGATGAGTAAAGGCTATTTTAAAACTTATTTAGAGCTATGTGGCTACTTATAAATGCAGGACTCTTGGTATCTCTCTAGTGAAAAAGGAAAGACAAATGAAGTATTCTTGGTATCTTTGTATTCTATTTCACTTAGGAACATGATTCCGTGAAACAAAGCTAATTTCATGATGAGTTAAAGCTTAATTGGAGCCAATATGGCTAGTTACAAAACCAAGAACTCTTGGTATCTCTCTAATGGAAAAGGAAAGACAAATCAAGAAGGAATGGCCCCATTGAGAAATCTTAAGAATAGAAGGGCACATGTCTAAGATAAGAGATTATATATAAAGCTCTGATCTCGGTAAGCAATTATCAACTTTAAGGCGTTGCACATGCTCTAAAATGGGGGGGAGAATTTTTCACTCCAAGATGCCATGGATTGCTTTTTAACATCTAAAAGGGGAGGAAGGATTAGGATTTTTCACTCTAGCACAGCATATTGGAGCATGGTCTAGAGCATCCAAAGAGATATGGTTGGACACACAATAATTAGCATGTGCTTGTGATGGCCTCTCATGTGAGTTTATGGACATCCATAATTGCTCATTATCCACGTGTAGTTGGAGATGTGGAGAACTTCACCCCGTATCGAATTCGGAGATGCGAAAGTGGCAGACTCTGCCTTATCTCTCGAAGGCAAATAATGTGAGAGGGCATTATTTGCGATGATTATATGAAATAATACGCGTGGGGCCAGGCATGTATAAAAGGGCAGGTTGTGACATTGAACTGGTCGCGGGCTCTCCACAAGTCGAGGATAGTTCCTCCACAGCGCAAGCGCGCAGACACGCGGAGAGAGAGAGAGAGATGGCTCACGTCCCATATTATGCCAGTCAAGTATCATGCATAAAGAAGCAAGCGGCCGGATGGCAGACCATCACCTTAAGCGCTCCCAATTTTGTTACAAATGTGGAGCCACAGATCGACTGCAGCGAGACAGCCTCGCAATACATTGTCTCAGCCTTCGTAGATAACGGTAAATTAATGTTCTCATAACATGCAAAACTGATGTTTAATGTTGCACGAGCCTATGACTCGTTGAGACAGTACCTTAATACTAAGGAGGATTGCATAATGCGGCGTTCGATGAGTGGTGAAGATGTCGTTGCTAATTTCCGGTTCATCTTGCTTGCTTGCTTGCTGCAGCGCTTCGAGGGGAGCTGCGAGTCGAGGTGGATGACCACAGCCAGACGTTGTACGTTTGTGGACCCACCTTCACCAAGCCCGTCTCGCTGCCCCCGAACCTCCTCACCAGCCACACCCACGCGGCTTGGCACAAGGACGGCCGTCTCCTCATCACCATCCCGAGAAGAAAGTCGCCCGCTCAGCAGCGTCGCTCTGCTCCTGCTAACAACGTCCTGAGGCATCTCAAAGTCTTATTCGTGAACTAGCCTACTTATGTGTAAACGAACACCTTACGCTTGTTTGTCCTAGGTTTTTAGACTCGATCTTAGGCGTTCCATCGCATGTCATGTCTGTTAATTCATGTCAACATATCCACCTCTACACTAAGGCGGCTTCCTTAATTAATTGGGAGTCCTCGGGCTTCCTCCATGGCCGTCGTCTACGCCTTGGACCATGTCGTCAGGACCTACGTACGCATGTTGCGAGAGATTAGGCGTAAAAACTTGGAAATGCAAATGTGCATAAGCTGACCTTGCATTTAAATGCACATGTACATAAGTTATCTCTATCTCTCCTTCCTTTTACTTTCTCAAAGCAACTCATCTTACCACCGGGTTCTTTCAAGTTTGCCCACACTTTACATTTTGCTCACTTTGTCAGAATTGCTCCACTCTTGAGGTTTCCTACATTGTTTTAATATGGCCGTTTAATATTCACACTATCAAGCCATTTTGCTCTTAGATATGCATACATTGTGCTTCACCACTTGTCAATAGGAAAGAGAAGAATACGAATTCGCTTAATATCCCACATCACCAAGTTCTCTCAACTATTTGAAGCTTAAGAGTATGCTTGGAGAATGCGCAAGCTCATGTTTGGAAGGAAATCTATGTGCATTATAAAACACAAGGGTAAGGTAGAGATGAGATCAAAGCTCAGGTTGATAGATATGTAAATGGCGCATGCTGATTGTTGAGATGTCGAGCTCTTCATAAGCCGGCATCCATTACGTGTCTTGGTGATGTGGCAGGATATTTGAACGAAATCGAAGTGCATTATAAAACACAAGAGCAAGCTGGAGATGAAATCAAAGCTAAGGTTGATAGACATGTAAATGGCACATGATTCTAATAAGGAAGAGAGCTTGAAGAGGCATTGCTCTAGTAAGACGTGAGACACAATGACACACAGCTTTGCCTAATGAACACCACACTTGATTCGTCCACCTTTATTGTTCTACATGCATTTTATATGTAGGACATAACCAATCTTTTGCTTAGTACGGGAGAACATCACCCAACTCTTCTCAAACAATCTCGCATACCTTGCAACAAACAAGAGAAATGAACTTCCTCTATATTTCTCAATACACATGGGTGCCTACTGCATAAATGCCTCCTATCCCGAAAACAAAAATATATGCACTATAAGAAAATATACAAAAGCTACGACATTGGCTACATCAACAATGTCAATTAGAGGTAATAACATGTAACATGAATCAAAATCAATTTGTCATTTTTGCATGCTCGATATTCTCCATGGCTAGTTTTCCCTCACTATTATGCATCCAAGCCCCTATATATAAAACCCATGCATACTTATTTGAGATAATGCAAAAATCTCTACTCTAAAACACACAAATGCTCTATATGCAACATTTCATTGTTTAGGTATGCTTTTCCGAGTCCTTATCTACCATCGATCAAATTCACATAAGTTTTGAAATGGTTTTTTCTACTACATTACATAAGCCTTTGTAAGGCCTCACTATTCAAACATAAGACATAATTTAAATGTCGGAATCCGCTCCAAAACTTTATGTTGTGGAAAAAGGAAATGTTGATTACTTAAGGTGAGCAATGTTATAGGAACATCCTACATAAATGTAGTATAACCAATTTCTCTTGTGGGGCGAGGTATCTTAAAAAATAAAAGTGTACCCACATGTGATCAACAAGAGGGTTATTTAATTCTAGTAAAATTTGCATGATACATTCACTGAAGGGCTTTTCTAATTTTAATTCTAGTAAAATTTGAACGAAATCGAAGTGCATTATAAAACACAAGAGCAAGCTAGAGATTAAATCAAAGCTAGGGTTGTTCTTTGCCACATCAAAAAGTAGGGAAGAGGAGAATGAAAGCCCTTTATGATCTTTGGGCTATGAAGTACAAAACTTGATATTCGTATATTGAGCAACGTTACCACCAAGGTCGAGTGATCTAGTGGAGCAAAGGGTATCAAGTTATTGAGTGGCAAGCTGGATCCTTTACATGGGAGATTAAGGCCTACTGCTACCAATTGTCAACTACTTTTGACTAGCATTCCTATGAAGTATAGTGAGGAAGGAGGGATTGTGCCTATTATACATCCTCTCTCTCAACTTGATTTTGATTATCGTATGTACGAGTGAGCTGATTATTAGGGCATGGCCTATCAATGAAGCTTGAGTTTATACTCTTTATTTTGATAGAGCTTCCAGAGGGCCTGCTAAACACGTGAGTGTTGGTGTTGTCATTGAAGATCCCCAACATAGGGTTGTCATGAAGATGGGAGTCTATTTAGGACCCTTTTTTGCTAATAATACAGCAGAATACCAGGCCTTGATCATAGGGCTGAATGTAGCCCACTATGGTAGTATCCGTGGATTATTGGTTAAAGGTGACTCACGATTAGTAATCAATCAACTAAATGGGACTTACAATGTATGAGATCCCATCCTACGGATGTACCATCGTGTAGCCTTGGATATGTTGCATATCTTTGAGACGGTGACTTATCAGTTAGTTCCTCAACAATGGAATCGCTTTGCGGATTCCCTAGCTAACTATGCTTTTGTGGAAGATGTCTTCTTCAATTGTGGTCTAGGCTTCGGAGCCCTTACAATTACCTCCTAACATTAGCCCTGGACAACTTTGGGATCTTCTTGCTGACATGTCATATTTTAGCCGCCGATGGTTAGTCTGGGTTATGAGTCAAGTCACAAGTGAGCACCTTCTAACTTTGTCATGGACACATAGGATTGTGTACTGTCATATTCATCAAACACCCCTTGCTATTTATATGGGAGGTTAGCTAATAACTTGATGCACTTAGTGTAGGGCCTAAGAGGCCTTATCCTTGGTCAGTTTTGTGCTTTAGTAGAGTAATGTTAGGATCAAGGGATCGTTTCAGCAGTACAGTGTTCTGAATGGTAGTAAAATGTTTTATTTCATAAGACCAAGAGGGATGTCTTTGTCGATTTCAAATGTTTTATTTCATAAGGCCAAGAGGGTCATTCTGTTGGTTGTGAAATGTTCTATCTCTTTAGGCCAAGAGGATTGTGTGTCTATTTTATGCAAGTATGTTTAATGGTTTTCTCTTTTAGTGATTCCATCACATTGGTTGTATGAAGTGCATGGAGGGAGCCTTTGCTGCACAGGAGCTTATTGTGACCATTCCAAGTGGTGTCATCGCCTTTCCAAGTTTTTCTCTTAAGCTAACAATATTATATGTGTATGTGGGGGCTATTTTGTTTTTATTTGTGGGGATTGGCAATCAAGGCATGAAGTCCTAGGGCTTGGCTAGGTATATATGGGGGGATTTGAGTAGTTGTCTACCTCTTGTTAAGACATTTTCATGCATTAAAGACCTGTGATAGAGGGTAGTCCTTATGGCCTTGTCCTTCCCGCTTGCTAAGTAGTTGTCATAGGTGGTGCGCAGATCGGCCGTTGTATGCTCGCGTAGTGAATCCCGGAAGGTCCCCAAGAACAATGAACTCTACTTTTTGCACAAGTTACAAGGTAAAAAGCATGAACGACAAGAGCAAGAGACCAATTGGGTGCAATCTCCCCCCATGCCTTGTGTGAGCGCTTCACAAAGCATGTATTTTATGTATATTCCATCTTCATGCTCAATAATAGCCCAATTTACAAAAATATATCAAGCTTTTAGCTTTTGAGTTTGCTTTTACAAAAATAGGAATAAAGCTAATGGACGGTGCCCAAAGAGACTGGCATGCCCAATACAATGTCTAAATACAAAAAACATAACCTTGCGCATGGGCGCATACAAAATAATAATAAATAATCAATGCCTCAATAGACATGACAAAATATAGGCGTGGCGCCTATTAAAATATAATCCATAGATCGAATACTCGCTAGACTCCAATGCTTTCCTCCACCACTGCTGCTATCTCTACACATCAACTGAAGCATTCACAATCGTTAGTAAAATAATACAATTAAACCGACAAAAGTGAATACCTAGCAGTCTTGAGCTACATAAATAAATCAACTGGTTAGAAATAAATCCTAACCTTAATTTATTACGAGTGCGCACTCTAAACTCATAAATGTTTATTAATTTAATATGCATTTTGTGGAATCACCCGCTATGGAATCACCCATGTACACACTAAATTAATGAAACGCCCGAAAAGGACAGGCGTTCCCATCAACTTCTCGCACAAAGAATCCACTTTGTGTATGAGCCCCGGTCATCAAAGTTTACGGAATCCACCGTGGCACGAAATCCACCGTGAAATATGCCTCTTCATCATTCTACTAAAGGTAGCAAGTGCTTTAGTCAATCCAAATGGCATGACTAAAAATTCGTAATGACCAAACTGTGTTCTGAATGCAGTCTTGAATATGTCAGACTTATCTAGCCTCACTTGATGATAACCAGACTTAAGGTCAATTTTACTAAATATAATAGATCCTTGCAATTTGTCCATAAGGTCATCAACTCTAGGAATAGGGTACCTATTCTTTACAGTGATCTTATTTAAAGCTCGATAGTCAATGCACATACGATAGGTATTATTCTTTTTCTTCACTAACAATACAAGTGCACCGAATGGAGAACTGCTAGGTCGAATCAATCCTCTATTTAGTAATTCCTCAACTTGACTTTGGATTTCTTTTTGCTCTATCTAGTTATGTCTATATGGTGCTTTGCAAGTGGTTGTGTGCCAGGGATCAAATCTATATTATGGTCTTTCAGACGTGAAGGAAGTAAACCTGGTGGTAGGTCTTCAGCAAAACAGTCCTTAAAGTATGCAAGAAATTCTTTATGCCTAGAGTGCATATGATTTTCCTTTACTTACAATTCATTCACCCAAATGAGATAGGATTTACTACTCTTGCGTAATGCACGTTTAGCTTGAGCATGCGAAAGCAGTGGAAAGACATTAGATGCATGCATACCATATAATGTAATAGATTTTCCTTGAAAATTAATATTCATTGTGTGTGTAGAATAATCTATATCTGGGTTATGCTGGTGTCGCCAAGGCATACCTAAAATAATGTCACTCGACTGTAATGGAACAACTAAGAAATTTCTTCTTTCAGTGTATGAACCAATTTGAATCTCTAAGTCTTGCACTTCCTGTGTATCATTATACCTGGTGCCTAAAAATGTAGCTTTTATGCGATAATGCGTAGGTACAGTCTGTAATTTCAATTCCTTTACCAATTTTGCTGAAATAAAGTCATGAGTACTACCGTCATCATGCAAAATAGTATTTTCCTTTCCATGCACCAAACATTTCATAGTCAATAAAGAATGTGGAGTAGGCATACCTGGTAAAGTATCGGAAGTAGTAGTAGTGTCGTCCTCATCTTCAGTGAAATCAGGCATATCCTCATGTTCGTCTTCATCCATGGCTCCAAGGTAGTTGATATGAGCTGGTGGCTTCTTTAAATGACAATTTGCTGCTAGATGTCCAAGCTAGTGGCATTTATAGCATACTATTGGCTTGGCTTTGGTTACATTGTTTGCAATGGAGGGAAGTCTAGGTACATTTGGATTTGGCTGTGGAATAGGCTTAGGATTTTGATTTACATTGGATGGTAATGCAGGTGGTTTTACCCAATTCTTGCGGAAAGATAATGAAGAGAAACGACCTGGATTAAATCTTCTAAAATTGGAATTGAATTGTTTAGATCCATAATTACCATTGGCTTGGAATTGCTATGGTCATCTGTCTCTACCGTGTAGCTTATCTTCAATGTCGTGAGCTAGTGAAATGGCGTCTTCAAGAGTAGCAGGCTTGAACATGTTAACTTCAGCGTAGTAATGCCCAAGAAGTCCAGACAAATACTTCCGCTTATGTGTCACTTCTGGTACGTCTTCAAGCATGCGTAGCTAGAGGAGTGCATTCCAAAAACACTCTGTATACTGAGGAATAGACTCACGATCCCATTGCTGGAGTAGATCCCATTGCTTAATAGCTTTCTCATGAAATTGCGGTGGAAGGAAATTCTTCATGAACTTCTTCTTGAAATCTTCCCAAGTAGTAGGACATTCTATGCTCTTGCGTACTACAGTCCACCAAAGTAATGCTCTGTCTACCAAATGATTAGTAACACACTTGATTTTATCTTTTTTTGCATAGGTTTCCTCATGGAAATAGTCATCAAACTGACTAATGAATGCTAGAACAGTCTTTCCTTCTCGTATGCCATTGAAAGTAAGAAATTTGAAACTTCGTTTACTTATCTTTGATTCCTTGCGAATGGTTTGAGCTTCAAGAGTGGCGTCGATGGTACATCGAATCAGATCTTCAGCTTGAGGTTCTTCTTTGTCGGTAGACGCTCTTTGTAATTTTGCCAGTTGCGCTTGCAATGCTTGCCTAGCCCTTCGTTCTTCTTCCAATTGCATCATAATTAAGTCTAGCTTTTGCTCCATCATAGGTTCAGGTAGGTCACCTTCAGCCATAAGATCATCCATATGTGAATCTGCCATCCTGTAAAACTCAAAAGACCTTTCTCACTCAAAATCAAGTTAGCGGGATGAGCGTAGCTCAAGTTCGGGGTTACAAGGCTTATGTGTTTTTGGGTATTTCTTTCTCAATCTTCAGAAAATCTGCGATTTTTCCTTATTCTATGCTGAAAATGCTTCAGCAAACCTGCGTATGGGTAGAATACCTTCCATCGAACAACTTTGCAGTTCGGAGTTTCTGCGCAGGAACAGTCCTTCTAGAAGTTTTGAGCACAAGTCATTTCTGACTCTTATTGGTGACTAGTCTAACTTGCAGAGTTGCAGATTTATGTGACTTGCAGAGTTGCAGACTTGCAGAACTTAGCCGACTTAATGAACTTGCAGAACTTGATCACTGATTACTTGCAGAACTTGACTTCGGTGGTGTGTGGCCTGGAGTTGTTGACCAGAGATGACTTGTCTTACTTGTTTGATTAAGCTTAATGGATTAAGCTTAGTTGCTTAAGCTTAATGGGGAGGGGGCTTATGAAAAAACGACACTGATTCGTGGGGGGGGCCGTTTTTTTTTCGCCGTGCAAAAAAATTGGAGGCCCCTCTGAGACCTCGATTAAAAAATTTTGAAGCTTTAAGCTTCTATACTCTAAGCTTTGAAGCTTACTTAAGTCTTGAAAGATATGGAGTTGAGACTTAAGTATCTCTCTGATTAACCACGACTTGTTGATGGAGATGGAGTGGTTCTCCGCTTATACAGCCCGGTCCTTCGCGATCTGATGACAGAAACAGGGGTTCTTGATCGCCAGAAGTTTGCTTGTATCGACGATTCGCGACGAGATTGACCATAGAGCCCGATCGTTCCAGGAGCTCCGCCTTCGCGCGAGATGGGTAGCTATTGGAAGCTCTTGATCTCAGCTTCGCTCTGATACCACTGGTGCGCAGATCGGTCGTTGTATGCTCGCGTAGTGAATCCCGGAAGGTCCCCAAGAACAATGAGCTCTACTTTTTGCACAAGTTACAAGGTAAAAAGCATGAATGACAAGAGCAAGAGACCAATTGGGTGCAATCTCCCCCCATGCCTTGTGTGAGCGCTTCACAAAGCATGTATTTTATGTATATTCCATCTTCATTCTCAATAATAGCCCAATTTACAAAAATATATCAAGCTTTTAGCTTTTGAGTTTTCTTTTACAAAAATAGGAATAAAGCTAATGGACGGTGCCCAAAGAGTCTGACACGCCCAATACAATGTCCAAGTAGAAATAACATAACCTTGTGCATGGGCACATACAAAATAATAATAAATAATCGATGCCTTAATAGACATGACAAAATATAGGCGTGGCGCCTATTAAAATATAATCCATAGATCGAATACTCGCTAGACTCCAATGCTTTCCTCCGCCACTGCTGCTATCTCTACACATCAACTGAAGCATTCACAATCGTTAGTAAAATAATACAATTAAACCGACAAAAGTGAATACCTAGCAGTCTTGAGCTACATAAATAAATCAACTGGTTAGAAATAAATCCTAACCTTAATTTATTACGAGTGTGCACTCTAAACTCATAAACGTTTATTAATTTAATATTCATTTTGCGAAATCACCCACTATGGAATCACCCATGTACACACTAAATTAATGAAATGCCTGAAAATGACAGGCGTCCCCATCAACTTCTTGCACAAGGAATCCACTTTGTGTATGAGCCCTGGTCATCAAAGTTTATGGAATCCACCGTAAAACCTCACGGAATCCACCGTGAAATATGCCTCCTGGCATCAATAGGAGTACTTGCTATTGTGAAGCAGTTAGAGAAGCCTGCCAAAATAACAAAGAAGAGCAAGTTCTAAATATATAAAAAGATAAAACCCCTTAGTTAGAAAAGAAAAAAAATAAAATTCCTACAAGTAGTTGATTATCGCCTTGTGGAGGCCTGATAGGTTCATGGGACGAGTCAGACTCAAGGTGCAAACTCAAGGCTGATGCCTTGTCTTCTTAGGGATAGCAGCTAGCCAAAAAATAAATAAGGAAGGTTGGAGTGAAAATAGAAGTGAGAAAAAGAAAAGGATTAAGTGTCACCTGGTGAGAGCTTGGTAGGTTCTTGGATAATTAGGACATGAGGTCGATCCCCTATTCTCCTTATGTTATTCTATGCTCAGCTCTCTCCTTTTTACACACCCGAGTATAGAAACCTTGGGAGGCAAATGTGTTACATGAAAACTATGATGACCAAGCTATAGGAGTCCTCGCCTAGTAAGAGATCTTGGTCCAGTTGTCCTTCGTTAAGTAGGTAGTTCATACCACCACTAGGATGACCTCTTTGATAGGTTCTCTAGCAAGAATACAATATTAGTGAGTTTGGGAATCTCCCAATTCCCATTTTTTGAATACTAAAAAGGTGGCACCTGGATAACATGCCCATAAGTTTCTCAAAACCATATGATGTGACCTATCATTGGAAAGCGCTTGAAAAATAGAATCTATTGAGCTATAGAGCGCTCAATTTGGAGTTATAGTGTTCAAGTTATGAAAAATCCAAAGATTTGACCACGTGTCCCAAACTTATGGGAAATTCCCATATTCCCCAATATAGTGTTCAAGTTTGTGTTAGAGAAGTTGGTTAGCGACTCACTTTAGATTTCTGTCAAATTATGTTGGGCTTATCCCTTGTGGAATCTCATGCCTTGATTTTGTCAGGGGGTAGGTTGAGTTGTTATTGTACTTTGTTGAGTATATTTTTTATGGCATCTTGATGCTTTCTCTAGTCATTGTTTGTATAGATTAATGTATGGGATTCGACGGGCTAAGTTGTCATATCCCATGGTCGCCAATGAGAGTATATTTTAAAGACCCATCTTTAAGTGGAAAAGAGCACGAGAGACCATAAAAGACCAAATTTTCATGCAAAACAAAATGGTTGCAGATCGATGAGCTGGAGTTTTCCTAGATGGAGTTCGATGCCAAGAACCCAATGCAAGTCTTAATTCGTCGATCAAAGTTTGTTTGACCTCCCATTTAATCTTCGTAAGGTTTCACGTTATGAAGTACCTACATGATTCGGGAGCTGAAAAGTGCGTGGCAGGTGCCATGTTCTTAGATTTTGATGTCACGACGCTAGTCGTCTAGATGGATCTCGAATCCGAGCTCGTTTGCCCCCTCAAAAGTGAAAAAACCACTTGCCTACAGTGTGAAAACTTGAGAATTGAACTAGATATTTTAATGTTAAGTCTTAATAACTTGTTTAAGGGACCTATAAACACAAAAAAACGTTTTTGGAGGGAAGGGGGGACCATTTTTTTGGTGCATCCTTTCATGGCCAAAATATTAGAAATCAAGCTCACCGTCAGTGTGTCTTCATCTATGACCGACATCTATGACAACTAGTGTGTACAGCTGTCTACATGTGACTACATTAAATAAGTCGGGTTAGTAGTCAATCAGTGACCTGACTAGAGTTAGTCAGTCTAGTCTACATTTACACTAGGTCACTTTATCTTGAAGTGTGTGTGTGCTTTTCAGTAGAGTGTGTGGAAATGAAGGAATGAGCTTGAGAGCCTGAAGGCTCATGGATATGGAGTCATTCTCTTTCTCTCTCTCTACTCTTTAAACATGGTATCAGAGCTTCATCCATGAGGCTGTGGGAGAATGGTCATGACAACTTGCAAATGAAGCCATAGTCAAAGGAATGAATCAGTGTGGATTGCCTTTTGAAAATTGTGGATTGCTTCGTGCAAATCAGCAACATGTGTCTGAAAATCGTGGACTGTCTCTTGAAAAACAGCAACATGTATCTGAAAATCTACGCCTGCTGATCTGAATGGATAGCAACCTGTATCTGAAAATCTGCGCCTGCTGATCTGAATGGACAGCAACCTGTATCTGAAAATCTGCGCCTGCTGATCTGAATGGACAGCAACTTGTATCTGAAAATCTGCGCCTGCTGATCTGAGTGGACAACAACCTGTCAATCTTCAGTGGGGCACCTGGACAAGGTTCATAGAGCATGTATGCTCACTATTGAAGGTATTTGAAGTGTGCAAGGAGTAAATGATTACAGACACAGACCTGTAATCATTTCTGAACTACTGTAAACATGAATGGACAGCATGCATTCAGTCATTACTGACACACATGAGCCTTGTACTACACTCAAAAGGCATCTTTGGAGCACAAGAATGTGTCAAAGCATGTATACATTGGATCAAATGTCTTGGAGCTGAGATCTCTTGCTTAGAATACTCAGATCTGAAAATCAATGACAGGCTGAAAACTGTCATACACTGTCAATGTCAGAATACTCAGATCTGAAAATCAATGACAGGCTGAAAACTATCATACACAGTCAATGACAGAATACTCAGATATGAAAATCAATGATTGAGAGCAGAATTTATGTGCTGGGAAGTGCTTAAAAATAGCTAAAAATTATGAATATCAAGGGAAAAATATTCACTGTCAAAGTTGGCGGCTCGATCTAGGACGATTTTAAGCATCAAAGTGCTTTAAAGGTGCCCGAGCGACACTTGTTGATTTTTCATAATTTTTTCGACGGTCGTGTGGGTTGACACGAGCTACCGGTCAATGCGGGATGCCAAGTCGAACACCCAAGATTTTTCAAAGCTCAATTCGGAGTCCGGACGGGGAAATGGCCACGAAATGGTCAAGATATGAAAAGGTGGACACTTGGGAGGCCAAATTTGAGCATGCCTTTTGAGTTTGGAAAACACCCCCCCCCCCCCCCCCCCCCCCAAAAAAAAAATTATGCACCTTATGAAGAAAAAAACGTGGAGAGAGAATAAAGAGGGATGAAAAAACGTGGAGGAAGATGGCGCCCGAAAAATGCGCCATGGAGGATGGAGAGGCAACTTGCCTGCTGCAAACAACCCCCCCAATGGATTATAGGGCTTCATTCCCTCCTGAATGCTGACTCTATCGCTACCCTTCACTCCTCAATTGATGGCCTGAATGCTCAGATGGAAATCTAGTCTTTCTCTCTCCTCCCTCTCTCTCCTCTAAGGGGAAGTTCATGTGAGAAGAGAAAAGAAAAAGAAAGAATGGTGGAGGCTTGTCCGGCATCGATCGGATTGCTCCACGGGCTGGAAATGGTGATTTGTGATTGTCATGAGCATGAAGTGCTGCTGATTTTCCGATTTGCAGCCATGGACATGAAACCCGAAACACGCAAATAAGCGGTAATTCAATTTTTTCAAAGGAAATTTGAGATTTCATGGCTTTTGATTGATAAAATATTGTTCATGTGGGCTAAAAATTGTTTATGTTGCTGTTTTCCATGAGTACTTGATATTCATAATTAGAAAATCAAAGAAATATGCATCTTGTGGCTCAAAATAATACACTAAAACACGTAAAATATGGAAAATCAAGGGAAAATGATGTTTTTGGGCATAAAAATGAAAAAATGAATAGGAACACCAACTAAATTTTCATTTTTGTTGCAAGAAGGAACTAAGGGTCACAGCCCATAACCTATTTTGAATTTTTAGTAATAGAATAATGCAAAAAATAAGGAAAAATACAAGGAAAATAGAGAAAAATCACTAAAAATAGGGGAAAATTACATTTTGGGTGCGGAAAATTAGTGATAATTAAGAACAATATTTGTGAATGTTTGTGGGGACTGAAGCATGAGGATTTGCCTCAGTTCAACCCCACCTTCTTGTTCTAGTGTGTTTTTTCCGCTTTTTACACATAAAATGATGGCAAAATGCCCTATAAATCTTACAATAATACAACATTGGATCGATGGAAGGGTAGAGTGGTTAGAATGTGTCTAAATGTGGAGTCAAATGATGAAAAGATTGCTGCCTTGTTTGCATGCCATATAAGTCGGTGAATAATTATAAAATAAGGGCCCAGTAGCATGAGGGTTTCCTCGGTGCTAGATTCGTGCAACGCCGCATAAGAACGGTAGTTGAAAATCATTGAAGGGATGTTTTGCACATATGCACAATATTGATTTCATAACTATTTGAGCACTTAGCATCCACAATATGCATAAATCATGGAAATATTTAAAGGTATCAGACATCCTGGACGCACAGCATTTCCTTTCATTAGGACCTTGACCCACGTTGAGTGAGAGACATGACACCCTAAGCCATAGGCTAGTCGTGGGGTCTAGGGAAAAGAAAAGTAAGGACAATGGTACATTCCTGTATACGATTAAATGGTACCTTGAGTGGATTTTGTGCGAAATGTTTATATGTTGAGCGACGCATCGAGGGGCCAATCCCCAAGGTGTAGGAGAGTCGCAGAGGGGTGGCGGCATTCAGCCGTTGGAGGACCCCCTATGTTTGTGCTTTGTGCCATTAGGCAATGTGTAAGGGACTCCCTCTGAGGAGTAGTGGGTGAGAGAAGAGTGGACTACAAACGACGTAATACAAACGCAAGACATTTAGGAAGGCAATGTATGTGTCATCAGCGCTCCTAGCCGCGAGGCCGTGGGATTGTTGAGCGCGTGAGATAGAGGTCCGGCTAGTGCACGAGCCAGTGCCGGCTTATTCTAGGTTCCATCAATGACAGCAGGCTGAAAACTGTCATACAGAGTCAATGACAAGTACTGTGCATTACTGAAGCAATACAGGTCATCTTGGGGGTTCCATCATCTATATGAACTTGCCTATACATGCTGAATGCATGCAGAATTGAAGCAAGCAATGAGCATCATTGAAAACTGAATTTTGAAGCTGAAATAAATGCAGTTACACTGTCCTGGTTAATTACAAACAGCTCATGAGGTTTATGTCATTGGTCAATGAAGATAGGTTGTCTATGCCTACTCATATGCTCATGTATTGAACTTGCCACTACAAAGTAAATGTATGATATGGTCAAAAGACATTTTGGAGCTGCTTGGAGCTTGGCATGCTGAATTCTGGTTGACTGCAACGTGAAACTGAATTTGTTGACACACTCAGTTTTGGACTTGAAATTGCTGCTAGTTACTCACAGTTTATAGTTTTCAGACTGCATGTATGTACCTTGGCAGTGAGGTTACATAAGCTTAAGTTGAAGCAAACACATAGCTTATGTATTGACAGTTATATCTACAGTTGAGACCACTTGTTTGTGGGTTGTTTTGGGGTGTGAGTGGGTTGAAATACCCTGGTTTTTTTTTGCAATTTAGTGCAAAAAACTGTCATAAACTGTTATGGACTGAACTTAGTCAGTCATACTTATTGGACTGCAGGGAGTCAGGCACTTGATAGACAATCTATTGCATCATGGCTAATGCACATGGGACTGAACTTAGTCAGTCATACTTATTGGACTGAACTTAGTCCAATAAGTTACGGACTGAACTTAGTCAGTCATACTTATTGGACTGCAGGGAGTCAGGCACTTGATAGACAATCTATTGCATCATGGCTAATACTTATTGGACTGCAGGGAGTCAGTAGACTATCTATTGCATCATGGCTAATGCACATGGGACTGACAATATCACTCAGATAGTTGGAGAGAAGTTGGATAATAAGAACTTTACATTATGGAAATTCAGAATGAAAAACTTTCTGGTTGGCAGAGGTTATTGGGATTTATGTACAGGAGATGAAGTTGCTCTTGAGTTGCCTGCACACAATCCAACAAATGAACAGAAAAGAGCCTACAGGCTATGGAATGAAAGAGCATGCAAGGTGCTGCATTGGTTTTCCTTATGTATATCTAATGCTATGGTAATTCAAATCACTGGATGTGAGACTCCGAAGGATGCTTGGGACATACTGATGAAAATTTATGGAACCATGACACATGCAAGAAAGATTCAGTTGAAACAACAGTTCAACAACATGTCAAGGAATGGCAAGAGCATCCAGACATATACCACGGAGATTAAGACCATAGCTGATCAACTTGCTACTATTGGCTCAAGTGTATCAGAAGATGATATGATTGCTGTTGCTTTGAATGGCTTAGGCAAAGAGTACAAAGCTTTTGACACTTCCATTTCTATCAAAGAAGAGCCCCCTAGCTGGGAAGAGCTAGTTTTTTTTTTTGCTACATGAGGAAGTCAAACTTGGTTTGAATACAGGTTCTAGTGCATCTCAGAGTAGAGACACTGTGTTGTACTCTAGCCAGCATGGCAAAGGATGTAGAGGTCGTAGTTCATTTTGAGGTCGTGGTGACACTCGTAATATTTATGGATAGCAACAGCATCAGAGTAATTGGCATGATGCAAATACACAAGGCCAGCGTGGATCTGGTGGGTTTAGAGGCAGGGGGAGATTACCTCGAGGAAGAGGAGATGGATCTGGATCTTGGAAGTAATGATCAGTCCAACAAGGACAAGGATTGTCATTATTGTGGTAAGTATGGGCACATAGCGAAGGAATGTTACAAAAAGCAGAATGACATGAAGACAAAAGGGAAACAACATGGGCATTATGCATCTTCTAGTAGTGCCCATGATGAGTCAGTTGATAGACTCTTTGCCATGTAGCATGTATCTAAAAATGCATCGAGACATGATAGAGATGACAGGTGGTACATTGACTCTGGTACGTCAAACCACATGACCCCACATGGAGAGTGGTTTGATGAGATGGTTGTAGGTACACATGGTCATGTATGTACTAGGGATGATACCCAACATGACATAAAGCATAAAGGGATTGTTCCATTGATGATGCTTGATGGAAAGAAGAAAGGCCTGCATGATGTCTTACATGTACCGACCGTAACAAAGAATTTGTTGTCTGTGGGTCAAATGGCAGAACAGAATCTGCAAGTGAGGTTTGACAAGGATGGATGTTTCATTGAGGAGTATGAAAATGGCTGCAAGCAAATTGCCAAGGGCAGAAGGGATGGCAGGATGTTTACTTTGGAAGTGACCATTCCTGAACTTAAAGCAGCTATGTTTGCACATGATGAGTGTGCCATTCGGGGTGTAGAGATTTGGCACAAGCGGATTGGACATGTCAATGTACAAAAGCTAAAATCTATGCAGCAGAAAGAAGTACTTGGATTACCTAAATTCAAGTATAATGATTTTGGTAATGTATGCCCTGCATGTCAGTTTGGAAAGCAGGCACGGTTTCCTTTCATGAGACATGTAAAAAACAGCACTAGGCCTTTACAGTTGGTACACTCTGATGTCTCGGGTCCTTCACATAATGCTTCTTTTGGCGGTGCACGATATTATGTCTCATTTATTGATGATTTCAGCAGGTACACTTGGCTTTATATCTTGAAACATAAGGATGATGTATTTGATGCGTTCAAAGACTTCAAGAAACATACTGAAAATGAATTGGGTTGTTACATATCATATTTGAGATCAAATGGAGGAGGTGAATATGTCTCAAACTACTTTGACAGGTATCTTGCTAAACATGGGATCATAAGATAGCTCACATGCAGTTATACACCGTAGCAAAATGGTGTTGTAGAGAGGAAAAACAGGGATTTGATGGAGTCAGCTAGAGCTATGCTGAATGAAAAATGTCTGCCAAATGGTTATTGGGCTGAAGTAGTGGTGACTGATGTATATGTGCTGAATGGAACCCCTACAGTAAGGATTCATGATGTCACTCCCTATGAACGGTTGTATGGTCATAAACCTGATATTTCACACTTGAAGGTATTTGGCAGTATTGCATATGTGCATATACCGGATGAGAAGAGGAAGAAATTGGATCCTAAGGCAGTGAAAAGTGTGTTTATTGGATAGGCACAGGAACAGAAAGCTTACAAGTGTTATGTACCTTCTATGCATGAGACACTCATAAGCAGAGATGTAGTATTTGATGAGTTAGCATCTTGGTATGGGAATCCTGTTGTAGTGCCTACTGATGGCTCACCCAGTATGAGTCATGCTGAAAATACTCCTGCAGAGAGTACTTCCATGACTAGTCAGACAGGTGATGTATCATCTACAGTGAGTCCTTGGACAGGTCGATTACGGAGTCGCACTATTGCATCCACTGACACGGATATGTCAGTGAGGGGGAGAACAGATAAGGGAAAAGAAAAGGTTTTTGAAGATGTAATAGGTCCACTCACTGCAGGTTATGATTCATCTAGCAGTGACAGCTTAGATAGTGAATTGGGGATTCCGTCTGTTATGACGCCAGGTGCTAGACAGAGCCGTTATGTGCCACCTCATGAGAGGCAAGCTCACAGTGAGCCACAGCTCAGGAGATCAGAGAGGGTTAGATGACCTGTTGATAGGTATACTTACACTAGATATTCAGCCCGTCATTATGCTTATATGACAAAAGTAACAAGTTTTAGAGAACCAAGTAAGTTTGATGAGGCAGTTTCAGATGAGAATTGGCGTGCTGCTATGGATGAGGAATATTCAGCTTTGGCTGAAAATTGTACATGGGATTTGGTACAGTTGCCTGAGGGCAAAACACCTATTGGATGCAAGTGGGTGTATAAGGTAAAATGTAAATCAGATGGATCATTGGAAAGATATAAGGCCAGACTGGTTGCAAAAGGGTATGCGCAGCAGTATGGTCTTGATTATGAGGAGACTTTCAGCCCTGTAGCAAAGACGGCTACAGTTAGAACTGTGATTGCTTTGGCAGCAGCTAGAGGCTGGAAACTATGGCAGATGGATGTAAAGAATGCATTTCTCAATGGAGAATTACAGGAAGAGGTTTACATGGAACAGCCTGAAGGCTATGTACATCCAGAATTTCCAACACATGTATGTCGGCTGAAAAATGCATTATATGGGTTGAAACAGGCACCCAGAGCATGGAATGCTCGCATCAACAGTTATTTACAGCAACATGGTTTCCGATTGGGAGATGCTGATCATAGTCTGTTTGTGAAGAAGACAGATAGTGGCTATGTTTTTCTAGTTGTCTATGTTGATGACTTAATCATTACAGGAGATGATGAAAATGGGATTGCAGAAATAAAGACATGTTTACAGGCTAAGTTTAAGGTCAAGGATCTTGGAGAGCTGAAATATTTTTTGGGGATTGAGGTTGTTTCTACACCTCAAGGCATATGGCTGCTACAGAAGCAGTATTCTCATGACATGTTACAGAAATATGGTATGGCTGATTGCAAGCCTATGGATACGCCTTTGGAGCAGAATGTCAAGCTGCAGATTGATGTTGAGACAGAGATTGAGAATGTTACTATGCACAGACATATAGTAGGCAGCTTGATCTCTCTCACGATCACTAGACCTGACTTGAGTTATGCTGTGGGGCTGATCAGTCAGTTCATGCAGAAGCCTCGCAAACCACACTTGGATGCAGTCAGAAGAATTCTGAGATATGTAAAGGGTACCACAAATCATGGGTTGTTTTATGCATATGGGAAACCCCTTGACTTGATGGGGTACACTGATGCTGACTGGGCTGGTTGCACATATGACAGGAGGTCAACCAGTGGCTATGCATTTGGATTGGGTAGTAGCATGATTAGTTGGCAGAGTAAGAAACAGCCTACAATTCCATTGTCCAATACGGAAGTAGAGTATCGTGGTGCGGCCTTAGCGGCCTGTGAAGCTAAGTGGTTACAGAAGTTACTAAATGACTTGGAAGTACACTTAGACAACAAAGTCAAGTTATACTGTGACAATTTGAGTAGTGTTATGTTAGCAAGCAATCCTGTTTATCATGCAAGATAAAAACACATTGAGGTTCACTACCATTTCATCAGGGAAATGGTTTTAGCAGATCAGATTGACTTGGAGCATGTGAAGACTGAAGACCAGGTAGCAGACATCTTTACCAAATCACTTGGTAAAGATAAGTTCATTCACTTTAGACAGCTACTTGGAGTGATGCAGATGATTTGAGTTTTGTTTTTGAGCTTGAGGGGGAGTGTTAGAAATCAAGCTCAACGTCAATGTGTCTTCATTTATGACCGACATCTATGACAACTAGTGTGTACAGCTATCTACATGTGACTACATTAAATAAGTCGAGTTAGTAGTCAGTCAGTGACCTGACTAGAGTTAGTCAGTCTAGTCTACATTTACACTAGGTCACTTTATCTTGTAGTGTGTGTGTGCTTTTCAGTAGAGTGTGTGGAAATGAAGGAATGAGCTTGAGAGCCTGAAGGCTCATGGATATGGAGTCTTTCCGTTTCTCTCTCTCTACTCTTTGAACACAAAAAATGAGGTTTATTTATCATGGGAATTAGGAGGAATGCTCTAGGCATGAGATCCTAAATTTTTTCGCCCATCATTGCTCAAAAAATGATCGAATTTGATGCATTAAAAAAATAGATCTATTTTTAGTCTTTCTCTATTCTCACTCCTCACTCCTGTTATTGCTTATTTCTATGGATCAATTCATGCGAGAAGGAGATGGGGTTTGATGATGAAAGATATTGATGGAATGATGGTGTTGGAGTGAAGGAGATCATAGATCGAGGGGACTGTGAGAGAGCATCAGTGCCCAAAAGAGAGCGTCATCAGCCTCCCAACCTCAAAATACGTGTCTCTAAAAGTGTGATTCTAAACGTAAGTAGTAGATTGCATTTTTTTTATGATAGATGTTTGATGAAAATGCTCGAAAATGGTTTCCTTTGGTTCTTAATGCAAAAATCTATTAGAAATCTTGAAGAAAACTAGAAAATTTAATTATATTATAATTTATATCCAAATATGCAAAACTCGCAATTATGTGATTTTTATAGAAATGAAAAAATTTTCGGAGTTTTGTTGTGATTTTGGGGTTCATGTGGATTAGAAATGAATGTAAAATCCATTCTTAGTGATCGTAATCGGTCCCAACCCACAAATAAAAAATATCATATTTTTATTTAAATAAATAAAGAAAAATAAAAAAAAAGAAATTTTGCGTTAGAAAATTCTAAAAAACATGCTTTATGTTCGTGGATGTATGACATGGCTGGAGCATGAGGGGTAAGCCTTAGTTGAGCCTTGTCTCTATGTTAAAGTATAGTTTTTACCACTTTTATAAGAAAAATACATGAAAAAATATCTTCTACACTTATCAACCCATGCATAACCTAAATAGTAGAGAGAAAGAGGGGTTTTAAGGGTGAGCAATGGCTGATAAGGTTCTAAATTATGGTCTATTTGCTTGTGCATGGCATATAATACGTTCATGGTTTAAGTTTAAGAGGGTCGAGCAGCACGAGAATGCTCGGTGTGCTGACCCTTAGCAAATGCAATATTACATGTATGCTGAAATCATTGAAAGAAACGTCTTTGGACTTCACAATGCTTATTTTTAAATCATAAAATTATTGAGCACTAGGGTAAATAGACAGTTGCATTGCACATAACTTATGGTGTCATTCCTGGATACATTGCAATTGTACTCATGCACATCACTTACAATTGAGTATGTGGTGTGCAAATCGGATGTTGGATGTGTACGTAGCAAGCACACTGAAAGGTCTCTAAGAACAAAAGAACTCTACTTTATCTCAAAAAACAATAAGATAGACTTGCACCATATGAGGCAAACAGACAAATTGGGTACAATCTCCCCCCATGCCTTGTGTGAGCGCTTCACGAGGCATGTATTTATAAATTTATTCATCTCCAAGCTCAAAAATAGCCTAAATTTTACAATAAGCATGCTTTAGCATTTGTGTTTCCTTTTGTCCAAATAAAAAATAAAGTAGTTGGGCGGCCCAAAAGTCAAGATGTGTCCAAATACAATGTCTAATAATGAAATGTTTAAATCATGCGCCCATGCGTATACAAGATAATAAATATTTGTCAAGCACTTCAATAAATAAGTCCGCCTAAATAAGTATTAGCGCCATGCATTTAATGATAAGATGCACGCACATCAAAAATGATAATTCTTTCTAGGTAATTTGAATACATGCTATTGCCCAGTGCTCCCTAATGCCACTGCCGCCTACTCTACACATCAACTGAAGCATTCACAATTGTTAGAAAATAATAAAATTAAACCGAAAAAAGTGAATACCTAGCAGTCTTCAGCTACAAAATAAATAAATAGGTTGAAACTCTATCCTAACCTTAATTTAATACGAGTGCACTCTAAACTCATAAACGTCCATTAATTTAAATATGTATTTTACGGAATCACCCGCTGTGAAGTCACCCATGTGCACATTAAATTAACATGACACCCAAAAAGGACAGGCGTCCTCGTCAACTTCTCGCATAAGGAATCCACCTTGTGCACGAGCCCGGGCGGCAAATAAATATAGTTTTACAAAATCCAATGCAAAACCTTACAAAATCCACCATGAAATAAAGAACTCATGAAATCCACTGTGGAATATGCTTCCTGCCATCATACCCCTGGGGGGGGGATAGCAATTGACCTCAATTGCTATTAGCTGTCCTATTCCAAATCCACTAGCATCAATGACTACTAGGAAGAATGTCTATTAAAGTCAAGTGATTGCAAAACAAGGGCATCATGCATGGTATTCCTTTCTTGGACGTTTTGCTTTGATGGTACATACCTTGGGTATCTTGTAAACTCAGAAAGGCACAAAGGGTCAATAGGAAAACAGAGAACTCCCCACGAGTGAGTAAGGGGCTAGCTTGATTTTTTTAGCCTTAAGTAAAAGCAAGGCAAAAGAAAAGCAAGGAAAATCAAGAAATAGCAATAAGAGGCACCTCCCTCTCCTTTCCTTTTTTGAATCTCTTCCCCTCCAAAATCAATCATCTGCCCTTTGAGACCATCATATTCAATGACATCACCTCATCTTGCTACGTATAGGTGCTTGTTGCTTTTAGTCTCTCCTTATCACGATCATCTTCATCCTCATCATCTTTTGCTTCACCATCATCTCCTCTGTATAGGGTGCATAGATTGCAACAAACGTCACAATCTTGATGCCATCATCCCCACATAGGCTATAACAAATGGCTTGAAACAAGCACCCATGCATCACCATCATCACATCATGTATTGCAACAATTGGTTTGTTAATTATATTTGGAGAAGGCTAAAATGGAAGGTTAAAGCACAAATCTAGAGAGTAGTTTTTTGAAGGATTATTATTTGGTGGAGCTTTAGTGTAGTATTTTTGGGGACTTGTATTATTCTATATTTCATGAGAATATCATATTATCATGATTGCATTATTTTGTGAGAGCAACACTCACAATACCTTTACACATTATATCATCACCCACAATTGTATTTATCATACCCACAATTGTTGCATGGGTTACACATATGGATCTATTATTAGAATAGTATTGGTTAAGTCTATTTAGGCTTAGTGCAAGCATGCTTTAAGGATTGATTGATCTCCAAAACACGGTGCAAGTGCTAGTCACAATTGTAAAAACCCTAAACGCAAAAGGAGGGCAAACCCTAACCCTTACCCTAAAACAAGGTGCCACTCTAGAGAGGTGATCTAATCTTAACCCTATTTTGTCTCTATATAAGGTGGGAGGTCTCAATTTTATTTACCTTTTTGGTACATCCATGCTACAATAGCTCTGCCAATGCAACTATTAAAGCTTTCTATTTTATCACCTTGCCTCCATTATTGAGAGTGAGTAATAGAGAGAGTGTGTGAGAGGTATGTTGATTAAGGGACTGAGGGAAGGTGAAGCTCTTCATAGACTTTTTGGTTTTCTCTTCTACTCTACTTTCTTCTCAACTAATTGGCATGCTTAGTGGTGGATGCGAATGAGTGATGGCATCGGATCATGTTTCTTGGTTCCTAGAACCAATATAGAGCCTTCAAGCTTTTGGACTACAATGGGAGAAGGTAAAATAGGTGAGCTCACTAAAAACTCAATGCTAATCTTGTGTTATTGATTTCTTGGTTTAGGGAGAAGAATGTATGGCTAGTTAGAGCGAAGTGTTGAGAGACAAGGTAAAAGATTGTCATCGAAGGGAGTTGCGAGTTTTTGAAACTATAGAAGTCCCATCCAATGTCTCTAGTGTTGTGTATCTAGTTGTAATTAGTTCCAAGTTCTAATTGTGCTTTCCAAGTGGCTCAACCAATATAAAATAAAATTTTCATCATTTCCTCCATAAAATTAAAAAATTGAAAATAGTTACAATTGATTTTCTAGTCCTTGATTTGTTGAGCATCAAATACGCCCTTCAAGATCTGAGCAATATGATCATCATCTTCTGTCGATTTTGTTGGCATTTATGCTCTTGAAGTGACCACATGACTACATTCAAATAATGTTGAAGAATATCAATTTATTGTTGCAAGGAAAATTTCCAAAGAGGTGATTTTATGTTCTCCATATTAACTTCTTTAGTGTTGGAAGGACTTGATATGATAGTGTTGAGAGATAGGCATGTGAACCCTATACATGCAAGGGTGGATAAGGGTAGCTAGTGTGAATGGACTAGAGGGTGGGAGAAAACCCTAACCCTAGCCATCTAGAGGCTATTTAAATAGCCAAGAAGTCACTGTCAAATTGGGGGAGGGTGTATCAGTTGTAATTGTGAACAACTCATTAAGCAAGATCTTCTTCTTGTACTTGAGCTCTCTCTCCCTCTTGTGTACACTTTCTCTTGCTCACTCTAATATTGCAACGTGGTATCAGAGCCATATTTGATTCGAAAAGCTTTTGTTAAGTTCATCTCCACTAAGTGCACATGAGCATGCCATTTTCTCACTTGAACATGTCAACCTCCATAGCCAAACTAGAGCTGTAAACCTTGGAGAAGCTGGTGTGGCCAAAGGAGGGCATATATTTCCTTGCTTTCTTCTAGATATCTCTTTCTCAACTCATGGTGTAGTATCTTGGCATAAAATAACCTAATGTTGTTGGCACAGGAGCACGACATTGCAAAAAATGCAGATTGGTGCACTTTCATATAGTGTGAACTTTTGAGCTGCACCATGGGCAACATAGGGTGCAATCCCTTGAGCCAATATAGGGCATTTGTAGCCCCCCAAGTGAAATATCTCCACCTGAGAGGGTTTCTAGAAAAATCATGTTGATTGCTCACACAGAACAAAACCCTAACTGTATACCTTGTTGGAAGCCATTGCTAGAAAGCTTCAAGCTTTCTTCTTTCAATATTAATCACACTAGGTAACACTAACAGAGATTGTAATCATTCATTAATCTCAGTCAGAGTGTGGTGCTAATTTAGAAGCTTTATATCAAGTCCAAATATAATTTGTGGATATCATTAAGCTCATCAGAAAGCTGACTTGTACACATATACCGTGAGATGAGTGCTTGTAAGCACTAGTGCTGCATTAGATCAATGAGATGGAGACATTGCATCGGTGCCTCCACAACATCTGCCTGAGCTAATCTCTCTAGAATCGGTATGAGAGTGAGGAGTAGTAACCCACTCTGGAATGGACCATGGGCTTATAGAATCTACATCTACACAAGACCTCCCAAAACCACTTTCTCCATCCGGAGCCAATCTAGAGTGTCAACTTTGTCTACGCGAGATTGAAGTGCTTGCTAATGTCTTCCATACAACCCCCTCCTCCCACAAAATCTTGAGCTTATCAAATAATGGATAGAGGTAGACATCCATGTTCTTGACTTTGTGGCACCCAAGAATGAGCAAGCTAAGGATGAAGTGTCCTTTCTTCATAGAAAGCCATGGCAAGATATTATAGTTTACAAGGACTATAGGCTAAACACTGTAAGAAGTTAAGTGAAGACTGAATGGATTCATGCCATCCATAGCAAGACCGAGTTGAAGATTCCTTGGCTCTCATGCAAAGCATGGAAAGGTGGATTCAATCTGGCTCCATGTGCATGAATCTACTAATATTTGTTGGACTCCATGTGTGGATCTATTTTGCACATGCCACATTGTCAAGCTCACCATGTTTGACGTACCAAACATATGACATATATGCGGTATAAGTGAAAAGTTTTTGAGAATCTTATGAGGGATAATTTTTCCTTTTAAGTCGTGTCAATACTTGTGTGAGCACCACACTTCGGACATGTCTCCATAGTCTCGTAGTCTCCTCAAAACAAAACACAATCATTGACATATGCATGAATGATGTTGTAGTTCATTCCAAGTTTTCGTAACACCAATCATGCATCATTACAAGACTCGAGTATCGTATTTCCAAGTGGTAATATGTGATATTTTAGTAACCTTTTTAAAAAAATGAAACACTCTTGAAGAGCACAAAAAGTGTTTTTTATAATGAAGTCAAAAGCAACAAAGTGTAGAATGTACCTCAAAAACTTAGTCACACTCGTATCATTCCAATTTTACTTGGCTTGCACACTTAGGAGAACAAGTAGTGTCTTTAAGTGAGATACTCGACACTCATTATAGAATGGTATGGATGCTTTCTCTCTTAGTGGATCAGATGACTAGGCATCCATGGGCAATAATGCATCGATCATTGCCTCCATCTCAAGCTCCAAGTTTGGAGTAAGATCCAATAGGTTCATTATCTCTGTTTAGTATCATGGGTGTAGTCTGTGGCATGCCATCCAATTGCACACCCACAAACTCTTCTGATGAGCCGTAATAGGTACATTCCTTGGGATGAAGTGTCACCTCTTTGTAGAAATTTCTAGGGTATGTCTAATATTTTTATATGTAATATTCAATTAATTTGCGAATATAAAACATGATTGATACACACTTGTCTTACTATTCATTCAAAGTCTGAGATCACCTAGTCAATTATCCTTGATTGAAACTCACCAAAGTGCCATACGTGATAATGGACAAGTGTTGAGAGTGAAAAAAGACTGAATTTTTGGTTCATTTTTATTGTTTTTGAGGTCTGAATGGTTGATTTTTGATGGATTTTAAGTGATGTATGGTTGTTAATGGAAGTTTTTGAGAGTCTTTTGGATGATATTGATTATTTTTTGGAAGTTCATGATGATTCTTAGTAGAAATATGAGGCTCTGTGATGTTCTAATAGGTTCTGTTGAGGTTCTAATTGGTTCTGATACCTTCTGTTTAGCTTCTTTTTTGTTCTGATTTTCTTCTATATGAAGCATGGATTGATGATTGATGAAGGTTGAAATATTTTGAAAGCTTATTGAATAGTTGTTAATAGTTTGGAATGGTTTTAGTATGAGCTATGAGGTTCTGATGTTCTCTGATGACCTTCAGTATCCCTTTGTAAACCTTCTGTAGACCTTCTATCTCTGCTATGTTCCTGTTCTGTTCTGTTTTATAGATCTTTTGTAAGTGTTCTATAGAATGTATGTGTGACTTTGAAAAATTTTTCTAACTTTTGGAAAGGATGAATCTAAGTTCAAAATATCTAAAACAAATGGAAGAAGCAGCTTGCTGCTGATGAAGACTAAAGAGAAGACTGAAGTGACAGTGATAGTACTAAGTTATGAAGAGACACTGTAGTGGCTGTGGTGCACTTTCATACCTCCCATACCTCTTGGGAGGTGCATCCATGATCAGAGGGATTATTAAGGGTCATTATTGAGTAGTGTAGTGAAGAGATGATGTACTATTGATAGAGAGATAGAGAGAGAGAGCCAGAGATAGTCAATTCTATCAAAACAGTGTAATTGTATATGAGAGATTGGGAGAGAAAACTATGAAGACATTGAAGATGAATACAATGTGATTGATTTCCATTCAAAAATGGTGTATTATTTTATGTTTCTTATTCTATTGATGGATTCTTTGAAGATGTTGAAGATTATGGTTGATTCTATCAAATCCATGGGAGATATCTACTATGATGCTGCGTGAAGATTTATTGTTTTCCTTGTTTTGGTCATCAAAAGAATGAAATAAAAGCTTGTTGATGTTACAATATATATTTTCTTGCAGTAGAATCCCCTTTTCCTTGGTGTCTCTCTTGGGACTCCATGTTTTTTGTGTGCAGCCGAGGAAGCTTGCCATCAACAAGCATCAGAAGAGGCTGAAAATGAAGGAAATGGCATTGCCAAGAAGAGGAGAATTCAATGGATGCTTGCAAAGTTCCTTCTTCTGTTGAAGAGTTGGAGATTCTTATTGCCAAAGCCACTTTCCACAAGATGTTCATCCCACAATGGTGGAAACATATTACCATTATGATGCAAGCTCTATGTGGTGGACTATTTCCTCTTTCTATTGAGGCAATAGAGACGTGCATCTTGGTGGCAAATTGTTTGGAAACAAACTGAGGAGGAGCAAAAGCAGAGAGAATGACTATGCATGGAAGATTTGGTATTCATTGAGAAGTTTCAGACATCATCAAGTGGGAGATCGTGAAGAAGCTTTAGGAGTCGTGGTCTGTCGAGGCTCATGAAAACAAGAAGGAAAAGAGTTGGAATTTGTTCATGGATGCTCAATAGCAAGATATGTGGGATGCTTGGTGCACTGACAATCTTCTGTTTGTCCAATTAGCAACCCACTGGAACTTGGTAGATAGAGTGTTTTTTACAACATACACTATTGAAACCCTCAAAAGATGGCGTTATTATAATGATGGTACAACAACGATCCTAAGAAGAATGAGTTTTGATACTTTCAGAATGGAATATCTCCCCCTCTGTAGTGGTTTGAAAGCCAAATTCAAAGATGTTGAAAAGAAGGAAGTAGAAGAGATGTTGGCCAGAGAATCCCCCAGAGACTAAAGCCATCTCTGATTCAAAAGCATCTTGACTTGAAGATGTGGATTAAGGATTGCTCCTTCAACAACGACCAAGACCAATAAGGCCCTGGAGCCTGTAAAGGAAGTAGATGTGGCTAACGCCTTCCTAGATCCTAGAACCCCAGAGATTAGTGTATGGATAGAAGGATGCTTTATTTTAGATGCATTGATTGATGGAGGCTCATCAGTAAACATAATGATAGATGTGACAATGAAGGACTTAGGGTTGCAAGGAATTCAACCTACACAATAGCTTATCAGATTGGCAGACCAAAGCAGAATTAAATAGTTAGGCCTCCTCCCATATATGTAAAAACAACCCTTGCAAAAAGAGAGGATTGATTGACATATCTGGTGGTCAAACCAAATTCTTATGGGACCTCATACCCTCTGATGTTGGGAAGACCTTGGCTTTTTGAAGCAAGAGCTAGGACGGACTGGTTCAAAGGCACCCTAACCCTAGGTAGAGGACCCAACAAAGTGGTGTTGAAATTGTATGGATCGCAAAAAGGTAATGGATCCACATCCATCGAAGTCATAACTGACTCCTCCAAAGAGATAATAGATGGTACATCAGGAGACGAAGAGACTGTTAAACAGATATTTTCCAAGAAAACAGAGGCATAGTCCCTAACAATGGGTACTGTAAGCCAACTATCAAAGGAATCCAAGTCTTTGTCTATGGGAGAATACCTCTTGCCTCAACTAGAATTGACCTCTGATAGCGAAATAGAAGCATGGATATACTGTTCTCCCTGTTACATGGCAGTTGCAGAGATAGTAGAAAATATAGATCTAGAGACAGAAGGAGAAGCAAAAATAGACATAGAGATGAAGGATCTGTTCTTCTCCTATAGAGCCTCTACAGAAGCAGAGACAGAGCCTTCAGAGGAAAAGGATGAGAATGATGAGGAAAAAAATGAAGCAGGATATGAAAGTGCAATTGAAGAAGATCCTCTGATAGCAGACGATCTTATTGATGTCCCTACAGAGACCTCAGAGGCTGAAGATCTCGGGGTGTTGGATGGAATGACCATGGTTCCATTTGGGTTGACCAATGGACCACAAAGTATGCAGAATCTGCATAAGCAATGGATCAAAGGCATAAAAATTAAGTTCACCAGTGGCACCTATCACCCTGACCATTCATTTTAGAGAAAAGATGATGACAATGTGCCCCTATCGATAGAAGCCAAAGCCATTAGAGCCACGACTTCTACAGGGTCCGTGCTATATGACATTCTTGGACGCATCCTCTGAAGATGAATCCCTAAGTCCAAAAGAAATCACCATTCACACAAAAGCAAACAAAACTCTGATACCCTTTCAGCAATCTCAATAGACAAATGAGTCATCTGTTCAAAAGGAGGACACTGGTTCTAGTGGAACATCAGACGAGGACACGACTCCCTTGAAAGAGTCAGACCTCTATCCAGAAGCAATCCGTGGGACATTTATCCACGAAGGAGAAGGTGAAAGGCAAGTGATGTTCTTGGATATTGACGGTACTAAACGTCACCCGAAAGTGGGTAGTGGTCCTAAGAGATTTACTAAAGGAGAACTTAGACGTGTTTGCTTGGTCATATAAAGATCTAAAGGGGATCGATCCCACAGTATGCCAACATCACATTGACCTAGAGCCTGATACCAAACCTGTAAGACAAAGACAAAGATGTATGAACCTAAATAATTCTGCTCCAGTAAAGACTAAATTATTGAAACTTCTTGAAGCCAAGCTCATTCTTTCCATGGCTAACAGTGAATGGGTTTCACCCATTGTGGTAGTACTTAAGAAGGATGGGAAACTTAAAATATGTGTAGACTTTCGAAAGCTAAACTCAAAGACGAAGAAGGATCATTTTCCTATTCCTTTTACAGACCAACTATTGGACACAGTGGCAGGCCATGAGCTGTATTCCCTCTTGGATGGATTCAGCAGATATAACCAAGTCCAAATCGCAGAAGAGGACAAATCCAAAATAACCTTCACCACAGAATGGGGGACCTATGCCTATAGAGTGATGCCATTTGGGCTCTGTAATGCTCCTGCCACCTTCCAATGAGTAATGATGGTTGCCTTCCAGAATCATTTGCATGATTTTATTGAGGTGTATCTTGATGATTTCTGTGTCTATAACTTAATCTGTGAGCACTGGGGACACCTAGAGAAGTGTTTTGATAGATGCTGAGAGTATGGGATTTCTCTCAACCCCGAAAAATGTGTCTTTGGCATCTCATCAGGAGTTCTTTTGGGCCATATTGTCTCTGCACAAGGGATTGCAATAGACTCAGTGAAGATTTCCACCTTGGCAACACCAATAAACCTGAAGAAATTGAGAGGATTTCTTGGCCATGTGGGCTACTACAGAAGATTTATTGCACATTTTGCAACCAAGGCAGCCTCTTTGCACAAGCTCCTAAGGAAAGATGCAGATTTCCTTTGGACCGTTGACTGTGAAGAAGCCTTTAATACCTTAAAATAGTGCATTATTCAAGCATCTATCTTACAGCCGCATGACTAGACGAAGGAGTTTCATGTGCACAGAGATGCATCAGTTGAAGGGCTAGATGTTGTCCTATGTCAAAAGGGCCCCCCTAAATTATATGAACCGATATATTATGCAAGATGAAAGATCACTGATAGGGAACAGAACTACACAGTGACAGAGCTTGAGTGCTTGGCAATGGTGTTTGCACTAAAGAAGTTTCGACACTATCTATTGTCAATGCATTTCAAGTTCTACGTGGATCATGAAGCCCTCTCCTTCTTGATGAACAAAGCAGATGCCAAAGGGCGACTGATGAGATGGTTGCTCCTATTCCAGGAGTTCAATTTTGAAGTGGTCACTAAGCCTGGCCATTCCTATCTCCTAGCTGATCATTTGTCACGGATCCCTCAAACTGCAAGAGAGAAATAGGATGATCCAGACCTTCCTGATGCTTCTTTGTTTCTAGTTGAAACAACTACTCCTTGGTATGCAAACATAGCCAACCTCCTGGCAACTCAATAGTATCTTCATAGCATCTCAAGCTATGAGAAAAAGAAGCTTTTCTTAGAATCATCCCCCTACACTTTGCTATAGGCGGTGCACTATACAAGAGAGGCAAAGGTGAAGTATTGTGAATATGTATTGCAGGAGATGAAATCGGCATAGTATTGAAAGCATGTCATGACAAACCATGTGGTGGACACTTCGCAAGAGAAGCAATAGCCACGAAGGCTCTATTAGTAGGATACTGGTGGGCGACCCTTCACAAGGATGCACATGACTACTACAAGAGATGTGATGCTTGTCAGCAAATGGAAAAACCCACCAAAACAAGTGCCATGCCATTGCAATCTATTCTTCCCCTAAAGCCATTCAAGAAGTGGGGGGGATTGATTTGTGGGTCCCATTGATCCACCCACCAGACGGAAGTAGAATAGATACATCTTAGTATGTACGGATTATGTCACAAAGTGGTGTGAAGCTAAAGCTTTGAAGTGGGACGATGGTAACACCGTAGCTCTATTTATATATGAAAATATTATCACCCATTTCGGTAGTGCCCTCGAGCTGGTAAGTGACAGAGGTACTCATTTCTTGAACAAAATCATGGAGGAGCTGACGGAGTTGTATAAGATATGCCGTTGCAAGTCCACTCCTTACTATCCCAAAGCCAACGGCCAAGTTGAAGTCACCAATCGCATCCTCTGCTTGATCTTGACAAGAATGGTTTCCGCACATCGTTGTGATTGGGACGGTCCACTTACAGAGGCCCTCGAGGCATATAGAACCTCCCATAAGGTAGCTACAGGACAAACCCCTTTCCAGCTAGTGTATGGTACAGAAGCCATCTTCCATGTTGAACTAGAATTGCCCTCTTTGTGAGTGGCAGTTAAAGAACACTTGGGAGATGATGAGTCACTGCAATGCTGCCTCCAACACTTGGAATGTTTGGTTGAGATTCGGAGGATAGCTCTACAGTGCATGGAAACCACTCAGGCGCAACGCAAGGCCTATCATGATAGCTTCATCAAGCACAAGGAGTTCAAAGAAGGTGATCTTGTCCTGGCCTATGATTTGAGATTTGGCAAGTTTCCTGGCAAGCTTCAACAACAGTGGATGGGCCCTTACAATGTACTTACTGTCAATCCTAATGGCTCTATCCAAGTGCAAGCTGTCGACGCTTCTCACAATCCCTTTCTGATCAATGGCTATCATCTGAAGAAGTACTTTTCTCCTTGGGGATCTTGACAATCACAGTCAACCTACCCTCTCGCTTTTAGGCATCGCACTATCATCCTCTTCGTACTTCTGATAGCCCTTATGATATTTCTCATGAGGCAGTCTCATTTTGCTAGCCCCTCACAGATACCTCTCAACCCTACCTTGTTCTCTTCTCGTTTGATTCAGCAACGGTGGCAAGGTTGGTCGTGACACATGGTATTTCTACCATTCTCTTTATTAGTAAACAAAAAAAAGAAAAAATAATAATAACACAAAAAAAAAACTATTATGGGAGAAAAGGAAGAAATTTCATGTCATAATAGGCATCGTTCCAAGAAAAGGTGGAAACACCCTTGGCGGAAAGCTGACTATGGAAAATGTGATAACTTCCCCGTAGTTCAGGATAGCTAACTCACCAGCAGAACCTTTCCAGTGAGTAATTTGAAGCAACCTTCCTTGATGTGCTGTCTCTGCAATATCCGTCCGTTTTCCCTTTTTAACAAACGACCTTCCATACAAATCATTGAAGTACTAGACTTGTTGGTTGCCTCCCTGTGTATGCTCGTCTTCGAGATCCTGATGACAACAACAGCCGAACACGATCTTCATCACCAACCCCTTGAGTGATGCGAGCCTTCATCCTAACAGGATGGGGATGTGAGTATGGTATGCCATCTATATCTATTAATAGAGTGTGAGACAGAGGGTGGGGTGAGTGACCACTTTTTCCTTTTAAATCAAATGAGGGGCGAGATGTGTGAACAGAGTGTTGCACACACGGGTGGGGCCTCTCAATGCACAACACATGATATGTTCCTGTGCACTACACCATAAGGCTCCCTCGCCTTCCTTCTTGCACTATATGCAAGCACAGGGTGGGATGCACTGTTGCACCATCAAATGCGCATAAGGCATATAACTTCTGCACAAGTGACAGTGAAGATTACATCAATGAGTTTCAAGAACGGGTTGCCCTCCTCTATCTTTCAACAAGGAGTGAGATAGAGGGTGGGCTGAGTGTGACTAGTGTTTCTTCAATCAATTATTGAGAGGTGAGGATTGAGGAACGTTATGACCATTGGAGTCAGGTACATTTCTATTTCCCTATACACCCACAGGATGGGTCTTTGTCATCAGCACAAGACATGCCACTCTGTTCTGTGCACTGCACTACAAGGCTCCCTGACCTTCCTCTTTGCACCTATGCCAGATGGGTGGAATGCATGAATACACCATTAATTGCGCACATTGGCATACTCTCTCCAAATCAGTTTCCCCTTGTTCAATTCGACACAGGTTGTAAGTTATGAAAATTCATGCTTATTCATTGAGCGATGTGCATCATGGGGTGAGTGACTATTCTATCATCCTCTTGAGTGCCCGTGAGTGGAGTGACTATCCTTTGTCAACGACACCTACCCCCAATGGGCTTTATCAACCAGCTACCTCCCTAGGTGTTGCTACATGGTCCCAGCCATGCTGGCTGAATGCTGGAGCGAGCCGTGGTACCTCTTGTAGCCGACTCCAACCCTCTATAGCATTTACGGTTTCTTCGACCATACGCAAAATAGGCCAAGTCTTTCTACCCTTATCCTTATGATTGCAAGTGTACGTTATGTTTTTAAGTGTGCGGATGCCAGCGCCTAGTCGGTTGATGAGTCCTAGGTTGTGTTCCTGCATCTAACCCTGTCCATTAAGGTTTTAAGTGTGGGGATGAGTCCCTGCACGTCTATGATGCATAACCCCTTGCCTATGCCTCACTTTAATCCTGCATGTATGCCCTGACCTGATTTTACCCTGATGAGGTCCCTTCCCCATCCACTCATCCATGTTCAACCCACCCTTGGGACTGTTCCTTCTTTTTTTTCCTTTATCCCTTGTTGTGTCGTTTTTCTTGCGAGTTATTAATTTTTTTTAGCCCCTCCCCGTCCATGCGCGCGGGACGGAACCGACTCCCCATTCTTTCTTTTTCTTTATTTTAACAAAAACATTAAAAAAAATCAACAACAACAAACAACCAAACAAAATAAATAAATAAATAAAACACCAACAAAACCATTACCAAACATAAACCACAAAAAAAACACACGCACACACACACACACACACACAAGAAAAAAGAAAAAAGAAACTAAACAAAACAACAATATTTCTTTTAATTAAAAAAAAAACAATTATCTCCTCGTCCCCATCCGACACTTTTCTTCCCCTCCTTCCTTCTCTCTCCTTCTCTTTCTCTCTCCTCGTCTTTTTCCCTCCTCTTCCTCCCCTGCTCTTCTCCCTCCCTCTCTTCTTCTTCTCCCTCCTCCTCCTCCTCCCCTCTCTCTTCTTCTCCTCCCTCCCCTCCTTCCTCCCTCCTCCTCCTCTCCTCCTCTCCTCTCTTCTTCTTCTCCTCTTCTTCTCCTCCCCTTCCGCTTCTTCATCGCCCCTAGTCGCCACCACCACCCCGGACCCTAGTCGCCGCCGCCCCGGACGCCATTGCACCGCCCGCTATCCTTTCCCCCCACCACCCCACCCCACCCCGCCCGTTGTCCCTGTCCCCCACCACCAGTCCCCCCCGCCCCCCCCCCCCCCCCCCCACACTGCCTACCCGGTGTAACCTCCCACTGCCTGCCCGTTTAACCCCCCAAAGTTGACTCTCCCCTCTAATTTGACCACCCCCCCTACTTTGACCCCCCCTCTAAGTTGACCCCCTTCCCAAATTTACCCCCCCCTCTCAATTTACCTCACCCCCCACCTAAGCCCCCTATCCCACCCCCTACCTCCGCCCACGCAGCCATGCATGGTCATGGTGTTCGTGTTGTTCGCGTGCGTTCACGCGCGAGGAGGCACGTTCGACTTGTTCGTGTGGTAGGGTTTTGCAGCCATTCGTATGCAGTCACAGTCATTAGCAGTCGTTCATATGCAGTCACGGGTACTTCAAATCTCGAAATCTCTAAAAACACATTAACAAATTTTAATATTCATTAAAATTCAATTAAAATAAAAAAAATACCAAAAAAATCTTGAAAAATATCCAATATTTTTCCACATAATTGAAATATTTTTCAAGTTGGAAATGTCAGAAAACATTTGAAAAAAATTTGAATTTTTTTTTTCAAAAACATTAAAAAACTCGACAAAATTTCTTAAAATTTGATAAAAATA